>NC_082718.1:92707944-93311277 GCF_030144855.1 Hypanus sabinus
GGAATACTGTTGTCTCTCTCTGTACTGTGTGAATAAAGTGTACGGAAAAGCAATTCTGTATAATCAATGAGATGGATTGGAATAATATTCTGCTCAGCTCACTGGGGGCACCTGTTGGACCAAATTACCAGTTTATGAGAGGAACTGGAGTAGGGTGGGCTTCCAAAGGGGCAACTTTAGTTTAGGTAGAGAAGGTGCATTCCAACTGAATTGGGAATGCACTCTGAATAATAAAGAAAGTTTCAGAGCTTTGATAGAGCTATAAAATGGTTTATGTACCTAATATCGAGTAGCTATTTCATTCTGGTAATAATGCTGGATATATTTCATTGAGTTAAATCTTTACAGCACTGCTAATAATTTTGACAGAACTTACCGATGTTCCGAGTTTTGCTGTATGAAGCTATTTTCATCTTTGAATAGGTTTTCTTGTTCGGAGACGGTGACTGTGTTTACTGTGGCGTTTTGAGCAATGGACAATTCAGCCCAGCAACGTGTCTCCATCGAGGTAGTCGATTCTACTCACAGCCCACCAGTAATTATTGTAACAATCGCCCCAGGACTAGTCAGAATTACAACTGCTTTGTAGATATGTTATTGTCATGTAAAATCAGAAACATAGAAACGTACAGCACAGAAACAGGCCCTTTGGCCTATGTATTGCGTACTAAACCATTTAATCTGCCTGCTAGCATTGACCTGCACCGATACCATAGCCTTGCACAGCTCTAGCATCTATGTACCTATGGTAACTTCTATTATACGTTTACATTGAACTTTCATGCCCCACTTGTGCTGGCAGCTGGTTCCACCCTCTCGCGACACTCCGAGTGAAGAAATCCCCAGCCCTTTCCCCTTAATCTTTGCACTGCCCTATCTTAACCCAGGACATCAAGTTGCCGTCCCACCCAATTTCATTGAAAAGCATTCTTGCATTTACTCTATCTATATCCCTAGTGTTCAAAAATAATGGAATTCGAATACAATGCTGTGTTCTCTCCGAATCTAGTATCTGGTTAATGCGCTGTCAAATCCCATTCGGTGTGATCACTTCCCCAAACAAGAGGACGTCTCTATCACATTTCCTGAAAATAAAAAAAGTGTTTGTTAAACAGAGCACCTTCACTGATATCAGGTGATGTTCAGAGAGGCATCTCTACGTCCAAAGACAATCAAAAACTGCTGAAATTGAAAATAAAAGGAGACCTACATACATACATACATAAGCTCTTCTGTCAATAGTTGACATGCTGGGAGTTTCATTCGTTTTCTGGTTTAATTCCTATTCAAATGCATTTTGATATGAATTGTCGTCAGGAGATTTTGTAAGAATAACTTCAATTACAGAGTGATATAATTTTTGGGGTTGATTTCTATTACAGAACAGCACCCCCCCCCCCTTATAAAGAACATATCATATTACAGTTCAATGTTGGCGACATTTTAATCGACTTTGAGATCAGTCTAATCCTCCCTTCCTGCATAGTCCTCCATTTTTCTGTCATCCATGTCCCTGAAATGCCCCTGATGTATCCGCCGCCTCCGCCAAACCTGGCAGCGTGTTCCTCGCACCGAACCTCGCTGCGTAAAAAACTCTGCCGCTGATATCCCCTTATACTTCCCTCCAATCAGCTTAAAATTATGCCCCATGATTAATTAATTTTTAATGTAAACTTGTTCAAGCACTCAACAACAAAACGAAGTACTACAGAATTTCAAGCCTGGCAATACAAACTAAATGTATTTTATCGCCACTTCATTTGAATGAATTATGCTCCTAGTTTTTCCGGAACATTGTCAATGATTTGATCGCACAACTTATTGGTGTTCTTGACTATTTCATCCCGCCCATATACCCCACCCACAGGAGAACAAACTCATACGACGAAGACCAGCTTCTTCAACTTCGAAAGAGTTCGCTCCGCTCTGAAACATCTTGACTGTGTGGCCGCTTTTTGTACAATGGCGAACTCGACCCCGGGATGTGCTCCTGGTGAAGATGTTAACTCGTCCTACAACCCGCCCGTAATTATCATCACATTCATCCTCGGGATTGTTGGAAATACGGTTGCTTTGTGGATCTTTTGTGCTCTTGTGAAGTCCAGGAAACCAAGTATAGTGTCTTCACTGAACCTAATGAATGCGGACACCCTGTTATTGTGCTGTCTACCCTTCCGAGCTGATTATTTTCTCCGAGGGAAGGACTGGATTTTTGGTGATGGACTGTGTCGACTGAACATTTTTATGATTTGCCTGAACCGGATTGGCAGCGTCTTTTTCCTCATGGTTATTGCGATCGATCGTTACTTTAAGGTGGTCCATCCACTCCACAAAGTAAACAAGATCACTCCAAGGTGTGCGGTGATGATAGCCGGCGGTCTGTGGACTGTAGCGGTGGCTATTTGTTTGCACTTGCTGTTCGACAAACATGACTTCAAACACCACAACGTGACAAACTGTGAGCCTTTCGGCATGAGCACGGCTCTACGTGCCCCAGCAGTTTGGACTGGGATTATTTTTACATTCTTTCAGTTTCTTTTGCCAGTTTCAGTAATCCTCTTCTCTACGTCCTCCATCATCTGGAGGTTACGGCAGATGGAACCTGGAATGCGAGCTAAATATAAGCGAACTGTGAAACTTGTGACAGCCGTGGCTGCAGTTTTTGTCATTTGCTTCTTGCCCACCAGTGTTGCTGTGGTCGTGGTCTTGGGAACTAAACTAAGAAGTCCTTTCGACTGCAAGACGCATCACACAGCAGTGAATGTCTTTTACAATACGCTGTTTATAACGTATCTGAACAGTGTGATCGATCCTATTATTTACTATTTTTCAACTTCGCAGTTTAAAGCTGGTTTGGAGAAGGCTCTGCATCGTCTTAAATTAAACTGTTGCAGATCAGCCACTGAACCCGGAACATCCAGGGAGGAGCAGACTGTGGGTCAGTAAACGAGCTCTGTAACAGCTTTCTGATCGCTCAGGGTCCGCGTGAACTAGATGCTCTTTATTGTTATGTGATCTAAACAAAGCTGAACAATGCGACCGAACGCAGGAATTCATCACATCAGAAAATATTGGTGCGTCACAAGCTGAACTTAACGGACAAGTCCTGATTCTAAAAAAAAATCTCTTCCAGTGAATTAGAGTCAGGAAGTGCTGCGGTGGTTCAAAACTGGAGAATTTGGTATCAGTAAATAAAATTGAAATCTGCAATGAAGAAGGACTATCAGTATTGAAGAACGATGGTCAGCCTTTAGAACAGAAATATGGAGGAATTTCTTTGACCGGAGGGTGGTGAATCTGTGGAATTCTTTGCCACAGATGGCTATTGAGCCAGGTCATTGGGTATATTTAAAGCCGAGATTGATCGGTTCTTGGTTAGTAGGGTTATGGGGCGAGGGAGGAGAATTGTGTTGAGAGCAATAATAAAGCAACCGTGGTGGAATGATGGAATAGACTCAAAGGGCCGAGTGGCAGAATTCTGATCCTATGCTTCACTAGTGTCAATGAAGTTCCCTGATTATTGTTGAAAGACTCTCTTATTTAATAAAGTTAATATAATTTTGCTTACCCGCTGGGACCCATCAAGGAATGTCAACCAATAACAACTTACTTGCTCTAATTCCTTGGAAATGTGTTTTGTGGGCCATTGTTTGCAGTAAAGAACTACAATACAAGAGGGCAGCGTTGATAGGCATGAATACCGAACATTCCTTGTGAACAATGTCTTTACCACCAAGGACCTGTAGGAATCTGTGATAGCGGGCTCTTTTTGTCCCCCAGGATCGAATTAAAACACCTCTACAGCCCTCTGTCCCATTATTTCACACTAATTTAAGCATGTAGATGCACACATGTGCACAGTTGCATACATGCAGACATTTGCTTTCTGGTGTCTAGAATGTGGAAGGACTTAATGTGACTCATGATTTGTGTGCAAGTACTGTTACGCCTGCAGCCCCCTCCTTTGTGAGAATCGCAAGATCACTATTGATTTGGGTCAGGAGAACCATGAGAGAGAGACGTGTGAATGTCTCGTTCCCCCGGCGATATAAAGCTACGGGACACGGCCATTGTCTCTTGGAGACGGACTTGTGTATTACAATACTGTGCTACGTGGAAGCCCTCAGGCAAAGTGGGCTGGTTGAGGGAGGGATTGCATCATCCCAAACTGATTGACATCTGCGACCCTGTGAGTCAGGATAAAAGAAGTTCTGTGGGAAAAGCCCCTCAGACGCACCAGAAGAAACGCTAGCGATCCCGTAATAGCGGAAGCCGGTGGGGGAGGCCACGTGCGTTCGGTTCCACTTGCCCGGAACCGGTGGCTTTTACCACGGAAAAACGGCTTTTAGCTAACAACGGGGAAACCAACTCCCCACGACTCAAAGGATTGGCATCATAAAAGACCTGGGCAAGTTTAACCCGTCTCTCTCTCAAACCCAAAACGCTGCAGCTTGAACGAACTAACAGTGACTTTTATATTTCCATCGGACAATACATTGACCCCTAGACAACGATAGAGCTATTTCTTATTGATTATTCTTATACCCGCGCTTTTAGATTTAATATTGACGACGTATATTATCTGTATGTTTGCATTGATCTTATTTTGTGCTCCTTTATCAATAAATACTGTTAAAAATAGTACCATCAGACTTCAACGGACCTCTCTAACTTTGCTGGTAAGTTACCCAGTTACGGGGTACATAACAGTACTTGGTCACGTATATGTTTGTGCCTTAAGGGTATGCAATCATATGTATGCCAGGTATTTATTAGGATGAGTAGGGAAACAGTGCAGCAGTGAATGACTTGAATACAGACTGAACTGCCTCACCACGTTACAAACACCGTGATAGAGAGTGGCCCGAGGAACTATTGCTGCCTCCCCTCCTACAACCATGATAAACCATGTCCAGGCTGCATGAAGGAGAGCAGAAATCACTTTTAACCTTCATTCAGCAGATCCTTGTGGTAACAGAAAATCTACTCTGGGAATATTGCTGTCTCTGTACTCTGTGAGTGAAGTGCATGGAACAGCAATTCTGTGTAATCAATGAGATGGATTTCAGTATTATTCTGCTCACCTCATTGAGGGCACCTGCTGGAGACATTTACCAGTTTGTGACGGGAACTGGAGTTGGGTGAGTTTCCAAATGGGGAATTTTCGTTCAGGCAGAGAAGTTACATTTCAACAGAATTTGGAGTGAACTCTGAATCCCAAAGAAAGCTTTACAATTTTAATAGGACCATATAAATGGTTTATGTTGTTAATATCAAATATTACACAATATTAAATGCACAACCAGTCTGCAATATTACCAGCTCTGCGGATGAGGAACATTATCCACCCTTATCCATTCCCATAGATTTTTTTCCATTCCGAGGTAATTATCGGCTCAGTGTGAGGAACAATAATCCTGGATAAAGTGGACGTGGAGAGCATGTTTGCATTAGTAGGAGAGGATCCAAGGATCCAGGATACAAGGGCACAGTTTCAAAATAGTTCTCTTTTGAACTGAGATGCTGAATTTCCTCAGTCAGAGTGTGGGGAATCTGTGGAATTCATAGGGCGGCGGAGGCCAAATCATTGAGGGTATTTAAGACAAAGATTTATAGCTTCTTGCTTGTTTGTTAAGTGAGTTTGTTATCATAAGAAGCTGGGGGCATGGAATTGAAAACCCAGCCATGATTAAATAGACTCGATGGTCCGAATAGCCTTATCCTGATTCAATACCTCATGATGGGTTTATGGTCCTCCACTGATGGGCAGATGCTTCCTGACCGGGTGTTGGGTGGGTGTAGGTGAGGTGCTCTGCTCCACCTACTAATTACTGATGTATGGGCCGGAGCTTCTCGGCTCCATCCCAAAAGCTCCTTCTGTACTTTGAGCAGCCGTGAGCCAGGGATTCCCAAAGTCGGAAGCAGAATTCGAATTTGTTGAATGAGGCAGTCGTGTCCCCAGTGACGGCACCAAGACCGGAGGAAGGCTCAAGACTTACAATAAAGTAGAAATGCAGGTGACAATGAAGGGTTGTCTGGAGGTTTGGGACTCAAAGGCAGGAGTTCATATTGTATACCTGAGCACGAGTACTGGCATTCTTGGCAGGATAACGCACAGGCAACACGAGGGAATCTAACAGTCCAAGTGATGAAGCTTGGCGTCTTTGTTCTTCACCAGGTTAGTGTCCCCAGTGGTTTAATAATTTGACTGCAGGTCTGCTCTGATCCTGTGGCAGACCGTTTGGTCTCTATCTTCATAAGTCTTAATCCAAGTTGAAATCAGCAGAACTCCCGGGAATTCTGGTCAGCAGGTACGGTACCTGCAGTATCCTTCCACTCACAGCTGCTGTTTTGGGCTTTTACCTATATCCCAGTATACACACAGTGCCCACTTTTTTAGGTGCACCTGCCCACCTGCTCGTTAAGGCAAATATCTGATCACCCAATCAAAGTTTAAATAGCGAAGTAAAATGTATTATCACAGTACATACATTTCATCACATTCTTTTTCCTGTGGCATACTCAGCAAATTTATAGATCAATGAACAACAGACGGTTCAAATGGAAATCTAAATAAATAGCAATAAATAACTAGAACATGAAATAATAAGATAAAGGGTCCTTAAAGTGATATCATTGGTTGTGGGAACATCGGAAATGGAATGAGGGTAGTTACCTCTTTTGTTCAAGAGCCTGATGGTTGAGGGGTAGCAACTGTGGACTTTAAAAAGCGGCCCACTTTCAGGAGCGGGCAGCGTCGGTGCGGGCAGCGGAGTGCGTGGGAACAGAGTGCTGGGCTTTGGCTCAGCGGGCTTCGGCGCAAGAGGAGTTCGGCAAGAAGAAATCAGTGAGCCTGAGTACGTGCTTTTCATTTATTCTGACTAATCCTGGATCAGGTAATGGGGGAGACAGTTAGAGCAGTGGTGTGCTCCGTATGCAGTATGTGGGAGGTCAGGATCAACACAGTTGTCCCTGATGACCACACCTGCAATAGGTGCATCCAGCTGCAGCTTCTATCAGACCGAGTTAGGGAATTGGAGCAGGAGCTGGATGAACTACGGATCATTCGGGAGGCAGAGGCAGAGATAGATAAGAGTTATCGGGAGGTAGTCACACTGAAAAGACAGGAGGTAGGCAAATGGGTCTCAGTCAAGAGAGGCGGGGGAGCAGACAGAGAGAGAAGAGCACCCCTGTGGCCGTTCCCATCAAAAATAAGTATACCGTTTTGGGCACTGTTGGTGGAGATGACCTACCAGGAACAAGCTATAGTGGTCCTTTCTCTGGCATTGAGGTTGGACCCTCGACTAGGAAGGGGAAGAGGGAAGAGAAGAGAGCGGTATTGATAGGGGATTCTATAGTTAGGGGGGCGGATAGGAGATTTTGTGGGGAAGATCGGGAGTCTCGGATGGTATGTTGCTTCCCTGGTGCCGGGGTCGTAGACATCTCAGATCGGGTGCAGGTTATTCCCGAGAGGGAGGGCAAGAATCCAGATTATAAAGATTAATACGTGGCTGAGAGGATGGTGCAGGAGAGCGGGCTTCAGGTTTGTAGATAATTGGGGTTTGTTCCAGGGAAGGTGGGATCTGTTTCGAAGGGACGGTTTACACCTGAACTGGAGCGGTACTAACATTCTTGCAGGGAAGTTTGCTAGTGCTTCTTGGGGGGGGGGGGTTTAAACTAAATTTGCAAGGGGGCGGGGATCCAGAATGTGAGAGAGGATAGTGAGAGAGGATAACGAGAGGAAGAACAAAGGATAGGCGTGGACTACACGGTTCCGGAAAATTCAGTGAGTAGTAGAGAAAGGTGAGGCGGAACAAGTGATAAGGAGGACACATGTACAGAGGGATGGTTTGACGGAACATGAAGTTAAATGTGTTGAAAGAATAAGTAAATTTAGGAAGGCCAACAACATTCTAGGGGCGTATAGCCCGATGGGAGTTCGGGGAGCTGGGTTAAGCACAACAGGCAGCGATTCAAGCAGAGAGAGGAGAAATGGGCTAAAAGTTCTATATCTGTATGCACGGTGTCCGAAATAAGGCGGATGAGCTTGAAGCCCAGGTGAGAATGGGTAACTGTGATGTTGTTGGGATAACGGAGTCATGGCTGCAGGGAAATGAGACCTAGGAAATGAATGTACAAGGGTATACGTGCTATCGTGGGGCCAGAAATGTGGGCAGAGGGGTTGGGGTGGCCCTGTTGGTAAGGAATGAGATTCTGCCCTTTGCAAGGGGGGACATAGTGTCAGGAGAAGTAGAGTCTGTGTGGATAGAACTGAGGAACAGTAAGGACAAAAGGACCCAAATGGGTGTTGTCTACAGGCCACGAAACAGTAGCATGGATATTGAGTGCAAGTTGTACAGGGAGTTAACATTGGCATGTGGCAAAGGTAATGTCGCAGTAGTTATGGGGGAGTTCAACATGCAGTGAGCTGGGAGAATCAGGCTGGTGCTGGACCCCAGGATAGGGAGTTTGTAGATTGCCTACCGGATGCATTTTTGGAACAGCTTGTACGAGAGCCAATCAGGGACAAGGCTATTCTGGATTTAGTGTTATGTAATGAACAGGATTTGATAAGCGATCTTGCAGTAAAGGAGCCATTAGGAGGTAGTGATCACAATATGATAAGTTTTTATCTGCAATTTGAGAAGGATAAGGGCAGCTCGGAGGTGTCAGTGTTGCAGTTGAACAAGGGAAACTATGGAGCCATGAGGGAGGAGTTGGCCAAAGTTGACTGCACGGATTGCCTAGCAGAAAAGACAGTGGAACAGCAATGGCAGGTATTCTTGGGAATAATGCACAAGGTGCAAGTCAGTTCATCCCCCAGAGGTGGAAGAATTCAAAGGGGGGAAAGGGGCTACAGTGGTTGACAAAGGAAGTCAGAGATTGCATAGCATTAAAAAAAAAGTAAGTGTGACAGAGCTAAGGAGAGTGGGAGGACAGATGATTGGGAAGTTTTTAAGGAACAACAGAACTTAATTAAAAAGGCAATGTGGGGAGAAAAAATGAGGTACGAATCCAAGCTAGCCGGGAATATAAAGGAAGATAGCAAAGCTTTTTTAGGTATGTAAAGAGAAAGAAAATAGTTCAGAACAATGTTGGGCCCTTGAAGAATGAATTGGGTGAAATTGTTATGGGAAACAGAGAAATGGCAGAAGAATTTAATGAGTATTTTAGATCTGTTTTCAGTAAGGAAGACACAAGCAATCTCCCAGATGTATGGATGGGCCAAGGACATAGGGTAACAGAGGAAATGAAACAGATTGACATTAGGAAGGAAACGGTGATGAGTAGACGGATGGGACTGAAGGCTGACAAATCCCCAGATCCAGATGGTTTGCATCCTAGGGTACTAAAGGAAATTGCGGATGCATTGGTAATCATTTTCCAATGTTCCTTAGATTCAGGATCAGTTCCTGAGGATTGGAGAATGGCTAATGTTATCCCATTTTTTAAGAAAGGAGGAAGGGAGAAAACAGAGAACTATCGACCTGTCAGCCTGACATCGGTGGTGGGGAAGATGCTAGAGTCCATTATTAAGGATGAAATAGTGGCATATTTAGATAGCAGTGATAGGATTGGGCCGAGCCAGCATGGATTTACCAAGGGTAAATCATGCTTGACTAATCTGTTGGAGTTTTTCGAGGATGTAACCAGGAAGTCAGACGGGGGAGATCCAGTGGATGTAGTGTTCCTCGATTTTCAGAAGGCATTTGATAAGGTCCCACACAGGAGATTGGTGGGTAAAATCAAAGCTCAGGGCATCGGGGGGGGGGGGGGGAGACATTGACATGGATTGAAAACTGGTTGGCAGATAGAAAGCAAAGGGTAGCAGTGAATGGGTGTTTCTCGGAATGGCAGGTGGTGACTAGTGAGGTGCCACAGGTCTCGGTATTGGGACCACAGCTGCTTACAATTTACGTCAACGATTTAGATGAAGGCATTGAGAACAACGTCAGCAAATTTGCTGATGATACTAAGCTGGGTGGCAGTGTGACATGTGATGAGGATGTTAGGAGAATTCAGGGTGACTTGGATAGGCTGGGTGAGTGAGCAGATACTTGGCAGATGACGTTTAATGTGAATAAGTGTGAGGTTATCCACTTTGGGAGTAAGAACAGGAAGGCAGATTATTATCTGAACGGTGTAGAGTTAGGTAAGGGAGAAATACAAAGAGATCTAGGAGTCCTTGTTCATCAGTCACTAAAGGTGAATGAGCAAGTGCAGCAGGCAGTGAAGAAGGCTAATGGAATGTTGGCCTTTATTACAAAGAGAATTGAGTACAAGAGCAAGGAAATCCTTTTGCATTTGTACAGAGCCCTGGTGAGACCACACCTGGAGTATTGTGTACAGTTTTGGTCTCCAGCGTTAAGGAAGGACATCCTGGCTGTAGAGGAAGTGCAGCGTAGATTCACGAGGTTAATTCCTGGGATGTCCGGACTGTCTTACGCAGAGAGGTTAGAGAGACTGGGCTTGTACACGCTGGAATTAAGGAGATTGAGAGGGGATCTGATTGAAACATATAAGATTATTAAGGGATTGGACAAAATAGAGGCAGGAAATATGCTCCAGTTGCTGGGGGAGTCCAGTACCAGAGGGCATGGTTTGAGAATAAGGGGTAGGTCATTTAGGACAGAGTTAAGGAAAAACTTCTTCTCCCAGAGAGTTGTGGGGGTCTGGAATGCACTGCCTCAGAAGGCAGTGGAGGCCAATTCGCTGGATGCTTTCAAGAAGGAGCTAGATAGGTATCTTATGGATAGGGGAATCAAGGGATATGGGGGCAAGGCAGGAACCGGGTATTGACAGTAGATGATCAGCCATGATCTCAAAATGGCGGTGCAGGCTGGAAGGGCCGAATGGTCTACCTCTGCACCTATTGTCTATTGTCTATAACTGTCCTTGACAGTCGTGGTTCATGTGGAAGAAATGTAATGCATGTAAGTATGCAGACATGGTCAAGGGATTCAGGTATTGATTAAACTAAACATCAGATTAGGGAAGAAATGTGACAATCACATATATTTCATTGTCTGCTCCGTAAGATGAAAGTTAAAGCCTTTAGATTTCCTGGAACATGATAACGTCATCGGGCAACTCTGATTAATTCACTCCGCCCAAACACTGCACCCAGAGGGGAACAAACTCATTCGAAGAAGATCAGCTTATAAGGTTGTTCACCTTCGAATTAGTTTGGTCTGACAAGGGCAGTGTTAGTGTGCTTGTGTAAATTACTGTCTCCTGAACGGCAGCTCCTGGACACCTTCTCGTATTTCCAGTGGGAACACGACCCACCACTGAGTATCTGGCTTTAATCTTCCGTAGGAATCTCTGACATACCGGTATTTCCCCAGAAGACTCTATTTACCCTCCAGAGAAAGTTTCATAACTTACAGTTTGTTTTTACCGCCTCCCTGCAAGCTCGCGGATCAGAGGTTCCTGTGATACCTCTGAAGCCCTCTGCTGCTTTGACAGTTTCCTCTTTCCTGGTCCCACAACGTCCCTCTGCATCTCCATTGCACACCAGCATTAATATTCATCCACTCAGAAATTTTGAAACCATTCTGTTCAGCAGCCATGTCACTCAAGCTGTATCACTTCCCCAATCCAGAGGAAGTAGAGAGACTTCTAATTTACAATTCCTTCTCTGATATCAGATGATGTTCAGAGAATAAAAAACAGCTGAAATCGAAAAAATGCATGATCTACATACTGAAGCAGAAGCTCCGTTTTATTTCCATAATTGACACGCTGGGACTTCCCTGAGTTTTCTGTTTTGAATTCTTATCCAAATGGATTTTTATGTCAATTGCCGTCAGTTTCGAAATATATATCAATATTTGCTGCTTAATTTGAATGCTGATGCTTCTAGTTCTCTAGGAACTTGATGAGCTGATCGCACTTTTTATTGGTGCTCTGACTATTTCACGCCGCCCATGTACTGCACCGAGACTGGAGGAAACTCATTCGATGCGGATCAGCTCTTCAGGTTGTTCATCTCTGATTGAGTTTGCTCTCCCCAGACACAACTTGACTTTTTCCCGCAATGGCGAACTCGACCCCGGGATGTGCTCCTGGTGAAGATGTTAACTCGTCCTACAACCCGCCCGTAATTATCGTCACATTCATCCTCGGGATTGTTGGAAATACGGTTGCTTTGTGGATCTTTTGTGCTCATGTGAAGTCCCGGAAACCGAGTATTGTGTATTCACTGAATCTGATGATTGCGGACACTCTGTTAATGTGCTGTCTACCCTTCCGAGCTGATTATTTTCTCCGAGGGAAGGACTGGATTTTTGGTGATGGACTGTGTCGAGTGAACGTTTTCATGATTTCCCTGAACCGGATTGGCAGCGTCTTTTTCCTCATGGTTATTGCGATCGATCGTTACTTTAAGGTGGTCCATCCACTCCACAAAGTAAACAAGATCACTACAAGGTGTGCGGTGATGATAGCCGGCGGTCTGTGGATTGTAGCGGTGGCTATTTGTTTGCACTTGCTGTTCGCCAAACATGACTTCAAACAGCACAACGTGACAAACTGTGAGCCTTTCAGTATTAACAAGGGCCTGAGTTCCCCAGCAATTTGGACAGACTTTATTTTTATATTCTTTAAGTTTCTTTTGCCAGTTTCAGTTATCCTCTTCTCTACGTCCTCCATTATCTGGAGGTTACGGCAGATGGAAGCTGGAATGCGGGGTAAATATAAGCGAACTGTGAAACTTGTGATAGCCGTGGCTGCCGTTTTTGTCATTTGCTTCTTGCCCACCAGTGTTGCTGTGGTCGCGGTTTTGGTCACTAAGCTAAGAAGACCCTTCGACTGCAAGTCGTATCACACAGCAGTGAATATCTTTTACAATACGCTGTTTATAACGTATCTGAACAGTGTGGCCGATCCCATTGTTTACTATTTTTCTACTTCGCAGTTTCAACATGCTTTAGAGAAGGCTCTACTTTGTCTTAATTTAGGCTCTTCCAGATCAGCCACTGAACCCGGAACATCCAGGGAGGAGCAGACTGTGGATCAGCTAACGAGCTCTGTAATAACAATCTGATCTTTCCCGCTCTGCGTGAACTAGATGCAGAACAAAGCAAAACTGATAATTGCGTCCGAAAGCTGAAACTGATGAAATCTTAAAATTTTGTGGAGGGTTAAGTCGATCTTTACGAACAAGTTCCGTAATGCACTTCCCTTTCGGTAGAGAATAAACTGTACCTTATGTTCAGAAGTAACTTTATTTCAGAGCTTGTTCTTTACGAAACTTTCCCTTTTAAAGTATGTGTTCCAATTCTTTTATATGTCATGGAGCCCTACCAGTAAGAGGTCCGTGGACCCCAGGTTGGGAACGACAGGTTTAAAGGAAAGGGTTCTATATGTTTTGTGCATATTTAAGATTTCCTCTTTCCAGATAGGCAATTGCTTCCTCAGATAACCTCAACCGATGTGTCTCGTTTGCAGCTAGCTTCTACCTGTTATAGTGGGACATCCTCAAGTTGACTGTCCAGTGGAGTCTACGCTAATACTATGCAACCAAGTGCAACCCTACGTGCAGACATTCAGTCAGTAAGAAAATGATGTAAAGGGTTGATGGACTGGTGCCAAGTTGCATATAACCGCATCAAGACAGTACTGGAACTAGGTTACTGCTTTTGAAAAAAGATGAAAACCTCTTCTAGTGAACTGGATACAGGAAATGAAGCGCCGACTCAAAGCTGGGGAATTTATTTTCCTTAAATAAAATTGAAACCTGACATAAAGAAGGATTATCAGTAATAAAGAAGGCTGGTCAGTATTACAGAAGGGTGATCGGTATTCAGAAGATACAGAGGATCTTCTTTAACCTGAGGGTGGTCAGGCTGTGGCATTCACTGCCAGAGAAGGCTGTGGAGGCCAAGTCATTAGGTATATTTAACCCAGAGGTTAATAGATTCTTGATTGCGAGAAGATAATAAAGCTACCATGATGGAATGATGGAACAGAGTCGATGGGCTGAATGGACTAATTCTGCTGCTATGTGTTATTGGTGGTAATGAAGTTACCAGATTATTATAAAAGTCTCTCTAGTTTACTAATGTTAAAAGCATTTTGCTTACCTCTTAAGACCTACTAAGGAATGTCAAACAACAGCATCCTGTTTGATCTTGAAAGTCCTGCCGAAGGGTCTCGGCCCGAAACATCGACTGCACTTTTTTCCATAGTTGCTGCCTGGCGTGCTGAGCTCCCCCAGCATTTTGTGCGAGTTGCTTGGATTTCCAGCAGACTTTCTCTTGTTTGAATTCCTTCGAAATGACTTTTGAGGATCATTGTTTTCAGCAAAGAACTCCAACACAAGGTGACAGTGTGGAGAGGAATGAACGAATCAAGGAAAACCAAGGGATACTGATTAGTAAGTTGTTCTATTCCCCCGGATCTAATCAAAATATTTCTGGTGTTCTTCATCCCATTATTTCACACTTACCCACATGAACCTAAACACATCTGCACACACATGCACAACTGCACACACGCAGACAGTTGGATTGTGGTGATGAGCATGTGGAAGAATTCAGTGCGATGCATGGTTCGTGTGCGTGTGCGTGGTCACGTATATGCTTGTGCCGCAAGTGCGTGCATGCATATGTATGCCAGGTATTTATTATTATCAGTAGGGCAGCAGTGCAGCAGTGAATGATTTTAATACAGACTGAATTGTCTCACCACATTACAAACACCGTGATGGAGAGTGGCCCGAGGAACTATTGCTGCCTCCCCTCCTACAACCATGATAAACCATGTCCAGGCTGCATGAAAGAGATCAGAAATCACTTTTAACTTTCATTAAGACCATAAGACTATAAGATATAGAAGCAGAAGTAGGTCACTCGGGCCATCGATTCTGCTCCGCCATTCAATCATGGACTGATCTAATTCTTCCAGTCATTCCCACTCCCCTGCTTTCTCCCCATACCCTTTGATGCCCTGGCTAATCAAGAACCTATCTATCTCTGCCTTAAATCCACCCAATGACTTGGCCTCCACAGCCGCTCGTAGTAACAAATTCCACAGATTTACCAACTTCTAATTAAAGTAATTCCTCCGCATCTCAGTTCTATAAGGAAGTCCTTCCAATCCTGAAGTCGTGCCCTCTTGTCCTAGACTCCCCTACCATGGGAAATAACTTTGCCATATCTAATCTCTTCAGGCCTTTGAACATTCGGAATATTTCTATGAGATCACCCCTCATTCTCCTGAACTCCAGGGAATACAGCCCAAGAACTGCCAGACAATCCTCATACAGTTACCCTTTCATTCCTGGAATCATTCTCGTGAATCTTCTCTGAACCCTCTCCAATGTCAGTATATTCTTTCTAAAATAAGGAGCCCAAAACAGCACACAATACTCCAAGCGTGGTCTCTCAAGTGCCTTATAGAGTGTCAATATTACATCCTTGCTCTTATATTCTATGCCTCTAGAAATGAGTGCCAAGTTTGCATACGCCTTCTTCACAACCGACTTACCTTGGAGGTTAACCTTTAGAGTATCTTGAACAAGGATTTTCAAATCTCTTTGCGTCTCTGCATTTTGAATTCTCTCGCCATCTATCTAATAGCCTGCCCGTTTATTCCTTCCACCAAAGTGCATGACCATACACTTTCCAACATTGTAATTCAGTTGCCCATAACCTATCTAATTGTCTCTGCAGGCTCTTTGTTTCCTCAACACTACCCGCTCTTCCGCCTCTTTGTATCATCGGCAAATTTCGCCACAAATTCTTTAGTACCGTAATCTAAATCATTTAACATACATCGTAAAAAGCAGTGGTCCCAACACTGACCCCTGTGGAATTGGTAAGAGAGCTCTGACTTCCTTGTATGTCCTCTCTTTTGCTTTTCCTTTGGCTCTGACTTCACTTGTCAGCTACAGTAGTGTCCTTCTTCCCTTAGAAAATTTCATTGAGCAGATCCTTGCAGTAACAGAAAATCTACTCTGGGAATACTGCTGTCTCTCGGTACTCTGTGAGTAAAGTGCATGGAACAGCAATTCTGTATTATCACTGTGATGGATTTGAATACTATTCCGCTCACTTCATTGACAGCACCTGCTGGAACAATTGACCAGCTTGTGACGCGAGCTGGAGTAGGGTGAGGCTGCAATTGGGGAAGTTTTATTCAGATAGAGAATTTGCATTTCAGCAGAATTAGGAGTGAAATCTGAATAGCAAACAAAGTTTTACATTTTTGATAGGACCATACAACTGGTTTATGTACTTAGTATCAAATTGAAGTATCATACAGTGTTGTATATTACAACCTATAAAATTCTGATAATAATGCCGGATATATTTCACTGTGTTAAATCTTGTGATTTCTGGGAGGAATGTTAATAAACATGGAATGTAACATCAATGCTCTGAATTTTGCTGTACGCAGAACTTCATTTGTGATCAATTTCCTTAATTGTCTCTGAAATATTGTGACCGTGTTTACTGCGACGTGTAAATTATAGGAAAGTGCAGCAGAGAAACAGGCCGTTTGGCCTATCTAGTCTGTGCTGAACTATTTAAACTGCCTACTCCCATTGACCTGCACAGGACCATAGCCCTCCATGTACCTACCATCCAAACTTATCTTAAACATTAAAATCGAGCTTGCATGCAACATTTGTGATGGCAACTGGAGCTATTGTTCCTGTTATGGTTGAAGAGCTGATAGTTCCTATTATGGTTAAACTAGCTGCGTACTTGAAAGCGAGGCTCGCCGCAGTACGATGTGCGTGATAAGGTGCATGTTCATTGTTGTTTATGGTGCTGGGTTTTTGATACACATTTTTTACATTCTCTCAGTAAGACACAAAGTCACAGTGAGAATCGAGCGATTTGGCCCATTATGTTTCTGGTGACAGTCAAGCACCGGTTACCCAAGTATGAAGTTAAATTTACTTTTAAAGAAATTTCCCCATAACCTCTTTGGTTTCTCCCACATTCTGCCACCTACGAGAGTGGATGTGGAGAGGATGTTTCCTGTGGTGGGGGAGTCTAAGACGAGAGGGCATAGCCTCAGAATAGAGTGACACCTTTTAGAATGGAGACGAGGAGGAACTCCTTTAGCCAGAGAGAGCTGACTGCGCAATTCGCTGCCACAGGTAGGCGTGGAGGCCAGAGTATTGGATATATTTTAGGCAGACGTTGATAGATTCTTGATTAGTCCCTAAATCCTGCTTTTTCCATGCGTCAATCGAGTGATGCCTGATTCCAGATCAATCCAAATATAATTCATTGTCTGCTTCTTAATTTAAATGCTAATGATTCGAGTTTCTCCGGAACTTGCTGATTTGATCGCATAACTTATTAGCGCTCTTGGCTATTGCACTCCGCCCATATACTCCAACGAAAGGGAAGCAAATTCATTCGCAGAAGATCAGCTTGTAAGGTTGTTCATCTTGTAATCAATTTGCTCTCTTCTGAAATATCTTCACTGTGCGGCCGCTTTTTCGCGCAATGGCGAACTCGACCCCGGAATGTGCTCCTGGTGAAGATGTTAACTCGTCCTACAACCCGCCCGTAATTATCGTCACATTCATCCTCGGGCTTGCTGCAAATACGGTTGCTTTGTGGATCTTTTGTGCTCATGTGAAGTCCCGGAAACCAAATATTGTGTATTCACTGAATCTGATGATTGCGGACACTCTGTTAATGTGCTGTCTACCCTTCCGAGCTGATTATTTTCTCCGAGGGAAGGACTGGATTTTTGGTGAAGGACTGTGTCGACTGAACATTTTCATGATTTCCCTAAACCGGATTGGCAGCGTCTTTTGCCTCATGGTTATTGCGATCGATCGTTACTTCAAGGTGGTTCATCCACTCCACAAAGTAAACAAGATCACTACAAGGTGTGCGGTGATGATAGCCGGCGGTCTGTGGATTGTAGCGGTGGTTATTTGTTTGCACTTGCTGATAGACCAACGTGACTTCAAACAGCACAACGTGACGAACTGTGAGCCTTTCAGCATTAACAAGGCTCTGAGTCCCGCAGCAGTTTGGACTGGGTTCATTTTTATATTCTTTAAATTTTTTTTGCCAGTTTCAGTAATTCTGTTCTCTACGTCCTCCATCGTCTGGAAGTTACGGCAGATGGAAGCTGGAATGCGGGCCAAATATAAGCGAACTGTGAAACTTGTGATAGCCGTGGCTGCAGTTTTTATCATTTGCTTCTTGCCCACCAGTGTTGCTGTGGTCGCGGTTTTGGTCACTAAACTAAGGAGACCCTTCGACTGCAAGTCGTATCACGCAGCAGTGAATATCTTTTACGATACGTTGTTTATAACGTATCTGAACAGTGTGGTCGATCCCATTATTTACTATTTTTCTACTTCGCAGTTTAAAGATGGTTTGGAGAAAGCTCTGCTTCGTCTTAATTTAAGCTCTTGCAGATCAGGCACTGAACCAGGAGCTTCCAGGGAGGAGCAGATTGTGGGTCAGCAAACCAGCTCTGTAACAGCCATCCAATCGCTCCCGTGCCGAGTGAACTAGATGCTCTTAATTGTTAATGTGATTAAAGTAAAGCTGATAGGTGCGACCGAATGCGGAAATTTATATTATCTAAAAAGTGTTGCTGCGACATGTCGATCTTAATGAACAAGTCCTGGAATGAATTTCCCTTTATGCCGAGAAGAAATTGTAGCTTAACTACATAAATAAGTTTATTTCAGACCTTGTTCATTAAGATACCCTTCCTTTCTTTAAAGCACGGGTTCCCAATGCTGTATATGCCATGCCGGCTTACCAATGCGGGGTGCGTGAATCCCAGGTTTCTGAACCTCTGCTTTAAAGGAAAGGGTTTATAGATATATAAGATTTTCTCTTTCCATGTAAGCAATTACTTCCTCAGAATTCAGCCTATGCATCTCGTTTGGCGCTAGTTTCCGCCCGTTATAGTGAGGGATTCTCAGGTTGACTGACCGTCCAGAGGAATCTGTGGTAAACTATTCACCAAGAAAAACCTTACCTGCAGACTTCCAGTTAGGAGGAAAGCACCCAGATCCTGACACTACTCGAGCTAGTTTCCCGGATTCTAAAGAAAGTCTCTTCAAGTGAACTGGAGACTGGAAATGAAGCGCCGGTTCAAAATTGTGGGTGCTATTATCACTAAATAAAATTGAAATTGGGAATGAAGAAGAATGCTCAGCATCTAGAACAGAGATATGGACGAATTCGTTGCCACAGACGGCCATGGAGCCAAGTCATTGGGTGCATTTAAAGTGGAGGTTGATAGGTTGCTGATTACCCAGGTTTCGGGGAGTAGGCAGGAGAATGGTTTTGAGAGCAATAATAAAGCAACCATGATGGAATGAAGGAATAGACTTGATGGACCGAATGGCCTAATTCTGTCCCTATGTTTGATTGGTGTCAAAGAAATCCCCAGATTATTGTAAAAAGCCTCTCTGCTTCAATAAAGTTAATATAATTTTGCCTGCCTGGAGGGACCCATCCACGAATGTGAACCAATTGCTACTTAATTGATCTAATTCCTTGGAAATGAGTTTTGTGGATCATTGCTTGTAGCGAAGAACTGCAACATAAGAGGGCGATGAACACTAAACGTGAAGAATGTCTTTACAACTAAGGACGTGTAGGATAGCGGGCTCTTTTCTCGCCAGGATGGAATTAAAATATTTCTGGTGACCAACGTCCATTATTTCACACTTACCCGCATTAACTTGAACGCGTATGTGCACACACGTGCTCAATTGCATGCATACAGACATTTGCATTGTGGTGTCTAGAATGTGGAAGAGCGTTGTGTAATGCATGGTTTGTGTGCATGTGCGCGGTCACTTATATGTTTGGGACTGAAGAGCGTGCATGCACACTAATGCCAGGTATTTATTACCATGAGGAGGGTAGCAGTGCAGCAGTGAATGATTTTAATACAGACTGAATTGTCTCACCACATTACAAACACCGTGATGGAGAGTGGCCCGAGGAACTATTGCTGCCTCCCCTCCTACAACCATGATAAACCGTGTCCAGGCTGCATGAAGAACAGCAGAAGTCAGTTTTAACCTTCATTCAGCAGATCTTCGTGGTGACAGAAAATCTACTCTCGCAATACTGTTGTCTCTCTGTACTCTGTGAAAAAAGTGCATGGAACAGCAATTCTGTATAATCAATGAGACGAATTTGAATAATATTCTGCTCATCTCATTGAAGGCATCTGGTGGAACAATTTACAGTACTAGTTCGTGACGGGAGCTGGAGTCGGGTGAGTTTCCAGTAGGACGGTTTTCAATAAACTAGAGAATTTGCATTTCAGCAGAATTAGGAATGAACTTTGAATAGCAAATAAAGTTTTATGGTTTTGATAGGATTATACAAATGGTTTATGTTCTTAATATCGAATTGAAGTAATATACATTTCTATGTTATGACCTGCAAATTTCTGAAACAAAGCCGGATCTATTTCTTTACATTAAATCTTCTGCATTCTGCCGGCAATGTTAGAAAAATTTGAACTCTGAATTTTGATGCTCTGAGCTTTCTGTATGCAGATACGATTATCTTTGGATAAATTTTCTTTGGGCAATGGAGAAATTGGCCCAGCAATGTGTCTCTAGTGAGGTCGTCAATCCTGCTCACAGCCCACCAGTAGTGATAACAATCGTCCTAGAACTAGTCAGAAATACAACTGCTTTGTAGATGTTTTATTTTCATATAAAATCATAGAGTCATAGATAAGTACAGCACAGAAACAGGCCCTTTGGCTGATTCAGTCCGTCATAAACCATTTAATCTGTCTACTCTCATTGACCTTCACCGGGTCAAAAGTCCTCCACATGCCTATCATCCATGTACCTGCCCAAAATTCACCTGAACATTGAAATTGAGCTCACATGCACCACTTGTGCCGGCAGTTTATTGCACACTCTCAGGATCCTCTGAGTGAAGAAGTTTCCCAACATGTTCCCCGAAATCTTTTCACCCTTTACTCTTAATCCATGACCTCCATTTGCCGTCCCAATGAACCTCAGTGGAAAAAGCCTGCTTGAATTTACCGGGTCTATATACCCCAGGGTTTCAAAATCATGGAATTCAGATACAGCACTGTGTATTCTCTGAAACTGTTATTTGTGGACCCTGTTAATGTGTTGTCCCGAATGCTCCTTCTGTACTTCGAGCAGCTGTGGGCGAGGGATTCCCAACGTCAGATGGTACCTTACATTTGTTGAACGAGGCACGCATGTCCGCAGTGACGGCAGTAAGATTGGAGGAAGGCTAAAGGCTTCAAGTGAAGTAGAAACTGAGATGACAATGAAGTATTGTCTGAGCATTGGGACTTAAAGGCCCGAAATGGTTTTGTATATCTCAGCACGAGCAGGCAGTCTTGGCAGGTTAACTCACAGGCACCATGAAAGAACCTGATAGAGGTCCAAGTGATGAAGCTTGGTGCTTCTGATCTTCGCCAGGCTAGTGCCACCAGCGGTTAAATAAACTCACTGAAGGGTAGCCCTGAGACTTTGGAATCCAGCATCATCAGTCTCTATCCAAGTTGAAGTCAGCAGAACATCCGGGTATTCTGGTTAGGAGGTATGTACCTGCTCACAGTGGCCGTTATGAATTTTTGTCTAAATCGGAATATTCAGTCAGTGGCCACTTTATTAGATTAACCTGCCCAACTGCTCGTTACTGCAACTCTCTAATCAGCCAATCAAGTTCAAAGTTGAAAAGATCAATTTTCTAAGTAAAATTTATTGTCAGAGTAGATACATGTCACCAAGTACAACCATAAGATTCTTTTCCCTGCGGGCAAACAGTAAATCTCTAGATCACTAACTATAGATCACAGTCTGTAGATCAGCAAACGATTTCTGTACAGCCGTCTGATCGCTCCCGGTCTGCGTGAACGAAATGCTCATTATTATTATGTGATCAAAGGAAAGCTGATAAATGCGTCCGAACGCAGAAATTGATCATTTTGAAAATGTTAGCGCGTCCTAAATCGATCTTAACGAGCATGTTGTGAAATACACTTCCCATTATGTAGAGAAGAAATTGCATTTGACCTACATAAGTAAGTTTATTTCAGACTTTGTTCATTAAGAAACCCTTCCTTTCTTTAGAACATGGCTTCCCAATCTTTTACGTGTCATGGAGCCTTACCAGTAAGAGGTTCGTGGACCCCATGTTGGAACCCCTGCGTTAAATGAAAAGATTCTATGTGGTTTATGGATATTTAAGATTTCCTTTCTCCATATAAGCAATTACTTCCTCAGATGACTTCAGTCTATGTGTCTCGTTCCCATAACCTGAGACAACTGGAGCGAGCTTACCGGATTCTAACAAAAAGCCCTTTCTAGTGAACCAGAGACAGGAAGTGAAGCGGCGGCTGAAAAATGGGGAATCTATTATCAGTAAATAAAATTGAAATCGGGAATGAGGAAGGATTATTAAAATTGAAGAAGGGCGATCAGCGTTTAGAACAGAGATTTGGAGGAACTTATTTAAACAGAGGGTGGCGAGTCTGTGGAATTCGTTGTCACAGACGGCCATGGAGTCATGTGATTGGGCATTTTTAATGCGGAGTTTGATAGGTTGCTGATTAGTAGGCGGGAGAATGGTGTTGAGAGCGATAATATAGCATCCATGATGGAATGAAGGTATTGACTCGATGGACCGAATGGCCTAATTAATCGGTGTCAGAGTAATAAGTTGTCAGAGTATTGTAAAAACCTCTCTGATTTAATAAATTTAATATAATTTTGCTTGCCTGGAGGGACCCGTCCAGGAATGTCAACCAACGGCAACTTCCTTGATCTAATTCCTTGAAATAAAGTTTGTTGATCATTGTTTGCAGCAATTCCTACATAACAGGGCAGTGTTGAAAGGAAAGAACACCGAATATTCCTCGTGAAGAATGGCTTTACAAGTAAGGGCAGGTAAGATACTGAGAAAGCGGGCTCTTTTCTTCCCCAGGAACGAATTAAAATGTTTCTGGTGATCTTTGTCCCATTAATTCACATTTACCCGCATTAACTTGAACGCGTATATGCACACACGTGCACAATTGCATTCATTGCAGACATTTGCATTGTGGTGTCTAGAATGTGGAAGAACTTTGTGTGAAGCATGGTTTGTGTGCGTGTGCGTGGTTAGGTGTATGTTTGTGCCTTAAGTGCGTGCCTGCCTATTTATACCAGGTATTTATTCCTATAAGTAGGGCAGTAGTGCAGTAGTGCATGATTTTCACATGGACTGAACTGTCTCACCACATTACAAACACCATGAATGGAGAGTGGCCCGAGGAACTATTGCTGCCTCCCCTCCTACAACCATGATAAACCGTGTCCAGGCTGCAAGAAGGAGAGCAGAAATCACTTCTAACCTTCATTCAGCAGATCCTTGTGGTAACAGAAAATCTACTCTGGGAATACTGTTGTCTCTCTGTACTCTGTGAAAAAAAGTGCACGGAACAGCATTGCTGTATTATCATTGAGATGCATTTGAATAATATTTTGCTAATCTCATTGAGGGCACCGGGTGGAACAATGTTCCACCTGTTCCTAACAATGTACCTGTTCGTGACGGGAGCTAGGGTGGGATGAGTTTCCAATTGGACAATTTTCATTCTGGAAGATAATTTGCATTTCAATAGAATTAGCAGTGAACCTTGAATAGCAAACAAAGTTTTATGGTTTTGGTAGGATCATACAAATTGTTTATGTACCTAATATCGAATTGTAGTATTATCCATTTCTATGTTTTGACCTACAAAGTTCCGATAACAAAACCAGATATATTTCCTTACATTAAATATTATGCATTCTGGCGACAATGTTAGAAAATTTTGAACTCTAAATTTTGATACTTTGAGCTATCTGTATGCAGATACGATTATCTTTGAATAAGTTTTCTTTGGACAATGGAGAAATCGGCTCAGCAATGTGTCTCTAGTGAGGTCGACAACCCTGCTCACAGCCCACAGTAGTTATTTTAACAATCTCCCTAGGACTAGTCAGAAATGCAACTGCTCTGTAGATATTTTATTTTCATGCAAAATCATAGAGTCATAGAAAAGTACAGCACAGAAACAGGCCCTTTGGCGGATCCAGTCCGTACTAAACCATTTAAACTGCCTACTCTCACTGACCTTCACCGGGTCCATAGACTTCCATATGCCTACCATCCATGTACCTGACCAGAATTCACCTGAACGTTGAAATTGAGCTCACATGCACTACTTGTGCCGGCAGTTCATTCCCCACCCCCAAGACGCTCTGAGTGTAGAAGTTTCCCATCATGTTCCCCTTAAACTTTTCACATTTTACTCTTAATCCATGACCTCCACTTGCCGTCCCACTGAAACTCGGTGGAAAAGTCCTGCTTACATTTAGTAAATCTATACCCCAGAAGTTCAAAGTCATGGAATTCAGATACATTACTCTGTATTCGCCGAAGACACTGTTAATATGTTGTCCTGTCTCATTGCAGGGAGGTGACTTTCTAACTGAGAACCACTAGATTTTTGGTGATGTTCCATGATGTTCCACAAGATTTTTATGACTTCGTCAAACATGATTGACAGCGTCATCCTTCTAACTAACTGAACTTTCGATCACGATTTTAAGGTGGACTGTAATTGAATCAGGATGTAAGCAATGATGACGTTGGGAGGGAGGTTCTCCGAGAATTGTGGAATCAATTTGTGATACAATTTGTTTGTGTCACACTGTAATATAGCGGTTACCATAGCGCCATTACAGCACCAACGACCTTGGGTTCAATTCCCACCACTGTATGTAAGGAGCAGGGACAGTCGTTCCGTTACCGTGTGGGATTCCTCCTGGTACACCGCCTTCCTGCCACATGCCAAAGAGGATGGATTGGTATGTTAACTGGTGTGATTGGGCATGGGCTCAGTGAGCCGGAAAGGCCTGTTACTGTTCCAATTCTCTAAATAAATAAAAATAAAGAACTACGTGTCTACAAGCGACACAATGTGAGCCTATCAAGATGACTTGCATCTTTAATACTGCAACAATTTGGATCGACATCATTATATATTCCATATGGGTTATAAAACAGTTCTGATCACATTGTCCTTCATTTGTTGCATTAATATGAGAAAACAAAATCATGTGATGGACCCTGGGTTATGTTTTGTAGCTCCAGAACTTTAAACTGTCTCGAAAGAAAACACAAGCCGAGAGTTTTAACTTTGCTGTTTTACTTCAAGCGAAGCGCTCCCGTATCATATGATGACATGAGGAATTAACATAATTTACATAGAAATTAAAACTAATTATAATGTTATGAGTGATGAACAGACCTGATGGACAATGGGGTAAAGAGTTAACCATCCCCCCCCCCCCGAGAACCACGAACTATTACTGTTGTTATGTTGACCATGAGAAAGAGAGACGAAAAACAGGCAAGAACATCTGCGACAGATAAGAGAAAGGGGGAAATTGCTGATTAACTGTATTGTGACTCCTTTTCGAATTATTTACTGTTTTGCCGCAAGGACATTAGTTTGCTCATAAACATTCCTCAGTGGACTGAAGGAGTGGCCTGATTTGATGGACACAGTCACTCAGGATTGATGGATAGCTGAGTCCCCATGAGTAGGGATAAAAGACAGGTCTGGAGGGACACCCTCCAGACACGCCAGTGGACACTGATTGAGTGTTGGAACCCACAAGAAAGGTGGGGGCTTCGAAGACCGAACCAGGAGGTCGGTCATTAAGGCTATCAGTGTAAAAGCAGGACCGTTGGGGACTTGTATGTGTGTCCACTCATGCCAGAGTGACGAGTCCACCTCAAAAGAACGGTCTAGCAGAAGGACAGAGGGGTCATAACTGAATGACCACCAATATACAATGGATTAAGAAAGCGAAGGAATGTTTGGCTGGTGTAGCTGTTACCTCTCTCTCTCTCACTCTCTCTCTCTCTCTCTCTCTCTCTCTCTCTCTCTCTCTCTCTCTCTCTCTCACGATTACAATACAATAACCATAACTACATCAGCACTCCTGAACTGAACTGAACCTTATCTTCTATGTCAATTCATTTACCCCTAGACATCGATAGAGTTTGTTTATTATTGCTTATTATTATCATTCCCACACTTTTAGGTTTATTACTGCTACCTGGTGTTATATGTATATTTGCATTATTGATATGGTTTTGCTTATTTTTATTAATAAACACCTTTAGTTTGGTAACACCAGAGTCCAACGGATTCTTCTTTCTCTGCTGGTTAGACACCCAGTTACGGGGTACGTAACAAATTGGGGCCTCGTCTCGAGATTTGATTACCAAATTAGTGGGCCAGTGAATTGGGATGAAAGTCCCTTTTCTGATCTGGTTGTGAGAATTACTCAGCTCTTTCTTGCATTACTGAAGTATGGGCATGAGCCTCTCAGTTCCATCCTGACAGTTCCTTCTGTACTCTGAGCAGCTGTAGGCCAGGGGTTCCCAAAGTCAGATGGCACCTTGTATTTGTTGGATGAGGCAGTCATTTCCCCTGTGACGGCAGTAAGATTGGAGGAATTCTAAAGGCTTCAAATGAAGTAGAAATTGAGATGGCGATGAAGAATTGTCTGAGCATTGGGACACAATCGTGCTTCCAGCCCACCAGTAGTTATAATAACAGTCATGATAGGACTAGTCAGAAATACAAATGCTTTGAAGATATTTTATTTTCATGTAAAATCACAGAGCCATAGAAAAGTGCAGCACAGAAACAGGCCCGTTGGCCGAATTAGTCTGCACCAAACCATTTCAACGGCCTACTCTCATTGACCTTCACTGCGTCCATAGCCCTCCATATGTCTACCATCCACGTACCTGTCCAAAATTCATCTGAACATTGAAACTGAGCTCACATGAAGGATTGTCTGAACATTGGGCCTCAAAAGCTTGAAATCATTTTGTATATCTCAGCACGAGCACTCGGAGACTTGGCAGGTTAACTCACAGGCTATATGAAGGAACCTGTTAGAAGTCCAAGTGATGAAGTCGGTGCTTCTGATCTTCGCCAGGCCAGTGCCACCAGGAGTTAAATAAACTTACTGAAGGGCAGCTCTGAGACTTCGGATTCTAGCATCATCAGTCTCTATCCAAGTTGAAATCAGCAGAACATCCGGGTATTCTGGTTAGGAGGTATGTACCTGCTCACAGTGGCCGTTATGAATTTTTGTCTAAATCGGAATATTCAGTCAGTGGCCACTTTATTAGATTAACCTGCCCAACTGCTCGTTACTGCAACTCTCTAATCAGCCAATCAAGTTCAAAGTTGAAAAGATCAATTTTCTAAGTAAAATTTATTGTCAGAGTAGATACATGCCACCAGGTACAACCATAAGATTCTTTTCCCTGCGGGCAAACAGTAAATCTCTAGATCACTAACTATAGATCACAGACTGTAGATCAGCAAACGATTTCTGTACAGCCGTCTGATCGCTCCCGGTCTGCGTGAACGAAATGCTCATTATTATTATGTGATCAAAGGAAAGCTGATAAATGCGTCCGAACGCAGAAATTGATCATTTTGAAAAATTAGCGCGTCCTAAATCGATCTTAACGAGCATGTTGTGAAATACACTTCCCATTATGTAGAGAAGAAATTGCATCTGACCTACATAAGTAAGTTTATTTCAGACTTTGTTCATTAAGAAACCCTTCCTTTCTTTAGAACATGGCTTCCCAATCTTTTACGTGTCATGGAGCCTTACCAGTAAGAGGTTCGTGGACCCCATGTTGGAACCCCTGCTTTAAAGGAAAAGGTTCTATGTGGTTTATGGATATTTAAGATTCCCTCTTTCCATGTAAGCAATTATTTCCTCAGATGACTTCAGCCTATGTATCTCGTTAGTCGCTAGCTTCTGTCCGTTAGAGTGGGCCATTCTCAGGTTGACTGTCCATAGGAATCTGCGGTAAACTATTCAACCAAGAACAACACTGTCTGCAGGCTTTCAGTCAGGAGGAGAGTGATGTAAGGGGTTACTGCGATCATGCCAAACTACATGTACCCATATCCTGACAGTACTGGAATTAGTTTACCTGATCCTTAAAAGAAACTCTTCTAGCGAACTGGAGACAGGAAGTGAAGCGCTGGTTCAGAATTGGGGAATCTATTATCAGTAAATAAAATTGAAATCAGGAATGAAGTAGGATTATCAGTATTGAAGAAAGATGATCAGCATTGAGAACAGAGATATGGAGGATCTTATTTAACCAGAGAGTGGCGAGTCTGAGGACTTCGTTGCCACAGACGGCAATCGAGCCGAGTTGTTGGCTATGGGAAGTAGGCAGCAGAATGGTGCTGAGAGCGATAATAAAACAACCATGATGGAATGATGGAATAGACTCGATGGACAGAATGGCCTAATTCTGATCCTATGTCTTATTGGTGGCAATGAAGGTGTCAGAGTATTGTAAAAACTTCTCTGGTTTAATGAAGTTAATATAATTTTGCTTACCTGGAGTGGCCCATCCAGGAACGTCAACAAACTGCAACTTACTTGATGTAATTACGTGGAAATAACTTTTGTGGATCTCTGTTTGCAGCAAAGAATTCCAACATAAGAGGGCAACGTTGAAAGGAATGAATATCGAACATTCCTTGTGTGAATGTCTTTACAACTAAGGGGATGTAGGATACTGAGATACCAAGCTCTCTTTTCCCCCAGGATCGAATTAAAATATTTTTAGTGACACTTGTCCCATTAACTCACACATACCAGCATTAACTTAAACACTTCCGTGCACACACGTGCACAATTGCATACATGCAGACATTTTTGCATTGTGTTGACTAGAGTGTGGAATAACTTTGCGTGATGCATGGTTTGTGCGCGTATGCGTGGCCAGGTGTATGTTTGTGCCTTAAGTGCGTGCATGCATATTCATACTAGGTATTTATTCCTATAAGTAGGCCAGTAGTGCAGCAATGAATGATTTTAATACGGACTGATCTGCCTCACCACATTACAAACACCGTGATAGAGAGTGGCCCGAGGAAATATTGCTGCCCCACCCCTCCTATAAACATGATAAACCATGACCAGGCTGCATGAAGGAGAGCAGGAATCACTTTTAACCTTCATTCAGTAGATCCTTGTAGTAACCGAAAAATCTACTCTTGGGATACTGTCTTCTCTTTGTACTCCGTGTGTAAAGTGCATGAAAAAGCAATGCTGTATAATCAACGAGATGGATTTGAATAATATTCTGCTCAGCTCATTGAGGGCACCTGCTGGACCAATTTACCAGTTTGCGACGGAAGCTGGAATAGGGTGAGTTTCCAATTGGACTATTTTCATTCTGGAAGAGAATTTGCATTTCAATAGAATTAGCAGTGAATCTTGAATAGCAAACAAAGTTTTATGGTTTTGGTAGGATCATACAAATTGTTTATGTACCTAATATCGAATTGCAGTATTATCCATCTCTATGTTTTAGACAATAGACAATAGGTGCAGAAGTAGACCATTCGGCCCTTCGAGCCTGCACCGCCATTTTGAGATCATGGCTGATCATCTGCTATCAATGTCCGGTTCCTGCCTTGTCCCCATATCCCTTGATTCCCCTATCCATAAGATACCTATCTAGCTCCTTCTTGAAAACATCCAGAGAATTGGCCTCCACTACCTTCCGAGGCAGTGCATTCCAGACCCCCACAACTCTCTGGGAGAAGAAGTTTTTCCTTAACTCTGTCCTAAATGACCTACCCCTTATTCTCAAACCATGCCCTCTGGTACTGGACTCTCCCAGCATCTGGAACATATTTCCTGCCTCTATCTTGTCCAATCGCTTAATAACCTTATATGTTTCAATCAGATCCCCTCTCAATCTCCTTAATTCCAGCGTGTACAAGCACAGTTTCTCTAACCTGTCTGCTTAAGACAGTCCAGACATCCCAGGAATTAACCTCTTGAATCTACGCTGCACTTCCTCTACAGCCAGGATGTCCTTCCTTAACCCTGGAGACCAAAACTGTACACAATACTCCAGGTGTGGTCTCACCAGGGCTCTGTACAAATGCAAGAGGATTTCCTTGCTCTTGTACTCAATTCCCTTTGTAATAAAGGCCAACATTCAATTAGCCTTCTTCACTGCCTGCTGCACTTGCTCATTCACCTTTAGTGACTGATGAACAAGGACTCCTAGATCTCTTTGTATTTCTCAATTACCTAACTCTACACCGTTCAGATAATAATCTGCCTTCCTGTTCTTACTCCCAAAGTGGATAACCTCACACTTATTCACATTAAACGTCATCTGCCAAGTATCTGCTCACTCACCCAGCCTATCCAAGTCACCCTGAATTCTCCTAACATCCTCATCACATGTCACACTGCCACCCAGCTTAGTAGCATCAGCAAATTTGCTGATGTTATTTTCAATGCCTTCATCCAAATCGTTGACGTCAATTGTAAACACCTGTGGTCCCAATACCGAGACCTGTGGCACCCCACTAGTCACCACCCGCCATTCCGAGAAACACCCATTCACTGCTACCCTTTGCTTTCTATCTGCCAACCAGTTTTCTATCCATGTCAATGTCTTCCCCCCCCCCCCGATGCCCTGAGCTTTGATTTTACCCACCAATCTCCTATGTGGGACCTTATCAAATGCCTTCTGAAAATAGAGGTACACTACATCCACTGGATCTCCCCCGTCTGATTTCATGGCTACATCCTCGAAAAGCTCCAACAGATTAGTCAAGCATGATTTACCCTTGGTAAATCCATGCTGGCTCGCCCCAATCCTATCACTGATATCTAAATATGCCACTATTTCATCCTTAATAATGGACTCTAGCATCTTCCCCACCACCGAAGTCAGGCTGACAGGTCGATAGTTCTCTGTTTTCTCCCTCCCTCCTTTCTTAAAAAGCGGGATAACATTAGCCATTCTCCAATCCTCAGGAACTGATCCTGAATCTAAGGAACATTGGAAAATGATTACCAATACATCTGCAATTTCCAGGGCCACCTCCTTTAGTACCCTAGAATGCAGACCATCTGGACCTTGGGATTTGTCAGCCTTCAGTCCCATCAGTCTACTCATCACCGTTTCCTTCCTAATATCAATCTGTTTCATTTTCTCTGTTACCCTATATGCTTGGCCCATCCATACATCTGGGAGATTGCTTGTGTCTTCCTTAGTGAAAACAGATCTAAAGTACTCATTAAATTCTTCTGCCATTTCTCTGTTTCCAATAACAATTTCACCCAATTCATTCTTCAAGGGCCCAACATTGTTCTTAACTATCTTCTTTCTCTTCACATACCTAAAAAAGCTTTTGCCATCATCGTTTATATTCCTGGCTAGCTTGCGTTCGTACCTCATTTTTTCTCCCGGTATTGTCTTTATAGTTAAGTTCTGTTGTTCCTTAAAAACTATCCAATCATCTGTCCTCCAACTCGCCTTAGCTCTGCCATACTATCTACAAAGTTCCGATAACAAAGCCGGATATATTTCCTTACATTAAATCTTATGCATTCTGGCGGCAATGTTCGAAAAGTTTGAACTCTGAATCTTGATGCTCTGAGCTTTCTGTATGCAGATACGATTATCTTTGAATAAGTTTTCTTTGGACAGTGGAGAAATCGGCCCAGTAATGTGCCTTTAGTGAGGTCGTCAATCCTTCTCACAGCCCACCAGTAACAATCACCGTCGGACTAGTCAGAAATGCAACAGAAATACAAATACAACAATCAGCAGAATCCCCGGGTATTCTGGTTAGGTGGTATGTACCTGCTCACAGTGGCCGTTATGAATTTTTGTCTAAATCGGGATATTCAGTCAGTGGCCACTTTATTAGGCTAACCTGCCCAACTGCTCGTTACTGCAACTCTCTAATCAGCCAATCAAGTTCAAAGTTGAAAAGATCAAATTTCTAAGTAAAATTTATTGTCAGGGTAGATACATGTCACCAGGTACAACCATGAGATTCTTTTCCCTGCGTGCAAACAGCAAATCTATAAATCACTACCTATAGATCACAGACTGTGGATCAGCAAACGATTTCTGTACGGCCGTCGATCGCTCCCGGTCTGCGTGAACTAAATGCTCAGTATTTATTATGTGATCAAAGTAAGGCTGTTAAATGCATCCAAAAGCAGAAATTGATCAATTCTGAAAATGTTGGCGAGTCCTAAATCAATCTTAACTAACAGGCTAACTAATTTAACTAACTAATACACCTCCCTTTATGCAGAGAAAAATTTCCATCTTATCTACGTAAGTAAGTTGATCTCAGGCCTTGTTCGTTAACAAACCCTTCCTTTCTATAAAGTATGGGTTACCAATCTTTTACCTGTCATGGAGCCTTACCAGTAAGAGGCGAGTGGACCCCACTTTAAAGGAAAGGGCTCTACGTGGTTTATGGATATTTAAAATTTCCTCTTTCCATGTAAGCAATTATTTCCTCAGATGACTTCAGCCTATGTACCTCGTTTGTCGCTAGCTTCTGTCCGTTAGACAGGTTGACTGTCCATAGGAATCCGCGGTAAACTATTCAACCAAGAACAACACTGCCTGCAGGCTTTCAGTCAGGAGGAAAGTGATGTAAGGGGTTACTGCGACCATGCCAAACTACATGTACCCATATCCTGACAGTACTGGAATTAGTTTACCTGATGCTTAAAAAAAACCTCTACTAGTGAACTGGAGACAGGAAGTGAAGCGCTGGTTCAGAATTGGGGAATCTATTTAATCAGTAAATAAAATTGAAATCCGGAATGAAGTAGGATTATCAGTATTGAAGAAAGATGATCAGCATTGAGAACAGAGATATGGAGGATCTTATTTAACCAGAGAGTTGCGAGTCTGAGTACTTCGTTGCCACAGACGGCAATCGAGCCGAGTTGTTGGCTATGGGAAGTAGGCAGCAGAATGGTGCTGAGAGCGATAATAAAACAACCATGATGGAATGATGGAATAGACTCGATGGACAGAATGGCCTAATTCTGATCCTATGTCTTATTGGTGGCAATGAAGGTGTCAGAGTATTGTAAATCTTCTCTGGTTTAATGAAGTTAATATAATTTTGCTTACCTGGAGTGGCCCATCCAGGAACGTCAACAAACTGCAACTTACTTGATGTAATTACGTGGAAATAACTTGTGGATCTATGTTTGCAGCAAAGAATTCCAACATAAGAGGGCAGCGTTGAAAGGAATGAATATCGAACATTCCTTGTGTGAATGTCTTTACAACTAAGGGGATGTAGGATACTGAGATACCAAGCTCTCTTTTCCCCCAGGATCGAATTAAAATATTTTTAGTGACACTTGTCCCATTAACTCACACATACTAGCATTAACTTAAACACTTCCGTGCACACACGTGCACAATTGCATACATGCAGACATTTTTGCATTGTGTTGACTAGAGTGTGGAATAACTTTGCGTGATGCATGGTTTGTGCGCGTATGCGTGGCCAGGTGTATGTTTGTGCCTTAAGTGCGTGCATTCATATTTATGCCAGGTTTTTATTCCTATAAGTAGGCCAGTAGTGCAGCAATGAATGATTGTAATATGGACGGAACTGGCTCACCACATTACAAACACCATGATAGAGAGTGGCCCGAGGAACTATTGCTGCCTCCCCTAAGACAACCATGATAAACCATGACCAGGCTGCATGAAGGAGAGCAGTAATCACTTTTAACCTTCATTCAGCAGATCCTTGTGGTAACAGAATATCTACTCTTGGGATACTGTCGTCTCTTTGTACTCTGTGTGTAAAGTGCATGAAAAAGCAATGCTGTATAATCAACGAGATGGATCTGCTCAGTTCATTGAGGGCACCTGCTAGACCCATTTACCAGTTTGCGACGGGAGCTGGAATAGGGTGAGTTTCCAATCGGACAATTTTCATTCCGGAAGCGAATTTGCATTTTGAATAGAATTAGCCGTGATCTTTGAATAGCAAACAATGTTTTATGGTTTTGCTAGGATCATACAAATGGATTATGTACCTAATATCGAATTAAAGTATTTTATATTTCTATGTTATGACCTACAAAGTTCCGATAACAAAGCCGGATATATTTCCTTATATTAAATCTTTTGCATTCTGGCGGCAATTTTAAAAAGTTTCACTCTGGATTATGTTGCTCGGAACTTTCTGTATGCAGATACGATTATCTTTGAAGAAGTTTTCTCTGGACAAGGTAGAAATGGGCCCAGTAATGTGTCTCTGTGGTGGTTCAGTCCGAAGTCCGTTGTCGGGTCCTGAGTACAGCACAGAAACAGGCCCTTTGGCTGATCCTGTCCGTACCAACCAATTTCAACTGCCTACTCTCGTTGACCTTCACCGTGTCCATAGCCCTCCATTTGCCTACTATCCCTGTACTTGCCCAAAATTCACCTGAACGATGAAATTGAGCTCACAGATATTTAATACTCTGATTAGGGCAGCAGAAAATTACTTCAATATAGACTGAGCTGCCTCACCACATTACAAGCTCCATGATCGAGCGTGGCCCGAGGACCCTGGGTTATGTTTTGTAGCTCCAAGACTGATCACTGACTCAAAAGAGAACAAGAGCTGAGAGATGCGAGTTTAAACTTTGTTCTTTCACGTCAAGCGATGCGCGTCCGTATCATGTGATGACGTGTGCAAATAACGTCATTTACATCGGAATTAAAACTAATTATAACCAGAATCCTTAATTAAGCAATCTATATACAAGAGTACTCAACTATTACAAAATATTAAATACAAGCAGGGTGAAATATATCCAGCTGTTCAGATAAGGAACATTATCCACTCCTGTCCGTTCCTATAGATACATTATTTTTTTCCATTTTGAGGTAATCTGTCATCTCCATATGAGGAACCACAAACCTGGATAATGAGGACTTGCAAAGGATATTCCCATTACTGGGAGAGGATCCAAGGATCAAAAGGTCTAGGAGCCGAGGGCACAGCCTCAGAATAAAGCGTCATTTGTTTAGAACTGAGATGAGAAATTTCCGCAGCCTGAGTGTGGGGAGTCTATGGAATTCGTTGTCACATAGGGCATTTGAGGCCAAATCATTGGGTGTATTTAAGACAAGATTTATGGGTTCTCGATTGTTGCGGGTGGGGGGTTACGTGTTACAGGATGAAGTTTGGAGACTGGATTTGGAAACATAAACTCAGCCATGATTACGTAGTAGACCAGACTCGCTGGTCCGATTAGCCTAATTCTGATCCAATACCTCATGACGTTTTTATGGTCCTCCACAGACGGGCAGATGCTTTCCTGACAGGGTGTCGGGTGGGTGTAGGTGAGGTGCTCTGCTGCACCTACTAATTACACAGATCTTACTTACTTGCGTTTCTGAAATATGGGCATAAGCTTCTCAGTTCCGTCCCGAAAGTTCCTTCTGTACTTTGAGCAGCCGTGAGCCAGGGAGTCCCGAAGTCGGCATGGGATTTCATATTTGTTGAATGAGTCAGGCGCGGCCGCAGTGACGGCAGCAAGATTGGAGGAAGGCTGAAGGATTCAGGTGAAGTAGAAATTAAGGTGGCAGTGAAGGATTGTCACAAAGGCTTGAATTCATTTTATATATCTCAGCACGAGCACTGGGAGTCTTGGCAGGTTAACTCACAGGCTATATGAAGGAACCTGATAGAGGTCCAAGTGATGAAGCTTGGTGCCTCTGATCTTCGCCAGGCTAGTGGTTAAATTGTCTGGCTGCAGGTCTGCTCTGATACCCTGGGAGAACCTTTGGAATCCAACATCTTCAGTCGTTATCTAAGTTGAAATCAACAGAACTCCCATGTACTCCGGTCAGCAATTAGTGTACCTGCAGTAGCCTTCCACTCACAGTGGCCGGTAGCCCTTACAGACTTCCGCCTAAATCCCAATAGTGGCCATTTCATCAAGCACACCTGCCCACCAGCTCGTTATTTATCCAATCAGGCAATCATGTTCAAAGTTCAAATTTCAAAGTAAGATTTATTGTTAGAGTACATAAATACCGTTATGTACAACCCTGAGATTCTTACCCTTGCGGGCAGGCAGTAAGTCTATAGATTAGTAACTGTAAGCAGGATCAATAAACAGCAAACGGTGCAAATGCAAATCTAAATAACGAGCAATAAATAAGGCGGACATGAAATACCAAGGTAAAGTACGCTTAAAGTGAGATCATTTGGTCCTGGGAACTACAGAAACAGAATGCCTGCAGTTATCCTCTTGTGTTCAAGGACCTGATGGTTGGACGGTATTATCTGCTCTTGAACCTCCTGGTTCGTGAAAACATGCAGACATGGTCAAGGGGTTCAGTTGTTGTTTAAACCAAACATCAGGTTGTGGAAGAAATCTGACAATCAGATATAATTCATTGTCTGCTCCGTAATCTGAACGTTTGTGCCTCTGGATTTCCTGGAACTTGATGATGTCATTCCGACATCTCTGACTAATCACTCCGCCCATACATTGCTCCCACAGGGGAACGTTCATTCGAAGATGATCAGCTGATTAGGTTGTTCGTCTCCGAATCAGTTTGCTCTCCTCTAAAACATCTTGACTGTGTGACCGCCTTTTTCCGCAATGGAGAACTCGACCCCGGAATGTGCTCCTGGTGAAGATGTTAACTCGTCCTACAACCCGCCCGTAATTATCGTCACATTCATCCTCGGGATTGCTACAAATACGGTTGCTTTGTGGATCTTTTGTGCTCATGTGAAGTCCCGGAAACCAATTATTGTGTATTCACTGAATTTGATGATTGCGGACACTCTGTTAATGTGCTGTCTACCATTCCGGGCTGATTATTTTCTCCGAGGGAAGGACTGGATTTTTGGTGATGGACTGTGTCGACTGAACGTGTTCATGATTTCCCAAAACCGGATTGGCAGCGTCTTTTTCCTCATGGTTATTGCGATCGATCGTTATTTTAAGGTGGTCCATCCATTCAATAGGCAATAGACAATAGGTGCAGAAGTAGACCATTTGGCCCTTCGAGCCTGCACCGCCATTTTGAGATCATGGCTGATCAACTACTATCAATACCCGGTTCCTGCCTTGTCGCCATATCCCTTGATTCTCCTATCCATAAGATACCTCTCTAGCTCCTTCTTGAAAGCATCCTGAGAATTGGCCTCCACTACCTTCCGACGCAGTGCATTCCAGACACCCACAACTCTCTGGGAGAAGAAGTTTCTCCTTAACTCTGTCCTAAACGACCTACCCCTTACTCTCAAACCATGCCCTCTGGTACCGGACTGTCCCAGCATCTGGAACATATTTCCTGCCTCTATCTTATCCAATCGCTTAATAATCTTATATGTTTCAATCAGATCCCCTCTCAATCTCCTTAATTCCAGCGTGTACAAGCACAGTCTCTCTAACCTGTCTGCGTAAGACAGTCCAGACATCCCAGGAATTAACCTTGTGAATCTACGCTGCACTTCCTCTACAGCCAGGATGTCTTTCCTTAACGCTGGAGACCAAAACTGTACACAATACTCCAGGTGTGGTCTCACCAGGGCTCTGTCCAAATGCAAGAGGATTTCCTTGCTCTTGTACTCAATTCCCTTTGTAAAAAAGGCCAACATTCTATTAGCCTTCTTCACTGCCTGCTGCACTTGCTCATTCACCTTCAGTGACTGATGAACAAGGACTTCGAGATCTCTTTATATTTCTCCCTTACCCAACTCTACACCGTTCAGATAATAATCTGCCTTCCTGTTCTTACTCCCAGAGTGGATAACCACACATTTACTCACATTAAACGCCATCTGCCAAGTATCTGCCCACTCACCCAGCCTATCCAAGTCACCCTGAATTCTCCTAACATCCTCATCACATGTCACACTGCCACCCAGCTTAGTATCATCAGCAAATTTGCTGATGTTATTTTCTATGCCTTCATCCAAATCGCTAACGTAAACTGTAAACAACTGTGGTCCCAATACCGAGCCCTGTGGCACCCCACTAGTCACCACCTGCCATTCCGAGAAACACCCATTCACCGCTACCGCTACCGCTACTTCACAAGGTAAACAAGATCACTACAAGGTGTGCGGTGATGATAGCCGGCGGTCTGTGGATTGTAGCGGTGGCTATTTGTTTGCACTTGCTGATAGACAAACATGATTTCAAACAACACAACGTGAGAAACTGTGAGCCTTTCAGCATTAACAAGGCTCTGAGTCCCACAACAGTTTGGACTGACTTTATTTTTATATTCTTTCAGTTTCTGCTCCTATGTGTTATGGGTATCAATGAAGTTACCAGGTTATTATAAAATCCGCTCTGATTTACTAATAGTAAAACAATCTTGCTTACCTGTTGAGACCCATCTAGGAATGTCAAAAAACAGAAATTTATTTCACCTTAAAAGTCCTGCCGAAGGGTCTCGGCCTGAAACATCGACTGTACTTTTTTCCATTGATGCTGCCTGGCATGCTGCGTTCCTCCAGTATTTTGTGTGTGTTGCTTGGGTTTCCAGCAGACTTTCTCCTCTTTGAATTCCTCGGAATTGTCTTCTGTGGATCAATGTTTGCAGTAAAGAACTCTAACACAAGGTGGCAGTGTGGAAAGGAATGAACACTGAACACTGTATTCATTATGAAGAATCAAGGATAACCAAAAACATGTGGGATACTGAGTTAATAAGTTCTTTTATTCCCCAAGTCCTAATCAAAATATTTCTGGTGTCTCTGTCCGATTATTTTACATGAACTTTAACACCATGATAGAGTGTGTCGCCAGGAACTGTTGCAGCCTCCCCTCCTACAACCATGATAAACCATGTCCAGGCTGCATGAAGGAGAGCAGAAATCACTTTTAACCTTCATTCAGCAGATCTTTCTTTTCTTTTTCAATCTTTTTATTGTTGTTATTAATATCAATAAAATAAAATTGATACATAGATAATGGGATTACAAACATACACATTTCAACTGAACATGAAAGAAAACATAAGTAATGATGACAGTATAAATGAGTATTCCCAAATCATGGACGATACAATATACAAATAAACAAGGCAAACCTAGGTATATCATAATATATATTTAAGAAAAGCAGAAAAAAGAAAAAGAAAAAAAGCAAAAAAACTAATCTAATAATCTAATAACTAATAAGGAAAAAACAGAAAAAGAAAAATGAGAAAAAGAAAAAATGGGAAAAAAGGGCTGTTTATAATATCTCACAAATATACAAAATCATCAGTGTCGTCAACTCCGATCCTCTCAACATATATAAAATTGAAACTGGAAAAACAAATAGGCTTGGAACAGGGTCATATTACATCATATGAAAATATTGAATAAATGGTCTCCATATCTTTTCAAATTTAATAGAAGTATCAAATACAACACTTACAATTTTTTCTAAATTTAGACATAACATAGTTTGAGAAAAGCAATGAAATATGGTAGGAGGATTAATTTCTTTCCAATTCAACCAAATAGATCTTCTAGCCATTAATGTAAGAAATGCAATCATTCGACAAGACGGAAAAGGATAAATGGAGTGAGTCCATAATTGGGAAACCAAAAATTGCAGTAATAGGATGAGGTTGTAAATCAATGTTCAATACCGCAGAAATAATATCAAAAATATCTTTCCAATATTTTTTCAAAAGCAGACACGACCAGAACATATGAGTTAAAGACGCTCTCTCAGAATGACATCTGTCACATATAGGATTTATATAGGAATAAAAACGAGCCAATTTATCCTTGGACATATGGGCCCTGTGCACAACTTTAAACTGTATTAATGAATGTTTAGCACATATAGATGATGTATTAACTAATTGAAGAATTTTATCCCAATTCTCAATAGGGATAGTAAGGTTAAGTTCTCTTTCTCAATCATTTTTAGTGTTATAAAAGGGCCCTGAACATATCCTCATAATTATGTTGTAACATTTTGATATTAGCCCTTTCTGAAAAGGATTTAGTTCAAACAAATTCTCCAAAATACCTGAAGGCACAAAATTTGGAAAAGTAGGAAGTACAGTATTTAAGAAATTCCTAATCTGTAAATATCTAAACAAATGAAATCTAGGCAAATTATATTTATTAGATAATTGTTCAAAAGACATAAAACAATTATCCAAAAATAAATCAGAAAATCGTAGTAATCCTTTAGCCTTCCAAGCTGAATAAGCTTGGTCTATAATAGAACGATAAAAAAAAGCAATTGGATACAATAGGAATATTTGAAACAAACTGAGTTAACCCCAAAAATTTCCGAAATTGAGACCATATACGTAAAGTATATTTAACTATCGGGTTGTCAATTCGTTTCGTCAATTTAGAAAGAGCAAAGGGAAGAGAAGTCCCTAAAATAGAACTCAATGCGAATCCTTGTACAGATTTAATTTCCAGGTTCACCCAATGAGGGCTAAAAGATATATCCCAATCCTTTAATTGTTATGCATGTACCACAGCTCTGAGGGGCCGAAGGGTGCGGGGTAGCCCCCCCCCCCCCTTTGTAAGAATCACAAGATCACTGTTGAGTCAGTTCAGGAGGCCAAGGAAATGAGAGAGAGACGTTTGGAATGTCTTGACCCTTCCGACGATATAAAGCTACGGGAAACGGCCATTGTCTCTTGGAGTATTACAATATTGTGTATTACAATACTGTGCTACGTGGAAGCCCTCAGGCAAAGTGGGCTGGTTGAGGGAGGGATTGCGTCACCCAAACCTGATTGACATCTGAGACCCTGTGAGTCAGGATAAAAGAGGGTCTGTGGGAACAGCCACTCAGACGCACCAGAAGAAATGCTAGCTATCCCGTAATAGCAGAAGCCGATGGGAGGAGGCCACGTGCGTTCGGTTCCATTTGCCCCGGAACCGATGGCTTTTACCATGGAAGAACGGCTTTTAGCTAACAACGGGGAAACCAACTCCCAACGACTCCCGAAGGATTGGCATCATAAAAGGACTGGGCAAGTTTTAACCCGTCTTTCTCAAACCAAAACGCTGCAGCTTGAACGAACTAACAGTGACTTTTATATTACAGTTTTGCAATATAATTCTTGCAGCTGTGATGAGACCCACCTTTAAAATAGTAGATTTGTCATTGTTTACATTGAGTATCATTGTCCTATCACCCAGGAGACAAAGCTGTAGGCACAAGGGCAGTGTAGGACTCGACCAATTTCCCAAAAAATCAAGAACTTTACACCAAAATGGATGAACAACGAAACAGTCCCAAATCATGTGAAAATATGGGCCCACCTCATTTTTACATTTCCAGCATAAATGATTATGAACAATCCCCGCTTTGTAGGGTCTAGCTGGTGTCCAATAATATCTGTGTACTATCTTATACTGAATAAATTTCCCTCTCGCTTCCTCAATATGTCTACCAACATTTGATAAAATATTTGACCGCTCATTATCTCCAATATTGCTTCCAAGATCCTTCTGCCAGACTGCTTTGAGATTGTTACACGGTTCACCCACAGAGTGCTTGAGCATTTTATAAAACCCAGATGCTTTATGAACTTCCTGTGGTAGTGTATTCAGTTAAAGGGTTACTTTGTGGGCCACCATTCTTGAATATGCTACTAACGCAATGTCTTATTTGTAAATACTTCCAGAAATTCCCTTTATCTACAAAGTTATATTTCCTCTGCAAATCCACATATGACATAAAAATTTCATTCTCATAGAGATCACCTACTGTATTTACACCTTTAATCTTCCATTCTTTCCAGTACACCATTCTTTTCCCAATGCATATCGCAGGGTTATTCCAGAGCGAGGAGTATAACTGATTTAAATGTGACATTTTACAAGCTTTATGAATTGTACTCCACACACTCTTTGAGTGAAATAGTATAGGATTTAGATTAGTCTTGTTTTCCACATGTTGTGAGAGAATGTTAAGGGGAGAACGTGGTGCAGCCAAGCTCTGTTCTATAACTACCCAATCTAAATCAACATCAGCCCTGTCCCAATGTTTCGCTAACTCGGTCATTTCAAAGGATAATTTATATGCCCTGACGTCTGGTAGACTGAGCCCACCCATGTCCCTGGACATACACATCTTACTCATTTTAATTCTGGGCTTCTTCTTATCCCGTAGAAAGTCACTAATAATTTTTTTGTATTGCTTGTAGATCAAATCTGAAATATTTTAAGGAAGTATCATAGAAAGATCGCTAAACTGAGGTGCTATGACCATTTTAACTACATTGACTTTACTCCAGAGTGACAGTTGCAATGCCCCCCACTTATCCAGATTATTTCTTATCCTACTCAATAAGATCATAATTTAAAGTAATTATTTCATCCAATTTCTGATGAGTTTGACCTCCAGATACTTCATTCCAACTGGCACCCATCTGAAAGTAAATGAGATACTGAATTAGAATAACGCAATTTTGACACTGGCATAGCCTCAGATTTACTGCAGTTGATTTTATAACCAGACACTTATGAACATAATTGAATTGTTTTCATTATTGGGGGTAAGGAATTAGGAGGGTCACTAATCAGTAATAAAATATCATCAGCATATAACATCAACTTATGCTCCTTTCCAGCTCCCTTCACCCCTCTAATATTTGGATCTGCTCTAATCATGACTGCCAACGGCCCCAAAAAAATCGTAAATAACTGTGGGGAGAGAGGGCAGCCTTGGCGTGTACCCTGTGAAATGTTGAAAAATGGGGATTTGATACCATTTGCAATAGCTGCAGCCTTAGGGTTTTTATTCAAAATTCTAAGCCATGATTTAAAGATAGAGCCAAACCCAAAGAATGACAAGGCCATGGTTAAAAATCTCCACTCAACCCTGTCAAAGGCCTTTTCAACACCCAGGGAGATGACAGTAACTGGGATACTACTTGGGGACTTCAGCCATATCAAGTACAGTAATCTCCTTAAATTGTCAGTTGGGGATCTGCCTTTAATGAAGCCAACCTGGTCAGTGTTAATTATGGATGGCAATCCTTTCTCTAATTACGAAGCCAGTATTTTAGTCAGTATCTTACAGTCCACATTAATTAAACTTATAGGCCTATAATTGGAAGGATCTATTGCATCCCTGTCTTTTTTTGGGATCAATGATATTAATGCTTCATTAAATGTATTAAGTAAAGATTCCAAATTAAATGCTTCTGAAAAGATTTTTGTTACAGTAGGAGCCAATGTGTCCAGAAATTTCTGATAATATTCAACTGGGAAGCCATCCATACTTGGAGATTTCCCCACTTTCATAGCCACAATAGCCCGTCTGACCTCATCCTTAGTAATTGGGGCATCAAAGTACTCAGCTTGTTGTGGGGATAATGTAGGCAATTTTATGTTAGCAAAAAACTGATTCAGCTCCTCCTGGTCATGATTAAACGGTGATGCATATGGATGTTCATTTATTTCTTTAGATGATGACACTAATGTATCCCATTTAATTACAGGTATAACACTATTTGTGTTCTGCTGCTTTAAATATCGTGCCAGCATCTTACCAGCGTTGTCACCACCTTAATAGAAACTTGTTTTTAATCTAAATAATGCATATTCTGCTTCTTTGTTATATATGTTATTTAGCTGGGATTTCAAGTTGCACAGATCTTTGTATAAGTCATCAGTATATTGTCTTGATAAGACCTTTTATTTGCTAAATATTTTCTTTCTTCCTTTTAGATGCTTGTGCTATTAATTTTCCTCTTATAAATGCCTTGGATGCCTCCCATACTGAGGACAGCTTTACTGTGCTCCCTACGTTCAATTCAAAAAACGAAGTCAGATCCTCAGCCAGCTTATCACTGAAATCCTCATCTTTTAACAGCATAATATTTATTCGCCATCTACCCCTCCTTCCCCTTTCAGTATTTAAATCAATTTGAATTTCAGCTGGTGCATGGCCTGATAATGCTATTGGGCCAATTTTACAGTCTATCACCTGTTCAACAACAGAGTTGGATATTAGAAAAAAATCTATTCTAGAGTAGGATTTATGTCGATGAGAGAAAAATGTATGTTCTTTTCCGGATGGATTCACCAATCACCATATATCCACCAGAGCGATATCCTCAATACGTTGATGTAAGGCAGCTCTGTCCCTAGGTACTGGTGATGTCTGAAATATGCTTTTATCAATACCAGGGTCCGTTACTCGGTTAAAGTCTCCTGCTAAAATTATTTTTCCTTCCTTGGCACCTAAAATTTTGTTCACCTTGTTAAGAAAGTTTGGGTCTTTCTAATTAGGAGCATATATGTTACAAAGTACTACCTTCACCCCATTAATAAGTGCATCTATACAAATTCTCCTGCCTTCCTTGTCTTTAAATTCTCCAAGCAATACAAAATTAAATTTTTTGTTAACTAAAATCATTGTCCCATTTTGTTTGCTACTAAATGATGAATAGAATACCTGACCCACCCAATCTCTTCTAAATTTCAGTGCTTCAACATCTTTAAAATGTGTTTCCTGGACAAATGCAACATCAATTTGTTTACCTTTAAGGTATGATAAAATCTTTTTCCTCTTGATTGGGTTTCCCACCCATTAATGTTCCATGATATGAAATTAACAATTTTCATGTCCTAAACTTCATGCACACATCGCAAAAATATACATTTTCCCGGATGTCTGAGTCTGGAATGCAACAATTAAAAAAAACAATGAAAAACCTGTTGTACTCTATCCCCCTGCTCAATTATTACCAACAAACACTGCAAATGCTGAGCTTTCAAACAATTAAACCACCAACATAACCCAAAAACATAGCAATAATATATTCCTGCCAGATTAATTAACAAATAAAAACAACTGGGCGGGATAAACTCCACAAAGAAACAGAAAAGAAAAAGACACATGATATGGTCCGCCAAGTACCGTGCCAGCTAGTAAGCCTAGCACTAAACAGACCGCTTTATCCAGCTCCCCACCCACCCTGTTGTACCTAAAAAGTTTTCTCCACCTATTGCTGTCTCTCAGTCAAAGCCAGCGCCGCACTTTTCCTGAATGAATTTCTCTGCTTCTGCAGCATTAGTAAGGAACATGTTCTTTCCTTTCCACGTGAAGCGTAGAACTGCTGGATAAGCGAGTGTAAACCTCACGTTCAGCCTTTGCAGAATTTTCCGAGCCGTAGTAAATGCCCTCCGTTATTCGGCCAATTCTCTGGACATATCCGGAAAGAAAGAGACTTTGCATCCCTCCCACTCAACTCCTCTTTTTGCTTTGGCCGCTTGCAGCACTTTCTCTCCGGCCGAAGAGCGCAAGAGCCCACCTACCGGTGGGGTGGAGGCGCGATCCTCGCCCGGCCTCGGAGCCGGGACCCGCTGCGCCCTCTCAATCTCAAACTCTGCATTCAGTTCGATGCCAAATCCCTCCGACGTGATTCTTTGCACACACTTAATCCGACCGCCCGTTTCCGCACCCTCCTTCAGACAGACCAGCCTGACGTCGTTGCGTCTGTTCCTGTTCTCAAGCTCCTCCACACGGTTCCACAGCTGGTCCAAGCGTTTATTATTCTGCTCGCTGGCACCCACCAGTTGCACAGTGGCGTCCTTCACACTGGAGAGGAGATCCTCGGCTTCCGTCACCCTCTCTTGAATGGCACTGACGGTCGTTTCTTTAATTGTAGACACATCGGTAGCCACCCCGAGCAGAATGGAACCTATCCGACTAACCTCAGCTAGTAAATTCTCCATGTTGGAGCCTCGGTCCGTCTGTGTGGTTGACGTGCCTTGAGCTTCGGATTGTCTTGTAGCCACGTGGATCGCAGTAGCGCTCTTCGAAGGTCTTGGCGTCGTACCGAATTATCTCGCAAAGTTATTATTTTTAGTGTAAATAAACTAACAGTTTTTAACTGTACAACAGCTGTATTCCAATAAGGCGGGATAAATATGCTCTAGTTGATAGAATTTGATGGTGGGTTGTCGGAGCTCCACTAAAATGCAGCCATCTTGACTGGCACCCACGTTACGTCCCCCAATACTGGCATTCTTGGCAGGATAACTCACAAGCAACATGAGCGAACCTGATAGGAGTCCAGCTGATGGGGTTTCGCGCCTTTGATCTTCACCAGTCTGGTTCCTCCACTGCTTAAACAATCTCACCACGGGGCTGCCCAGATACTCCGGGAGACCGTTCGGAATCTGCCTTCGTAAGTCTTTATCCAAGTTGAAGTCAGCTTCCTGGAAATTTTGTTCGGCAGATATTGTACCTGCAGTATCCTTCCACTCACAGCGGCTATTATGGACTTTCGTCTTAATGTCGAAATTGGTGGATTTGATGAGAACTTGAGGGCACACGTCCACTCTGAGTAACTCGTCTTTCTTTTAGATTAGCACCACGTTTCCCGGATGGGAAGGGAATGAGTCGGTCTGAGTGAAAGAATGGAATGTGGAAGTGTTCCTAATATGGTTAATGAGCTGTCAGTGAATGAAGCTGCGGACTTGTTCCATGTGCGTGACAAGTTGCATGTTCAGTATGGTGTATGGCAAATATCAGCTTAAAACTGTTGGTATTTGAATACAGATGTCTTTAATTCTATAAGTCTCGGGGAGAAATTAACAATTTACCCCTTTATGTTTCTGGCTACTGTCAAGCTATACTACGTAAAGTAATCCAATATTTTAAAATGTCTCCTCACAGATTCCTTGGTTCCTCCCACACTCTACCACCTACCAAGAGAGGATGTGGAGAGGATGTTTCCTAAAATTCGGGTGTCAGAGAGTAGAGGGTTGCGCCTTAGAATACAGGGTCGTCCGTTTAGAGTGGAGATCAGGAGGAATTTCTTTAGCCAGAGTCTGGTGACCCTGTGTATTTCGTGGCCACGTCTGATTGTGGAGGCTAGGGTATTGGGTTTATAGATTATAGTATAAGGCAGAGGTTTATAGATTCTTAATTAATCAAAAAAGGATATGGGGAGAAGACAGGAGTTGGGGCTGAAACGAAAAATGTGTCAACCACGATGAAAGCAAAGTTAATGGGCCGAATACCCTAATTGTGCGCCTGTATCATTTGGCCCAATGGTGTAATATTTGGAGCGATTTACAGCAGGACATTTATCTACTGAGATGCATTTGTTTGCAAGGTGGCAGGGGTACTGGAACACCCAAAGGGAGTCCATGTAGGCCAGGGAGAATGTACAAAGTCCACACCCAAATGAATCCAGGGTTATGTGTTGAACCCAGAGTTCAGGTGCTGTGAGGCAGAGGTTCTGCCATTTGTGCCGATGTGCATCAAGTGTTGAGGTGATGATCTGAATGAATTGTGGGTGAAGGTCAGGGATCTCTATGGCCTGCCCCTGCATTTATTTCTGGTGTACTGGTTCGAGTACATCTAGAACCTCACAGCCAAAAAAAGATCTAAGCTTCAGACGGTTGGAAGACTTGGAAGAGTCCGTGTCACTGCTGGTCGCTCTCCCCACTCCACTCAGTTTGTACAGTAACATTCTCAGCATTCACACTGCTGGAGATATATTCAGAGACAATCGATTCCCAGGCCCTGCTTTTCCCATGTGTGAGTTGAGTGAGGCTTGATTCCAGACCTTCTCGAGAAGAAGTTAAAAAGCTAGAGTCCCAATGATCAGGTGTACTCAACACTTAAGATCCTCATTGCGAGAATCCTTTACAAATCCTGCTCACTCTTGAAAGCCCTTTCCTTCCCCTGATCTGTTCCTCACTCTCTGCCAACTCAGCACTAAATACTTCAGTTTGCTCCGTCTAGTGAACCTGCATTTGCAAGACTCTCTTCAATAAGAATGACTCGTCAAGTCTCCTGACAAGGACAGTGTGAGAGTGCTTGTGCAAATTTACTCTCTCCTGAACGTCAGCTCCTGGATACTTTCTAGTATTTCCAATGGGAACACGACCCTCCACTGAGTATCAGGTTTTAATCGCCTGTAGGAATCTCTGACCTGTTTCTCCAGAAGACTCTATTAACCCTCCAGCGTCAGTTTCATAACTTTTTGTTTCTATGTCCTCCCCGCAGGCTAACGGATCACAGATGCCTGTGATACCTCTGAAGCCCTCTGCTGTTTTGACTGTTTCCTCTTTCCTGGGCCCTTAATGTCTCTCAGCATCTCCATTGCACACCAGGATAGATATTCACACTCAGATATTTTGAAACTATTCTGTTCAACAGCCATGTCACTCAAGTTGAATCTCTCATAAGGGGGGCGTTGAGACTGGACCCAAATGCAGGACGCAGACACTGAAGTACTAGGAATAGGACGGGACAAAACTAAAGGACGGGACAGGTCGCATCAGGGCTGGGGAAGCAGGACCCGGAAGAGATATTGGGAACAAAGAGCCTGGGCTTGGACTCCGAGCCCGAGACTGGACACGGTCCCAGAACCTGGGTCTTGACTCGGGCTCAGACCCCAAACCAGGCCAAGGCGTGACGAGGCCTGGGTTCTAGGAACTTGAGACTTGGAGTTCTTGGGTAGCTCGAGGCTAGAGTCTTGGGGCTTGGAGTTCGAGGCTAGAGTCCTGGGGCTTGGAGTTCGTGGCTAGAGTCCTGGGGCTTGGAGTTCGAGGCTAGAGTCTTAGGGCTTGGAGTTCGAGGCTAGAGTCTTGGGGCTTGGAGTTCGAGGCTAGAGTCTTGGGGCTTGGAGTTCGAGGCTAGAGTCTTGGGGCTTGGAGTTCGAGGCTAGAGTCCTGGGGCTTGGAGTTCGAGGCTAGAGTACTGGGGCTTGGAGTTCGAGGCTAGAGTCTTGGGGCTTGGAGTTCGAGGCTAGAGTCTTGGGGCTTGGAGTTCGAGGCTAGAGTCTTGGGGCTTGGAGTTCGAGGCTAGAGTCCTGGGGCTTGGAGTTCGAGGCTAGAGTCCTGGGGCTTGGAGTTCGAGGCTAGTCTTGGGGCTTGGAGTTCGAGGCTAGAGTCTTGGGTTGCTCGAGGCTTGTGTCTTGGGTTCTTGGAGCTTAAGGCTCGAGTCTTGGGTTCTTGGAGCCAGCCTCCTGGACAGGACGTGAGACACAACCCGATGGAGGCAAGGAACAGGAAGGGATAAAACTAACCATAGAGGAACGGCAGAGGCCTGGCTTACACGACGGAGGCGAGGGACAGGAAGGGAACTCGGTCTGGGGTGGCTCCGAGACTCGAGGAGGCCGGTAACTTCAGTAGGCTACGGAACAGCCAAATCCATAACTTACTGAATGTACTAGTCTTCCACCGGTGGGTTACTCCAAGGGGAGACTGACGAGACGACCCCTCACCCACACTCAATCCCAGGGCCACTTATATTCCCAGCCCTCAAGATGAGCACCAGGTGCTTATGTTCAAGTCCAATCGAAACAAGGGACAGTCGGAGGACCCAGAGTCCGGAGTCCACAGACTGGATCGTGAACCGGAATGCGGATTTAGGACAGAATCTCTTGCTCAAACCAAAGGAAGTAGATGGACTTCTATATGACAATTCCTTAAAATAAAAAAAGAAGATTTGCTTAAATACAGCACCTTCACGAACATCAGATGATGCTCAGGGAGTCATTTAAATCTAAAAAGACAATCAAAAACTGTTGAAATCCAAAAGAGAGAGAGGGACATGAAATAACAAGGTAAAGTGTGCTTTATGTTAGATCATTTGGTTGTGGGAACAGCAGAAACAGAATGCGTGTAGTTGTCCTCTTGTGTTCAAGGACCTAATGGTTGGACGGTATTATCTGTTCTTGAACCTCTTGGTTCATGAAAACATGCAGACATGGTCAAGGGGTTCAGTTGTTGTTTAAACCAAACATCAGATTGTGGAAGAAATCTGACAATCAGATATAATTCATTGTCTGCTCCTTAATCTGAACGTCTGTGCCTCTGGATTTCCTGGAACTTGATGATTTCATCGGACACCTCTGAGTAATCACTCCACCCATATATTGCACCCAGAGGAGAGCAGACTCATTCGAAGAAGATCAGTTTATTAAACATCTTGACTGTGCGGCCGCTTTTTCTAGCAATGGCGAACTCGACCCCGGAATGTGCTCCTGGTGAAGATGTTAACTCGTCCTACAACCCGCCCGTAATTATCGTCACATTCATCCTCGGGATTGCTACAAATACGGTTGCCTTGTGGATCTTTTGTGTTCACGTGAAGTCCCGGAAACCGAGTATTGTGTATTCACTGAATCTGATGATTGCGGACACTCTGTTATTGTGCTGTCTACCCTTCCGAGCTGATTATTTTCTCCGAGGGAAGGACTGGATTTTTGGTGATGGACTGTGTCGAGTGAACGTTTTCATGATTTCCCTGAACCGGATTGGCAGCGTCTTTTTCCTCATGGTTATTGCGATCGATCGTTACTTTAAGGTGGTTCATCCACTCCACAAAGTAAACAAGATCACTACAAGGTGTGCGGTGATGATAGCCGGCGGTCTGTGGATTGTAGCGGTGGCTATTTGTTTGCACTTGCTGATAGACAAACAAGATTTCAAACAACACAACGTGAGAAACTGTGAGCCTTTCAGCATTAACAAGGCTCTGAGTCCCACAGCAGTTTGGACTGGGATTATTTTTATATTCTTTAAGTTTCTTTTGCCAGTTTCAGTTATCCTCTTCTCTACGTCCTCCATCATCTGGAGGTTACGGCAGATGGAAACTGGAATGCGGGCCAAATATAAGCGAACTGTGAAACTTGTGACAGCCGTGGCTGCAGTTTTTGTCATTTGCTTCTTGCCCACCAGTGTTGCTGTGGTCGCGGTTTTGGTCACTAAGCTAAGAAGACCCTTCGACTGCAAGTCGTATCACACAGCAGTGAATATCTTTTACAATACGCTGTTTATAACGTATTTGAACAGTGTGGTCGATCCCATTATTTACTATTTTTCTACTTCGCAGTTTAAAGATGGTTTGGAGAAAGCTCTACTTCGTCTTAATTTCAGCTGTGGCAGATCAGCCACTGAACCAGGAGCTTCCAGGGAGGAGCAGACCGTGGATCTGTAAACGAGCTCTGTAGCAGCTTTCTGATCGCTCAGTGTCCGCGTGTACTAGATGCTCTTTATTGTTATGTGATCAAAGTTAAGCTGATAAATGCGACCGGACGCAGAAATTGATCAATTTTGAAAACGTTGGTGCGAAATAAGTCGATCTTTACGAACAAGTTCTGAAATACACTTCACTTTATATGTAGAATAGTTAGAGCATCTTATCTACACCAAGTCAGTTTATTTCAGAGGTTGTTCATGAAGAAACCCTTCCTGTTTTTAAAGCATGGTTTCCCTGTTTTCTGATGGAAGGAGGGCAATGGGGATCCCGGCAGTCGGCGTCAGCCGCGCTGCTCTGAGGGAACTACCCCGCTTTTACCGGGAACTGTGGAGGGTACGGGGTCTGGCCTCATCCGGGCAGGGCGCTCCTGTGCCGTCGGACGGTTCTGTGGCTGCCGGGGTTTCTGGTCCCGATCCTATTACGGTGGGTGTCGGGAGTTGCGGGGAAGTGGAGGTGTTCCGGTTGTACCACCTCCCTTTCGGATCCACGCCGGAGAGGGTCCCGCACAATGTGAGCCGTCTCGCAGGGATGCCCACCAGGCGGTTCCGTGACGCTCCGAAGCGTTTCTTGTCCGGGCTGCTCCTGCACACCTTTGACTTCGTCGGCCGACCGGACTGGCCTTGTGTTACCATCTGGCAGCGGAGGAGGGCCCCCGTGGAAGTCCCTTTCCGCAGGGATGCTTCCCCTTGAGCAGGTTAACCTGCCAGCTGCCCATTCTGTAGGCGGGAGGTGTCAGTGTACGACACGTACGCCAGGGGACGGGGCGTGAGGAGAATCTGCTGGTGGGCTTGGTCCTGGGTTTGGCCAAGATGGCCCTTCACAGGCATGTCGGCGGAATGTGGAGGGCGCTGCCCGAGCCTACTGCCTGCCCCTTTTCCGAGGACACGTTCGTGCCCGACTGAACCTGGAGAGGGAGCAAGCGGTTGCGACGGGTACATTGTGTGGACTTCCGTGAGCGATGGGCCCCCCGGGTAATTGATACTCTTATAGACGGTAGTAACCACATTTTAATTTCAGTATACTTACTGTCTTATTGACTGATTGACTGTACCTTGTGTTTATGTGATGTAAGTACCTTCTGTCAATATTGACTGATTGCTGTACCTTGTGTTTATGTGATGTAAATACACTTCCATAGTTTTGTTAAAGTTTATTCCATATGCTTAATTGCACTTGGAACCTAACCCTCTGCTCTTTTCGGCAACTCGGGAGATGACGCGCATCTGAGTCGGACTAAACGTCGTACATTGTCTTTCGCATCTCTTTTGGCCAGACGTGCAGTCCTTCTCAGGTGGAGAGATGCTGCCCCACCCACTCATGCTCAATGACTCGGAGACATCATGTCCTGCTTAAACCTTGAAAAGATTCATTATTCACTTCTTAATTTGGGCATAAAGTTCCAAAAGGCATGGGGACCTTTTCTTGAATATTTTCATAATTCCCTTTTAGATTAAGGGTTCACCGCTCCTTTTTTCTTTTTAATCTTTTACTGCCAGCTTCTATCGGTTAAGATCTATGGTTTTTTAAATGTCTAAACATATTATAGTTTAGGTAGTAGGCAATATACCTTCTTTTTATAAACACAGCTTTGTGGTGTTTTCAATAACTTTTCTATATATCGTAAATTGGCTTGGAGTTGGGTGGTGGGAGGGTGGGCTGGTTTATACGATTCTACTGTGGCTGCTTTCCTTAACTGTTATGAACTGTACATTTGATATATTGGTTTTACACTGAATAAACTTTCTTTACTGTATTTTTGTTGTTGCATTGTAGAAACTTATAAAAAAATTAACTTGAAAAAATAGTAAGTGTTCCGAGGACCCCAGGCTGGGATCCTCTACTTTAAAGGAAAGGGTTTATGGATATTTAAGATTTCCTCTTTCCATATAAGCAATTGCTTCCTCAGATGACGTTAGCCTATGTGTTTCGTTTGTAGCTAGTGTTACGTATTCAGGCAACAATAAATATATGAGTTCGGCAAAGGTTTCTTATAACAAACAACACGTTTATTAAACACCGAAAACAAACCCCCCAAAAGTAAACAAACACTACCGTAACCGGAAACAGCTGCTGAGCGGCAGCCCAAACAGTTCGTAAAGTGATATTCCAAAACAGTTCTTTAAAGTGATATTGCCAAAAGTTCAATATGCTCACAGTCCATTTAAAAGGAGAGACTTTACAGGACGATTTAAATTCTCTTTCACGTCGCTTTGCTTCGATCCCCGACGTCGAACTTCCCACGAAGAATTTACGAAACAGAACGGCTTAAAGGCACTGACCTTTCCTTCTCCACTACCTTCAATCCTTTCTAGGTAAACCTAGGGATTAACACGAAGATAGTCAACGAAATCCTTCCAAATAAGGATCAAACAAAGGTCGCCCCCGTTTCACCGTAGAAAGCGATTCTCCTCGATCTTTAACTTCCAACCTTGAATCTTCACTCTCCTCTAATTCCCTCGAACTAACAGAATCATAAAGAACCTGTTGGCATTAACCTTTTAAACTTTAGGCATTAAATAAAAACTTCATCCTTCAGCTAAACTGCGTCATCACTTCAAACACGCAGTGGCATGAAGTCAACTTGGCAAATCCAGCCACGAACTGCCCCTCCTCACAGGGTGGGGTCTACCTTTTATAACCTGTAAAAAAAACCCGTCACATGATCTCTACTGGCGGAAAAATGACGTCATTCCACCATCACCTCAAGTCCAGTACAGCTTCAACCCCAGTCACATGACAAGGGCTCCACTGTCATGTGTCACGATTACGTAACACCTCCCTCCAAAAAAAACATTTTTGGTCTGACAAGAACAAAAATTTTTAACAATTGCTTACAAGGAAAACAAAGGTATAAATTTTATAACATACACAATACACAACACCATCATATAACAGCTTATAAGTCACAATACAGTAGGAGTGTTACAATTGAAAAAAAAACCACTCCATAAAAAAAAATTACAGTGTACATTCAACATCGAGATAAACAATCAGCAACCACATTATCTTTACCTTTAATATGAGTTATCACAATATTGTACTCTTGTAACATCAAACTCCAATTTAATAATCTTCTGTTTTTGTTTTTCATCTTACTCAGAAAAACTAACGGATTATGATCAGTGTAAACAATAAGTGGTTTCTGAGTTGTACTAACATATACCTCAAAATATTCCAAAGCTAAAACAAGAGATAACAATTCTTTCTCTATTGTCGAATAATTTCTTTGATGCTTATTAAATTTCTTAGAAAAGTAAGCTACTGGATGATCAACCTCATCACCCTCATTCCTTTGCATTAATACTGCTCCTGCAGCCTCATCACTAGCATCCACAGCCAATGAAAAAGGTTTTCCAAAGTCAGGTGCCTTAAGCACAGGTTGTTGACATATCATTGTTTTCAATTTTGCAAATGCTTCTTGACAAGGCACCGTCCATACAAACTTCTCATTCTTCCGCAGAAGGTTAGTTAATGGAAGGGCAACATTAGCAAAATTCTTACAAAATTTCCGATAATATCCTACCATTCCCAAAAACCTTCTGAGAGTCTTTTTCCCCGTTGGAGTGGGAATCTCTAAAATTGCCTGAACTTTTGCCTGAACAGGAGCTACCTTACCTTGACCCACAACATAACCAAGGTAAGTCACAGTGGCATGTCCAAATTCACTCTTAGCTAAATTAATAGTTAAGTTAGCTTTTGAAAGCCTTTCAAACAATTTCTCCATCGCAATAATGTGTGCTTCCCAAGTATCATTTCCTGTCACTAAATCATCAATATAAGCATCAGTATCTTTCAATCCCTGAATCACAAAGTTAATCATCCTCTGGAAAGTACCTGGGGCATTCTTCATCCCAAATGGAAGAACATTATACTCATATAATCCAGATGGAGTTACAAATGCAGAAATCTCTCTACCTCTGTCCGTTAATGGAACACACCAATACCCTTTCAGTAAATCAATCTTTGTAAGGAACTTTGCCTTTCCAACTTTATCTACACAATCATCTACTCTAGGAATTGGATATGCATCTGTTTTCGTTACAGCATTCACCTTCCTATAATCCGTACAAAACCTAATACTACCATCTGGCTTTGGCACCATAACACATGGCGAACTCCAATTCGAGTTAGAATGTCTAATGATATTATTCTCTAACATATATTCAATTTCTTTCTCAGCAAGTTCACATTTTTCCATGTTCATCCTATATGGATGTTGTTTAATAGGTTTGGCATCCCCAACATCTACATCATGTGAAGCTATAGTAGTCCTTCTTGGAACATCTGGAAACAACTCCCTATATTTAAAAATCAACTCCTTCATCTGTTGTCTCTGCTCCAACTGTAAATGTGCTAATTTTTCATCAATATTTTCCAGAATGGTTGAATTTGGTAACCTAACAGAAACAATGTTGGATTTAGAATGAAAGTCAGATGAATCATCTATCATGTTCCTAGATAAATCAAACTCATTCTCACTAACCACAACAGTCACAGTATCAGATTGTTTTTCAAAATATGGTTTCAACATATTTATATGGCAAAGTTGTGTTGACCTTCTACGATCTGGAGTTTTTACCACGTAATCCACATCATTAATTTTAGACACAATTTCATAAGGACCATGAAATCTAGCTTGTAAAGGATTTGTCTGCACTGGGAAAAGAACCAACACCTTATCTCCAGGCTTAAACATCCTCATCCTAGCGTCTTTATCATACCAAGTCTTCATTTTCTCCTGAGCCAACTTTAAATTTTCCTTAGCTAAGCTACAAGCTTTATGTAACCTGTCCTTAAATTTCAACACATAGTCCAACAAATTAATGTGTACTTCCTTATTAATCCACTGTTCTTTCAACAAAGCTAAAGGTCCTCTAACTCTATGCCCAAACACAAGTTCAAATGGACTAAAACCTAAAGATTCCTGTACTGATTCCCTTACTGCAAATAAAAGTAAGTTTATACCCTCATTCCAGTCACTTTCATTTTCCACACAAAATGTCCTAATCATATTCTTGAGGGTAGAATGAAACCTCTCCAAGGCACCCTGCGATTCTGGATGGTATGCAGACGAAGTGATTTGCTTAGCTCCCAATTTATAAACTATCTGTTGAAACAATCCAGACATAAAATTACTGCCTTGATCAGTTTGTATCTCCTTAGGTAATCCAAAATAAGTAAAAAAATTTATAAGGGCCTTTGTCACAGCCTTAGCTTTTATATTCCTAAGTGGTACTGCCTCTGGAAACCTAGAAGAAGTGCACATGATAGTCAACAAATACTGATAACCAGTTTTTGTCTTTGGTAATGGACCAACACAATCTACAATAACTTTAGAAAATGGTTCACCAAATGCTGGGATAGGTTGTAATGGAGCTACTGGTGTAACCTGATTTGGTTTACCCACAATTTGACAAGTATGGCATGTTTTACAAAACATCGCCACATCTTTTCTTAGACCAGGCCAGTAAAAATGTTTTAAAATCTTGTCCACAGTTTTCCTTACCCCTTGATGTCCACCTAAAGGCACACTATGAGCTAAAGTCAAAATCTCATTACGATAAGCTTTTGGAACAACTACCTGGTAAACAACATTCCAATCCTCACTTGCAGGAATTGTAGGCGATCTCCACTTCCTCATCAACACTCCTTTTTCCAAGTAATATCCTACTGGCACCTTATCAATTTCACTATCTAGTAAAACCTGCTCTTTTAATTTTATAATCTCAGAGTCTCTATTCTGCTCTGCTATCATCTCCTTCCTAGACAAAGATAAATCTTTATAGTCAGACTTACTCTCAGAATCTTGTTCAAACAACAAAGATAAGAAAGTCTCTGACACATCCTCAAAACTCGAATCCTGAGTTGAACAATCCTGAATAACAACCTCATTCTGCGCATCAATCTTTTTAGCCATAGCTCTAGTCACAACACAGGAAGAATCTGTGTTAGAATTCAACTCTGGTTCCTCTGACTCCATTGTCAAATGCACTTCAGGAAAAACTTGTCCACCTGCCAAGTCATTACCTAACAATAAAGAAATACCCTTCACAGGTAAGCTATGCTGTAATCCTACTTTAACAAATCCAGTAACTAACCCCGACTTTAAATTTACTTTATGTAAATGTACAGGCATAAAATCACTTCCAACACCTCTTATGTAATTTACCTCACCAGTATCAGACTCTTCATTAAACTTCAACAAACTGTCTAACATCAATGATTGAGAAGCACCAGTATCCCTAAGGATTTTTATTGGCACCAGAGTAGATCCTTCCTTCAAGGATACAAACCCTTCAGTTATAAAATGATCATATCCCTTTCTGACTTGGTCAGACTCTAACAAAGCCTCATTTGTTTTTATCAAACCCTGTAACTTTACAGGTGCTTCAGTATGTTGCACACAAGCATCTGGAACTGCTTCTTTCTCTTTCTTTTTCAATTTGAAACAGTTAGCTATTACATGGCCAGGCTTCTTACAATAGTTACAAGTAAGACCAAACTGTCTTTCCTTCACAGGCTTTCCTTTCTCATCAACTTTCTCATTAACCTCCGATTTAATTTCAAATTTACCTGGAGTCTCCGTGTTATTTTTCCTCTTAAAAATTCTGCCCTGAGGAAATTTGTTCTTATGGATCAAAACATACTCATCAGCTAATCTAGCACAGTCCTGCAATTTATCAGTATCCTTCTCATTTAAGTAGGTCCTTACTTCAACAGGAATGCTTCTTTTAAATTCCTCCATTAAAATCAGCTCTCTCAATGTATCATAGTCTCCATTTACATTTTTAGAAGAAACCCATCTCTCAAAACACATAGCTTTATCATAGGCAAATTCCACATAAGTTTTTTCCACAGACTTTTTCAAACTTCTGAATCTTTCCCTATATGCTTCTGGGACTAACTCATATGCGTTTAAAATATGACTCTTTACAATATCATAATCAAGAGCTTGCGCAGCTGTTAAAGCTGTGTAAACTTGTTGTGCTTTGCCTTTAATTACACTCTGTAACAACACTGACCATTTATCTTTCAGCCACTCTGACATCAGAGCAATAGTTTCAAAATGTTGAAAATACCTTTCCACTTCTGTTTCACTAAATGGAGGGACCAATTTAATTTCTTGACTAGCAACAAACGTTTTTTTAGAACCAGAAGACTGATTTCCAGTCCTTAATTCCTCCATTGCATATGCAAATTCTCTCTGCTTTTGTTCCGCCTCCAATTTACACCTCTCCAAATCAGCTTTACTTTGTTCCAATTTCATTTGTTCGATTTGCAACTGCATCTCCAGATTACTTATTGGAAACGACTCTAAAATCGATTCATCAAAAACACCCGAATCCACATAGTGTGACGCGATTTTTCTCTGTATCACAGCCTTAGAAGTAGTCTGCAAAATACCTTTAAGTTGCAATCTACTAGCTAGCTCAAACACCTCAGTTTTTTTCGCCTTCGCCAACACCTCTGCAGCTGGCGAAGCCAGAAACTCATCAATATTCATTGCTGCCGAATACCACAACAAGCCAAACAAAAGAACCGAGTAATCCCCGTTTCCAAAACACCGATTTAAAAGTCAGCAAGCATTCAAACTCAAAAGTTGCAATCCCGGACGAGCCCCCATATTTAAGGCAACAATAAATATGAGTTCGGCAAAGGTTTCTTATAACAAACAACACGTTTATTAAACACCGAAAACAAACCCCCCAAAGGTAAACAAACACTACCGTAACCGGAAACAGCTGCTGAGCGGCAGCCCAAACAGTTCGTAAAGTGATATTCCAAAACAGTTCTTTAAAGTGATATTGCCAAAAGTTCAATATGCTCACAGTCCATTTAAAAGGAGAGACTTTACAGGACGATTTAAATTCTCTTTCACGTCGCTTTGCTTCGATCCCCGACGTCGAACTTCCCACGAAGAATTTACGAAACAGAACGGCTTAAAGGCACTGACCTTTCCTTCTCCACTACCTTCAATCCTTTCTAGGTAAACCTAGGGATTAACACGAAGATAGTCAACGAAATCCTTCCAAATAAGGATCAAACAAAGGTCGCCCCCGTTTCACCGTAGAAAGCGATTCTCCTCGATCTTTAACTTCCAACCTTGAATCTTCACTCTCCTCTAATTCCCTCGAACTAACAGAATCATAAAGAACCTGTTGGCATTAACCTTTTAAACTTTAGGCATTAAATAAAAACTTCATCCTTCAGCTAAACTGCGTCATCACTTCAAACACGCAGTGGCATGAAGTCAACTTGGCAAATCCAGCCACGAACTGCCCCTCCTCACAGGGTGGGGTCTACCTTTTATAACCTGTAAAAAAAACCCGTCACATGATCTCTACTGGCGGAAAAATGACGTCATTCCACCATCACCTCAAGTCCAGTACAGCTTCAACCCCAGTCACATGACAAGGGCTCCACTGTCATGTGTCACGAGTACGTAACACTAGCTTCTACCCGTTATACTGGGCCATTCTCAGGTTGAGTGACTGCCCACTGTAATCAGCAGTGATCTGGTCAATCAAGAACAACCCTACCTGTGGTCTTTCAGTCAGGAGCAATGTGATCGAAGAGGCGGCTGCGCCGGTGCCAAACTGTATGTACCCATTTCCTGACAGTGCTGAAACTGGGTACTGAATTCGAATAACCAGCCTCTCCCAGTGAACTGGAGACAGATGGTTAAACCCCTGTTCAAAACTGTGGAATTTACGTTCCGTAAATAAAACTGAAATCTGGAAAGAAGGAAGATTACCAATACTGAAGAATGATGGGCAGCATTAAAGAAGGCTGATCAGTATTTAGAACGGAGATATGGAGGAAATGCTTTTACAACAAGGTGGCCAATCTGTGGAATTTACTGCCAGTGATGGTTGTGGAGGCCAAGTCATTGGGTATATTTAAAGCAGAGGTTGATATGTTTCTGATTGTTAACTGCTGGCGAGAAGGCGTGAGAATGGGTTCAGAGCGATAGTAAAGCTACCATTATATAATGGTAGAACAGAGTCGATGGGCTGAATGGACTAATTCTGCTCCTATATGCTATGAGTGTCAATGAAGTTGCTAAGTTTTTTATAAAATCCGCTCTGATTTATTAATATTAAAACAATTATGCTTACCTGTTGAGACCTATCAAGGAATGTCAAAAAAAAACAGAAATATATTTGATCTTGAAAGCCCTGCCGAAGGGTTTCGGCCCGAAACATCGACTGTACCTTTTTCCATAAATTCTGCCTGGCGCGCTGAGTTCCTCCCGCATCTTGTGTGTGTATTGCTTGGATTTCCAGCAGACTTTCTCTTCTTTAAATTCCTTGGAAGTGACTTTTGTCGATCATTGTTTGCAGTGAAGAACTCCAACACGAGGTGGCAGTGTGGAAAGGAATGAACACTGAACACTGTATTCATTATGAAGAATCAAGGATAACCAAAGACATGTGGGATACTGAGTTAGTAAGTTCTTTTATTCCCCAAGTCCTAATCAAAATATTTCTGGTGTCTCTGTCCGATTATTTCACACTTGCCCACGTGAACTTACACAACATGATAGAGTGTGTTGCGAGGAACTATTGCTGCCTCCCCTCCTACAACCATGATAAACCGTGTCCAGGCTGCATGAAGGAGAGCAGAAATCACTTCTAACCTTCATTCAGCAGATCCTTGTGGTAACAGAAAATCTGCTCTGGGAATACTGTTGTCTGTCTGCACACGGCAAGTATAGAGCATGGAACAGCAATTCTATATAATCAATGAGATGGATTTGAGTAACATTCTGCTCTTCTCATTGAGGGCACCTGCTGGACCAACTTCCCAATCTACGACGGGAGCTGGAGTAGAGTAGGGTTCCAGCTGAGTAGTTTTCATTCAGAGAGAGAATCTGCATTTCATCAGAATTCGGAGTGAACTCTGAATCCCAAACTGTTTTGTTAGGACCATACAAATGGTTTATGTACTCAATATCAGGTTGAAGTATCATACAATTGTATGTTATAACCTATAAAATTCTGATAATAATGCCGGATATATTTCATTGCATTAAATCTTGTGATTTCTGAGAGGAATGTTAATAAACATGGAAGGCAACATCAATGATCTGAATTCAGCTGGAGCTCAAAATTGCGGAACTCAGATGCAGAACAGTGTATTCACTGAATCTGGTATTTGTGGGCACTGTTCATGTGCTGTCATGTCTCACTGCAGGGTGATAACTTTGTAACTGAGAAGCAATGGATTTCTGGGGATTTTCTCTGTCCCCTCAAGATGTTTATGACTTTGCTAAACTTGATTGACAGTGTCATCCATTTGATGAATTTAACCCTTGATCACAGTGTGAAGATGGTCCGAGCACCCTGTAATGTAGACAGAATGTACGCGATGATGACGAGTGGGGCTCTGTGAATTGTGGAAGCGCCAGTTATTTCTACTTGCTGATTTGTTTCTACCTGCTGTCTGTAAGGAGTATGTGCATTCTGTCTATGACCGCATGGGTTTCCCCCTGGTGCTCCGCTTTCCTGCCGCATTCCAAACACGCTTGGATTGGTAGGTTAATTGGTCACATGGGTGTAATTGTGCAGGGGCTCGGTGAGCCGGAAGGGCCTGTTACTGCGCTAAATCGCTAAATAAATCCAAATAAAATACCACATATCTACAAGCGATACAATCTGTGCCCAGCAATATCAGTTACTCTTTCAATGCTGCAGCAATTTCATCGACATCATTTTATATTCCACATGGGTTTGTCGAGCAGTTTTGATCACTCGATGCTTCATTTTTTTTTGCATCAACATGAGGAATCAAAAGCCTTTGATGACTATAGATTATGTTTTGTAACTCCAAAACGTTAAACTAATTCAAAGACAAACAAGAGCAGGAAGATGAGACCCTTAACGTCGTTATTTTACTTCCAACGAGGCGCACACTTATCATACAATGACGTGGGCAATTAACGTAATTTACATGGTAATTAATATTAATTATAAGAAGAATCCTTCGTCAACAAATCTATATACAATATTACTCAAATATTACAGAATATTCAATATACAAAAGGTTTGCAAAATATCCACCTCTTCAGCTAAGGAACATTGTCCAGCCCTATCCGTTCCTTTAGATGATTTTTTTCCCCATCCTGAGGTAATTAGTCACGGACGTTTCTATTAGAAGCGGACGATACAAGGATCCAAGGACACAGCCTCCAGATAATGGGAGATCTCTCTGGAACTGGGATGAGGAATTTCTTCAGGCAGAGAGTGGGAACCTATGGAATTCATTGTCATATAGGGCGGAGGAGGCCAAATTATTGAGTCTATTTAAGATAACGATTTATAGGTTCTTGATGTGAAGGGGTTTAAGGTTTGTAGGGTGAAGTTGGGATACTGCAGTTGAAAACAGAAATTCAGGCATAATTAAATAGAGGATCAGATTCGATGGTCTGAATAGGCTAGTTCTGATCTAATATCTTACGGTGGTCTTATGGTCCTCCAGAGATGGGAGATGCCTTGTGACAGGGTGTACGTGAGGTGCTCTGCTCCACCTACTATTTAGGCAGCTCTTTGTTGCGTTTCTGCAGTATAGACCTGATATACTATAGTTCCATCCCGAAAGCTCCTTCTGTACTCTGAGCAGCTGTAGGCCAGGGGTTCCCGAAGTCAGATGGCACCTTGCATTTGTTGAATGAGGCTGTCATGCCCCAGTGATGGAAACAAGACCGGAGGAAGCCCAAAGGCCTTTAGTGAAGTAGAAATGCAGATGGCAATGAAGGATTGTCTGGAGGTTTGCGACTCAAAGGCAGGAGTTCATATTGTATACCTGAGCACGAGTACTGGCATTCTTGGCAGGATAACGCACAGGCAACAAAAGCGAACCTGATAGGAGTCCAGCTGATGGGGTTTCGCGCCTTTGATCTTCACCAGTCTGGTTCCTCCACTGCTTAAACAATCTCACCACGGGGCTGCCCAGATACTCCGGGAAACCGTTTGGTATCTACCTGCATAAGTCTTTATCCAAGTTGAAATCAGCTTTTTGGGCATTTTGGTCGGCAGGTATTGTACCTGCAGTATCCTTCCACTCACAGTGGCTATTATGGACTTTTGTCTTAATGTCGAAATTGGTGGCTTTGTTGAGAACTTGAGGGCACACGTCCACTCTGAGTAACTCGTCTTTCTTTTAGATTAGCACCACGTTTCCCGGATGGGAAGGGAATGAGTCGGTCTGAGTGAAAGAATGGAATGTGGAAGTGTTCCTAATATGGTTAATGAGCTGTCAGTGAATGAAGCTGCGGACTTGAAGCTGCGGACTTGTTCCATGTGCGTGACAAGTTGCATGTTCAGTATGGTGTATGGCAAATATCAGCTTAAAACTGTTGGTATTTGAATACAGATGTCTTTAATTCTATAAGTCTCGGGGAGAAATTAACAATTTACCCCTTTATGTTTCTGGCTACTGTCAAGCTATACTACGTAAATTAATCCAATATTTTAAAATGTCTCCTCACAGATTCCTTGGTTCCTCCCACACTCTACCACCTACCAAGAGAGGATGTGAAGAGAATGTTTCCTAAAATTCGGGTGTCAGAGAGCAGAGGCTTGCGCCTTAGAATACAGGGTCGTCCATTTAGAGTGGAGATCAGGAGGAATTTCTTTAGCCAGAGTCTGGTGACCCTGTGTATTTCGTGGCCACGTCTGACTGTGGAGGCTAGGGTATTGGGTTTATAGATTATATTATAAGGCAGAGGTTTATAGATTCTTAATTAATCAAAAAAGGATATGGGGAGAAGACAGGAGGTTGGGACTGAGACGGGAAATGTGACAACCACGATGAAAGCAAAGTCAATGGACCAAATACCCTAATTGTGCACCTATATCTTTTGGCCCAATAGTGTAATATTGGGAGCGATTTACAGCAGGACATTCATCTACTGAGATGCATTTGTTTGCAAGGTGGCAGGGGTACTGGAACACCCAGAGCGAGTCCATGTAGGCCAGGGAGAATGTACAAAGTCCACTCCCAAATGAATCCAGGGTTATGTGTTGAACCCAGAGCTCAGGTGCAGTGAGGCAGAGGTTCTGCCATTTGTGCCGATGTGCAGCAAGTGTTGAGGTGAAGATCTGAATGAATTATGAATAATGTCCAGGGAACTCTATGGCCTGGTCCTGCGTTCATTTCTGGTGTACTGGTTCGAGTACATCGAGAACCTCACAGCCAAAGTAGATCTAAACTTCTGACTGTTGGAAGACTTGAATGAGCCTGTGTCGCGTCAGGTCCTGGACACTTTCTCGTATTTCCAATGGGAACTCGACCCACCACTGAGCATCCGGCTTTAATCTCCCGTAGGAACCCACGACGTATTTCCTTGAAGACTCTATTTACCCTCCAGCGTCAGTTTCATAACTTACAGTTTGTTTCTACCGCCTCCCCACAGGCTAACGGATCACAGATGGTTGTGATACCTCTGAAGCCCTCTGCTGTTTTGACAGTTTCCTCTTTCCTTGTCCCGTCATGTCTCTCTGCATCTCCATTGCACACCAGGATAGATTTTCATCCACTCAGATACCTTGAAACTATTCTGTAACACAGCCATGTCATTCAATCTCTTGCCCAAACCAGAGGAAGTAGATGGACTTCTATATTATAAATCCTTAAAATAGAAAGAATATTTGCTTAAATACAGCACCTTCACTGATACCAGATGATGTTCAGGGAGTCATCCCCATCTCAAAAGACAATCAAAAACTGTTGAAATCCAAATAAAAAAAGGAGAAAGAAGGAGAAAACTGAAGCACAGGCTCTGATTTTCTTTCCAGAGTTTAGATACTGGGAGTTTGCTGCGTTTTGCGATTTTAATTCATATCCCAGTGCATTTTGATGTCAATTGTCGGCAGGAGATTTTACAAGAATAACTTTTTTAACAGAGTGAATTTTTTTTTGGGTTGATACTATTAGATAATTTGTCCTTTTTGAAAGAACATATTATATCACAATACGATGTGTGTCGAATTTTAATCTTCTTTGAGGTCAGTCAAACCTTGCATAGTCCTCCATTTTCGTATCAACCATGTGCCTACCTAAGAGTTTCTGAAATGCCCCTGATGTGTCCGCCTCTACCGCCAAACCTGGCAGCGTGTTCCTCGCACCCAACCTCGCTGCGTAATAAACTCCGCCCCTGACTGACACCCCCTTATACTTCCCTCTAATCAGCTTAAAATTACGCCTCCTCATTAAGTTTAAAAATAAAATTGTTCATGCACTCAATAGCAAAACTAAGTGGAGTACAATTTTATGCCGGGCATTGAAAGCTAAATATATGTCATTGTTTGCTGCTTAATCTGAATGCTGATGCTTTTAATTTTCCTGGAACTTGCTGATTTGATCGCACTGTTTATTGGTGCTCTGACTATTTCACTCCGCCCATGTACTGTAGCGAGACGGGAAAAAAATCATTCGATGCGGATCAGCTCTTCAGGTTGTTCGTTTCTGATTGAGTTTGACCTCCTCGGACACATTTTGAATTTTTCGGGCAATGGCGAACTCGACCCCGCAAATTTATTCGAAGAAGATCTGCTGATCAGGTTGTTCGTCTCCGAATCATTTCGCTCCGCTCTGAAACATCTTGACTGTGTGGCCGCTTTTTGTACAATGGGGAACTCGACCCCGGAATGTGCTCCTGGTGAAGATGTTAACTCGTCCTACAACCCGCCCGTAATTATCGTCACATTCATCCTCGGGATTGCTACAAATACGGTTGCTTTGTGGATCTTTTGTGCTCATGTGAAGTCCCGGAAACCGAGTATTGTGTATTCACTGAATCTGATGATTGCGGACACTCTGTTATTGTGCTGTCTCCCCTTCCGAGCTGATTATTTTCTCCGACAGAAGGACTGGAATTTTGGTGATGGACTGTGTCGAGTGAACGTTTTCATGATTTCCCTGAACCGGATTGGCAGCGTCTTTTTCCTCATGGTTATTGCAATCGATCGTTACTTTAAGGTGGTTCATCCACTCCACAAAGTAAACAAGATCACTACAAGGTGTGCGGTGATGATAGCCGGCGGTCTGTGGATTGTAGCGGCGGCTATTTGTTTGCACTTGCTGATTGACAAACATGATTTCGAACAACACAACGTGAGAAACTGTGAGCCTTTCAGCATTAACAAGGCTCTGACTCCCAGAGCAGTTTGGACTGACTTTATTTTTATATTCTTTCAGTTTCTTTTGCCAGTTTCAGTTATCCTGTTCTCTACGTCCTCCATCGTCTGGAAGTTACGGCAGATGGAAACTGGAATGCGGGCCAAATATAAGCGAACTGTGAAACTTGTGATAGTCGTGGCTGCAGTTTTTGTCATTTGCTTCTTTCCCACCAGTGTTGTTGTGGTCGCGGTTTTGGTCACTAAGCTAAGAAGTCCCGTCGACTGCAAGTTGTATCACACAGCAGTGAATATCTTTTACAATACGCTGTTTATAACGTATCTGAACAGTGTGGTCGATCCCATTGTTTACTATTTTTCTACTTCGCAGTTTAAAGATGGTTTGGAGAAAGCTCTACTTCGTCTTAATTTCAGCTGTGGCAGATCAGCCACTGAACCAGGAGCTTCCAGGGAGGAGCAGACCGTGGATCAGTAAACGAGCTCTGTAACAGTTACCCAATCGCTCCCGGACCGTGTGAACTAGATGCTCTTTATTGTTATGTGATCAAAGTTATGCTGATAAATGCGACCGGACGCAGAAATTGATCAATTTTGATAATGTTGGTGCGAAATAAGTCGAACTTAACGAACAAGTTCTGAAATACACTTCCCTTTATATGTAGAGAAGTTAGAGCATCTTATCTACATCAAGTCAGTTTATTTCAGAGGTTGTTCATTAAGAAACCCTTCCTGTCTTTAGGGCATGGCTTCCCTGTTTTTTTTTAATGCAAGGCGGGCATGCAGATCCCGGCGGGTACGCGGATCCCGGCGGACGGCGTCAGCCGTGTTGCTCTGAGGGAGCTACCCCGCTTTTAGCATTTTGCAGGGGACTGTCCACTGCAATCAGTAGTGATCTAGTCAATCAAGAACAACCCTACCTGTGGACTTTCAGGCAGGAGCAATGTGATGTAAGAGTCGGCTGCGCAGGTGCCAAACTGCATGTACCCATTTCCTGACAGTATTGTAACTGGGTACTGAATTCGAATAACCAGCCTCTCCCAGTGAACTGGAGACAGGCAGTGAAGCGCCGGTTCGAAACTGGGGAATTTATCTTCCGTAAATAAAATTGAAATCTGTAATGAAGAGGGATTATCAGTATTGAAGAAGGACGGTCTGCATTTAGAACAGAGATGTGGTGGAATCTCTTTAACCAAAGGGTGGCTGATCTGTGGAGTTCTTTGCCAGAGACGGTATGCAGCAAGTATGATTAGCTTCTAACTGTTATAGTGGGCCACTCTCAGAATGACTGACTGTCCAGAGGAATCTGCAGTAATATTACTCAATCAAGTTCAATCCTACCTGCAGACTTCCAGTCAGTAGCAAAGTGTTGTAAGGGGTTGCTGGAATGGTGCCAAAGAAAAGCCTTTTCTGGTGAACTGGAGACAGGAAGTGAAGCGCCGGTTCAAAGTTGGGGAATTTATTTTCCGTAAATAAAACTGAAATCTGGAATGAAGGAAGATTACCAGTACTGACGATGATGGGCAGCATTAAAGAAGGCTGATCAGTATTTAGAACGGATATATGGAGGAAATTCTTTTACAAGAAGGCCGTCAATCTGTGGAATTTACTGCCAGAGGAGGTTGTCGAGATCACGTCATTGGTATATTTAAATCAGTTGTTGATATGTTCTTGATTGTTAACTACTGGCGAGAAGGCATGAGATTGAGATCAGAGCGATAGTAAAGCTACCATGATTGAACAGAGTCGTCGGGCTGAATGTCCTAATTCTGCTCCTATGTGTTATGGGTATCAATGAAGTTACCAGGTTATTATAAAATCCGCTCTGGAATTACTCATATTAAAACAATTTTGCTTACCTGTTGCGACCCATCTAGGAATGTCAAAAAACAGAAATGTATTTGAGCTTGAAACTCCTGCCGAAGGGTCTCGGTCCGAAACATCGACTGCACTTTTTTCCATAGATGCTTCCTGGCGTGCAGAGTTCCTCTGGCATTTGGTGTGTGTTGCTTGGATTTCCAGCAAACTTTCTCTTCTTTAAATTCCTTGGCAGTGATTTTTGTGGATCATTGTTTGCAGCAAAGAACTCCAACACAAGGTGGCAGTGTGGAAAGGAATGAACATCGAACACTGTATTCCTTATGAAGAATCATTGATAACCAAAGACATGTGGGATACTGAGTTAGTAAGTTCTTTTATTCCCCAAGTCCTAATCAAAATATTTCTGGTGTCTCTGTCCGATTACTTCACACTTATTCACGTGAACTTAAACACCATGGTAGAGTGTGTCACAAGGAACTTTTGCTGCCTCCCCTCCTGCAACCATGATAAATCATGTCCAGCCTGCATGAATCACTTCTACCCTTCATTCAGCAGATCCTTGTGGCAACAGAATATCTACTCTGGGAATACTGTTGTCTCTCTGTACTCTGCAAGTATCGTGCATGGAACAGCAATTCTGTATAATCAATGAGATGGATTTGAATAACACTCTGCTCATCTCATTGAAGGCACCTACTGGACCAACTTCCCAGTCTACGATGGGAGCTAGAGTAGAGTAGGGTTCCACTTGAGCAGTTTTTATTCAGAGAGAGAAATTGCATTTCCACAGAATTAGGAGTGAACTCTGAATCCCAAACTGTTTTGATAAAACCATACAAATGGGTTACGTACTTAATATCAAGTTGAAGTATCATACAATTGTATGTTATAACCTATAAAATTCTGATAAGAATGCCGGATATATTTCATTGCATTAAATCTTGTGATTTCTGAGATGAATGTTAATAAACGTGGAATGCAGCAATAAAGGTTTTGAGTTTTGCTGTGCACAGAACTTCATTTGAGATCATTTTGTTTACTTGTCTCTGAAATATTGTGACTGTGTTTACTGCGGCATTTTAACAATTGACAATTCAGTCCCGCAACGCGTCTCCAATGAGATTCTGCTCACAGCCCACCAGTAATTTGCAGAAGAATCGACTTGGACTAGTGAGAAATACAACTGCTTTATAGATGTTCTATTTTCAGGTAAAATCATAGAGTCATAGAAGAGTACAGCAGAGAAACAGGCCGTTTGGCCTATCTAGTCTGTTCTACACCACTTAAACTGCCTACTCCCATTGACCTGCACAGGACCATAGCCCTCCATGTACCTACCATCCAAACTTCTCTTAAACATTAAAATCGAGCTTGCATGCAATATTTGTGATGGCAGCTCCTTCCACATTCTCCGGACCCTCTGAGGGAAGACGTTTCCCCTCATGTTCCCCTCAAACTTTTCACCATTTGCCCTTACCTCGTGGCTTCTAGTTGTCATCCCACCCAACCTCAGTGGGAAAAGCCTACTTGCCTTTACCCTACCTGTACAGCTGGAGTTCAAAATTGCGGAATTCAGATGCAGAACAGTGTATTCACTGAATCTGGTATTTGTGGTCACTGTTCATGTGCTGTCATGTCTCACTGCAGGGTGATAACTTTGTAACTGAGATGCAATGGATTTCTGGGGATTTTCTCTGTCCCCTCAAGATGTTTATGACTTTGCTAAACTTGATTGACAGTGTCATCCTTTTGATTAATTTAACCCTTGATCACAGTGTTAAGATGGTCCGAGCACTCTGTCATGTAAACAGAATGTACGGGATGATGACAGTACGAGCACTGAGAATTGTGGAACTGGCACTTGTTTCCACTTGCTGATGGAAGTTGCTTGGGTCAGCACAGTTAGCGTAGCGCTATTACTGCACCGATGACCTTGGTTCAACTCCCGCCTCTGTGTGCACATTGTCTCTGTGAGAGTGTGGCTTTCCTCCCGGTGCTCCGCTGTCCTGCCATATTCCAAACACGTTTGATTAGTAGGTTAATTTGTCACATGGGTGTAATTGGGCAGGGGGTGAGCCGGTAGGGCCTGTTACTGCGCGGAATCTCTAAATAAATAAAAATAAAATACCACATGTCTACAAGCGACACAATGTTAGCCCAGCAACATGAGCTACACTCTTAATACTGCAGCAGTTTGGATCGACATCACTTTATATTCCACATAGGTTTGTTAAACAGTTTTGGTCGCTTTGTGTTTCATGAGACAAGAAAAACATTTGATGACTCTGGGTTATGTTTTGTAACTCACAAATATTAAACTAATTCAAGAGAAAACAGGAGCCAAGAGACAAGAGTTTTAAGTTTGTGCTTTTACTTTAAGTGAGGCGCCCCCACATCACGAGATAGCGTCACAACATATGTAATTGATAGATAACTCGTAATGCATTATTGAAACAAAGAATGTTCAACCAACAATTTGTTTACAAGCTTACTCAAACATTATTGAAGTATTCTCTGCGCTGTACTGAGGCTGTGGCCTGCAACTAATGGTCTGAGACACCGGCTGCAGCGATGACTGGCTTCGCGGTCTCAGTTCCATAACTTCGGTGGTTTGCAGAGTTTTTTCCCCTGCGCATTGGCTGTTTGGCAGCTTTTTAAATGGGTTTTGGTGGGTTTCTTTGTTTTGTGACTCCCTGTAAGGAGACGAACCTCAAGGTTGTGCACGGTATACATATTTTGATATTAAATATACATCGAGTTTGAAACATTAAATACACAACACTCTGAGTCTGTAGTTGCTGGAGTTTAGAAGGATCATGGGGGAATCTCCTTAAACCCTATCAAATACTGAAAAGCCTAGACAGAGTGGATGCGGAGAGGATGTTTCTTGTAGTGGGGAATTCTAGGACCAGGGAGCACAGCCTCAGAAAATACAGATGTCCTTTTAGAACATAAGTGAGGAGGAATTTCTTTGGCCAGAGGATTGTCTACGTCCTTTTGTAGCCTCCCTGCTTCCTCAACACTACCTGCCCCTCCACCTATCTTTGGATCATCTGCAAATGTGGACACTAAGACATCAATTCCTTTATCCAAATCATTGACATATAACGTGCAAAGGTGCAATCCCTATATCAACCCCTGCAGAACACCACTAGTCACTGGCAGCCAAACAGAAATGACCCGCTCTATTCCCATTCCTTGTTTCCTGCCAGTCAGCCAGTCCTCTATCCATGCTAGTATCTTTCCTGTAATATCATGGGCTCCTCTCTAGTTAAGCCGCCTCATGTGTGGTACCTTATCAAAGGCCTTCTGAAAATCGAAATGAAGAATTTTCTGACTCTCCTTTTCTATCCTGCCTGTTATTTCCTCAAAGAATTCCAAACAGATTTGTCTGGCAAGATTCCCCCTTAAGAAAACCATGCTGAATTTGGCCTATTTAATCATGTGCATCGAAGCATCCCAAACTTCATCTTTAATAATAGACTCTTAATTTTTTTTTCCAACTACGGATGTCAAGTTAATTTCTTTTCTTTTGTCTCCCTCCCTTCTGAAAGATTGGAGTGAGATTTCCAAATTTCTGGTCCTCTGGAACCAATCCATAAACTGGTGACTCTTAAAACATCATTACTTATGCCTCCAGAATCTCATCAGCTATTTCTTTCAGAACCCTGGGGTGTAGTCCATCTAGTCCAGGTGATTTATCAAATTCAGTCTTTTCAGCTTCCCAAGCACTTTCTCCTTAGTAATAGCAGCAACCCTCACTTCTGCCCTGACATTCTCACATTTCTGGCATCTGCTGATGCCTTCCACAGTGAAGATTGATGCAAGATACTCAATAAGCTCATCTGCCATTTCTTTCTCCCCCATTACTAACTCTCCAGTGTCATTTTCCACTCTTGCTTCTTTTTTTACTCTTTATATAGCTGAGAAAACTCTCAGCATTCTCCTTTTATATTATTGGTTAGCTTACCTTCATATTTCATCTTTTCTCTCCTTATGGCTTTCTTATGGCTTCTGGTGGTTTTTATAAGCTTTCCAATCCTCTAACTTCCTACTTTTTGTTTACTGTTTTATATGCCTTCTCGTTTGCCTTTTTGCTGTCTTTGACTTCCCTTGTCACCCGTGGTTGCTTCATTCTCCCTTTAGAATATTCTTCATCTTTGGGACATATCTTTCCTGTGCCTTCCAAATTCCTCCCAAAGATTCCATCCATTGCCGTTCTGCCATTATTCCGGCTAGAGTCCCCTTCCAATCAACTTTGGCAGCTGCTGTCGCACATCCCCGTCATTCCTTTGAATCCACTGTAATACTGATACATTTGATGTTAGCTTCTCCTTCTCAAAATGCAGGGTGAATTCTATCTTATTATATTCATTGTCTCCAAAGGGTTTCTTTACCTTAAGCTTCCTAATCAGAACCCAAACCACAAGTTGCTCTTAAAAACAACCTTGTAGACATTCTACAAATTCTCTCTCATGGGATCCAGCACTAACCTGATTTTCCTAACCTACCTGTATATTGAAATGTCCCATGACTATTGCAACATTGCCCCTTTTACGTGCATTTTTATATCTCCCATTGTAATATGCATCCCACACCCTGGCCATTGCTTGGAGGCCTGCTTTTTACCCTTGCCGTTTCTTAATGCTACCCACGAGGATTCTACAACTTCCAATCCTACGTTACCTCTTTCTAAGGATTTAATTAGACCACTGGAAAAAAACACTTATGTCAGCATGTTGGCTGTTGACCATAGCTCAGCATTTAATACCATCTTTTGCACTGTCCTGATCGGTAAGGTACAGAACCTGGGCCTCTGTACCTCCTTCTGCAACTGAATCCTCAACTTCCTCACTGGAAGACCACAATCTGGTGGATTGGTCATAATATCTCCTCCTTGCTGACGATCAACAGTGTGGTACCTCAAGAGTGTGTGCTCAGCTCATTGCTCTACTCCCTCTATACTCACGACTGTGTGGCTAGTTCCAAAACAAGTACCATCTATAAATTTGCTGATGATCGAATCGTTGTTGGTACAATCTGAGATGGAGATGAGAGGGTGCACAGGAGCGAGATGTACCAGCTAGTTGATGGTGCAGCAACAACCTTACACTCAATGTCAGTAAGATGAAAGAGCTGATTATGGACTTCGGGAAGGGTAAGATGAGGGAACATGAACCAACCCTCATAGAGGGATCAGAAGTGGAGAGAATGAGCAATTTTAAGTTCCTGGGTGTCAATATCTTTGAGGATCTAACCTGGTCCTGATATATCAATGCTGCTATAAATAAGGCAAGACAGCAGCTATATTTCATTAGGAGTTTGAAGGTATTTGGTTTGTCAGCTGAAACACTCAGAAACTTCCATAGATGTTGAATAGAGAGCATTTTGACAGGCTGCATCACTGTCTGAAAAGGGGAGCGGGTTTCTACACTGGTCCGAAAGAAGCTACAGAAAGCTGTAAAATTAATCAGCTCCATCTTGGGTACTTTCCTCCCGAGTACCCTAGACATCTTCAAGGAGTGGTGCCTCAGAAAGGCGACGTTCATTATTAAGGACACTCATCACCCGGGACATGCCCTCTTCTCATTGTTACCGTCAGGTGGGAGGCACAGAAGCCTGAAGGCACACACTCAGCGATTCAGGAACAGTTTCTTCCCCTCTGCCATTCGATTCCTAAATGGATATTAAACCCATGAACATTTTTAAAAAATATATATTATTTCTGTTTTCCACTATTTTAAATCTATTCAATATACATGTATACACACTCACTGTAATCGATTTATTTATTTATTTCTGTATAGTCATGTACCGAATAGTGCTGCTGCTGCTAAGTTAACAAGTTTCGCAACAAATGCTGGTGATAATAAACCTGATTCTGATTCTGTTTACAGGACCATTTACAATGACCAATTAACCTACTAACCAGTAGGTCTTTGGACTGTGGGAGAAAGCCGGAACACCCTGAGGAAGGCCACGCGGTTGTGGGGAGAAAAACGTACAAACTCCTTGCAGGCAGCGGCGGGAACTGAACTTGGGTCGCCCATATCGTGAAGCGTTGAGCTGACCCCTACACTCCAGTGCCGCCTCAAATGATTGAGTTCCGAATATCTAGTAAGGTTTAATGTAATAAGAATGAAAAATATTCTCATTACGATTATTTTTATTCATTAAATTTGATCCCAAAGAGATCAATTTGCGTGTGGAGAACTGAGTTTAAGTTTGGCTTACACAATTACTCTGTTCTCTTCGTCATGCATATTCAGTCATGGTATCCTCGAATTTTTTGCCCAGTAAATTTACTAATCCCGTACTTCCCCTATTCTGTTAACCCCGTCATGTGATATGATGTAATCTAGAGAAGGTGTATAAATTTGCCCATCTTTCGGTTAAGTGAAACATTTTATTGCAATGTGACGGAAGTTACTGCAGTACTTTTTCAATGGAGAACGTGACCCGCCTCTGTGCTCCCATTGACGATTCCAGTTCGGCATACAATTCGCCAGTGATCATTATAACATGCATCCTGGGATTCATTGGAAATGCGATTGCTTTGTGGATCTACTGCTTCCATGTACAGAGCTGGAAGCCAAACACGGTGTATTCTCTGAACTTGGCAATTGCGGACACTCTGCTAATCTGCTGTCTTCCGTTCCGAGCCGGTTACTACATACGTGACAAAAATTGGATTTTTGGTGATGTCCTCTGTCGCCTGAACATATTCATGATTTCCTTAAACCGCGTCGGCAGCATCATCTTCCTTATGGTCATTGCGGTTGACCGCTATTTTAAGGTGGTCCACCCGCTCCACAAAGCGAACAAGGCAACTCCAAGATGCGCGGTGAAGATAGCAGTCGTCCTTTGGGTTGTGGCAGTGGCGCTTTGTTCGCACTTGTTGATAGAAAGACACGATTTCATCCAAAGGAATGTCACGTTCTGTGAGCCTTTTAACATAAACTTCCCCAAGAGTCCCACAGCAATTTGGACTGACGCAGTTTTTATTGTTTTTAAGTTTGTTTTGCCGGTTACGGTGATTCTGTTCTCTACCTCTTGCATCATCTGGAAGCTAAGACAGATGGACAGTGATATAAGGGGTAAATATAGGAGAGCGATTAAGCTTGTGATCGCCGTGACGGTAGTTTTCATATTTTGCTTCCTGCCCACTAATGTTGCTGTGGTCGCCGTTTTAATCACAAGGCTTAGAAGCGATGAAGATTGCCAGTCATATGTCACAGCAGTTAATATATTTTATAATACATTATTCATGACATATCTGAACAGTGTGGTCGATCCAGTAATCTACTACTTTTCAAGTTCTGCGTTTAAAGGTGCCTTGAGGAAGGCTCTGCGTCCCCTTAATATCAGCGTTTCCAAGTCAACAACGGATCAGGAAATGGAGCCTCGGGAATCTAAGGCAGAGCCGTCTACGGATCGACATTTGAGCTCCGCCGTTTTCCTCTGATCGCCTGCAGTCGGATTCTGCTGTGTAATATCGATTCTCATGTAGCTAAATGATAACCCGTGACTTAGTGCAAAACTTCGGAATCAAGCACGTTTTGTCAAGAAGTGGTTTGGTCCTAACATGTTCTGAAATGAATTGTGATTTACTGGAACTTTATTAAGTCTTGATGTTGCCGCGTATCGGTTTAAATCCTTTTAAAGCACAAAGTTCAAAGTAAATGTGTTAGCAAAGTATCTATATGTCACCATATGCTACCCTGAGATTCATTTTCTTGCAGGCGTTCACGGTAGAACAAAGAGGTACAATAATAGAATTCATGACAAACTACACTCAAAGATTGACTAACAACCAATGTAAGACTACAAAGAAAATAGGCCTTGTAATTAAACAATCATTAATTGGTTAAACAAATGTATAGATGGATAAATAAATAGATAGATACATGAAAAAGTAGGTATGCAAGTGAGAAATTGAGCTGTAGAGTCTTGAAAGTGAATTTATAGGTTGTGGAATCAGTTCAGAGCTGAGGTGCATGAAGTTATCCACGCTGGTCCAGGAGCCCAATGCTTGAAGTGTAATAACTGTTACTGAACCTGGTGGTATGGGACCTTAGGCTCCTGCATGTATTTCCCAGTGGCAGCTGCGAAAAGAGAGGATGCCCTTTGTGGTGGGGGCCCTAGATGATGGACACTGCTTTCTTGTGGCAGTGCACCTTGTAGATGTGCTCAGTGGTGGAAAGTGATTGATAAAGGGACCATTTCAGCAGGAATTAGAAATGACACTGAGTTTACAGAGAGTATGAGGGGGAACTTCTTCACTCAGAGGGCATAAGAGTGTGGAACAAGCTTCCAGAACAAGTGATGCATGTGAGCTTGATTTCAATGTTCAAGAGAAATTTGGTAGGTACATGGATGGTAGGGGCATGGATGGCTGTGGTCCAGTTGCAGGTCAATGGGAGTAGGCAGTTTAAATGATTCAGCACAGAATGGATGGGCCAAAGGGCCTGCTCCTGAGTTGTATTTTCTATGACAGTACATAATGTTTAAAGTTGCTCCTTGTCAACCATGCTGCTTTCATTTAATCTCAATGTATTTCTCATACAGTTCTCACCCATTCTCTCACCAAATTGCACTGTTCTTACTGGCATTTAATTAGTTCAATGTAACATTACTCATTTAAGGGCAAAACAGAACAATGCTGGTCCAGTCAAATATACCCATGGCAATCAGCAGCAGAGTGTTGGGGATGTCAAGCAGTTCTTCTTAACAGCACGGCAGTATAGTGCCATTGCCATCCGGTGGTGTACTGGCATCAGCACTGGCCTTTGAGGCAAGTGGTCCCAGGTTCAAATCTAGCTGGCTTCTGCACTTGCTTCCCCACTGACCTGATTCCTGGACCAGGACCCAGGGCAGATCAGGAGCGCATGGAGGCCCTGTGTAAGTTGGGAAAGGAATGCACTACTACCCAGATTGTGGAAGAGTCTGCCTATTGGATCTTAGCGTCACTAGCCACCTCTTCTCAGAGCCAGTCTTCTCAATCCCACGGGACTGCCTCAGTAATAAGTGTCTCAAAATGTTAAAGTGCAAACTAGTGAAAGTCAAGTTTGAGCAGTACAGCTGGGGAATTGAAAATGAGGAAGTACTGCTGTCCTTTCTCCTACTGCTTACAGAATTATATTTTGTTGAAGTAGACCTAGCATTTTGACCAGGCTTAGACATTGCAATGAATCAATTCAACTCTGTTCTTCAGATGCTTTGATCACCGGGCACACGAGATGTAACACCCCCCCATCCCCGCCCAATCCTCCCCCATTCCGTCCTGTGCTTGACCATCTTTGTGCTCTTTATAACTTGTGTTTTATTGTATTTCAAAAAAATGACTTTATTCCTGATTCATGATATAAATTATATATAGTACAAAGGAATAAACAGTAAAAAAAAGACATCTTATGTTTGTGATTTGTACATTCATCAGTGTAAACTATGAAGAAAAAGACACAAAAAAAATCACACCATTACCCCTCATGTGGGTTCCTGAGGTGATGGTCTTTTGTTGTCCGAGGGTCTTCCCCACTCATCTTTGCCTCTTCATATGTGGTGGCAGAAGAGCCCTTCCCCATAGTGCCTTAGCATTGGCTGCTCTGATCTCAGCACATACCTCCTGCAGGCAGGGCTGAGCCAGTCAGTGACGTTCCCTTACAGCCGTCTCACTATGCTGGGCGACCCAACAAGTTTCGGGAAAGACTGAAGGATCTTTATGTTCACTGAGATAAAGACCTTGCAGGGCAGTTGATGCATGTTTTGGTGTGTGTCCCAGAGAACAGTTTGTAAATTGGGGAGACTTATGTGCAGGTTGCTGTGACCTGGATGGACCAGGACACCGATTCTTGCATCTTTCTCCATGCCCCCTTAGCAAATCCACAGTCTGCATAGCGATGGGTAACTGTCTCTTCCCCACCACATCCACCCCAAGGACAGTTTGTGTTGGAGGTGATAGTACGTCTGCAGAGGAACGTCCTGACTGGGAGGCCACCTTTCACCACCAGCCAGGTTGGACTTGGTGCTTGTTGGTCTGGTCAGGTGAAGCATTCTCCTGTATGGTTTGGCCCATTTGCTTACAGAACAAGCCCACAGAACGCAGAGCATCCTTGTCCCACAGTGCCTGCAGGATGTCCCATGCTGACCACTGCCTGATGAACTTGTGGTCAGAGGCGTTTACTTGGAAGTACTTTTCCTGTAAAGGCGACAAGGTTTGGCTGACTGGGGCGTTGTGCAGCAGAGGGGATAAACATCATCTGCAACACCAGGGACAAGTAGCTCCTCAGAACGTGGGGATCTGTTATGCCCCTGTACTTTGGGTCCACACACCGACTGACACAACCACAGATGAAAATGGTCATCAGCATGAGGGTAACACTAGGTGTACTTTTGCCTCCATTCCCAGGGAACTTGAACATTGTGACCCAGCACACCCACTCCACCTTGGACTCCTAGAAAAATCGGAAGATGTCCTAAGTGATTACTGGGACAGGGAGGCGAAGGAAGGGCCACACCCTGCGCCAAATACAGCAGCCCTGAGAGTGTATTGCACATGATGACCCAGTTCATCCCAGTTATTGACAGAGTGTGGCAGTTCCACAAATCCAGTTTATGTTTTCCCTTCCCAATTTACTCCAGCAACTCTTGTTACATGCGTTGGTCCCTCCAAACCAGATCCCCAGCACCTTCAGGTAGTCTGGCCTAATGGGGAAGGGAACACTGAATCAGTTGGGCCAGTTACCAAAGAGCATGGTCCCAATCTTCCAGCAATTGAATCTGATCCTGGATGCCACCTCGAACTTGTCGCAGATCTTGATCAATCTGGTACGCTGGACCCCCATCCTGTTCTAAATCTGAGGTTTCACAGTATTCGCAGGCCTCTTTGTTAATCTCCTTCCCTTCTCAGCTCACCACATTGCAGTGTTCGTGACGGTATTGCACATCTTGGAACATACACAATGCAATACAGCTTCCTTTGTTGTGCAATCCCCAAGAATAGTTCTGCTTAGTGCAATTACATAGGTCCTGTAGTCAGTCACAATCTCAAATGGCTTGCTTTCGGCTAAGAATGGGGTCTTGGTTAAGAAGGATTGCTCTGGGTAAAGATATGCAGGAAGAGACCTGAGTCCATTGCTAGGCCCATGGGGTGGGTTTGGGATGCTGTTATTGGGGCAGGTTCTGACATACTGGTAGTATGGTGGTATTAGTCATCCAAGGTTACATTAAAAAATTTAAGGTGATCTTCATGTGCTCCCAGTGTGGCCTCCTATATAATGGTGAGACCTGACATAGATTGTGAGACTGTTACGTCGAGCAGCTAACCTCTGTCTGCTAGTAAAAGTTGGATCTCCTGGTGGCCACCTATTTCAATTCTACTTCCCATTCCCAATCTAACATGTCAGTCTTCCTCTGCTGCTGTGATGAGGCCACACTCAGGTTGGAGGAGCAACAGCTTATATTCCATATGGGTAGCCTCCAACCTGGTGGCATGAACGTTGATTTCTTGAACTTCTGGTAACTGATCCCCCACCCTTAATCCTTCACTAAATCCCCATTCCCATTTCCTTCTTATCTCCTTAGCTGCCCATCACCTCCCTCTGGTGCTCCTCCCTCTTCCCTTTCTTCTATGGTCTTCTGTCCTCTCCTATCAGATTCCTTCTTATCCAGCTCTTTATCTCTTTTGCCAACTGACTTACCAGCTCTTTACTTCACTCCTCCTAATGTCTTTTGCTCAGCCCTGATGAAGGGTCTCGGCCCGAAATGTTGACTGTTCACTCTTTTCTATAGATGCTGCCTGGCCTGCTGAGTTCCTCCTGCATTTTGTGTGTGTTACTTTGATTTTCAGCATCTGCAGATTTTCTCTTGTAAGTGATCTTCCTGGGTCAGTTTTCTGGCATTTGCCCGGGATTTGATCCAAGTGATCCCTTTGCCCAGATCAGGTGCATCAGCAAGAGCACACTAAGAAATTTATTGTTTCAGCAGTGACCAATGGTTGTTGCTCCTTGGGACAATATGATTCTTTCCTTGGGATTAACAGTATTCCAGTCATGACTGATAGACCAGTGCTGCCATGTTATCATGTACGAGCTGAGAGAAGAGTACCATGCTATTTCTTGTTCCTCAGCTGCTGCCTGACCTGCTGAGTATTTCCAGCATTTTCTGTTTTATATAGCACAAAATTACAAAGTAAATCATTAAGAGCTGAAAAACATTCCTTGTTCCATTCCAAGCCAAATATGGCTTGGCATCAAGAGCAGTAACAGTCTGAAATTCTGCTCCTATGTTCAAGGGGGAGATCTAGAGGTCAATGTTCTGGTTAATAGTCTTTTTGTTATGCCTGTAACTTCTACCGCAGAATCCTGCTACAAAGTTTTTGACAATATATGTGAACTTGTTGGTATTTCAGCCTCCCCTCCCTTGACTCTGTCTATACTTTCCACTGCCAACATAATCAAAGCTCCTCTCACCTGGTCTTTCATATTGCTTCTTCCTTTCATCAGGCAGAAGATACAAAAGCTTGAGAACATGTACCAGTAGGCCCAAAGACAACATCCATCTCTTGAACGGACCTCTGCTGTGATAAAGACCTCCTGATTTGTCAGTCTACCTCATCTAGGTTGTTGTATTGCATTGGTCTACCTGCACTGCACTTTCTCTGTAAATTAAACACTACATTCTTCATTCAGTCATTACTTACTTGCACCACTGGCATTCAGGGCAGCAATGAAGGTCTTCCATCTCTGTCTGTCCATATGGTTGCACACAGATATAAAAGGATTCCTCATTGCTGTTTCTATAACAGCTTTCTTGACCAGTCTGGGTTGTTAGCCCTGAGCTGAACCCCCAAACCTGGAGGACTGGTCTTAGTCTGCCCTCGCCACTTTGACCTGTTTGGTGTGGGTGAACCTACCAGAACCAAAGCATAATGCCCTGAGTCTAGCCAATGTAGCTCTCCAGATCATTGAGACACACAAGCGTCCAAACCCAATGACAAGGTTGTGCTCCTCTTGGAGAATTCTGTCATGGCTTTTCATTTTTTTTTAACTACCTTGATGTACTTACGTTTGGAGTGAATTGTACGAAAGGCATGCAAAACAAAATCTCGCACTGTAGCTCAGCCCATCTGACAATAATTAACCAAATACCAGTTAATTGCTACCATGGAGGATAAAGCCATTTAGCAGACAAGGTCCCTGTCGGCTCAGCACAATGGTCACATTTCCCTATAGCTTATTCACCCTGACATGCCCTTCAGTTAATCTTTTTGGCTATTCTTCTCCTTCAGTACACTAATTGTTAATTCACAGCAGATATTTAACCTACCAACATATCTTTAGGAAGTTTGGAAGTGGGGGGAACCAAAGTACCCACATGATCACAAGGAGAATGTACAAACTCCATGAAGTTAGCACTGAAGACTAGAACTGAACCTGGGTCCCTTGAGCTGTGACACAGCAGCTCTGACGGTTGCCTCACTGTTCAAGTCTAAATCTAACATCCTTCCTATTCTGAAGAACTTTGAAAGCAGGGACCCAGGAAATGTGTCATCTCCAAACACAGAGCATGTTAAAATTGATTTGACTATGTCTTCACTGTTCCAATAAAACAGTGAAAGAGGGTGAAAGGAAAAGAGTCTAATTTGATGATGGGTCACATCACCCCTTTTTGCTCCTGGCCTGGATATTTGTATGGGACAAACTCCTGAAATCACTCTGGCTCTATGAACATGTGAACCAAGTAGCTCATGTGCAAACTCTTCTTGTGCAAACCAGGATGAGGAACAAGTGCTGACAACACACATCCTGTGTGCAATGGAACATGATTGAAATGTATATTGTTAAAAAAAAGCTTATCTATTCCAATCAAATAGAACATTACAGAAGAGTACAGGCGTTTCTGTCTACAATGCTGTGTCAAACTTTTAACCTACTCTAAGATGTATCTAATCCTTCCCTTCTACATAGTCCTCTATTTTTCTATCATTCATGTGCCTATCTAATAGTTTCTTAAATATCCCTAATGTATCTACCTCGGCCATCACCACTGGCAGCATATTCCATGCACCCACCATGCCCTGTGTAAAAAAAACTACCTCTAACATCCCCCCTATACTTTCCTCCAATCACATAAAATGATGCCACCTCAAATTAGCCATTTCTACCCTGGAAAAAAGTCTCAGGGGTGGAGCAGACTCAATAGACTGAATGGCTGAACTCTACTCCTATGCCTTATGGTCTCTGGCTGCCCACTCAATTTGTGCCTCTTATCATCTTGTACACCTCTATCAGGCCACCTCTCATCCTCCTTCACTCCAAAGAGAAAGACACGGGCTTGCTCAGCCTATCATCCTATGACATGCTCTCAAATCCAGACAATATCCTGGTAAACCTCCTCTGCAACCTTGCAAAAGCCAACCAGAACTTGTATTCCAAGTGTGGTCTAACCAGAGTTATATAGAGCTGCAACATTATGTTATGGCTCTTGAACTCAATCCCATGACTAATGAAGGCCAACACACTACATGCCTTCTTAATATCCCTATCCAACTTACATGTCAGCTTTGAAGGAACTTTGGATGAGGACCCCAAGATCCCTCTGTTCCCCAACACTGCTAAGAATCCTGTTGTTAACCCTGTACTCTGCCTTCAAACTCATCCTTTGAGAGTGAATCACTTCCAACTATTCTAGACTGAACTTTCTGCCACTTTTCAGCTCAGGTCTCCATCCTATCAATGTCCCATTGTAACCTCCAACAACCTTCTACACTACCCACAATACCAGCAACCTTTACCCCATTTGCAAATTTACTAAGTCACCTTTCCACTTCAAGTCAGTTATAAAAATCACAAAGAGCAGTGGTCCTGGAACAGATCCTTGTGGGGAACCATTGGTCACTAGTCTCCTGTAAGAATATGCGCCATCTGCTACCTTCTGTGGGCAAGCCAGTTCTTAGTTCACATAGTCAAGTTTTCCTGTATCCCATGCCTTCTAACTTTCTGAATGAGGCTGCCATGGGGAACCTTATCAAACGCCTTACTGAAATCCATATACACCACATCAAATGCTCTACCTTCATCAATGTGCTTTGTCACATCCTCACAGAATTCAATCAGGTTCGTGGAGCATGACCTCCCTCTCACAAAGCCATGCTTCTCCAAATGCTCCTATATATCCTGTCTCTAAGAATCATCTCCAGTAATTTGCCCACTGCTGAAGTAAGACTCACTAGTCTATAGTCTATAGTCTAAAGTAGTAACATTTGCCAGTCATCTGGTACTACTCCTGTGGCCAAGATGAAACAAAATTATCATCAAAGTTGCAGTGAACTCTCCCCTTACTTCCTTCAGTAACCTGAGGTATATCCCAACTGGCTCCAAGAACTTAGATATCTCAATGTTTTTCAAATGTTCCAGTGTATCCTCTTTCTCAACATCGACATGTTCTAACATATCAGCTTGTTTTACGATGTTCTCATGTACTTCAAAGTCCCTCTTACTGGTGAATACTGAAGCAAAGTTCTCATTAAGGACTACCCCTATGTGGTGGATAGTGTGGAGGGCTGTCAGAGGTTGCAGTGGGACATTGATAGGATGCCAAACTGGACTGAGAAGCGGCAGATGGAGTTCAACCCAGATAAGTGAGAGGTGGTTCATTTTGGTAGGTCAAATATGATGGCAGAATATAGTATTAATTGTAAGACATAGTGTGGTGGATCAGAGGGATCTTGGGGTCTGTGTCCATAGGACACTCAAAGCTGCTGCGCGGGTTGACAGTGTAGTTAAGAAACAAAAGGTGCATTGGCCTTCATCAACTGTGGGATTGAGTTCAAGAGCCGAGAGGTAATGTTACAGTTGTATAGGACCCTGGTCAGACCCCACTTGGAGTACTGTGGTCAGTTCTGGTCACCTCACTACAGGAAGGATGTGAAAACTATAGAAAGGATGCAGAGGAGATTTACAAGGATGTTGCCTGGATTGGCGAGCATGCCTTATGAGAATAGGTTGAGTGAACTCGGCTTTTGCTCCTTGGAGGAGCAGAGGATGAGAGGTGACCTGATAGAGCTGTATAAGATGATGGGACTATATTATACTGTAGGTTTTCTATGTTTCTAAGCATTAGGAGGCAATTCTCATAATATAATAGACTTCACCCTGCAGTTTGTGAGGGAGAAGCTAAAGTCAGATATATCAGTATGACAGGGAATTATAGAGGCAAGAGACAGGAGCTGGCTAAAGGTGATTGCAAGGGGAAACTAGCAGGGATGATAGCAGAACAGCAATGACTGGAGTTTCTGAGCAAAATTCAGAAGACACAGGATAGCTACATCTCAAAGAAGGAGAAGAATTCTAAAGGCAGGTTGATGCAAGTGTGGCTGACAAGGGAAGTAAAAAATAACATAAAAGCAAAAGAGAGGGCATATAATCGAGCAAAAATATTAGTGGGAAGCTAGAGAACTGGGAACTTTAAAAAACAAACAGAAGGCAGAAAATCCCTAAGGAGGGAAAAGATGAAATATGAAGGTAAGCCAGCCAATAGTAACAAGAAGGATACCAAATGTTTTATCAGATATTTGAAGAGTAAAAGAGAAGTGTCTCTAGAGATCAGACTGCTGGAAAGTGAAGGGAGAAATGTGAGACAAGGAAGTGGCAGATGACCTAAATTAGTATTTTGCATGTTTTCACTATGGAAAACACTAGAAGCATGCTGGAAGTTTGAGAGAATCGGGGGCAAAAATTATTGGAAATGCTGTTACTAAGGAGAAGGTGCTTGGGAAGCTGAAAGATCTGAATGTGAATGTCACCCAAACCAGAGGTGACTGGGGAGATTGTGGAGGTTTCAGTAATGATTTTTCAAGAATCACTAGATTCTGGCATGGTTCAGCAAGATTGGAAGGTTTCAAATGTCATTCCACTCTTCAAGAAGCGAAGGAGGCAGAAGGGAAGAATTTATAGGCAATTTAGCCTGATGTTAGTGGTTAGGAAGATGTTGGAGTTGATCAGTGATAACATCACAGCTACTGAAAGGGAGGAATCATCTATTAAATCAGTGAGGGTGGAAGTCAGGGCATGGCAGTGAGGGACATGATAAAATAAAGTTAAAGTCAGAATGGTTTCCTTAATGAAAATCTTGTCTGACAAATCTGTTTGAATTCTTTGAGGAAAAAGCAAGTAGGATAGATATTGGAGAGTTAGTTGTCATTGTGTACTTGGATTTTCAGAAGCCCTTTGACAAGATACTGCACACAAGGCTGGTTAATAGGAGCCCATGGATAGAGTATTGCTGATTCGCAGGAGGGAAAGAGTCAGAATAAAGGGGACCTTCTCTGGTTGTCTGCTGGTGACCAGTGGTGTTCCATTAGGGTCAGTGTTGGGACCATTCATGTTTGTCTTATATGTGAGTGGTTTGGTTGACGGAATTGATGGCTTGTGGCCAAGTTTACAGATGATATGAAGATACGCGGAAGGGCAGGTAGTGCTGAGGAAGCAAGACGGCTTCAGGAGGACTTAGACACATTAGGAGAACGGTCAAAGAAGTGGCAGATGGCATATAGTGTCGGGAAGTGTCTGGTCATGCACTTTGGTAGAAGGATCAAAAGCGTAAACTATTTTCTAAAAAGGGCAGAACGTTCAAAAATCTGAGGTGCAAAGAGACACCTCATGCAGAATTCCCTAAAGGTTAACTTGCAAGTTGAGTCAGTGGTGAGGAAGGCAAATGCAATGATAGCATTCATTTTGAGGGGACTATAATACAAAATCAAGGATGTATTGCTGTGGCTTTATAAGGCACTAGTGAGGCTTCACTTGGAGTATTCTGAGCAGTGTTCAGCCCGTTATCTCAGAGTGAAATTGCTACCTTTGGAGAGTGTTCAGAGGAGATTCTCAAGAATAATTCTGGGATCGAAAGGCTTGTCATATGAGGAGTGTTTGGCAGCTTTGGGCCTGTACTCACAGGAATTTAGAAGAATAAGGGGGGATCTCATTGGAATGTTGAAAGGCCTAGATATAGTGAATGTAAAGAGGATGTTTCCAATAGTGGGGGAGTCTAGGACTGGAGGGCACAGTCACAGAATAGAGGGATACCATTCAGAACAGTGATGAGGAGGAATTTCTTTAGCCAGAAGGTGATGAATCTGTGCATTTCTTTGCATGTGTGGCTGTGGAGGCCACGTCTTTATGTATATTTAAAGCGGAGGCTGATAGGCTCTTGATTAGACAGGGTGTGAAAGGTTACGGGGAGAAGGCAAGTGAATGGGGTTGAGAGGGAAAAAAGATAAGCCGTGATGAAATCCTGAAGCATTCCTGATGGACCAAATGGCCTACTTGTGCTCCTGTTTTTATGGTCTAATGGTTTAAAATGTGGAGGCTGCAGAAAGTGTGCAGAAGAGTTTGCCAGGATGCTGCCTGGATTAAAGGGTATCGGCTATAAGGAAAGGTTAGCTAAACTCAGCTTGTTCTCCTTAGAGCACGGGTTCCCAAAATTCTTATGCCATTGACCCCTACCATTAACCGAGTGGTCAGAGAACCCGAGGCTGGGAACCCCTGTGAGCATCAGAGGTTGAGGGGAGACCTAACAGAGGTTTCTTTTTAAATTATGTGAGGCATAGCTAGAGTAAGCAGCTAGAATCTTATCACTTGGGTAGAAATTCCAGAGGGAACACTTTTAAGGTTGGAGGAGAGAACTTAAAGACAATGAGGGATAAGTTTATAAGCAGGGAGTGGTACGTGGCACTTCCCGGAGATTGGAAGTTTGGTAGAGTTTAAGAAGAAATTGGATAGGCAAGTGCATATGAAAGGAATGGATGTTTCACAGCAAGAGGGAGTTCAGTAAAAGCGGTATCAAGATTGGCACAACATCATGGTCTGTCCAGCTCTGTACTATGGACTCGATATAGGCCCACAAGGGCAGTGAATGCTCCTCTAATAGCTCTTACCGTCAAAAGACAAAGTGATGAGAAAGTGATGCAAACACTGAAGTGATGAAAGCATCTGTGGATAAAAACAATTTTACCAGAAAGTGCGCAATATCTTGTTGTGTAACATCTTGCTGTGTAAATCTTGATGACAAAAATCCCCCTGTGAATGATTAGCTCCTTGATTCTTGTGTAGATTATAGAGAAAGGAGAAAAAAGTAACTGTTTATCTAAGATTCAACAATCATATCTATCATGTCCTGTTTTGAAGTTACTACTTCAGTTTAATATAGTAACTTAATGATTAAGAACAACTTAAAACAAAAAAAAAACAGCTTTTAACACTACTTTTCCTTTCGGCCTGATGGTTGAGCAATCCAGTTTCCGAACTGTCACAATCATTATTACTTCAATGTGAAATGCAGGACTTTCTTTTCTGTATATTAAATATTATTCAAAACATTCAATAACAAACTACAATTATCAATCAATTCTGCGATTGCTACTGAAAAAAATCTGCAGATGCTGCAAATCTGAAATGAAAACCTAAGAACTTCAGTGCTGGAAACAGCAGGTCAGGTGGCATCTGCGGAAAGAGAAACAGATTTAGATATTTCAGGTTGAAGATCTTCATCAGAACCAGAAAAGTCAGAAAATTAGTTTGTTTTAAGTCACAGGGAAGGTGGTAGAAGGATGGATAGGAGAAAGGGAATAACTCTGGCAAAGTGTGGATAGGGTTGTCATGTTGATAAATTGTATTAATAAGTATTATTAAGGATCCCATCCATCCAGCATTCTCTTTGACATTCTAACATCAAGCTGGAGATTCCGATGCATAAAATCAAGAAAGGTTGGGATGGGAAACAGCTTCTTTCTTCAGGCCATCAGACTTGTGAATTTTCTGCCGCATCACATTCAAAGTGTCACTGGCTAATCTGTCGTGTACCTTATAATATTTAATTTATGCAGTTTAGTTTGTTATTTATGTGTGATTCATATGTAAATATTATCCTTAATTTCATAAGTTTTTGTATGCTATGCGTACTACAGTACTTTACACCCTGGTTCGGAGAAAAGTTGTCTTGTTTGATGGTATACATGTATATAGTTAAATAACAATAAACTTGACTTATTTACAAAGCACCTGATTGGTAGGTTAACAAGGGCAGTTATGGATAATGATAGCAATTAATAAAACTAGCGAAGTACAAGTTACTATCTTACTATAGGGGAATCAAGGGATATGGGGACAAGGCAGGGACTGGGTTTTGATAGTGAATGATCAGCCATGATCTCAGAATGGCGGTGCAGACTCGAGGAACCGAATGGTCTACTTCTGCACCTATTGTCTATTGTCTATCTTTCCTTTCAGTTAGTCCTGACGAAGGGTCTCGGCCCGAAACGTCGACTGTACTTCTTCCTATAGATGCTGCCTGGCCTGCTGTGTTCCACCAGCATTTTGTGTGTGTTGTTTGAAGTGCAAGTCAGACTTGTTACAGAGAAAGAAAGCCAAAGGAACATTTTAAAAATTCCCAGGACATCAGTTAGTGTCTGTGGAGAGAGAGAGAGAAGTGCTGAGTTAACATCGAGGCTGGGCAGCCTTACATGAGAATAAACCAGCTCCAATATGAACAGAAAATCAAGCTGTATGAAATAATTGGTTGATATTGAGTTATCAAGGTTGCAGTGTGCCTATGACAAAAGATGAGGTGGTGTTTCCTCATATTTACTCTGGGCCTGATTGGAGTGGTGGAGGAGAACTCTTGAGTTATGTCACCAGAAACACTGTGCTTAGGGAAATGAAAGAAAATCTCATTGGAGTATTTAAAATCCCTTGAAGGATTGACAAAGTAGGTATTATAAACTGCCTTCCACTGACCTGCATCTAAATCTTGAAATCCTAATTCAAGGATAAGTAGTTGGCCAATTAGGATGATAATCTGATAAGGGGAAACAAATACTAGAAGTGTCGGGAGCACAATTGAGAGCATCCTGACTGGCTGCATCACTGCCTGGTATGGGAACTGTACCTCCCTCAATCGCCGAGAGTGGTGCGGACAGCCCAGCGCATCTGTGGGTGTGAACTTCCTGTGATTCAGGACATTTACAAAGGCAGGTGTGTAAAAAGGGCCTGAAGGATCATTGGGAGCCTGAGTCATCCCAACCACAATCTATTCAGGCTGCTACTATCCAGGAAATGGTACCGCAGCATAAAAGCCAGGACCAACAGCTTCTTCCACCAGGCCATCAGACTGATGAACTCATGCTGATTTGAGTGTACTCTATGTTACATTGATTGTTCTATTTACTATAAATTACTATGATTGCACATTGCACATTTAGACAGAGATGTAATGTAAAGATTTTTACTCGTGTATGTGAGGATGTAAGTAATAAAGTCAATTCAATTCAAAATACAGGGCATGTGGTCAATTTTCAGGGCTCTCCAATCCAGATAAAGTTGAAAATGTTAAAGCAGGGTCTCATCGCAAACATCTGGATTGCTGCAGTGTGTTGGGAAAATGAATCCATTGGAAAGCACTCTCTTTGTTGGTACAATGGGTGCAAAAAGGTGGTGATTGCTTCAACAAAGCATAGCATGTGGCCAGAGACCACCAGTGTACAAAGGGCAGAGTAGGGTGGAGGAAAGGCAAGCCCTCAATGTCAGAACCATGGGAGTGCACAAAGCAACATGTCTGGTAGTGGCAATAAAGAGGATATAGTGAGGATGCGGACATCTCATCCGTGTCCGTAGAGCAGCTACATAATCACAACTTGTACTTTGAGGAACATGTGCTATATTAAAAATGGCAGCTGGCACTGAAACTATTGACGTAATCAATCTCAAGTTTGGAGTTTGAATGTTTGCCTTTGTATGTTTTTAAAATGGCCTGCTGCTTGTGTTCGGTATCTGTTCCGCTTAAAAGCTGATAACCATTTGTAGCTTTGCCTTTATTGCTGGAAGTGTTCATTTCGATATATGTCCATTTGAACTTTTTAAAAGATTCTAATGTTATTTTTTAATGACACAAATGTTTTGTAGGCTTGTGAACTCAAATGTTTCTGAAAATTTAGAAAACTTCTAAGCTTGTAAACCAATTAAGTGAATCAATATTTTGAAATTGTATAAAGAGCTGTATATTCGCCTCAGCTTATGAATTTCTTTCAGATTGTCAGGAATCTTGAACCAAAAGCCAATGCTCAAAGAGTTAATTGCATAGGTTTGCAAATTTTCTTTGAATCACATGTACTCTTGTCTACTGAGGGGAATTAGAAAGATGCGCCAAGCCCTGGCTGTAAGAGGAGCAACCACATAAAAAAAACCCAGAACTACAGAAATGCCACCAGGAAGCTCCAAGGACCACATCCCTGCCTAGATGATGTATGAAGTCATGTGGTGAAAGTGGAAAACACAGGACTGATCATTAGTCAGCACGGCTCCGAGGACTCAGGCAGAGCTGCTGTCGATGGTTATGACCAAGTATGGATGATGGTTTAAGAGGAACAAGTTCTTAAAAGCTGAAATTCAAAGTTTCAGTGCCTGGTTTTCAATGAATGCAACTCCTAACAAACATGTTTTAATTTGACCATTTTTAAGAAATTGCTTTTTATCTCACACAGCCTAAATTAAAATGAAGCTGTTTTCTTTCCCTAGTCAACAGTGATACAAATTGTTTTGTGTTCAAATATTCTTTTCAATGATTGTAGTCACATTCAATTCTCCCTTTGTTGAAACGCTCAACAAAGGGAGAGGGCTCATCAGTGGAAATAAGCATGCAGAGAGTTAACCCTTTCCACTGATAGATCTTTTGTTCAATTTGCTCAATGTTAAGTAGATACTTCTCTGAGAGACAAATTAAATTTCTTGGCAAAGTTGTCAGTAGAACATAGAACAGCGCAGGGCAGGAACAGGCCCTTCAGCCCACAATATTGTGCCAAACCAACTCAAAAACAAATCAAAAACACCCAAACACGAATCCTTATTCTACCTACACTGTCCATATCCCTCCATCTTCCTCACATTCACGTGCCTACCCAGATGCCTCTTAAAAGCCTCAGATGTGCTTGCCTCTATCACCATAGCAGGAAGTGCAGTCCAGTCACCCACTCTCTGATCATTGCACAACACCCAATCCAGAATAGCTGACCTCTCATGGGCTCAACCAGCAGCTGCTCGAAAAAGCCATCTCATACGCATTCTAGAAAATCCCCATCCTGGAATCCAGCGCCAACCTGATTTTCCCCAATCTACCTGCATATTGAAATCCCCCATGATTATTGTAACAATGCCTTTTTGGTGTGTGTTTTCTATGTCCCATTGTGATTTGTAGACCACATCCTTACTACTGTTTGGGCGGGGGGGAGGGGTCTGTATACAACTCCCATCAGGGAGTTTTTACCTTTGCAGTTCCTTAGCTCTATCCGCAAAGATTCAACACCTTCTGACCCTATGTCACCTCTTTCTAATGATTTGATTTCACTTTTTACCAACAGAGCAAAACCGCCCCCTCTGCTTTCCTGCCTGTCCTTTCGATACAACGTGTATCCTTGGACATCAAGCTCCCAGCTATAATCTTCTTTCAGCCATGATTCAGTGAGGCCTACAACATCATGCCTGCCAGTCTGTAACCATGCTGCAAGTTCATCTACCTTATTGTGTGTACTGGGAGAGAGAGGGAGAGCGAGAGTTAAATGTTCATGGATTACTCCATAGAGGAACTGATTTTGAAATAATAAAGATGAAAGTTGAAACATGCAGCCTTTTGAAACAAGTAGCAATAGAGCGCAAAGATTTGACAGTCAGCTAAAAGACTAGGAGAGGTTAGGGGATCGATATGTGTAAAAAGCTGTCATAAGGGGGGTGTTGGGAGCAGACCCAAATGCAAGACACAGACACTGAACTACCAGGAATAGGACTAGGCATGAGAAGGAAGCAAGGGAAGTGGGGAAGAAAGGACGCTGGACATGACACAGGCCCTGGATGAGTCAAGGATTCCAGGCCTGGCCGAGGACTTGATTAGGATAGTGGAACCAAGACATGGAACTGGGAACTAGGAGCCTGGGCTTGGACTCCAAGCCAGAGACTGGACAAGGATCCAGAACCTGGGTCTTGACTGGGGCTCGGACCCCAGAACTAGGTGAGGACATGACAAGGAGAGGCAAGAGGACTGGATGTGAGACTCCTGGACAAGACAAGGGAACCCCAGCACAGGACAAGGTAATCCCAGCACCGGGCTGGGCAAGGTACTCCTGGGCTGGGCGAGGCACATGGACCAGACAAAAACACAAAGCCGTGGCTTGGACAGGACAAGGTTCTTGGATGTGGCTAGGACTGGACGAGACCCTGAATCCTGGACTTGGTTGAGGAAGTGGCAGGAACACAGATCTTTGGTCAAGGGAGAGACAGGAGCATGGAACACAGAGCCAGGACCTCTCCTAGGGTACAGGACATAGGGCCAGGACTTGTTACACAGAATGCAGAATACGACAAGACGGTTCCCAACACAAGATAGCAGCAAACAGCCGGACCTACCTAGCAAAGACAAGGACACAAAGGTGGTTCTCAATACTAGGTAGCAGCATACAGCCAGACCTACCTAGCGAGGGTATGGACACAGAGACAGTTCCTTATCTTGCTCCAGTGATAGAACTTGACAGCAGTGAAGACGAGGCTTCAGGAGGAAGGTGAAGGGAGGGATACAGACAGGGGGTTTGGACGGGAACAATCCCACAGCCAGAGAGTGTCTCTCCCTCTCTCTCCCCCCCTCTCCCCCCCTAGCTTAATGGTGCATTACCACCACCTTCTGCTCCGGAGTATGCGATGGACTCACATTCTAAATCCCTTCACCCAATCGCACACACACACATACCCTAACCTACACTTTATCCTCCCCATCCTAGTACCCTATTGCTGTTTATCCATCATATCCTATAAAAAAAACCCCTGTACCCCTTAAGAAAGCTAAAAATACCCTGACCTGTGTTCTCTCACCCATGCCCAGCAACCCTTTTAATGTGAATTCCTGCACCCCCAATTCCCTTTAATTCTCATCATCTCTCTGTATCCCATACTTCCTGCAACTCAGAACTACATGTTCTACCGACTCTTCTTCCTGACATTCCACACACAATCCTGTCTGGTGCTTCCCTATCAATTTCAATGTTTGGTTTAGTTCACAGTGCCCCAGCCTTAACCTAATCCACACAATTTCCTCTCTTCTGTATCTACTTCCTACCCTAGTACCTGCAACACTTTTTTGTATTTGATATAAATGCTTCTCTTTCCCCTCCCTGACCCATCTTTCTTGCCACATTTGGTTAATTTTTTTCCCAGATTACACACTTAACCTCTGCTTTACTGATACTAATGTGCATTTCTATATTTTCTTTCTTTATTGCCCTCTTTGCCAACTCATCCACCCTTTTATTGCCCTTCACCCTCACATGAGCTGGAACCCATAGAAATTTAACCTAACCTCCCTGATTTGCGACTCTTGTGACTGACCGAAGGACTTCAGGAAGTACATCTTGCCGGCTGTTTGAGTGAAAAGACCTTAAACTTGCTAGTACTGAAGATGAATCTGAGCATATAAACGCTTTGTCTAGTTTAGTTTTCTCCACCCAATGCAACACAACCAACACTGCCATCATCTCCACTGTATACACCGCTAACTTATCAGATGTTCTTCTGCTGATTGCAATTGCTTTTGCTGGTATAGCCACCCCAAACCCTGTTACTTCTGTCTCAGGTTCCTTAGCACCTTCAGTATAGACCAGAGTATAATCACTATACTTTTCCATCACATGACAGTTAAATGCACTTACTGAATCAGTTTTATACTTTCCTTTCCTTTTTACCTCTAACAAATGCCAGTCCACGTCAGGCCATACCAGCTTCCAAGGAGCTACAACCGGATAAACTACTGAAGGACTTACCCTTAGATCAAACACTCCACATGATCTAGCAATATCATTCCCTACCCGACTAAAGTTTTCCCTCTGAAACCTCCCATTTTCCCAGGACTCCTGCAACACTCCTTTAGCAGGGTGAGAATCACTGTGTCCCTGCAAATTAGCCCAGTAGTTTGCCATCAATTGCATCCTTCTTAATTCCAAAGGCATTATTCCCATTTCTACCTGCAGGGCTGATACTGGTGATGTTTTAAAAGCCCCACTGCACACTCTCAAAACCTGAGCCTGAATCACATCCAGTTTCCTTATCAGAGACCTGGCTGCTGATCCATATGCTACACTTCCATAATCCAACACAGATCTTACTAAAGCCACATACATTCTCTTTAATGCTGAACAACTTGCTCCCCATTCCCTACCAGTCAAACATCTCATCACATTTATTACTTTTTTACATTTCTCCTCAACTTTCCTGATACGGTCTGCCCATGTTAATCGTGAATCAAATATAACTCCCAGAAATTTAAATGGTCCAACCCTTTCTAATTCAATCCCATACATCCTTAACTTCTTCCCTACCTCAATTCTTTTCCTAGTGAAAAATACAGTTTGAGTTTTTTCCACTGAAAATCTACATCCCCAATCATAACCCCACTCTACCACTTCATCAATTGCTCCTTGTAGTTTCCTGATTATATGCTCTGTGTTCCTGCCTCTTTTCCACAAGGCCCCATCATCCGCAAACAGTGACCTACCTATATCCACTGGTACCTTTGTGAAGACATCATTGATCATAATGATGAAAAGTAACGGGCTAATCACACTACCCTGGGGTGTGCCATTTCCCACCATGTACTGTTTTGATAATTCTGACCCAATCCGAACTTGAATTTTTCTACCAAACAAAAAATCTTTAATCCAATTAAAAACTCTCCCCCCACCCCAATCCCCATCTTGTGCAGTTTAATTAATAATCCTTCCTTCCACATCATATCATAGGCTTTTTCAATGTCAAAAAACATTGCAGCTACTGATTCTTTATTTGCCTGGGTCTTTCTTATTTCAGTCTCTAACCTTATCACTGAGTCCATGGAATTCCTTCCCTTCCTAAAACCACTCTGATAACTTGCCAGCATTCCTCTCTTCTCAAGATCATGTGATAACCTTTCAGTTATCATCCTTTCCATTACCTTACATATATTTGATGTTAGTGCTATTGGCCTGTAGCTAGTGGGTTTTGACGGATCCTTGCCAAGTTTCTTTTTTTGGAATTACTACTGCTTCTTTCCATGCACTTGGTAATCTTCCCTCCTCCCACACTCTGTTATAAAAATGCAGTAACTTCAAGAGCACTCCTTCTCCTAGATTTTTTAGCATAACATAGCATATTAGATCTTACCGTGGGGAGGATGGTCTCGATCTCTTTATTGCTCTCACCATTTCTGCCAAAGTAAATGGATCAGTAATTATATCATCTGTTTCCTTCCTCCTGTTTAACACACCTGGGTATTGGCTCATTGTTCTTTCCCTTCTCCTTCTCCCTTCTTCAGACAAATTTTCTGAACTATGTATCTTTACAAATGACTTGGCCATGGTCTCAGCCTTATCCCTGCTGGAGACTGCTGTTTCCTCCTCAGATATCATTACTGGATATTCCCAATCCCTTCTATCTCTCCCCATCCTCTTAATCATTCCCCATACCTCTCCCACAGGCGTTATTCTTCTTATTTTATTACAAAAACTCCTCCAACTTGCCCTTTTAGCTTGACGTATAGTTCTTCTCACCACTGCCTGTGCCTTCTTATATTGAAGCAAATGCTGCATATTATGGGTTCTTTTAACTAGCCTGAATGCTCTATTGCTGTTTTTTTTACAGCCTGACAACATTCCTCCGTCCACCATGGCACTAGTTTTCTATTCATCCTATTTTTACTCCTGGGTATAGATCCTTCTGCTGCCATAATAATTGCTGAAGTCACCTGACTGTTTAATTCATCTATATCTCCAGAAATGTCAATCTTTGTCAATGCTTCTTCACTTAACTTCTGGAACTTACCCCAATCTGCTTTTCCAAACATCCACTTTGGGACTCCCCCCACCTGGTCTTATTTCAACTCTTTCACCCACTGAACATAAAACTGGGTAGTGATCACTGCCTACTGTTGAAGCAGTCCAAACTCCTGATGCCAGCCAAGACATTAGACACTAACATAATATCCAATACTGACTCAGTTCCTGTTGTTATGTTTATCCTTGTTCCTCTACCATCATTCATACACACCAAATCCCTTTCTTCCATCAAATCTTCAATTACCGTTCCATTTGGATCTGTAATTGGATCCCCGCATATTGTGCTGTGAGCATTGAAATCTGCAAACCACACTACTTTATGTCTGTTTTGTCCTTGTATCCTTAGTAGCTGTCCAAATCCAACCTTTTACATGGATTGTAGTAGTTAATTATAACCACTCCCTCCCATATTTCCACCACTATGTATTGCTGATCATCTCCTTTTTCCAGTACTCTATACGGTATACCTTGCTTGATTAACATAGCACAACCTCCTCCTCCCCCTAGATTTCTATCTTTCCTTATCATTGTATACCCATGTACCACAAAGTCTAAAGCTGGTTTCAACCAAGTTTCCTGAATACACATCATTAAGGAAATGGTTGTAAAACTGGATGTAAAGTCCTTAAATTCCTGGCCATTGGCTAGTAAACTCCTTGCATTCCATTGCAAAAGAATCACCATAATGAGTACTAACCAACCTATGACACTTCCTGGCTTGACTGATTAGTGAGGTTCTCCCTCACTTCTTCCCATGTCAGTCCTACTAACCCTAAATGGTTTACTGCTGCTTTGACCACCAGCTGAATTTTGACACTTTTTGACTTTATCTCTGCCGTACTATTAATGACTCCTGCAATGAATGTTACTGGAGCTTTTTTTCCCACATAAATCCTGTCATTTACTCTTCGCTGCATCTCTTGCATCCCTATTGCTCTCTGGTCATTAGGAGCATTATTCTGTGCTCTTGACATTCTTACAGCTTCTGCATAAGTGATCTTTCTTTTCACTCTTATTTCTGGAATTTTATTCTCCCGTCTCATAACCTCACACCCACTATACGCCACATTATGAGCTCCTCCACAATTACAGCATTTTGGTTGCACTCCTGTTCCACACTTTCCATATTCATGATCACCCCCACATCTAGCACATCTCCTCTGCCTTTTACAGTTTTTAGCTATGTGTCCAAACCTTTGACAATTATAGCACCTCAATGGCTTTGGTACATACACCCTTACTGGGTGAAACCCAGTAACACTTTCCTTGGAACTCTTTCTTCTTCAAATTCAATCAATACTGTTTCACTTTCCTTTTTCATTCCCTCCTTTGTTGTTTTCAGTCTTAGAACATTAATTACTTTTCCACCTTTGATATTCCTCTTCAACTCCTCCATGTTTATACTCATTGGTACACCCGTGATCACTCCTTTACAACCACCATATCATGCTCCCACCCTCCCTGTATACTCCACCTTGCATTTTCCTATCTCTTTTAGATTGAGTGCTTTCTCAAGTTGTTCCTCATTTGCACATCTTACCAATAGATTGCCATCATTAAGGACTTTTGCAAATACTATTTCCCCTATCTTATTTGCCAGAGTTGTTGTTAGTACAAACGGGTTAATTTTCTTCATGTGTCCTTGCACCTTCTCATTAAACCTAATTATGACAACACCTCCTCTCTGAACTTGTTCATCTTCCTCACTTTCAGAACTCTCTCCATTATTATTTCTTATTCTTTTATTCCCTTTGTCTCAGTTTTCATTCATCCATCCCCTCACTATCTCCTTATTCCCTTTATTTGTCCCTTCACAATAATCCATTTCTCCCCAGCTGCCTACCCCTGATCCCAAATCCCTATCCCGCTCCTTCTCCACTCTCTTTCCCTCAGCCCCTCCTCTCGCCTTGTCTGCCATTACCAGACCCAGGCAACCCCCTCCCAGCAATTCCCACTCCTACCCCCATTCTCTTTCCCTCAACAAGTTCCAAACCACTTTCACATATGCACTAAGTCCACAGCCAGAGGCTGAATCCTGAAGCTATTTATGAAGCCAGCCCAAACAAGAATCAGCTGCCTCAACAGAAACTGGGGAAAATCAGAAATCCTGGAATAAGGAGCATGGACCAGACCGTGAACCAGAATGCGGATTTCACAGACCGGACCATGACAAAAGTGTTACGTAACTGGGTGTCTAACCAGCAGAGAAAGAAGAATCCACTGGAGTCTGGTGGTACTGTATTCAAAAGTGTTTATTAGTAAAATAGGCAAATCAATACCAATAATGCAAATATATAGATAACACAAGTTAGCAATAATAAACTTAAAAGTGTAGGAATAATAATAAGCAATAATAAACAAGCTCTATTGATGTCTAGGGGTAAATGAATTGCCATAGAAAAGTATAAAGTTCAGTTCAGTTTATGCGTGCTGAGGTAGATATGGTTGTTGTGTTGTAATCGTTAGAGAGAGAGAGGGAGAGAGCAAGCGTGATGTTACAGCTGCTGCAGCCAAACCTTCCTTTGCTTTCTTAATCTGTAGTATCTTTGTGGTCATTCAGTTATGACCCCTCTGTCTTTCAGCTAGACCGTTCTTCTGTGGTGGACTCTGGCATGAGTGGACATACACAGAAGTCCACACCGGCCCTGCTGTAACACTATGAGTTTAACTGACTGATCTCCTTGTTCAGTCTCCGATGCCCCCACCTTTCCTGTGGGTTCCAACACTCAATCAGTGTCCACTGGTGTGTCTGAATGGTGTCTCTCCAGACCTGACTTTTATCCCTACTCACAGGGTCTCAGCTATCAATCAATTTTGAATGACTGTGTCCATCAAACCAGCCCACTCCGGCAGTCCACTGAGGAATGTTAATGAGCAAAATGGTAGAAGATAAATAACCCTCACAGAAGTCATAATGTAGTAAATCAACAAGTCTCCCTCATCTGTAGCAGATGTTCTTGCATGTTTTCTTTTCATCTCTCTCTCTCTCTCTCATGAGCAGCATAGCAACAGTAATGGTTCGTGATTCTCAAAAGGGTGGGGGGGAATATGGGCAACGCTGCACCCCAGTGTCCATCAGAACTGTTCATCCTTTGTAACAAAAGCAACACTGAAAAATCTTTTATTTACATATATTCAATGAGGTAATGTAATTTGTTTTTCTGCACGTTTTACTTATAGAAATTAATTGAGAAATTAATGAGCAAGCAGGTGATTTAGGAAGGGTTAAACTGCTTGAAATTGCTACTAGCAAAGACCAATCATTCTGTACACTGTGCAAATGGAAATGATGTCCTATTGAAGATGTGTCTAACAATGACTGTCTCATTAGTTCTCTAGGACATGAAGCAATGAATCATTTGAATTGCCTGATTTCATTAGTCATGTCCTAAGTCTACTTGAACATCACTGGAACAAACACCTAGTGGCCACTTTATTAGGTACACCTATATACCTCTTCATCAATGCAAATATCTAATCAGCCAATCATGCACTGGCAACTGAATCCATGCAGATGTGGTGAAGAGGTTCTGTTGTTGTTCAGACCAAACATCAGAATGGGAAAGAAACGTGATCTACACAGTGAAATGATTGCTGGTGCCACAGGGGCTGGTTCGAGTGTCTCAGAGACTGTTGATCTCCTGGGATTTTCCATGCACAACAGTCTCTGGAGTTCACAGAAAATGGTGTGAGCAACACAAGCAAAACATCCAGTTCTGCGGGTGAAAATGCCTTGCTAATGAGACAGGTCAGGGGAGAATGAGCAGGTTGGTTCAAGCTGAGAGGAAGGTGATGGTAACTCAAATAACTCTGTTTTACAGCAGTGGTATTGAGAAGAGCATCTCTGAACATACAACACATTGAACCTTGATGTAGATGGTCTTCTGGAGCAGAAGTCCATGAGCATACACTCAGAGGCCACTTTATTAGATACAGGAGCTGCCTTTAAAAGATTGATAAGTGACTTCAGTGTATAAATAGGGGTAAGGAGCAGATTTCTGGATGTTCCTGTCAGCTAGACAATCCTACCAGTTAAATCAGGTCAAATGTTATCAATACAGGGCCGTCCAGGAGAGAAGGTTACAAAAATTTATTGTACTGAAGTTGACTTCTTTCTAGTTAAAATGAGTTCTGAGTAATAAAGGATGTGAAACAAGATGCGCATAACCAGAGAGTTGGGCAAACTCTGCCAGAACGTGTAATTACCGTGATTCCCTTTAATCACTTTAAGAATTGTCCTTTGGTATCTGTTGATTGTCTGAGACATTTTGTTACACGGGGTGTTTACTTCTGGGTTCTAGTGGTAAAGCTATCCTGATACCAGATCGCTCCTGAGCCTGGTTTGGTTCGAACAATCATTACCATGCAGGGACAAGGCAGGAAGTTGACTTCACAGACACAGGAAATGGACTAAAAGTAGAAGATCAATTATCTTTCTCTGGGCCTGCTCCTGTTTGTAACAATCTCAAATCAGAAACCTTTGACCCCCATGACATAGAAATGGGACTTGGAAGTGCAGTAGACTCACTTACTAACCTAGGGGGCAGGATGATAGAGTAGGGGTTCGATTCCCACTGCTGCCTGTAAGGGGTTTTGTTCATGGCCTCTGGGTTCCGCCTGCATTCCAAAGACATACGGCTAAGGGGTAGTGATTTGTAGACGTGCTGTTAGCAATGGAAGCATGGTGACGCTTGTGGGCTGCCCAGCACGAACTTCACTGATTTGACTTTAGGCAAATAATGTATTTCACTCTATATTTTGATGTACATGTGACAAATAAAACTAATCTTCCTTTTATTTTTTAAATCTTACTTTAAAAAACTGATGACCAGAATATGGTTCGGATGTTAAAGCTTACCTCCCTTACCTCCTCACCATCCTGCCCCCTGTGTTTCTCACCGCCCTTCTTTCTGTGCTTAGTGAATGTCTTCATGTAACTGAGTCATTCCGATAGCTTGGATTGACTATGGGGAGGAGAATCATGGTGCATCTTGGATGGGTTCGAGTCGCTGCTCTCGGAGTGAGCCGATGGGCTGGAGTCACTTCCCTTGGAGGGTCTGCCATCGGAGTGACTCAATTGGGAACATTGGGTCCCAATGCTCTCAGAGATGTTATTGAAATTCTGAGATTTATGGCTTGGGCTGCAGCCATTTTGGTGACCTCCAGTACTATGTCTTTTCGTGTTCTCTCTTGTTACCGATTGGCGGGCTGGGTTTGATGTTTTTGTTGTTTCTCCATGTGAGTGATTTGTTAGTTTTTGTGAGAGGGAGGGGTTGGGCTTTGTGAATTTTTGTTTATTTTTCTTTTCATGGGGGTTGGGGTGGTGGAATTGATGTCTTTCTTTCAACTATGATTTTCTGTATTTTATGGTTATCTGGAGAAGACGAATCTCAGAGTTGTATTCTGCATACATACTTTGATAATAAAATGAACTTTGAACCTTTGAAGAGTTGTGATGTACATAATAGATAGCTGGTGTCAGTCACTATTTGGACATTGGGAAGGAGATGCATTGCACCTTACAACCCTCTTTCTTTCCTGTCTGTGCTTCCTGAATATTGACTATCCCGGGATATTCAGCTTGGAGTCCGGTTACCTCATAGCCACATCGCTGTAGCAACAGTCATATTGTATCAATTAACTTCTATTTGTTCTGCTTATTTAATGGCTTCAATACAAATGCTTTAGATCACCATAAGACATAGGAGTAGAATTAGGCTATTCAGCCCATCAAGTCCACTCCATAGCTGATGTACTATCCCCTCAACCCCATTCTCCTGCTTTCTGCCTGTAACCTTTGAACCGCTGACTAATCAGGAACTTATCAAGCTCCGCTTTAAGTATATCCAACGACTTGGGTTCCACAGCCGCCTGTGGCAATGAATTCCACAGATTCACTATCCTCGAGTTTAAGAAATTCTTCCTCATACATACATACATCACCTTTACATTAGCCTTTTTACATTTAACACTTTTACTACAATGGCCTTCTTTGTTTTTTCCCTGCCTAGTACATTTAGTTAGTTGTCTGATCCACCCCTTCCTGACCTAACTTGGTTTTCTGCATCACAATCACTTTCCCCTTTGCTGCACTATTTCATTTTCACTCTGACACCAAGATTTCTCTCTCTTACTTAGCGTGGAGCTCGTTCTACCATTCCACCTCCTTTGTCAGATTCAGATCTATCTACCTGTCACATGTACAGTATATTGAAATACACAATGAGATCTGTCATTTGGGTGACATGGTAGTGTTGTGGTAGCACAAAGCTTTACGGTGCAGGCGGCTTGGGTTCAATTCCCACTGCAGCCTGTAAGGAATTAGTATGTTCTCCTCTTGTCCACGTGGGTTCCCTCCGGGTGCTCTGGTTTCCTCCCACAGTCCAAAAATGTACTGGTTGGTAGGTTAATTTATCATTACAAATTGTCTCCTGATTGGGTTAGGATTAAACCTGGGGATTACTGGGTGGTGTGGCTCAAAGGACCAGAAGGACCTCTTTTACTTGATTTATCAAATTAATTATTTCAATGCATATAAAATTATTAACTTGGTTTGTTTAGTGAAGTCATTTAAACATCATGAATTGACTGAAAATGTGGGCATTTGACTGAAAATGTGCGTCACCAATCACTCCACACGGGGTCAAGGAATCAGGGAATAACTGGGAATAAATCGGGGAATAACTGGCCACTAGGTGGCGGCAACTGTCAGGCTGGAGGCATATCAAGCGAACTTAAACCCAAGAGGTTAAATATCCAAAGTTAGAGGAGCAGAAATGAGATTCTGTGGGCACGATAGAGACACCAGGATGATATGTTGCCTCCCAGGTGACAGGGTCAGGGATATCTCAGATCAGGTCCATGGCATTTTAAAGGGGAATCAGAATCAGAATGTGTTGTGAAATTTGCAGCATTTCAATGCAATACATAATATAAAAGAGGAAAATAAATAAATAACAGAATACATATATTGAATAGATTAAAAATCATGCAAAACCCCAGAAATAATATATATTTTTAAAAGTGAGGTAGTGTTCACAATTTCAATATCCATTTGGGAATTGGATGGCAGAGGGGAAGAAGCTGTTCCCGAATTGCTGAGTGTGTGCCTTCAGGCTCCTGTACCTCCTACCTGATTTGAGAAGAAGGCATGTCCTGGGTGCTGGAGGTCCTTAATAATGGACACTGCCTTTCTGACACACCACTCCTTGAAGATGTCTTGGGTACTTTGTAGGCTAGAACCTAAGATGGAGCTGACTAGATTTACAACCTTCTGTAGCTTCTTTCAGTTCTGTGCAGTAGCCCCTCCGTATCAGATAGTGATACAGCCTGTCAGAATGCTCTCCAAGGTACATCTATAGAAGTTTATGAGTGTGTTTGTTGACATGCCAAATCCCTTCAAAACTCCAAATGAAGAATAGCCGCTGTCTTGCCTTCCTTATAACTGCATTGAAAAATTGGGTCCTGGTTAGGTCCTCAGAGATCTTGACATCCAGGAACTTAAAACTGCTCACTCTCTCCATTTCTGATCCCTCTATGAGGATTGGTATGTGTTCCTTCGTCTTACCCTTCCTGAACTCCACCATCAGCTCTTTCATCTTACTCTGCTGAGTGCCAGGTTGTTGCTGCAACACCACTCCACTAGTTGGCATATCTCACTCCTGTACGCCCTCTCGTCACCACCTGAGATTCTAGCAACAATGGTTGTATCATCAACAAATTTATAGATGGTATTTCAGCTATACCTAGCCACACAGTCATGGGTATGGAAAGAGTAGAGCTGTGGGCTAAGCACACACCCGTGAGGTACACCACTGCTGATCGTCAGTGAGGAGGAGATAGTATCACCAATCCCCACAGATTGTAGTCTTCCGGTTAGAAAGTCAAGGGTCCAATTGCAGAGGAAGGTAAAGAGGCTCAGGTTCTGTAACTTCTCAATCAGGATTGTGGGAATGATGTTATTAAATGCTGAGCTATAGTCGATGAGCAGCATCCTGACATGGGTGTTTGTATTGTCCAGGTGGTCTAAGGCCATGTGGAGAGCCATTGAGATTGCTTCTGCCGTTGACCTATTGTGGTGATAGGCAAATTGCAATGGGTCCAGATCCTTGCTGAGGCAGGAGTTCAGTCTAGTCATGACCAACCTCTCAAGCCTTTTATCACTGTAGATGTGAGTGCTACACTGTGACAGTCATGAAGGCAGCTCACATTATTTTTCTTAAGCACTGGAATAATTGTTGCCTTTTTGAAGCAAGTGGGAACTTGTGCCCATAGCAGTGAGAGGTTGAAAATGTCCTTGAATATTTCTACCAGTTGGTTGTCACAAATTTTCAGAGCTTTACCAGGTACTCCATTGGGACCTTCCGACTTGCAAGGGTTCACCCTTTTTAAAGACAGCCTAACATTCGCCTCTGAAACAGAGATCACAGGGTTACTGGGTGCAGCAGGGATATTCACAGCTGTAGTTATATTCTCCCTTTCAAAGCGGCCATAGAAAGCGTTGAGTTCATCTGGTAGTGAAGCGTGGTTGCCATTCATGTTATTGGGTTTCGCCTTGTAGGAAGTAATGTCTTGCAAACCCTGCCAGAGTTGCTGTTCATCCAATGTCGCCTCCATCCTCATTCGAAATTGTCCCTTCGCCCTTGAAATAGCCCTCTGCAAAACATTCCTGGCTTTCTGGTATAGAACTGGGTCACCAGAGTTGAATGCCACAGACCTAGCCCTCAGCAGATGTCATATCTCTTGGCTCATCCACAGCTTTTGGTTTGGGAATGTATAGTAAATCTTTATAGGCACACACTCATCCACACAGCTGAGCAGCCAGAGGTTTTGGTATATATTGTCACCAATGACATAGATAGGAAAGGTGAAGAGGTCCTGAAGTTGATGCTGGAGACGTATTAATGGGGGACAAGGAAATGGCAGATGAACTGAATAAATATTTTGCATCAATATTCACTGTGGAAGACACTAACAGTATGTTGAAGGTTTGAGAGTGTCTGAGAGAAGAAAAGCATGAAGTTGTTATTAGAAGGGAGGAAGTTCTCAGGAAATTGAAAGGTCTGAAGGTAGATAAGTCACCAAGCCCAGATAGTGTACACCTCCGGGTTCTGAAAGAGGAGGCAAATGTCACTCCACTCTCCAATAAGGAAGAGAGGCAGAAGAAAGGAAATTATAGGCCAGTTAGTCTGACCTCATTGGTTGGGGAGTCGATTTTTAAGGATGTGGTTTTGGGGTACTTGGAGGCACATGATAAAATGGGCTATAGTCAGCATATGATAGTTCAGTCTGAAATCCGTGGTCTGGTCCGTGGACTCCGAACTCCGGGTTTTCCGACGGTCCCTTGCTGAGGTTGGACTTAACTAGAAACACCTGAGGCTCATATTGGAACTGGGAATATAAGTGGCCCTGGCAGTGTGTGTGGTTGGGGGTTGTTTATGGCTGGTGGAAGGCTAGAATGGGCTCTTGCCATCTTTGGGGCTGTGTTGGAGAACCATTGCTTCTGGGAGCCTTGCTGGTAGTAGTTGGAGTGGTCACTGTGGTATGGATTTAGCTGTTTCCTGGGCCAGCTGGGTGGCTGTCAGCCACTCTGAGCCAGGTAGGGATCTGGTTGCTTCTGTAACCAGCCAAGGCTGCTGGCTGTAATGGCTACTTGGAGCTATCCTGATGTGGAGGTGGAACTGTCTGTTATTCCTTGGTGTTAGTCTCTTCCTGTCCTTGCCTCTGTGGGGTAAGTCTGGCTGTTCTGCTGTTGCCCTGTGAGGGGATTGGTCTTGCCTTGGCTCTGCCTCTGTAGGGTAGGTCAGGCTGTTCTGCTGTTAATTGATGGATGGTCCTGCTCCACCTTAGTGTAGAGCTATAGATGAGTCCTGGCTGGTTGGAGGATAAGTCCCAGCTCTATGTTGTGTACTGTCCTGTCTCATGTCTGTATCCTGTTAAGATGAGTCTGGCTCTTTGGAGAAGTCCTGGCTCCATGTTGATGTACAGTTCCAAGCCTGCAGCCCTGACCCAAGCCTGCAGCCTGCAATTCTCTAGCCAGGCCTTGTCAGTTCCTCACCTGGGTTTGGGGGACTGAGCCCAACGCAAGACCCAGTTTCTGGGTCCTTGTTCAGTCTTGGTCTCAGAGTCCACCCCAGTCTTGTTCCCAGTCCTTTGTCCTGGTCCTGCTTCCCCTGCCTAGACTGCATCCTGTCCTGTCCTTGGGTTCTGTCTAGTCCTGTTTCTGGGACTCCAGTGTTTATGTCCTGCTGTTGGGTCCTGATTCAACACCTGACTTTGTGACACAGCAGGGTTTACTTGAGGGAAAATCTTGCCTTCCAAATCTATTGGAATTCCTTGAAGAAATAACAAGCAGGATAGACTAAGAATTAGTAGATCTTGAGTACTTGGATTTTCAGAAGGCCTTTGACAAAGTGCCACACGTGAGGATGCTTAACAAGCTATGAGCCCATGGTATTACATGGTATTACCAGCATGGATAGAGCTGTTTCTGATTGGCAGGAGGCAAGGAGTTGAAATAAAGGGAACCTTTGCTGGTTGGCTGCTGGTGACTAGTGGTGTTCTGCAGGGTTCTGTGTTGGGACTGCTTTTTTTTAACATTCTATGTCAATGATTTGGATGACAGAATTGACAGCTTTGTGACAAAGTGTGCAGATGATATGAAGATAAGGGGAGGGGCAGGCAGTTTTGATAAAGTGGAGTGGCGGTGGAAGGATGTGGAGAGATTAGGCGAGGGTGCAAAAGTGGCAGATGGAATACACTGTTGGGAATGTACGGTCTTGCACTGTGGTAGAAGAAATAAAAGGGTAGATCTTTTTTAAATTGAGAGAAAATTCAAAAATCTGAGGTGCAAAGAGACTTGTGAGTTCTTGTGGAGGATTCCCTAATGTTAATTTGCAGGTTGAGCCTCTGGTGAGGAAGGCAAATGCAATGTTTACATTCATTTCAAGAGGACTAGAATAAAAAGCAAGGAGGAGTGAGGCTTTATAAAGAGCTGGTGAGGCCTCACTTGAGGTATTGTGGGCAACTTTGAGCCCCTTGTCTAAGAAAAGATGTGCTGACATTGTAGAACAATTCTACAATTCATTGTAGACATTCAAAGAATGTTCACAAAAATGATTCCAGGGTTGAGGAGCTTGTCATATGAAGCGTGGTTGACAGCTCTGGGCTTGTACTGATTGGAATTCAGAAGAATGAGGAATGACCTTATTGAAACTTACTGAATGTTGAAAGGCCTTGATAGAGTGGATGTAGAGAGGATGTTTCCTATGATGGGGAGGTCGAAGACCAGAGGAGATGGCCTCAGGGTAGAGGGGACTCATTTTGGGGTGGAGATGAGGAGGAATTTCTTTAGCCAGTAAGTGGAGAATCTGAGGAATTGCCACAGGAGGCTGTGCAGGCCAAATCATTGCATATAGTTAAGGCAGAGGTTGATAGATTCTTGATTAGTCAGGGCTTAAAGGGATATAGGGAGAAGGCAGGAGACTGGGGCTGAGAAAGAAAATGGATCAGCCAAGACGAAATGGTGGAGCAGTCTCGATGGGCCAAATGGCCTAATTCTGATCCCGTATTTTATGACCTTATGGTACCTGCCTTGGAAAAGTATGTCCACTACTCTCAGGTGAAGCACGTATAAAAGAAATCTCCCAGCCTCTTACTTATTTATTCATAATTAGTTTAGAGTATATAGAATTATTAACCTAATTAGGTTTAGTCATTTGTAGTACGTAAATACCATAAGTTAATGGATAATATGGGGTAATCATGATAAATTGCTTTGTGCAGGGTCACAAATCAGGGAAGAACTGGCCACTAGGAGGCGACAATGCCAAGCTGGCAGCAGCTCAAAGCAAATATCACTTAAACAGAAGCGACTTCGGGCAAGATGTCAACTGTTTATTCCCCTCCATAGATGATGCCTCATCTGCTGAGTTCAACATTTTGTATGTTCCTCCAAGCCGTCACTTGCCTGTGGAATTTGTTTTGGTTCTCAGCAAGTTTAACAAGGTGCCTATGTGCCTGTGTGTGTATATAGAGAGAGATATATAAACAATATCATGGCTCTAGTTTCTTTGGCTTCCAAAATGCACTGAGTGATTTTGCAGGGGTATGTCTAGGCAAGCTCTGACAGCAGCCATATAAAGAGTCGTTAAGGCAGACCTAAGCCTGATCAAAAGTTGGCCTAAGGTGTACTTTAAAGCAAGCAAGCACGGGCAGAGAGGCAGCTGGTACAAGGAGAGAGATGCAGATGCAGCCAGAAGTGGAGGAGTGCAGAAGTTGGGAGTGTGGGATTGCTGCTGTTTTTCATTTGAACATGCTCACCATGCAGGGGTCAGTGGCACAATTTCAGAGCAAGATGTTGCCAATTTAAGATGGAGGTGAGGAGGGATTTCTTCTCTCAGTGGGTGGTGAGCCGTTGGAATTTTCTGTAAAAAGGAATTGTGGATGTTGAAGCAGTCAATAGATTCAAGGCTGCAAAAGTCAACTTTTTGGACTGTAGGAATGTCAAGGGTCATGGGGATCATGTGGAAAAGTGGAGTTGAGGCCAAGATGGGGTTGGTATTGATTAAAGTTAACATTCCTCAATAGGACAATCACAGCCAAAATATGGGTGTCCAGTCCTTCTGTTAAGAGTTGGCAACTTGCCCCATATTGCCCTGTCTGAAGTCTACAACACAAAACATTACTCAATTGTACCAAATGACTCTACTGCTGAAACAAAATTTATGGAATATGCTATTTGGTCACAAGCTGAACCTTCTGAATCTTTACTTCTTTAGGATGTTTAGGAAATTTGGCTTGTCGCTGGACACTTTAACAATCTTGTGCAGAAGTACTGTTGAAAGTGTTCTGGCTGGTTACATCATGGTTCTGGGGTGGCAATTTGATTGTGTAGGAATGTAATAAACTGCAGAGTGTAGTGGATTCTGCCCAGTGTATCTCAGGGATATCCCTCCACACCATTGGTAGTATCTACAGAAGGTGCAGCCTGAAGATCAAAGATCTATGCCATCTTTTCACAGCTACCATTGGGCAGGAGGTTCAGAAGCCTGAAGTCCCACACCACCAGGTTCAAGAACAGCTACACCCTTTTAGACTATTCTGATCTTGAGCTATTTCAATCTGGCATAGCCATCATCACCACAGATTAGCAACACCGTGACCTCTTTCATCACTTGGCATTGCAATAGACTGCCTGATTTTTCTTTGTTTTGCTTGTATTATTGTAATTAAGGGGTATAATTTATGCTTTCCTTTTGAATGTTGTGTCTCCAAAGATGTTATCTTTGTGTGATGCTGTAAAAATGTTCCTCTTTGCACCTGTACTTGTGCAGATGACAATAAACTTGACTTTGACATGATCAAGCACATGCTCTGAAATGCAAGAGCTCAAGGGCAGGAGAAGAAGAAAGCCTTTAACTCCGAGTGGAGTCATTGGGGTGCTGTCATGATGGCATTTTTTAGCGGGCTTTCTTGTTTTTCTGAGGCCGAGTTGCTAGCTCGACGCTCAACCCAGCATGGGTGGAAAACGTGCAAGGGAATGGGCTGGATTCGATCTCAGGAGCCTTCGCTCCAAAGTCTGGTGCTGATGCCACTATGCCACCAGCTGACCCTCAAGGGGAGGATGGGTGGGGCAAATATCTGAAGAAAGTCATATAAATCATACAAATTAAAATTTGTCAGATGTATACAGGAGATCTTTCATTCTCCATATTTATGCTTGTGGGTGTGAATGTGTCTGTATGTATGAGTGGGTGCTATACATACTGGGGGGGGGGGGGGGTGTGGAACAACAGCAAATGTTCCGCTAATGAAGCAGCTCCAATCTGAGTCATTCACCTGAACCCGTGGCTTGTGATCTCAAACACTCCAGGAGTTGATGGAAATGATGGGGTCCAGAGTGCGTGGCAGTAGTCTGTAATGGTGATTAGGTTGGCAGAGGTGTCACCATATGCTCATGGACCATTGGTCTCCCTCCCATCAGGGAGGAGGCTACGTAGCATCCATGCCAGGGCCACCAGACTCAAAAACAGTTACTTCCCCAAGCTGTAAGGCTGATCAACACCTCTACCCACTAATCACCCCTCCCCTACTTTAGCATTTCCTGGCAGTTGCCTTATGTCCTGTGCCCAGCATCACTTTATGGACATACAATCAATCTATGAGTAGAAGTCACCTTGTGTATTTTTATTTATTGTGTTTTTAAATGAGTGTGTTCTTTATCTTATTGATTTTTTGGTGCTGGATTGGATCAAGAGTAATGACTATTTTATTCCAATTTACACTTGTGTACCAGATTCAGCATTGAATCTTGAGTACACAGTTACCCTGCAGAAACATTGGCAAATGTTGACTGCATGCCCTTGGTCTAATGGATGTAACCTGACAGCAGCTGGGAATGGTGTTCAGTGCTTCAACACCCACTTCTGATCAACACACACAAACTGCTGGAGGAACTCAGCTGGTCGGGCAGCTGGTCTATGGAAAAGAGTGAGCAGTCAACGCTTCAGGCTGAGAAAGAAGGGGGGAAGACACCAGAATAAAAAGGTGGGGGAGGGGAAAGAGGCCAGCTGGAAGGTGATTGGTGAAGCCAAGTGGGTAAGCAAGATAAAAGGCTGGAGAGGAAAGAATCTGATAGGAGAGAAGGTGGGGGGGGGGGAAGGTCATGGGCAGGTGAGAAGAGGTAAAAGGCCAAAGGGGAATATAAGAAGAGGGTAGGGGGAGGGATTTTTTTTACCAGAAGGAAGAATCAATATACATGCCATCAGGTTGGAGGCTACTCATATGGAATATAAGGTGTTGCTCGTGCTTTCTGGGAGCAATTCAGAAGGCACGAGAGGAAGAAATATTCTAAAGGCAAGGTGTCATGACTGTGACTGACAAGAGAAGTCAAAACCAACATAAATGCCAAAGAGAGGACATATAATGAAGCAGAAATTAATGGGACATTAGAGGATTCAGAAGCTTTTAAAAACCAACAGAAACCAACTGAAAAAATCATAAAGAAGGAAAAGCTGGAATACGAAGGTAAGTTAGCCAATAATATTAAAGAGGGTATGAAAAGTTTCTTCAGATATGTAAAGTGTAAAAGGTGTGAGTGTAGATATTGGACTGCTGGAAAATGATGCTGGAGAGGTAGTAATGGGGGAACAAGGAAATGGAGAGAGCACTAGAGTATAAAATCAAGAAAAATATGTTGAGGCTTTACAAAGCACTGGTGGGGCCTCAGAGTATTGAGAGCACTTTTGGGCCCCTTATCTAAGAAAGGATATGGTGATATTGGAGAGGGTTCAAAGCAGATTCATGAAAATGAGGCCAAGGTTGAAAGGCTTATCATATGAGAAGCATTTAATGGCTCTGGGTCTGTAATCACGAGAACTCAGAAGAAACATCAAATGGTGCAAGGTCTTCATAGAGTGGGATTGGAGGCAATGTTTCCTATGGTGTGAAAGTGTAAGACCAGAGAGTGCAGCCTCAGAATAGACAGCTATCCTTTTAGAATGGAGATCAAGAGGAATTTCTTTAGGTAGAGAATGGTAGATTTGTGGAATGTGTTGCTACAGGCAGCTGTGGAAGCCAATATTCCCTCTAATTTGTAATGACCAGTGTCATTACATCCTGCGATCTTCCATCCTGTGCACGGACTGTTTGAACTGCTTCCGTCTGGTAGGCGCTTCAGATCCCTCCAGACTAAGACTAATGGGCACTGGAGAAGTTTTTTCCCTACTGCGGTCACTTTGCTGAACAGTTAACTGCCGGTTAACTGTCGGCTAACTATTACTTGGATTGCACTACCTGTATGTATAATCTATATTTTCATTTATATTTATCATTATTATTGTTATGAGCAGAGAGACAACATCTGCCGGAAGTAAATTCCTTGTATGTGCACAGGTACTTGGCGACTAAAGTCTGATTCTGATTCTGATTACAAGAGCACAGAAGTCTCTTGTGCTGTGCATTTTTTTTCCCAGTGACAACATGTGCGCACTGAATAATTTCTTCGATGAAAACACTATAAGTAAGTCAGTTCTGAAATCTGCAGGCAAATCATTGCGCGTTGCCAACGGCGTCTGCGTCAGAAACCGGGAAAGGAAATGTGATTGTGTACGATTGTGAAATATACGTAACACGCCAGTGAGGTAGAGGATAACACCTTTTGTGCGCAGTTTAGGTTCCTTTGTGTGTACATGCATCTTAGAGCAGACATTGGTGGAGGACAATTGATTGGGTATACTTAAGGCAGAGGTTGACCAATTCTTGATTAGTCAGAGCATGAAGAGAGAAGGCAGGAGAGTGGGGCTGAGAGGGAAATGGGTCAACCCTGATGAAAAGGCAGAATGGACTTGATGGGACAAACGGCTTAATTTTTCTCCTACATTTTATGGTCTTATGGACTCCAAGGGTGAGTAGGCCATTGAAACACCATTACGCGGGGCTGAGATGTAACTGACATGAATATGCCTCTTAAAATGACGTGAGCTTCAAGATCAAAGTTCAAAGTACATTTATTATCAAAGTATGTATGCAGTATACAACCCTGTCATTCCCACAGATGGCCTCGAAACAAAGATGCAGAGGTTAATTGAAACAGTCACGGACCTTTCAGTTTACTTCAGTTCAACTTAGCTCTCTTTGGCTGTAGGCCAGTGACACACGATCAAAATCACACAAAATAGAAATGAGGAAAGGAAGAACCAGTAAGCAAAAATGTGTCATAGCATGAACTACAGAGTCCAACCCTCAAACCGCATCGAAGAAACCTAGGTTGACACCCAAGACTCTGACACCATCCGCTGGCAGCATTGAGCGAGAGGGAGAGTGGGGCTAGCCACATGCAGGCCCCTGATTCCCAGAGCATCAGTGGTTGATGGGAAGTTGCAAACGGCACAGTGCTGTGATAGTAGTCCATCATCTACACCATTCTCATACAAGGTTTACAGTGAGAAATGCTATATAAAGCTGTTGCCATCTGTTTCATGTTCTATATTGGGAGAATATGACATTCTGGTAATCTATCAAGGGCTGTGGGATAAATGGAGTTGCCTAAGGCTGATGTTGGTCTAATGTCCTTTGTGTTCCACACAGAACCTTAGCACAAAATGGAGTTGTTGAACAGAGTCCCTCCATTTGAGTGTTGCTGATTCAATGATTGATGGCTGCTCTTTGCATTCAACTTTTACAGGAATAAGCTCAACAGCCTTTGGTAAGCTGAGAGTTTGACGACAAATTCTGCAAATTGAAGATGAAGACTCACTGCAATTTCCCTGTTGCCACAATAGGTCTATGACAGCCGTGATCTCATTGGTACTTCATGCAACCTTGGATCAGCTGGATAATACAAGTACCAATGAGAATTGACTGTAGCTCAGTATTTAACACAATCATCCCTACAGTTCTCATTGAAAATCTCCAGAATCAATGGACAATAGACAATAGGTGCAGGAGTAGGCCATTCGGTCCTTCGAGCTGGCACCACCATTCAATGTGATCATGGCTGATCATCCACAATCAGTACCCCGTTCCTGCCTTCTCCCCATATCTCTTGACTCCACTATCTTTAAGAGCTCTATCTAACTCTTTCTTGAAAGCATCCAGAGAATTGGCCTCCAGTGCCTTCTGAGGCAGAGCATTCCATAGATCCGCAACTCTGGGTGAAAAAGTTTTTCCTCAACTCTGTTCTAAATGGCCTACCCCTTATTCTTAAACTGTGGCCTCTGGTTCTGGGCTTTCCCAACATCGAGAACATTTTTCCTGCCTTTAGTGTGTCCAATCCCTTAATAATCTTATATGTTTCAATCAGATCCCCTCTCATCCTTCTAAATTCCAGTGTATACAAGCCCAGAAGTTCCAATCTTTCAACATATGACAGTTCCGCCTGTCCTTCCTCAAATTTGGGGACCAAAACTGAACACAATACTCCAGCTGTGGTCTCACCAGGGCCTTGTACAACTGCAAAAGGACCCCTATTTCAGCTCCGGCATAGTTGTGTTCGGTGAAGGCCCAGGCTCCAGATCATCCTTGTGAGGCAGGTTTTGAGCTGATAATCGGCAGGTGAAATAGAGCTCTCAGCAACCTTCTAAATGTGAAGGGAAAGAGCCTGAGAGTCTGATGAAAGCAGCATTACTGCTGGGCACATTGAGCAGAAAAAAGGTGGACAATATTTGAAGAAAGCCTAGACAATTCTCGTGAGAAGTTAGACAAACTTGGGTTGTTTTCTCTAGAGCGGCAGAGGCTGAGGGGAGATCTGACAGAGGATTATTATTATATTGCAGCTTGTTGTCTTGTAAGCACTGGTTTAATGCCCAGGTGGTGGAGTCTTTCAGTGACTCTGTTCTGGTTAATATTCACTTATGGATTTACATAGAAAACCTACAGCACAATACAGGCTCTTTGGCCCACAAAGTTGTGCTGAACATGTCCCTACCCTAGAAATTACTGGGCTTACCTATAGCCCTCTGTTTTACTAAGCTCCATGTACCTATCCAAAAGACTCTTAAAAGACCCCATTGTATCCGCCTCCACCGCTGTTGCCGACAGCCCATTCCACGCACTCACCATTCTCTGAGTAAAAAACTTACCCCTGACATCTCCTCTGTACCTGCTCCTTAAACCTGTGTCCTCTTGTGGCAGCCATTTCAGCCCTGGGCAAAAGCCTCTGACTATCCACATGATCAATGCCTCTCATCATCTTATACACCTCTATCAGGTCACCTCTCATCCTCCATCACTCCCAGGAGAAAAGGCCGAGTTCACTCAACCTATTCTCATAAGGCATGTTCCCCAAAACAGGCAACATCTCCTCTGCACCCTTTCTATGGCTTCCACATCCTTCCTGTAGTAAGGCAACCAGAACTGAGCACAGTACTCCAAGTGAGGTCTGACCAGGGACCTATATAACTGCAACATTACCTCTCGGCTCCTAAATTCAATTCCACAATTGGTGAAGGCCAATGCACTGTACACCTTCTTAACCACAGAATCAAACTGTGCGGCTGCTTTTAGCACCCTATGGACTTGGACCCCACACTGCCAAGAGTCTTACCATCAATACTATATTCTGGTATCATATTTGGCCTACCAGAATGAACCACTTCACACTTATCTGGGTTGAACTCTATCTGCCACTTCTCAGCACAGTTTTGCATCCTATCAATGTCCTGTTGTAACGTCTGACAGCCCTCCACACTATCCACAACACCTCCAACCTTTGTGTCATCAGCAAACTTACTAACCAATCCCTCCACTTCCTCATCCAGGACACTTATAAAAATCATGACGAGTAAGGGTCCCAGAACAGATCCCTGAGACACATCACTGGTCACCGATCTCCATGCAGAATATGACCTGTCTACAACCACTCTTTGCCTTTTGTGGGCAAGCCAGTTCTGGATCCACAAGGCAATGGCCCCTTTGATCCCATACCTCCTTACTTTCTCAATAAGCCTTGCATGGGGTACCTTATCAAATGCCTTGCTGAAATCAATATACACTATACCTTCTGCTCTACCTTCATCAATGTGTTTAGTCACATCCTCAAAAAATGCAATCAGGCTAGTAAGGCACGTCCTGCCTTTGACAAAGCCATGCTGACTACTTCTAATCATATTACACCTCTCCAAATGTTCATAAATCCTGCCTCTCAGGATCTTCTCCATCAGCTTACCAACCACTGAGAAAAGACTCACTGGCCTATAATTTCCTGGGCTTTCTCTACTCCCTTTCTTGAATAAAGGAACAACATTGGCAACCCTCCAATCCTCCAGAACCTCTCCTATCCCCATTGATGATGCAAAGATCATCGCCAGAGGCTCACCAATCTCCTCCCTCGCCTCCCACAGTAGCCTAGGGTACATTTCGTCCAGTCCCAGTGACTTATCCAACTTGCTGCTTTCCAAAAGCTCCAGCACATCCTCTTTCTTAATATCTACATGCTCAAGCTTTTCAGTCTGCTAAAGGTCATCACTACAATCACTAAGATCCTTTTCCATAGTGAGTACTGAAGTAAAGTATTCATTAAGTACCTCTGCTATTTCCTCCAGTTCCATACACACTTTCCCACTGTCACATTTGATAAGTCCTATTCTTTCACGTATTATCCTCTTGCTCTTCTCATATTTGTAGAATACCTTGGGGTTTTTGTTAATTCTGCCAGCAAATGCCTTCTTGTGGCCCCTTCTGGCTCTCCTAATTTCCTTCTTAAGTTCCTTCCTGGTAGCCTTATAATCTTCTAGATCTCTAACATCACCTAGCTCTCTGAACCTTTCGTAAGCTTTTCTTTTCTTTTTGACTAGATTTATTACAGCCTTTGTACACCATGATTCCTGTACCCTACCATAACTTCCCTGTCTCATTGGAGTGTACCTATACAGAACTCCACACAAATATCCTCTGAATATTTGCCACCTTTCTTCTGTACTTTTCCCTGAGAACATTTGCTTTCAATTTAAGCCTCCAATTTCCTGCTTGATAGCCTCATAATTCCCCTTACTCCAATTAAACGCTTTTCTAACTTGTCTGTTCCTATCCCTCTCCAATGCTATTATAAAGGAGACAGAATTATGATCACTATCCCCAAAATGCTCTCCCACTGAGAGATCTGACACCTGACCAGGTTCATTTCCCAATACCAGATCAAGTACAGCCTCTCCTCTTGTAGGCTTATCTACATACAGTGTCAAGAAACCTTCATGAACACACCTAACAAACGTCACCCCATCTAAACCCCTTGCTCTAGGGAGATGCCAATCGACATTTGGGATTTTAAAATCTCCCATCACGACGTCTCTGTTATTATTACATCTTTCCGGGATCTGTTTCCCTATCTGCTCCTTGATATCCCTGTTACTATTGGGCGGTCTATAAAAAAAAACACCCAGTAAAGTTATTGACCCCTTCCTGTCCCTAACCTCCACCCACAGAGACTCCATAGACAATCCCTCCATGGTGTCCACCTTTTCTGCAACCGTGACACTATCTCTGATCAACAGTGCCATGCCCCCACCTCTTTTGCCTCCCTCCCTGTCCCTTCTGAAACATCTAAAATCCGGCACTTGAAGTAATCAGTCCTGTCTCTGAGCCATCCAAGTCTCTGTAATGGCCACCACATCATATCTCCAAGTACTGATCCACTCTCTAAAATCATCTGCTTTGTTCACAACACTCTTTGCATTAAAATAGACACATCTCAAGCCTTCTCTATCACCTGCCTATCCTCCCTCTCGCACTGTCTACAAGCTTTCTCTATTTGTGAGCTAACCTCCTCTTCCCCAGTCTCTTCAGTTCGGTTCCCATCCACCCCAACAGTTCTAGTTTAAACTCTCCCCAGTAGCCTTAGCAAACCTCCCTGCCAGGGTATTGGTCCCCCTGGGATTCAAGTGCAACCCGTCCTTTTTGTACAGGTCACGCCTGCGCCAAAAGAGGTCCCAATGATCCAGGAATTTGAATCCCTGCCCCCTGCTCCAATCTCTCAGCTATGCATTTATCCTCCACCTCATTCTGTTCCTATTCTCACTGTCGCGTGGCACAGGCAGTAATCCCGAGATTACTCACCTTTGCGTTCCTGCTTCTCAATTTTCTTTCTAACTCCCTGTAGTCTTTTTTCAGGACCTCTTCCCTTTTCTAACCTATGTCATTGGTACCAATATGTACCACGACCTCTGGCTGTTCTCCCTCCCACTGCAGGATGTCTTGGACACGATCTAAAACATCATGAGAGGCATAGATAGAGCAGGGTAGAAATGTCTCATACCAGAGGGCATGTATTGCAGGTGAAAAGGCGTAGTTTCAATGGGGATGTGAAAGGTAAATTTTTTTACTCAAAGTCTTGGATGCCTGGAAGGCACTGTGTGGTGCGGTGGTAGAGGTAGAGGCTTTTAAGAGACATTTAGACGGGCACGTGGATGTAAGAAAGATGGAAGGAAATTGACATTGTTTAGGTAGGAGGGATTAGTGTCTGGGTTTTTAAAAATTACTTTTTAGCCGTTTTGGCGCAACATTGTGGGCCGAATAGCCTGTTCCTGTGCTGTACTGTTCTATGTTCTATGTAATTGTCTCCCCTATGGTACAGTGATGACTCTGAAATGCGTTCCTGGAGGCCGGGGAGTAGGTCGAGCCTTTTTCAACAGCAGCGAACTGACTGGAGAGTTGATTCTTCACATTCAAGGGTCTTACATCTCGGCAGTGCGAAGTTGGGGAAGTGAGGATTCAGATAGTCAGCGCACGGTGTGAAGAGGAGGGGATGTATATATATGGGCAACGTTAGAAAATTGGAATCATTCTAGAGTGAAAAGAAACGTAGAACACTAGTAACCTCAGACAAGAATAAGCTTTGCTGTTGGTTTATTACTGCCACAGGAACTAAGTGAAGAAGTAGTCTTGCAGTTTACAGTTCACAGAGATCAAATCATCACACCGTGCATCGAGCCCGTGCACCTTGCATCAGTCAAACACAAACAATTCACAAAAAAAAGTGTAGAAGCTGCCGAAAGAAAAGTTCAACTATAAGGTGGAAGATCATGACAAATCGGTGCTGACTACTGGACCTTTTTCAGAACTCTTTTTAGGACTGTGGCTTTGGTATTGAACCTCCCAACGTGACGCAATAGAGAAAAATAACATACTACAAAAGCTAATGCTTTCAAGATTTTTATTCTCATTCCGTTTGCAAATTAAATAGTTTACAGCAATTCCCTGCACAATGGCCAACGAGACTTCATCAGTGAAGGACATTTATTCAGCCTACAATCCGCCGATACTTATTTTAACATTTATCTTTGGATTCATTGGAAATGTGATTGCCTTGTGGATCTTCTGTTTTCATGTTAGATCCTGGAGACCAAACACCGTCTATTCTCTGAGCCTGGCGATTGCCGACACTCTGCTAATCTGCTGCCTGCCATTTCGAGCCGATTACTACATACGCGGGAAGAAGTGGATATTTGGTGATGTTGCGTGCCGTCTGAAGATATTCCTGATATTTCTGAACCGGACAGAGAGCGTTGTTTTCCTTACAGTTATGGCACTTGATCGCTATTTCAAAGTGATCCATCCTCACCATAAAGTGAACAAGATCTCTACAAGGACTGCAGTGAAGGTATCAATTGTTCTCTGGCTTCTAACAATATTGATGTGTGTTCACATTCTGGTAGAACCTCGTACCTTCATACATAACAACGTAACTAACTGTGAGCCATTTAACAGAATAGATCCTCTCAGCGCCACAGCATTTTGGACTAATATTATTTTCATTGTTTTCAAGTTTATTTTACCGGCTTCAGTGATCCTGTTCTCCACGTGCTCTATTACCTGGAGGCTAAAGCAGATGAAATCTGAAATGAGGGTTAAATATGAACGAGCGATGAAGCTCGTGGTAGCTGTGGCGGCAGTGTTCCTCATCTGCTTCCTACCCACCAATATCGCTGTAATCGCCGTTTTAATTTCAAGCTCTTTAAATGACATCAAATTATTTGACGTCTGTGTTCAGATGTTCTACAATACGCTGTGCATAACCTATTTGAACAGTGTGCTGGACCCAGTTATTTACTACTTCTCAAGTTCAACGTTTAAAGAAACTTTGAACCAAGCTCTTATTTCTCGCAATAGCAGATTATTCAGACCAGGAAGAAAGCATTCGCTGTATCCAGCGCAAGAAATGCAACAAGACGTAGAACCGCAAAGATCTTCAGTGTGCAACACTTTTGATCACTTACGAACGGAATTATCGGAGAATTTGTGAAGCTCTGCCATTTATCTCAACCTTTATCTCGCTTTAAACCTTTAAACCTCGCTTTATCTCAACCTGCTCTTGGAAGGACTGCCACACTTGAAATACTTTTTTTTAAAAGTCATGAGGTCTAACTTTAGAACGATTGCGCTGAAATCATTGAACCACATTTTAAAATGCAAAAGACTGCTACCAAAAAATTAAACTTAAGATTCGCACATTGAAAACAACTGGTATCGGCGGTAATAAATTGGACTTCTTTCATGTGTGTGCGCGTCAGTAGTCATTCACAGGAAGTCACAGTCGAGAAAATCTGCAGTTGCTGGAAATCCGAACAACGCAGACAAAATGTACTTTTTTCAATAGATCCACCAAGCCTGCTGAGTTCCTGAGTGCGTGCTATTCACAGGAAGTCACCACGATGGCTTATTAAAGAGGGTTATGCTGGACAAATAGTGTTTAAATAATCAAACAGAAATAATTATATATTTCCCAACTGCCTCTTGAAGCAATCAGAAAAAATGAAGAACTAGTTATAGTAGAGGACCAATGTAATTTACAACAGGAAAGAGGTGCTACAAAAACTGATAAAAATCTAGTGAAAAGCTTTTCCTGTTCGGTTTGCTCAAAGTTAGTTTTATTGAAATTGCATAATTACTTATAATGAGAACATAAATCTTTCAAGCTGTCCAGATAAACATCAGTTTCACCTTAGATAAGTGGTTGATTTATACATGACTTTGACATCCTTTATTTTTAGTTTTGCATGTTTACTGATCTGTAAGATCTCCATTCTCGCAATCGCTAAATTTCTACTGCAGTTTTGAAGCAGGAACGAATAAGTACACTGGTTTAGTTCAGCATGGCTATAAATGCTATTTATACAACCAGTGAAAATAGAAAATAATTATGATAAAAGTTCTTTGTTTAATTCTACAGCAAATTATGGAAGTTCTGTGGAATGATTAACATTTTGCATCTATGAAATTGCTTGGCCTAACTTCTAAAATTCTAGCTGACAGCAATCTATATGTTAAATTTTTAATTGATAACTTTATATTATTCAGTTTACTTATATCTTTAATTGAAATGATCTGAAGCTGTGGTTAATATTTTTTTGTGAATATTAAAGCAACATAAAGTTTGAGTATGTTGGACTGTCTGTGTGTTCCTGTCAAGAAAACCTTCATATTTCCATTCATCATTTGCAACACTGCCAGAAGCCTAAAGAGTCTTGCAGGCATACATGGTCAAGACCACAATCTGAGATCTGCTTGGACTCTCAATAAAAATAGAAACCAAGAGGACCTCCGAACACAGTGATTAAAGATATGTTTACGGTGGCACCAGCCACTTATTCCTCACCCTCGCATGTGGCTTAATAAGGGACAGACAGTATAACAATGAAACACAGAATGCAGTCACCTCATTCAGCTTCCAATAGCAACTGCTTTAAAGTTCCTGCTTTATCATATGTTTGTCTTTGCAAACAACAGTGGAGTAGGTTTCAAGGTACCCTAACCCAATTTTTACAAACTTTTGCAAGGTATCTAAGTCAACGTTAGTTTTATATGTAGAAACACACCAATAGGAAGTGACATCAAGGTAAATGTGCAGACATTAAGTTGTAACACAAGTGCTGCCAATTGTGAAAGTGTTACAACAGTGCTGTCTTAATGCAAATTCCAGCATCCACAATTAGGGATGATATTTCCAAGAATGTAACAAGATCATAGGAGGTTGGAGCAGAAATTGGCTGCCCAGAGCCTTGCCTTTCCTTCTTTGCTCCACTGATGCTGCCTGACCCACTCTTTTACTCCAACAATTTGTTTTATATTCAGCTCCTTGTGCCCACTTCACCATAATCAATATCATTTTTATTTTCAATCTTCTTGCATTAGTTCCATATGCTTTTACTCCCATTATATTTAGTAGTCCCTGATATAAATTTAATCAGACTAAATGAGCCACCACAGCCTCTTGGCAACTGAATTGCTAATATTCTCTCTTCTCTGTTGATGCTGCCTTGCCGCTGTTCGTGTATGCAATGGGGAAGGAGGGCTCTGGAGTTTTCATGGTTTTTCTGTCATTCATTCTTTGGGGATTTCTTCTGTTTCGAGGATGTCTGCAAAGAGTACAAATTTCAGGACGTATACTGTATACATTCCTTGATAATAAATGGAACCGTTGAAACATTCTCAGCTTCAAATTGCCTGGCTGTTAATCTGAGACTGTGATCCTTGGTTTTAGACACATACTCTTCAGGTGTATTCCCAACAGCCAATCTGTTCAGCCCATAAGAATGTTGTAAGTTTCAATGAAATCACCTCTTACTCTTCCAAATTCTAAAGATTGTTGGTTCACTTGACTTGTGCAGCAAACCCACCAACCCAGTTAACTGTTTTTGATTCTTGTGGTCCTGACATGGATCCTACCTAGTCTTGTCTGTGATGGGAGTGTACATCTGCCCTCAATAATGGTAGGCTCGTGCCGATGATGCACTGGGCAGATTTGACTACCTTCCTGCCCTCTGGAGTGCAGGTTACCATACCATGTCATGATAGGATGCTCTCTATTGCACATCTGTGGAATGACGCGAGCATCAACATGCATGCTCCATCTCTTTTCAGCATCTTCAGAAAGTAAAGGTGTTGGTGAGCTCTCCTGATTATGTGGAACGTGTTCTGAGACCATGAGGTGTTGTGCAAGATGGGGACTCCCAGGAGTTTGAAGTGGCTCAAAATTTCCACTGCTGTGCTGCAGTTGTATGTGCATGTAACATTTTAAAGTAAAGTTTAACACAATTGAGAGAAACTCAGGTATGAAGCCCGATTTATTGCCAGTCCATAAATTAGGGCAAGTGCTTGTGAGGTGGGTGGGATGGATCTTCTGGCTGCTGGAATCTTCTGGGAACCCAGTTTGCAACTGCATTGTCAACTTGTGCACTGCGTGGGTTAAGTACATTTAACAGGAATGGAGTCCTGCATACCATGGAGACGATCTGTGTGTAAAACAGCAATTTTTTTCCAGATTTAGACATGTGCATATTGGAGATTCAAGATATCTGAAAACACTTTATTCACAGAATATATCTTGCTGTCCCCATTGATCATTTTCAGAAGTAAACTGGAGATATACTTAAAAAGGAGAAACCTGACATGTTTATGGTAAAAGGAAGTGTCAGTTATTGGAAATCTGTTAGAAGGGCTAGTATTTGCATGATGGGTTGACTGGCCTTCTCATGGTGCACGATTCTAAGAAAGTGCAATGTGCTTAAAACAGATTACCCAATATGCTCTGTTTCCCTTCCACATTCCAAAGATTTATGGATTAATTGTCACAGATTAAGAAAGTTGAATTCCTGCCTGCACAGATATTTGCATTTGTAAATTGTAGGAAGCTGAAGTTCAATGTAGATATCATTTATTGCACTTGGCATCCCACTGAAGCCAGCAACTACTAAAAGTAAATCTCTCACTCAGCTGAGTTCCAAAACTGGAATGGGTTAAAATGTTATAGTGGGCATCCTTCAATTCTTCAGCAGCTGCACTACTTCCCGACAGGTGTTACATGGTGACCCTCCAGCAATCTGACAATGATGATCATCATCACCATGGAGAAAGTAGCACAGGCAAAGCTCAGAAGTTCAAAGTAGATTTATTATCAAAGTACATATATGTCACCATATACAATCCTGAGATTCATTTTCTTGCAGGCGTACACAATAAATCCAGAATAGAGTAATAACCATAATAGAATCAATGAATCAACTTCAACCAGTTTAGCCAATGTGCAAAAGACAAAAAACTGTGCAAATACAGAAAGAAAGAAATAATAATAATAAACGAGTAAGCAACAAGTGGAAAGAACATGAGATGAAGAGTCCTTGAAAGTGAGTCCATAGGTTATGGGAATATTTCATGATGGGTCTGGTGAAATTGTGTGAAGTTATTCCATTTGGTTCAAGAGCCTGATGGTTGAGGGGTAGTAATTATTTGTTAACCTGCTGGGATGAGTGCTGAGGCTCCTGCAGCTTCTTTCTGATGGCAACAGTGAGAAAAGAGCATGTCTTGAGTGGTGGGTGTCCCTGATGGTGGATGCTGCTTTCCTGAGACAATGCTCCATGTAGATGAGCTCAATGGTGGGGTGGGCTTTATCTGTGACGGACTGGCCTGTATCCATTACCTTTTCCAGGGTTGTCCATTCAAGCCGAGCAAAGGAGTCTGTCATCAAATCAAAGCTTTCGAGCACATCATTCTTATTTAGAAGGAATAATAGAAGAACAGATTATTATATAAATGATGAAACATTGTAGCATGCTGTTGTGCAGAGGGACTTGGGAGTGCTTGTGCATGAATCGCAAAAAGTTGGCTTGCAGGTACAACAGGTTATTAAGAAGGGAAACGGAATGCTGGCCTTCCTTGCTAGAGGGATTGAATTTAAGAGCAGGGAGATCATGCTGCAACTATACAGGGTACTGGTGAGGCCGCACCTGGAGTACTGTGTGCAGTTCTCGTCTCCATAGTTGAGGAAGGATATACTGGCTTTGGAGGCGATGTAGAGGAGGTTCACCAGGTTGATTCCAGGGATGAAGGGGTTAACCTATGAGGAGAGATTGAGTCATCTGGAACTATACTCTCTGGAGTTCAGAAGAATGAGAGGGGATCTTATAGAAACATACAAAATTTTGAAAGGGATAGATGAGATAGAAGTAGAAAAGTTGTTCCCATTGGTAGGTGAGACTAGAACTAGGGGACATTGCCTCAAGATTCAGGGGAGAAGATGTAGGACCATGGGCAATAGACAATAGACAGTAGGTGCAGGAGTAGGCCATTCAGCCCTTCTAGCCAGCACTGCCATTCAATGTGATCATGGCTGATCATAGACAATTATTACCCCATTCCTGCCATCTCCCCATATCACTTGACCCCGCTATCTATAAGAGCTCTATCTAACTCTCTCTTGAAAGCATCCAGAGACTTGGCCTCCACTGCCTTCTGGGGCAGAGCATTCCACATATCCACCACTCTCTGGGTGAAAAAGTTTTTCAGCACCTCTGTTCTAAACGGCCTACCCCTTATTCTTAAACTGTGGCTTCTAGTTCTGGACTCACCCATCAGCGGAACATGCTTCCTGTCTCCAGTGTGTCCAATCCCTTAAAAATCTTATATGCTTCAATCAGATCCCCTCTCATCCTTACAAATTCCAGTGTATACAAGCCCAGTCACTCCAATCTTTCAACATATGACAGTCCCGCCATTCCGGGAATTAACCTTGTGAACCTACTCTGCACTCCCTCAATAGCAGGAATGTCCTTCCTCAAATTTGGAGACCAAAACTGCACACAATAATCTAGGTGGGGTCTCACCAGGGCCCTGTACAGCTGCAGAAGGACCTCTTTAATCCTATACTCAATTCCTCTTGTTATAAAGGCCAGCATTAGCTTTCTTCACTGCCTGCTGTATGTGCATGCTTGCTTTCATTGACTGATGTACAAGAACATCTAGATCTTGTTGTACTTCCCCTTTTCCTATCTTGACGCCATTTAGATAGTAATCTGCCTTCCTGTTCTTGCCACCAAAGTGGATAACCTCACATTTATCCACATTAAACTGCATCTGCCATACATTTGCCCACTCACCCAACCTGTCCAAGTCACCCTGCATTCTCATAACATCCTCCTGACATTTCACACTGCCACCCAGCTTTGTGTCATCAGCAAATTTGCTAATGTTACTTTAATCCGTTCATCTAAATCATTAATGTATATTGTAAACAGCTGTGGTCTCAGCTATGAACTTTATGGTACCCCACTGGTCACAGCCTGCCATTCCGAAAGGGACCCATTAATCACTACTCTTTGTTTCCTGTCAGCCAGCCAATTTTCAATCCATTCAGTACTCTGCCCCTAATACCATATGCCCTAATTTTGCCCACTAGTCTCCTATGTGGGACTTTATCAAAAGCTTTCTGAAAGTCCAGGTACACTATATCCACTGGCTCTCCCTTGTCCATTTTCATAGATACATCCTCAAAAAACTCCAGAAGATTAGTCAAGCATAATTTTCCCTTTGTAAATCCACGCTGACTCGGACTGATCCTTTTACTGCTATCCAAATGTGACGTAATTTCCTCTTTTATAATTGACTCCAACATCTTTCCCACCACTGACGTCAGGCTATAATTCCCTGTTTTCTCACTCCCTCCTTTCTTGAAAAGTGGGACAATATTAGCCACCCTCCAATCCACAGGAGCTGATCCTGAATCTATAGAACATTGGAAAATGATTACCGATGCGTCCACGATTTCTAGAGCCACCTCCTTAAGTAGCCTGGGATGCTGCCCATGAGGTCCCGGGGACTTATCAGCCTTCAGACTCAACAGTCTATCCAACACCATTTCTTGCCTAATATAAATTTCCTTCAGTTTATCCATTACCCTAGTTTCTTTGGCCACTATTACATCTGGGAGATTGTTTGTGTCTTCCCTAGTGAAGACAGATCCAAAGTACCTGTTCAACTGATCTGCCATTTCCTTGTTCCCCATAATAAATTCACCCATTTCTGTCTTCAATTGTCCAATTTTGATCTTAACTATTTTTTTTGCTTTTCACATACCTAAAGAAGCTTTTACTATCCTCCTTTATATTCTTGGCTAGTTTGCCTTTGTACCTCATTTTTTCTTTGCGTATTGCCTTTTTTGTTATCTTCTGTTGCTCCTTAAAAGTTTTCCAGTCCTCCTGCTTCCCACTCATCTTTGCTATGTTATACTTCTTCTCTTTTATTTTTATACTGTCCTTTACTTCCCTCGTCAGCCATGGCTGCCCCTTACTTCCCTTAGGATCTTTCTTCCTCTTTGGAATGAACTGACCCTGCACCTTCTGCATTATTCCCAGAAATACCTGCCATTGTTGTTCCACTGCCTTCCCTGCTAGGGTATTGTTCCATTGAACTTTGGCCAGCTCCTCCCTCATAGCTCCATAGTTCCCTTTGTTCAACTGTAATACTGACTCATTCGATTTTCCCTTCTCCTTCTCAAATTGTAGGTTAAAACATATATTATGGTCACTACCTCCTAATGGCTCCTTTACCTCGAGGTCCCTGATCAAATCCAGTTTATTGCACAACACTAAATCTAGCATTGCTTTCTCCCTGGTAGGCTCCAGTACAAGCTGTTCTAAGAATCCATCTCGGAGGCACTCCACAAACTCCCTTTCTTGGGGTCCAGTACCATCCTGATTCTCCCAGTCTACCTGCATGTTGAAATCCCCCATAACCCCCATAACAACTGTATCATTACCTTTGAGACATGCCAATTTTAACTCTTCATTCAACTTACACCCTACATCCAGACTACTGTTTGGGGGCCTGTAGATAACTCCCATTAGGGTCTTTCTACCCTTAGAATTTCTCAGTTCTACCCATACTGACTCTACATCCCCTGATTCTATGACCCCCCTCGCAAGGGGCTGAATATCATTCCTCACTAACAGAGCCACCCCACCCCCAGAGATGTGGAGAAACTGTTTTTCCCAGAGAGTGGTGAATCTGTGAAATTCTCTGCCCAGGGAAGCAGTTGAGGCTTCTTCACTAAATATACAAAGTATTTAAGAAACAGATAGGTTTTTACATAGTAAGGGAATTATGGGTTATGGGGATAAGGCAGGTAGATGCAGTTGAGTTTATGGGCAGATCCTCCATGATGTTATTGAATGGCAGGGCAGGCTCGATGGGCCAGATGGGCGACTCCTGCTCCTATTTCTTATGTTCTTATACATGAGCTGCTGAGTAAGGGCCATAAATAACCAAAGTTTTGGGTAAAGTGGTGGGACAAAATGAATAAATAAAAGAAATTCCATGCTGTTGTTCTGGATAGCACACTAGTAATAACCAAGTGTTTAGCTGTTAAAATACTTTACATTTATTTTGGAATAATGTGGCAGGTTTTTGAAGTGCCTCCTGTAGGTTGTCCATGTCTCCAAGACAAACAGGCAGGTGGGAATCATGGTAAACTCGAGCATGGTGATAAGAATGAGGGCTTGCCTTCAAATAATCCTCTCTCTGTGGACCAAGGAATGAGTGAGCACATTAAAAGTGTTGGCGGATTTTGCTGATTTGCTAAAGGCTTAAATGAATGTACAAGAAGTAATCAGAGGAATGTCACAATGTCACTCTTTTTTTGCCAAGGAAATTGAACACAACTGTTGGAAGATCATGCTCCATTGCTATGGGCAGTTGTTGAGATCATATCTGGTGGGTGGAGCACAATGACAATCTTCTTATTTAGAAGTGTTGGAAGTGTTTCTGAGAGAGTATATTGGACTAAAACTTGAAATGCAATGTTCATCTTATAAGGCACACACTCAATGATCCAGGAACAGTATAGAAACTGCCAAAAGAAAAAGTAAGCTACAAAGTGCAAGATCATGGCAATTCTATGCTGACTACTGGACATAATTACACCTCCTTTTTAGGACTGCGGCTTTGGTATTGAACCTCCCAACGTGACGCAATAGAGAAAAATAACATACTACAAAAGCTAATGCTTTCAAGATTTTTATTCTCATTCCGTTTGCAAATTAAATAGTTTACAGCAATTCCCTGCACAATGGCCAACGAGACTTCATTAGTGAAGGACATTTATTCAGCCTACAATCCGCCGATACTTATTTTAACATTTATCTTTGGATTCATTGGAAATGTGATTGCCTTGTGGATCTTCTGTTTTCACGTTAAATCCTGGAGACCAAACACCGTCTATTCTCTGAGCCTGGCGATTGCCGACACTCTGCTAATCTGCTGCCTGCCATTTCGAGCCGATTACTACATACGCGGGAAGAAGTGGATATTTGGTGATGTTGCGTGCCGTCTGAAGATATTCCTGATATTTCTGAACCGGACAGAGAGCGTTGTTTTCCTTACAGTTATGGCACTTAATCGCTATTTCAAAGTGATCCATCCTCACCATAAAGTGAACAAGATCTCTACAAAGACTGCAGTGAAGCTATCAATCGTTCTCTGGCTTCTAACAATGTCAATTTGTGTTCACATTCTGACAGAAAGTCATACCTTCATACATAACAACGTAACTAACTGTGAGCCATTTAGCAGAATATATCCTCTCAGCGCCACAGCATTTTGGACTAATATTATTTTCATTGTTTTCAAGTTTATTTTACCGGCTTCAGTGATCCTGTTCTCCACGTGCTCTATTACCTGGAGGCTAAAGCAGATGAAATCTGAAATGAGGGTTAAATACGAACGAGCGATGAGGCTTGTGATAGCTGTGGCGGCAGTGTTCCTCATCTGCTTCCTACCCACCGATACTGCTGTAACCGCTGTTTTAATCTCAGGATATTTAAAGAACAGCAAATTATTTGACGTCTGTGTTCAGATGTTCTACAATACGCTGTGCATAACCTATTTGAACAGTGTGCTGGACCCAGTTATTTACTACTTCTCAAGTTCAACGTTTAAAGAAACTTTGAACCAAGCTCTTATTTCTCGCAATAGCAGATTATTCAGACCAGGAAGAAAGCATTCGCTGTATCCAGCGCAAGAAATGCAACAAGGCGTAGAACCGCAAAGATCTTCAGTGTGCAACACTTTTGATCACTTACGAACGGAATTATCGGAGAATTTGTGAAGCTCTGCCATTTATCTCAACCTTTATCTCGCTTTAAACCTTTAAACCTCGCTTTATCTCAACCTGCTCTTGGAAGCACTGCCACACTTGAAATACTTTTTTTTAAAAGTCATGAGGTCTAACTTTAGAACGATTGCGCTGAGATCATCCGAGATAAGCAAGAGATGACTCATTGAACCGCATTTCAAAATGCAGAAACTACTATCAAAAATTGAATTTAAGATTCGCTCATTGAAAACAACCGATGTCCGCAATAATAAAACGGACTCTCTTAATGTGTGAGAGCATCAGTAGTTATTCACTGGAAGCCACAATCAAGAGAAAATCTGCAGATTTTGGAAATCCGAGCAACACATACAAAATGTTGGTGGAATTCAGCAGGCCAAGTTTCGGCCCGGAACGTCGACTATTTACTTCTTTTCCGTAGATGCTGCCTGGCCTGCTGAATTCCTGAAGCATTATGTGTGTCATTCACAGGAAATCACCGGGATGGCTTCACACTTTGCCACCAAAGGTGGTAAAATGTACCTCCTGCACCCAGCTGCTGTGCCTCGTACAGTAAGTCACATAGCAACTTCCAGCCCGTAACTGTGGCCGCCGTTCCCGCGTTTATTGTGAACCGTCGCTCGTTCCTGAGAGGACCTCCGCTCTCGCACCCCTTGACTTCTGTGGTGAACTACATATACCTGTCTGGACATGCCCCCTGCTGACTGTTCCTGTGGCTCCTCCCACAGACCCCTGTATAAAGGCGATCAAGGCCTGAGCCCGGCCTCTCAGTCTCCAGGATGTAGTATGGTGGTCACTCACTGCTGGTTCCTTCTTCCAATCAATAAAAGCCGATATCTCGCCTTTACGTCCTAGAGTGAGTTATTGATGGTGCATCAGCTTCATAAATGTTTTTGAGTAAAGGTCATTAACAATAAAATCAATGGCAACGGAGGACATTGTTGAAAGGGTCTGAAGCATCTTCCACTATGGATTGGTGCTGGTCTTTGAAACATATAAAAAAGTCAAAGATGGAAATCCTGAAACAATTCTTCTCTCAGATGAAAGGCCTGGAACTGCTGTAACTGTCTCAGGATAAAGAGATATTACAACTGAGATCAGCAGAAATCCTGGACGCAAGAGGTAAAACAGATGCTGGAAATCTAGAGCGATACACACAATGCGCTGGAGGAGCTCAGCGGGCCAGCAGCATCAATGCATGGGAATAAACAGTCGACATTTCCGGCTGAGACGTCGACGGTTTACTCCCATCCAGCGATGCCACCTGACCTGCTGAGCTCCCCCAGCTTTGTGTGTGTGTGTGTGTGTGTGTGTGTGTGTGTGTGTGTTGCTCAGCAGAAATGTGTTCACTTAAAAACATTATGAACTGTTAGTATTTCTCTCCACAAAAGGGTTTTGCTTATTCGTATTGGCTACGTACAAGCCAGAGATGCATCGATTTGCAGGTATGAAAGGATGTGCAGGGGGTGTAGACGCAGGGAAGAAGACTGCTTTGAAAGATGAACCAGGAAGGTGGTCCGTTTCAAACCCTAACTCATTGTTTAACAGTTCTGAGTCAAGTAGGAACTGTTTGTGTTAGAGAATTACAATGGGCCCCAGCTCTATTTTCATATCTAAGCACAGCTTTCAGATGTGTTTTGGTGTAATATTTTGAGTACTGAATGTGAATGAAGCAAACTCATATTTCAACCTCTGTGGCAATTGCTCAAAGATCAAAGTACATTTGTTATATGTATACGTGCTATATGCAACCTTGAGATTTGTCTCCCTACAGACAGCCACAAACCAAAGAAGCCCAACCCATTAAAAAGGAATACTGTTAAAAACCCCCCAAAATGGTGCTAACAATGAAAGGAAGCAAACAACATTCAGAACTAAAGTTCACCAAAGTGAGTTCACAGCCAGGAGGCCAGTCAACACTGCAGCTGCACCTGGAGCCAGTTTTACTTTGATTCTTTTATTGAGGTACAGCATGGAATAGGCCCTTTTGCCCCTTTTGAGCTGTGCTGCTGGGCAATCTCCTGATTGAAGTCTAGCCTAATCACAGGACAATTTTCAACCACCAATTAACCTATCGACTGATGCGTCTTTGGATTGTGGGAGGAAACCAGAGCACCCAAAGAAAACCCAAGTGGTTACGGGGAGAATCTACAAACTCATTAGAGGCTGCAGCAGGAATTGAACCTGCTTCGCCTGTATTGTAAAGTGTTGGGCTATCCACTATGTTACCTCAGTTCAGTGCAGAGATGAGTCAACCCTCTGAGTAGTGAGCTGAACACGGGCCCACCCCTCGCCTCTAGCCTGACACCCCAATCCTTTCAATCTGGCTCGGTGCTTAAATCAGTCAAACATTGGCTCATTCCTCACTCTCGGGCCCAGGACCCTCTGCCTCCCCTGAACAATAATGTAGCTAAACTGTGGGCTTTGTTCACTAAGCTAATAAACTTCAACCTCAAATAAAACTTGTATTGTGCATAGTTTACAAACTTAGTTCACAGATAATTCAGGAAGCAAAGCAGTGAGAGAAAGAGGAAGGTGTACCTGAATGTGTCAATCCATTAGTTTAACCATTAACATGAAAATCATTCAGTATAACTTTCCAGGAAATGAAAAGTTGCAGAGTATTGGACTATATTTTCCTTTTCCCAAGAGTAGTGTGAACACTTAAGTTGAGTATGTTGTACTCCTAGGGAGTTATTCCCTTAATAGAGAATGCCTGTACATGACTTTGTTTAACTTGGGGAGGTTGATGTACCATAGGGTCCTTGAAAGATTGGAGTCAGGGTCCAGTGACATGGAATGTAAGACGACTAGCAGCCTTCATCCCATTGTGATGTGTCATCAGCTTTCGCCACCCTCCACTGTTGAGGTCTTGGTTGAATTGCTCTTTGTCTGGAACCTCATCCTCGACCTACCAGGAGCTAAGTTCCAGAAAGCATCGCTCTCAGAATCTCAGGGGCTCACAAACTTCTCTGCCACGACAATGCAACAAGCTCGGAGAAGTTCTTCAGTAACTATACCTTGGCACCATACTGTATGTACTGTATGTTTCAAGTAGACACAAGAGACTGCCGATGCTGACATCTAAGACTAGAAACAAAAAGCTGGATAAACTCAGGGTCTGGCAGCATCTCTAGAGGAAAATGACATCAACATTGCAGGTTGAACCCTTCACATAGTCTTATCTTTTAATAGAGGTTTCAGATTTAAAGCATATTGACCAATTTCAGATTTACTTTAGTTAACTACATCCAATTGTAGTTAAAACAGAAAGGCCAGTCTAGTGAAGTGCTCAATAAAGAGTGTTGTGCTAGACAAATAGTGAGGAAAGAAGCAAACAAAACAATTAAATTATAAATTTTAAAAAGAAAGGATATACCTTTTTTTTCAACTGTCTCTTGAAGTAACCAGGAAAAATGAAGAAATAGAGGACCAATGTAATTTACAACAGGAAAGAAGGGCTACAAAAACTGATAAATAGCTTGTGAAGTTTTCCTGATGAAGGGTCTCGGCCTGAAACGTCGACAGTGCTTCTCCCTATAGATGCTCCCTGGCCTGCTGTGTTCCACCAGCATTTTGTGTGTGTTGTGTGAAATTTTCCTGTTTGGTTTGCTCAGCTTTAGGTTTATAGAAGATGCATATTTACTATAATGACAACATAAGTCTCCCAATATGTTCAGATTAACTTCAGTTTTCACTGGAGATAAATAGTAGATTTATATATGATTTTTAAATACTTATATATTTTTTAGTTTGCTTCTTTACTGATCTGTAAGATCTTCATTTTCACAATTGCTAAATTTCTACTGCAATTTTGACACAGTAATCAATAAATACACTGGTTTAGTTCATTGTGGCTAATAACTGTTACTTACACAACTACTTAAAATAGCAAAAAATTCTGATGAAAGTTCTTTAATTTTTGTACAAATTATGGAAGTCTTGTGGAATGATTAACCTTTTACATCTGTGAAATTGTTTAGCCTAACTTCTAAAATTCTAGGTGACAGCAATCTATATGTTAAATTTTTAATTGATTGATATCTTTATATTAATCATTTTACTTATATCTTTAATTGAAATGATCAGAAGCTGTGGTTAACTTTTTTGTGAATATTAAAGCAACATAAAGTTTGAGTATGTTGGACTGTCTGTGTGTTTCCACTAAGAAAATCTTCATATTTCTATTTATCATTTGCAACGCTGCCAGAAGCCTAAAGAGTCTTGCAGGTGCTGAGATTGTACAATGCATAGTCAAGACCACAATCTGATATCTGCATGGAGTCTCAATAAAAATAGAAACGAAGAGGACCTCTGAACACAATGATAAAAGATATGTTCACTGTGTCACCAACCGCTTTTCTTCACCCTTGCATGTGGCTTAATAAGGGACAGACAATATATCAATGAAACGCAGAATGCAGTCATCTCATTCAGCTTCCAATAGCAACTGCTTTAAAGTTCCTGCTTTATCATATGTTTGTCTTTGCAAACAACAATGGAGTAGGCTTCAAGGTACCCTAACCCAATTTTTACAAACTTTTGCAAGGTATCGAAGTCAATGTTAGTTTTATATGTAGAAACACACCCATAGGAAGTGACATCAAGGTAAATTTGCAGACATTAAGTTGTAACACAAGTGCTGCCAATTGTGAAAGTGTTACAACAGTGCTGTCTTAATGCAAATTCCAGCATCCACAATTAGGGATGATATTTTCAAGAATGTAACAAGATCATAAGAGTTTAGAGCAGAAATTGGCTGCCCAGAGCCTTGCCTTTCCTTCTTTGCTCCACTGATGCTGCCTGACCCACTCTTTTACTCCAACAATTTGTTTTATATTCAGCTCCTTGTTCCCACTTCACCATAATCAATATCATTTTTGATTTTTAATCTCCTTGCATTAATTCCATATGCTTTTACCCCCATTATATTAAATAATCCCTGATATAAATTTACTCAGACTAAATAAGCCACCACAACCTCTTGGCAACTGAATTCCAAATATTCTCTCTTCCCTGTTGATGCTGCTTTGCCGCTGTTTGTGGGGAAGGAGGGCTCTGGAGTTTTCATGGTTTTTCTGTCATTCATTCTTTGAGGATTTCTTCTGTTTCGAGGATGTCTGCAAAGATTACGAATTTTAGGTTGTATACTGTATACATTCTCTAATAATAAATGGAACCATTGAAACATTCTCAGCTTCAAATTTCCCGGCTGTTAATCTGAGACTGTGATCCTTGGTTTTAGACACATACTCTGCAGGCATATTCCCGACAGCCAATCTGTTCAGCCCATAAGAATGTTGTAAGTTTCAATGAAATCACCTCTTACTCTTCCAAATTCTAAAGAATGTTGGTTCACTCAACACGTACAACAAACCCACCAACTGAGTTATCAGTGATTCAAGGTTGTTTAATATCATTTCCAGTACACAAGAATAAGGAGAGCAATATCATCGTTACTCTGGATCTGATGTAGCACAGAAAGGGACAACAAGAAAAATTTTTAAAAAACACAATGACTAAACAAATAAACTGGTTTATATGATTGATTGCATGTCCATAAAGTGATGTTAGGCTCAAGAGTATCTGTACATAAAGTGGCTGACCGGAAATGATAAATCAGTGGTGGGGTGGACGAGTTGATCAGCCTTACTGTTTGGGGGAAACAACTGTTTTTGATACTTGTGGGCTTGATATGGAGGCCACTTAGCCTCATCTGTGATGGGAGTGTGACAAACAATCCACGAGCAGTGAAGTGGGATCCATCATGATGTTACTGGTCCTCCTCTGGCACCTCTCTGTACACCTGCCCTCGATGGTGGGTAGGCTCGTGCCGATGATGCACTGGGCAGATTTGACTACCTTCCTGCCCACTGGAGTGCAGGATACCATACCATGTCATGATAGGGTGCTCTCTATTGCACATCTGTGGAATGACGCGAGCATCAACATGCATGCTCCATCTCTCTTCAGCATCTTCAGAAAGTAAAGGTGTTGGTGAGCTCTCCTGATTATGTGGAACGTGTTCTGAGACCATGAGGTGTTGTGCAAGATGGGGACTCCCAGGAGTTTGAAGTGGCTCAAAATTTCCACTGCTGTGCTGCAGTTGTATGTGCATGCAACATTTTAAAGTAAATTTAATGCAATTGAGAGAAACCCAGGTCTGAAACCTGATTTATTGCCAGTCCATAAATTAGGGCAAGTGCTTGTGAGGTGGGTGGGATGGATCTTCTGGGAACCCAGTTTGCAACTGCATTGTCAACTTGTGAACTGCCTGGGTTATGTACAGTTGACAGGAATGGAGCCTTGCGTACATTGGAGACGAGCTGTGTGTAAAAAAGTAACATTTCACCAGATTCAGAAATGTGCATGGTGGAGATTCAAGATATCTGAAAGCACTTTACTCACAGAATATATTTTGCTGTCTCCGATAATCATTTTCAGAAGAAAACTGGAGATATAATTAAAAAGGAGAAACCTGACATGATTATGGTAGAGGGCGTGGTAGTTACTGGAAAACTGTTAGAAGAGCTAGCATTTGCATGATGGGTTGACTGGCCTTCTTGTAATGCATGCTTCTATGAAAGTGCAAGATTACCCAATATGCTCTGTTTCCCTTGCACATTCCAAAAATTTATGGATTAGTAGATTAATTGGTTACATTGCTGTAATTGGGCAATGCCAGCTGGTCAGGCTGGAAGGGCCTGTTACCGTTCTCTATCACTAAATAAAATAAAATTCAAAAGGTATTATACAATATTCAGGGCAGAGAATGAAAGCATTATAATAACGTCCTGGACTATGGGCATGATATAGAGGATGATTAGATAGCTGTCACAGGTTAAGAGAGTTGAATTCCTTCCTCACAGATATTTGCATTTGTAAATTGTAGGAACCTCAAGTTCAATGCCTCAATTGTAGGAACCTCAAGTTCTGTACCTTCTTTCTGATGGCAGCAGTGAGAAAATAGCATGTCTTGGGTGGTGGGGGTTCCTAATGATGGATGCTGCTTTCCTGAGACAATGCTCCATGTAGATGTGCCCAGTGGAGGGGAGGGCTTTACCTGTGATGGACTGGCTCGTATACAGTACCTTTTGCAGTGTTGTCCATTCAAGCCAAGCACAGGAATTTGTCATCAAATCAAAACTTTGGAGCATATTATCCTTATACACAAGCTACTGAGGAAGGGCCAGAAATAATCAATGTTTTGGGTAAAGGGATGGGAAAAATGAATAAAAAAAAGAAATTCCATGCTGTGGTTCTGGATAGCATACTCGTATTAGCCAAGTGTTTGGCTGTTAAATACAAACATTTATTTTGGAATATTGATAAAAAGGCACAAAGAGGCATATCTACAGGTTAATATTGCAGATTTTTAACTGATATTTCTCTACTTTTTAAATTTTATTTTTCCTCTTTGAGTTGAGGATGACATTTTTCTGTTCCACTTAATTGGGTTCTGGGATAGTTCAAGAGCCCCACTATGGGCCATGCAAACTCTACCACAGACAAAAAAAGCAGGTGTTGAATGCTGAGTTGTTTAGGAGGCTCTGTGTTATTTTCACTGTTTATGCCTGGTCACCACATACTTTGGTCATACACTTGCCATTAGTACCTCCGAGAAGCCCTTCTCCATTTTGAACAGTTTGGATTCACATGCATTGATGGAAGATCTGTACTTTTTCAAGATAGAGTTTGAGAAGGTCCTTGAATTTTTTGAAACTTAATCATCCATGAAAATGTTGCCTATTTTGGGAGACTGGCATGGAACAGATGTGGCTGACTCACAGGAGAAGTCTAAATGTGATGAGAGATTCATTACTTGTGAAGTTGTCCAGGTGAGGAGAACACATTGGTTTACCTACAATAATTCCTTTCGGGGTTCGGAGGAGTTTATGAAAACCACACTGATGCTACTTCTTCAGTACATTGAAGCACCTCCTGTAGGTTGCCCATGTCTCCAAGACAAACAGGCAGGTGGGAATCATGGTAAACTCGAGCATGGAGATAATAATGAAGTCTTGCCTTCCAATAATCCTCTCTCTGTGTACCAAGGAATGAGTGAGCACATTAAAGATGTTGGTGGATTTTGCTGATTTGCTAAAGGCTTAAATTAATGTACAGACAGTAATCAGGGGAATGTCACAATGTCTTTTTTTTTGCGAAGGAAATTGAACACAAATGGTGGGAGATCATTCTTCTTTGATATGGGCAGCTGTTGAGATCTTATCTGGAGGATGGAGTACAATGCCAGTCTTCTTATGTGAAAGTGTTGGAAGTGTTTCCTAGAAAATATATTAGACTAAATCTTCATATGTGAGGATTCTCTTATAAGGAAAGGTTGGATGACCTGGGATGTATCTGCTGGAGTTTAGAAGAGCGTATGGTGAATAGACTGAGAACATAAGAGCTCACATGTTCTTGACAGGATGAATGTGGAAGGGACATTTCTTTATTGTGAGAATCCAGAACTAGAGATTACTTGTTAAAATTAAGGTGTTCCCTACTTAAGACAAAATCGAGCAAACATTTTCAAGCCTATGAATCTTTCCTTAAAGTCTGTTGAAAGCTGGGTTTTTGAATAACCTTAAGGCAGAGAAATATAAAACCTGTTTGAAATGCTGCTGCAGTTAGACAGGTATACCAAAAAAAGTTCACAGACAAATCAGCCATGATCTGAAGACATATTGAAGCAGGCCTAACTCTGTTCCTAGGAATGAAGCAGGTAAGAACCAGTCTGTAATGATTTCATTGAAAGCAGAGCAGGCATATTGGGCTACAGAATCTACTCTTGCTCCTCTTTTTTTTATTGTTTAACTGGTCCCCTAACTTGTCACTTCCTGCTTGTCCTTAGTGGGGAGGCAAAGTTCAGATGTCATTTCAGGTTTATTTGTAAAGCCCCAAAGACTAACTGAGCTGTTTACCTTCTAGGCTGCTGCTGCAACACTCAACTTGCTTCACTTTCATTATGATAACTCTGAAATTCTGTACAATGTGCAGAATTTGTAGTAATTCATTGTGCAAATGGATGAGTTTAGGAAGGAGCTCTTGTTCTGGTTCACAATCAGCAACCACGTGACCAAATAACCACCATAAAAAAAACTTCCTGACCATTCCGGCTTAGCTTTAGCCACACCCATAAACTATGACATATTGTGGAAATAGTCTTTAATAGATTGCGTTTGTTTGCTTTCTCCCATTCCTCTTACAACATTTGCAACTCACTCCACGATGGGTAATGAGACACATGTATGCCCTTCAGTGAAGGACATTTATTCAGCCTACAATCCGCCGATACTTATTTTAACATTTATCTTTGGATTCATTGGAAATGTGATTGCCTTGTGGATCTTCTGTTTTCACGTTAAATCCTGGAGACCAAACACCGTCTATTCTCTGAGCCTGGCGATTGCCGACACTCTGCTAATCTGCTGCCTGCCATTTCGAGCCGATTACTACATACGTGACAAGAAGTGGATATTTGGTGATGTTGCGTGCCGTCTGAAGATATTCCTGATATTTCTGAACCGGACAGAGAGCGTTGTTTTCCTTACAGTTATGGCACTTGATCGCTATTTCAAAGTGATCCATCCTCACCATAAAGTGAACAAGATCTCTACAAGGACTGCAGTGAAGGTATCACTCATTCTCTGGCTTCTAACAATATTGATTTGTTTGCACTTTCTGGTAGAACCTCGTACCTTCATACATAACAACGTAACTAACTGTGAGCCATTTAAAATAACTCAGCCTCTCAGGGTCACAGCATTTTGGACTAGTATTATTTTCATTGTTTTCAAGTTTATTTTACCGGCTTCAGTGATCCTGTTCTCCACGTGCTCTATTACCTGGAGGCTAAAGCAGATGAAATCTGAAATGAGGGTTAAATATGAACGAGCTATGAGGCTTGTAATAGCTGTGGCGGCAGTGTTCCTCATCTGCTTCCTACCCACCAATATCGCTGTAATCGCAGTTTTAATTTCAAGCAATTTAGAAGACTGTAAGTTATTTGACGTCTGTGTTCAGATATTCTACAATACGCTGTGCATAACCTATTTGAACAGTGTGCTGGATCCAGTTATTTACTACTTCTCAAGTTCAACATTTAAAGAAACTTTGAAGAAAGCTCTTACTTCTCATAATATCAGATTATTCGGATCAGGAACAGAGGATTCATTGCCACCAATACAACAAATCCAACGATCCGTTGAACCTGAAAGGTCTTCAGTCTGCAACACCTTTGATCACTTACAAACGGAGTCAACAGAGAATATATGAAGCTCAGCCTGTTATCTACCAACTTATTCATATTTCTTCAGGAAGAAATGTGTCGATTATGTACTGTATGAAATTACTTGTATTTATCTTATCTATCTTTGGGACTAGGACGACTGATCCCTCAGGTTTCTAGGATCAAGTTTCTAAGATTACTCACAACATTTAGCTCACTTACGTGTTGCTAGAGAATATGATGCCACCATACAGACAAGCTCGTTGATCACATGATGGATTTCTATGGAACTTTGTCAGGATCAAAGTGGACATTGTAAAAAATAATAGGTTGAGTGTTTTGATAAGGAAAAGGGAAACCTGCCTAATATTACACTTGCAATCATCTCCACTAAAGAAAAGTGTGTTTATTAATTAATCAAATTTGTTATAATTTGTTTTATAACCAATTGTTTGTTGCAAACTATAAAAGCATTTTGAATAGATTGTAATCAGTGTATGCATTTCAGAGAATAATTTAACACTTGATTCGTTTCTGATGCTGTTTCATTGGAATGTGTGACACTCAGATTCCAGATAACGCATTCTTCCTGTGCTGCTACTTTGAAACAGACTTCCAACCAGTGCCATACCCCTTCTCCATTACGCCGCTGTGCTTCTCCTTTTCAAAGATGTCTCCAGTATTTTTTTCCCCGTCTGGAAGTGATTATGGGAAGTTATCAAATCATATGCATCACACACAAAATTCTGGAGGAACTCAGCAGGTCAGGCAGTATCTACGGAGGGGAATAAACAGTTGACGTTTTTGGCCAAGACCCATCATCAGGAAAAGTGAAGCTCAAGATTTGTAGCATCTGCAGAGTCTCATATTCTGTTGACTAAATTGGATTCTATGACTGATGTGTTTTCAGATATTTTGGACTAACATGTGGCAGAGTTTGCTGTGAAATCTATGTATTATTTGCATGGATTCAGAAATTGGGCACTTCTATTTACTGAGGGCTGAAACTAGTCAAAGACAGCTGAATGGTGTGGTAGATATAGCAAGGCCATTCTGTCAAAGTTTGCAGTGCTGGATAATCCTCTGTCTGGGACTGTCAGTACAACTTAGTACCAATAATACTATTGTCATATGTTCAATTTTAGAGCATGAGAGTTTGTGCAAGATGGGCACTCCCAGGAGTTTGAAGCTGCTCAGTTTCCACTGCTGTGCCACAAATGTGGGTGCATGGTGCGAATTGTCCTGAAGTCAATAATCATTTCCATATTGGTTACTTACTTGGCACCAGGCCACAAGCTCGTCCACCTGATCTCTGTAGACCATTTCATCATTGATGGTTTATGAAACCCACCACTGTCATGTCAGTAGTGAACTTGACAATGTGATTACCCAGATGTTTAGCCTTGAAGTCATGTTTGAACAGAGTGTCAGCAGTGGGCTTAACACACAGCTCAGGGGCAGGTGGGGTGGGTTAATGGGGAAGGAGGAGATGAACGGGGATGTGCTTCCTGACTACCTGAGGTCTGTTAGTTAGGAAATCCAACACCCAGTTGCACAGCAGTTTACTTATATTGAAAAGTTTGCCAATGTCTCTGAGTTTACCAAGAGGTTTGTACTCTCTCTGTAGCAAGTGCAAAAATAAAGGTAATGATAGCTTTATTTGTTACATATACATCAGTACATTAAAACATACAGTGAAACTCATTGTCTGCGTCATCGTTTGCAATGTGCTGGGGGCAGCCCACGGGTTCCTCCATGCTTCTGGTGCCAACATCACATGCGCAGGACTCATTAACCCTAACCTAGGAATTTGGGATGTGGGGTGGGGGGTGGTGGAGGGTGGCACTGGAACGTTCAGATGTTTGTACTCTTCACAATGTTTAAAAAAATGATCACGGGTTTGAAACAAAGTTGAACGGAATTGAAAGAAAGCCAGGTATGAAACTCGATTTATTGCCAGTCCATAAATTACGGCAAGTGTTTGTGGGACGGGTGCTGGAATCTTCCGGGAACCCAGTTTGCAACTGCATTGTCAACTTGTGAACTGCCTGGGTTATGTACAGTTGACAGGAATGGAGCCCTGCGTACATTGGAGACGAACTGTGTGTAAAAAAGTAAAATTTCACCAGATTCAGACATGTGCATATTGGAGATTCAAAATAGCTGAAAGTACTTTATTCACAGAATATATTTTGCTGTCTCCAATGATCATTTTCAGAAGAAAACTGGAGATATAATTAAAAAGGAGAAACCTGACATGATTATGGTAGAGGGCGTGGTAGTTACTGGAAAACTGTTGGAAGAGCTAGCATTTGCATGATGGGTTGTCTGGCCTTCTTGTAATGCATGGTTCTATGAAAGTGCAAGATTACCCAATATGCTCTGTTTCCCTTTCACATTCCAAAAATTTATGGATTAGTAGATTAATTGTTTATGTTGTTGTAATTGGGCAATGCCAGCTGGTCAGGCTAGAAGGGCCTGTTACCGTTCTCTATCACTAAATAAAATAAAATTCAAAAGGTATTATACAATATTCAGGGGCAGAGAATGAAAGCATTATAATAACGTCCTGGACTATGGGCATGATATAGAGGATGATTAGATAGCTGTCACAGGTTAAGAGAGTTGAATTCCTTCCTCACAGATATTTGAATGTGTAAATTGTAGGAAGCTGAAGTTTAATGCAGATATCATTTATTGCACTTGGCATCCTACTGAAGGCAGCAACTACTAAAAGTAAATCTCTCACTCAGCTGAGTTCCAAAACTGGAATGGGTTAAAATGTTATAGTGGGCATCCTTCAACTCTTCAGCAGCTGCACTACTTCCCGACAGGTGTTACATGGTGACCCTCCAGCAATCTGACAATGATGATCATCATCACCATGGAGAAAGTAGCACAGGCAAAGCTCAGAAGCTCAAAGTAGATTTATTATCAAAGTACATATATGTCACCATATACAATCCTGAGATTCATTTTTTTCCAGGCGTACACAATAAATCAAGAATAGAATAATAACCATAATAGAATCAATGAATCAACTTCAACCAGTTTAGCCAGTGTGCAAAAGACAAAAAACTGTGCAAATACAGAAAGAAAGAAATAATAATAATAAATGAGTAAGCAACAAGTGGAAAGAACATGAGATGAAGAGTCCTTGAAAGTGAGTCCATAGGTTATGGGAATATTTCACGATGGGTCTGGTGAAATTGTGTGAAGTTAATTCATTTGGTTCAAGAGCCTGATGGTTGAGGGGTAATAACTATTTGTTAACCTGCTGGGGTGAGTCCTGAGGCTTCTGTACCTTCTTTCTGATGGTAGCAGTGAGAAAATAGCATGTCTTGGGTGGTGTGAGAACAAGCTCCTTGTAGATGTGCCCATTAGAATGGAGGACTTTACCTGTGGTGGACTGGCTCATATCCAGTACCTTTTGCAGGGTTGTCCATTCAAGCCAAGCGAAGGAGTTTGTCATCAAATCAAGGCTTTGGACCATATCATCCTTATACACAAGCTGCTGAGGAAGGGCCAGAAATAACTAATGTTTTGGGTAAAGGGATGGGACAAAATGATTAAAAAAAAGAAATTCCATGCTGTGGTTCTGGATAGCACACTAGTATTAGCCAAGTGTTTAGTTGTTAAAATATTTATTTTGGAATATTGGTAAAAAGGCACAAAAAAGCCATATCTAAGAGTTAGTATTGCAGATTTTGAACTGATATTTCTCTACTTTTTGAATTCTAGTTTTCCTCTTTGAGTTGAGGATGATTTTTTTCTGTTCCACTTAATTGGGTTCTGGGGTAATTGAAGAGCCCACTTTGGGCCAAGCAAACTCTACCACAGACAAAAAAAAAGCAGGTGTTGAATGCTGAGTTGTTTAGGAGGCTCCGTGTTCTTTTCACTGTTTATGCCTGGTCACCACATACTTTGGTCATACACTTGTCCTCAGGACCTCTGAGAAGCCGCCCTCCTTTTTGGAACAGTGACGGGCCAGGGATTTACATCATTGATGGAAGATCTATACTTTTTCAAGTGGAGTTTGAAGAGGCCCTTGAATTCTTTTAAACTAAATCATTCACAAAAATGTTGCCTATTTTGGGAGACTGGTGTGGAACAGATGTGGCTGACTCACAGGAGAAGTCTAAATGTGATGAGAGATTCATTACTTGTGAAGTTGTCCAGGTGAGGAGAACACATTGGTTTACCTACAATAATTCCTTTCGGGGTTCGGAGGAGTTTATGAAAACCACATTGATGCTACTTCTTCAGTACATTGAAGCACCTCGTGTAGGTTGCCCATGTCTCCAAGACAAACAGGCAGGTGGGAATCATGGTAAACTCGAGCATGGTGATAAGAATGAGGGCTTGCCTTCAAATAATCCTCTCTCTGTGGACCAAGGAATGAGTGAGCACATTAAAGGTGTTGGCAGATTTTGCAGATCTGCTAAAGGCTTAAATGAATGTACAAGAAGTAATCAGAGGAATGTCACAATGTCACTCTTTTTTTGCCAAGGAAATTGAACACAAATGTTGGGAGATCATGCTTCAATGATACAGGCAGCTGTTGAGATCATATCTGGAGGACGGAATGCAATGCGGACCTTCTTATTTGAAAGTGTTGGAAGTGTTTCCGAGAAAGTATATCAGACTAAAACTCGAACTATGTTGATTATCTTATAAGGAAAGGTTGGAAGACCTGGAATGTATCTGCTGGAGTTTCGAAGAGGGTAAGGTGAATTGATTAAAAACACAAGAGCTCACATGGTCTTGACAGGATGAATGTGGAAGGGACATTTCTTCATTATGAGAATCCAGAACTAGAGATCACTTGTTAAAATTAAGGTTTTCTCTATTTAAGACAAAATGGAGCAACTATTTTCAAGCCTATGAATCTTTGAACTCCCTTCCTCGAAGTCTGTTGAAAGCTGGGTTTCTGAGTAACTTTAAAGCAGAGAAATATAAAACGTGTTTGAAATGCTGCTACAGTTAGAAAGGAATGCCAAAGAAAGTTTAGAGACAAATCAGCCATGATCTGAAGATGTACTGAAGCAGGCCTAACTCTATTCCTAGGAACGAAGCACGGAAGAAGCAAACTGTAATGATATTACTGAAAGCAGAACAGGCACAATGGGCTACATAACGTACTCTTACTCCTCTTTCTTATTGCTTAACCATTCCCCTAAAAGCATTGTCACTTCCTGCTTGTCCTTAGTGGGGAGGCAAACTTCAGATGTTACTTGAGGCTTATTTGTAAAGTCCTGAAGACAAACTGAGCTGTTTACCTTCTAGGCTGCTGCTGCAACACTCAACTTGCTTCACTTGCATTTTGATAACTCTGAAATTCTGTACACTGAAATTTATAGTAGTTCCATTTTGCAAATGGAGGAGTATAGTGAGGAACTCTTGGTTCTGGTTCACAATCAGCAACCACGTGACCAAATAACCACTAACTTCAGATAAAAAACTTCCTGACTATTCTGGCTTTGTTTTAGCCGCACCCATAAACTATGACATATTGTGGAAATAGTCTTTAATAGATTGCGTCCTTTTGCTTTCTCCCATTCCTCTTACAACATTTGCAACTCTCTCCACGATGGGTAATGAGACACATGTATGTGCTTCGGTGAAGGACATTTATTCAGCTTACAATCCGCCGATACTTATTTTAACATTTATCTTTGGATTCATTGGAAATGTGATTGCCTTGTGGATCTTCTGTTTTCACGTTAAATCCTGGAGACCAAACACCGTCTATTCTCTGAGCCTGGCGATTGCCGACACTCTGCTAATCTGCTGCCTGCCATTTCGAGCCGATTACTACATACGTGACAAGAAGTGGATATTTGGTGATGTTGCGTGCCGTCTGAAGATATTCCTGATATTTCTGAACCGGACAGAGAGTGTTGTTTTCCTTACAGTTATGGCACTTGATCGCTATTTCAAAGTGCTCCATCCGCATCATAAAGTGAACAAGATCTCTACAAGGACTGCAGTGAAGGTATCAATCGTTCTCTGGCTTCTAACAATATTGATTTGTTTGCACTTTCTGGTAGAACCTCGTACCTTCATACATAACAACGTAACTAACTGTGAGCCATTTAAAATAACTCAGCCTCTCAGGGTTACAGCATTTTGGACTAATATTATTTTCATTGTTTTCAAGTTTATTTTACCGGCTTCAGTGATCCTGTTCTCCACGTGCTCTATTACCTGGAGGCTAAAGCAGATGAAATCTGAAATGAGGGTTAAATATGAACGAGCTAGGAGGCTTGTGATAGCTGTGGCGGCAGTGTTCCTCATCTGCTTCCTACCCACCGATACTGCTGTAATTGCCGTTTTAATTTCAAGCAATTTAGAAGACTGTAAGTTATTTGATGTCTGTGTTCAGATATTCTACAATACGCTGTGCATAACCTATTTGAACAGTGTGCTGGATCCAGTTATTTACTACTTCTCAAGTTCAACATTTAAAGAAACTTTGAAGAAAGCTCTTACTTCTCATAATATCAGATTATTCGGATCAGGAACAGAGGATTCATTGCCACCAATACAACAAATCCAACGATCCGTTGAACCTGAAAGGTCTTCAGTCTGCAACACCGTTGATCACTTACAAACGGAGTCAACAGAGAATATATGAAGCTCAGCCTGTTATCTACCAATTTATTCATATTTCTTCAGGAAGAAATGTGTCGATTATGTACTGTATGAAATTACTTGTATTTATCTTATCTATCTTTGGGACTAGGACGACTGATCCCTCAGGTTTCTAGGATCAAGTTTCTAAGATTACTCACAACATTTAGCTCACTTACGTGTTGCTAGAGAATATGATGCCACCATACAGACAAGCTCGTTGATCACATGATGGATTTCTATGGAACTTTGTCAGGATCAAAGTGGACATTGTAAAAAATAATAGGTTGAGTGTTTTGATAAGGAAAATGGAAACCTGCCTAATATTACACTTGCAATCATCTCCACTAAAGAAAAGTGTGTTTATTAATTAATCAAATTTGTTGTAATTTGTTTTATAACCAATTGTTTGTTGCAAACTATAAAAGCATTTTGAATAGATTGTAATCAGTGTATGCATTTCAGAGAATAATTTAACACTTGATTCGTTTCTGATGCTGTTTCATTGGAATGTGTGACACTCAGATTCCAGATAACGCATTCTTCCTGTGCTGCTACTTTGAAACAGACTTCCAACCAGTGCCATACCCCTTCTCCATTACGCTGCTGTGCTTCTCCTTTTCAAATATGTCTCTATTTTTTTCCCCATCTGGAAGTGATTATGGGAAGTTATCAAATCATATGCATCACACACAAAATTCTGGAGGAACTCAGCAGGTCAGGCAGTATCTACGGAGGGGAATAAACAGTTGACGTTTTTGGCCAAGACCCATCATCAGGAAAAGTGAAGCTCAAGATTTGTAGCATCTGCAGAGTCTCATATTCTGTTGAATAAATTGGATTCTGTGACTGATGAGTTTTCAGATATTTTGGACTAACATGTGGCAGAGTTTGCTGTAAAATCTATGTATTATTTGCATGGATTCAGAAATTGGGCACTTCTATTTACTGATGGCTGAAACTAGTCAAAGACAGCTGAATGGTGTGGTAGATATAGCAAGGCCATTCTGTCAAAGTTTGCAGTGCTGGATAATCCTCTGTCTGGGACTGTCAGTACAACTTAGTACCAATAATACTATTGTCATATGTTCAATTTTAGAGCATGAGAGTTTGTGCAAGATGGGCACTCCCAGGAGTTTGAAGCTGCTCAGTTTCCACTGCTGTGCCACAAATGTGGGTGCATGGTGCGAATTGTCCTGAAGTCAATAATCATTTCCATATTGGTTACTTACTTGGCACCAGGCCACAAGCTCTTCCACCTGATCTCTGTAGACCATTTCATCATTGATGGTTTATGAAACCCACCACTGTCATGTCAGTAGTGAACTTGACAATGTGATTACCCAGATGTTTAGCCTTGAAGTCATGTTTGAACAGAGTGTCAGCAGTGGGCTTAACACACAGCTCAGGGGCAGGTGGGGTGGGTTAATGGGGAAGGAGGAGATGAACGGGGATGTGCTTCCTGACTACCTGAGGTCTGTTAGTTAGGAAATCCAACACCCAGTTGCACAGCAGTTTACTTATATTGAAAAGTTTGCCAATGTCTCTGAGTTTACCAAGAGGTTTGTACTCTCTCTGTAGCAAGTGCAAAAATAAAGGTAATGATAGCTTTATTTGTTACATATACATCAGTACATTAAAACATACAGTGAAACTCATTGTCTGTGTCATCGTTTGCAATGTGCTGGGGGCAGCCCACGGGTTCCTCCATGCTTCTGGTGCCAACATCACATGCGCAGGACTCATTAACCCTAACCTAGGAATTTGGGATGTGGGGTGGGGGGTGGTGGAGGGTGGCACTGGAACGTTCAGATGTTTGTACTCTTCACAATGTTTAAAAAAATGATCACGGGTTTGAAACAAAGTTGAACGGAATTGAAAGAAAGCCAGGTATGAAACTCGATTTATTGCCAGTCCATAAATTACGGCAAGTGTTTGTGGGACGGGTGCTGGAATCTTCCGGGAACCCAGTTTGCAACTGCATTGTCAACTTGTGAACTGCCTGGGTTATGTACAGTTGACAGGAATGGAGCCCTGCGTACATTGGAGACGAACTGTGTGTAAAAAAGTAAAATTTCACCAGATTCAGACATGTGCATATTGGAGATTCAAAATAGCTGAAAGTACTTTATTCACAGAATATATTTTGCTGTCTCCAATGATCATTTTCAGAAGAAAACTGGAGATATAATTAAAAAGGAGAAACCTGACATGATTATGGTAGAGGGCGTGGTAGTTACTGGAAAACTGTTGGAAGAGCTAGCATTTGCATGATGGGTTGTCTGGCCTTCTTGTAATGCATGGTTCTATGAAAGTGCAAGATTACCCAATATGCTCTGTTTCCCTTTCACATTCCAAAAATTTATGGATTAGTAGATTAATTGTTTATGTTGTTGTAATTGGGCAATGCCAGCTGGTCAGGCTAGAAGGGCCTGTTACCATTCTCTATCACTAAATAAAATAAAATTCAAAAGGTATTATACAATATTCAGGGGCAGAGAATGAAAGTATTATAATAACGTTCTGGACTATGGGCATGATATAGAGGATGATTAGATAGCTGTCACAGGTTAAGAGAGTTGAATTCCTTCCTCACAGATATTTGAATGTGTAAATTGTAGGAAGCTGAAGCTTAATGCAGATATCATTTATTGCACTTGGCATCCTACTGAAGGCAGCAACTACTAAAAGTAAATCTCTCACTCAGCTGAGTTCCAAAACTGGAATGGGTTAAAATGTTATAGTGGGCATCCCTCAACTCTTCAGCAGCTGCACTACTTCCCGACAGGTGTTACATGGTGACCCTCCAGCAATCTGACAATGATGATCATCATCACCATGGAGAAAGTAGCACAGGAAAAGTTCAGAAGCTCAAAGTAGATTTATTATCAAAGTACATATATGTCACCATATACAATCCTGAGATTCAATTTTTTCCAGGCGTACACAATAAATCCAGAATAGAATAATAACCATAATAGAATCAATGAATCAACTTCAACCAGTTTAGCCAGTGTGCAAAAGACAAAAAACTGTGCAAATACAGAAAGAAAGAAATAATAATAATAAACGAGTAAGCAACAAGTGGAAAGAACATGAGATGAAGAGTCCTTGAAAGTGAGTCCATAGGTTATGGGAATATTTCACGATGGGTCTGGTGAAATTGTGTGAAGTTAATTCATTTGGTTCAAGAGCCTGATGGTTGAGGGGTAATAACTATTTGTTAACCTGCTGGGGTGAGTCCTGAGGCTTCTGTACCTTCTTTCTGATGGTAGCAGTGAGAAAATAGCATGTCTTGGGTGGTGTGAGAACAAGCTCCTTGTAGATGTGCCCATTAGAATGGAGGACTTTACCTGTGGTGGACTGGCTCATATCCAGTACCTTTTGCAGGGTTGTCCATTCAAGCCAAGCGAAGGAGTTTGTCATCAAATCAAGGCTTTGGACCATATCATCCTTATACACAAGCTGCTGAGGAAGGGCCAGAAATAACTAATGTTTTGGGTAAAGGGATGGGACAAAATGATTAAAAAAAAGAAATTCCATGCTGTGGTTCTGGATAGCACACTAGTATTAGCCAAGTGTTTAGTTGTTAAAATATTTATTTTGGAATATTGGTAAAAAGGCACAAAAAAGCCATATCTAAGAGTTAGTATTGCAGATTTTGAACTGATATTTCTCTACTTTTTGAATTCTAGTTTTCCTCTTTGAGTTGAGGATGATTTTTTTCTGTTCCACTTAATTGGGTTCTGGGGTAATTGAAGAGCCCACTTTGGGCCATGCAAACTCTACCACAGACAAAAAAAAAGCAGGTGTTGAATGCTGAGTTGTTTAGGAGGCTCCGTGTTCTTTTCACTGTTTATGCCTGGTCACCACATACTTTGGTCATACACTTGTCCTCAGGACCTCTGAGAAGCCGCTCTCCTTTTTGGAACAGTGACGGGCCAGGGATTTACATCATTGATGGAAGATCTATACTTTTTCAAGTGGAGTTTGAAGAGGCCCTTGAATTTTTTTAAACTCAATCATTCACAAAAATGTTGCCTATTTTGGGAGACTGGTGTGGAACAGATGTGGCTGACTCACAGGAGAAGTCTAAATGTGGTGAGAGATTCATTACTTGTGAAGTTGTCCAGGTGAGGAGAACACATTGGTTTACCTACAATAATTCCTTTCGGGGTTCGGAGGAGTTTATGAAAACCACATTGATGCTACTTCTTCAGTACATTGAAGCACCTCGTGTAGGTTGCCCATGTCTCCAAGACAAACAGGCAGGTGGGAATCATGGTAAACTCGAGCATGGTGATAATAATGAGGGCTTGCCTTCAAATAATCCTCTCTCTGTGTACCAAGGAATGAGTGAGCACATTAAAAGTGTTGGCAGATTTTGCAGATCTGCTAAAGGCTTAAATGAATGTACAAGAAGTAATCAGAGGAATGTCACAATGTCACTCTTTTTTTGCCAAGGAAATTGAACACAAATGTTGGGAGATCATGCTTCAATGATACAGGCAGCTGTTGAGATCATATCTGGAGGACGGAATGCAATGCGGATCTTCTTATTTGAAAGTGTTGGAAGTGTTTCCGAGAAAGTATATCAGACTAAAACTCGAACTATGTTGATTATCTTATAAGGAAAGGTTGGAAGACCTGGAATGTATCTGCTGGAGTTTCGAAGAGGGTAAGGTGAATTGATTAAAAACACAAGAGCTCACATGGTCTTGACAGGATGAATGTGGAAGGGACATTTCTTCATTATGAGAATCCAGAACTAGAGATCACTTGCTAAAATTAAGGTTTTCTCTATTTAAGACAAAATGGAGCAACTATTTTCAAGCCTATGAATCTTTGAACTCCCTTCCTCGAAGACTGTTGAAAGCTGGGTTTCTGAGTAACTTTAAAGCAGAGAAATATAAAACGTGATTGAAATGCTGCTACAGTTAGACAGGAATGCCAAAGAAAGTTTAGAGACAAATCAGCCATGATCTGAAGATGTACTGAAGCAGGCCTAACTCTATTCCTAGGAACGAAGCACGGAAGAAGCAAACTGTAATGATATTACTGAAAGCAGAACAGGCACAATGGGCTACATAACGTACTCTTACTCCTCTTTCTTATTGCTTAACCATTCCCCTAAAAGCGTTGTCACTTCCTGCTTGTCCTTAGTGGGGAGGCAAACTTCAGATGTTATTTGAGGCTTATTTGTAAAGTCCTGAAGACAAACTGAGCTGTTTACCTTCTAGGCTGCTGCTGCAACACTCAACTTGCTTCACTTGCATTTTGATAACTCTGAAATTCTGTACACTGAAATTTATAGTAGTTCCATTTTGCAAATGGAGGAGTATAGTGAGGAACTCTTGGTTCTGGTTCACAATCAGCAACCACGTGACCAAATAACCACTAACTTCAGATAAAAAACTTCCTGACTATTCTGGCTTTGTTTTAGCCGCACCCATAAACTATGACATATTGTGGAAATAGTCTTTAATAGATTGCGTCCTTTTGCTTTCTCCCATTCCTCTTACAACATTTGCAACTCTCTCCACGATGGGTAATGAGACACATGTATGTGCTTCGGTGAAGGACATTTATTCAGCTTACAATCCGCCGATACTTATTTTAACATTTATCTTTGGATTCATTGGAAATGTGATTGCCTTGTGGATCTTCTGTTTTCACGTTAAATCCTGGAGACCAAACACCGTCTATTCTCTGAGCCTGGCGATTGCCGACACTCTGCTAATCTGCTGCCTGCCATTTCGAGCCGATTACTACATACGTGACAAGAAGTGGATATTTGGTGATGTTGCGTGCCGTCTGAAGATATTCCTGATATTTCTGAACCGGACAGAGAGTGTTGTTTTCCTTACAGTTATGGCACTTGATCGCTATTTCAAAGTGCTCCATCCGCATCATAAAGTGAACAAGATCTCTACAAGGACTGCAGTGAAGGTATCAATCGTTCTCTGGCTTCTAACAATATTGATTTGTTTGCACTTTCTGGTAGAACCTCGTACCTTCATACATAACAACGTAACTAACTGTGAGCCATTTAAAATAACTCAGCCTCTCAGGGTTACAGCATTTTGGACTAATATTATTTTCATTGTTTTCAAGTTTATTTTACCGGCTTCAGTGATCCTGTTCTCCACGTGCTCTATTACCTGGAGGCTAAAGCAGATGAAATCTGAAATGAGGGTTAAATATGAACGAGCTAGGAGGCTTGTGATAGCTGTGGCGGCAGTGTTCCTCATCTGCTTCCTACCCACCGATACTGCTGTAATTGCCGTTTTAATTTCAAGCAATTTAGAAGACTGTAAGTTATTTGATGTCTGTGTTCAGATATTCTACAATACGCTGTGCATAACCTATTTGAACAGTGTGCTGGATCCAGTTATTTACTACTTCTCAAGTTCAACATTTAAAGAAACTTTGAAGAAAGCTCTTACTTCTCATAATATCAGATTATTCGGATCAGGAACAGAGGATTCATTGCCACCAATACAACAAATCCAACGATCCGTTGAACCTGAAAGGTCTTCAGTCTGCAACACCGTTGATCACTTACAAACGGAGTCAACAGAGAATATATGAAGCTCAGCCTGTTATCTACCAATTTATTCATATTTCTTCAGGAAGAAATGTGTCGATTATGTACTGTATGAAATTACTTGTATTTATCTTATCTATCTTTGGGACTAGGACGACTGATCCCTCAGGTTTCTAGGATCAAGTTTCTAAGATTACTCACAACATTTAGCTCACTTACGTGTTGCTAGAGAATATGATGCCACCATACAGACAAGCTCGTTGATCACATGATGGATTTCTATGGAACTTTGTCAGGATCAAAGTGGACATTGTAAAAAATAATAGGTTGAGTGTTTTGATAAGGAAAAGGGAAACCTGCCTAATATTACACTTGCAATCATCTCCACTAAAGAAAAGTGTGTTTATTAATTAATCAAATTTGTTGTAATTTGTTTTATAACCAATTGTTTGTTGCAAACTATAAAAGCATTTTGAATAGATTGTAATCAGTGTATGCATTTCAGAGAATAATTTAACACTTGATTCGTTTCTGATGCTGTTTCATTGGAATGTGTGACACTCAGATTCCAGATAACGCATTCTTCCTGTGCTGCTACTTTGAAACAGACTTCCAACCAGTGCCATACCCCTTCTCCATTACGCTGCTGTGCTTCTCCTTTTCAAATATGTCTCTATTTTTTTCCCCATCTGGAAGTGATTATGGGAAGTTATCAAATCATATGCATCACACACAAAATTCTGGAGGAACTCAGCAGGTCAGGCAGTATCTACGGAGGGGAATAAACAGTTGACGTTTTTGGCCAAGACCCATCATCAGGAAAAGTGAAGCTCAAGATTTGTAGCATCTGCAGAGTCTCATATTCTGTTGAATAAATTGGATTCTGTGACTGATGAGTTTTCAGATATTTTGGACTAACATGTGGCAGAGTTTGCTGTAAAATCTATGTATTATTTGCATGGATTCAGAAATTGGGCACTTCTATTTACTGATGGCTGAAACTAGTCAAAGACAGCTGAATGGTGTGGTAGATATAGCAAGGCCATTCTGTCAAAGTTTGCAGTGCTGGATAATCCTCTGTCTGGGACTGTCAGTACAACTTAGTACCAATAATACTATTGTCATATGTTCAATTTTAGAGCATGAGAGTTTGTGCAAGATGGGCACTCCCAGGAGTTTGAAGCTGCTCAGTTTCCACTGCTGTGCCACAAATGTGGGTGCATGGTGCGAATTGTCCTGAAGTCAATAATCATTTCCATATTGGTTACTTACTTGGCACCAGGCCACAAGCTCTTCCACCTGATCTCTGTAGACCATTTCATCATTGATGGTTTATGAAACCCACCACTGTCATGTCAGTAGTGAACTTGACAATGTGATTACCCAGATGTTTAGCCTTGAAGTCATGTTTGAACAGAGTGTCAGCAGTGGGCTTAACACACAGCTCAGGGGCAGGTGGGGTGGGTTAATGGGGAAGGAGGAGATGAACGGGGATGTGCTTCCTGACTACCTGAGGTCTGTTAGTTAGGAAATCCAACACCCAGTTGCACAGCAGTTTACTTATATTGAAAAGTTTGCCAATGTCTCTGAGTTTACCAAGAGGTTTGTACTCTCTCTGTAGCAAGTGCAAAAATAAAGGTAATGATAGCTTTATTTGTTACATATACATCAGTACATTAAAACATACAGTGAAACTCATTGTCTGTGTCATCGTTTGCAATGTGCTGGGGGCAGCCCACGGGTTCCTCCATGCTTCTGGTGCCAACATCACATGCGCAGGACTCATTAACCCTAACCTAGGAATTTGGGATGTGGGGTGGGGGGTGGTGGAGGGTGGCACTGGAACGTTCAGATGTTTGTACTCTTCACAATGTTTAAAAAAATGATCACGGGTTTGAAACAAAGTTGAACGGAATTGAAAGAAAGCCAGGTATGAAACTCGATTTATTGCCAGTCCATAAATTACGGCAAGTGTTTGTGGGACGGGTGCTGGAATCTTCCGGGAACCCAGTTTGCAACTGCATTGTCAACTTGTGAACTGCCTGGGTTATGTACAGTTGACAGGAATGGAGCCCTGCGTACATTGGAGACGAACTGTGTGTAAAAAAGTAAAATTTCACCAGATTCAGACATGTGCATATTGGAGATTCAAAATAGCTGGAAGTACTTTATTCACAGAATATATTTTGCTGTCTCCAATGATCATTTTCAGAAGAAAACTGGAGATATAATTAAAAAGGAGAAACCTGACATGATTATGGTAGAGGGCGTGGTAGTTACTGGAAAACTGTTGGAAGAGCTAGCATTTGCATGATGGGTTGTCTGGCCTTCTTGTAATGCATGGTTCTATGAAAGTGCAAGATTACCCAATATGCTCTGTTTCCCTTTCACATTCCAAAAATTTATGGATTAGTAGATTAATTGTTTATGTTGTTGTAATTGGGCAATGCCAGCTGGTCAGGCTAGAAGGGCCTGTTACCGTTCTCTATCACTAAATAAAATAAAATTCAAAAGGTATTATACAATATTCAGGGGCAGAGAATGAAAGTATTATAATAATGTCCTGGACTATGGGCATGATATAGAGGATGATTAGATAGCTGTCACAGGTTAAGAGAGTTGAATTCCTTCCTCACAGATATTTGAATGTGTAAATTGTAGGAAGCTGAAGCTTAATGCAGATATCATTTATTGCACTTGGCATCCTACTGAAGGCAGCAACTACTAAAAGTAAATCTCTCACTCAGCTGAGTTCCAAAACTGGAATGGGTTAAAATGTTATAGTGGGCATCCTTCAACTCTTCAGCAGCTGCACTACTTCCCGACAGGTGTTACATGGTGACCCTCCAGCAATCTGACAATGATGATCATCATCACCATGGAGAAAGTAGCACAGGCAAAGCTCAGAAGCTCAAAGTAGATTTATTATCAAAGTACATATATGTCACCATATACAATCCTGAGATTCATTTTTTTCCAGGCGTACACAATAAATCAAGAATAGAATAATAACCATAATAGAATCAATGAATCAACTTCAACCAGTTTAGCCAGTGTGCAAAAGACAAAAAACTGTGCAAATACAGAAAGAAAGAAATAATAATAATAAATGAGTAAGCAACAAGTGGAAAGAACATGAGATGAAGAGTCCTTGAAAGTGAGTCCATAGGTTATGGGAATATTTCACGATGGGTCTGGTGAAATTGTGTGAAGTTAATTCATTTGGTTCAAGAGCCTGATGGTTGAGGGGTAATAACTATTTGTTAACCTGCTGGGGTGAGTCCTGAGGCTTCTGTACCTTCTTTCTGATGGTAGCAGTGAGAAAATAGCATGTCTTGGGTGGTGTGAGAACAAGCTCCTTGTAGATGTGCCCATTAGAATGGAGGACTTTACCTGTGGTGGACTGGCTCATATCCAGTACCTTTTGCAGGGTTGTCCATTCAAGCCAAGCGAAGGAGTTTGTCATCAAATCAAGGCTTTGGACCATATCATCCTTATACACAAGCTGCTGAGGAAGGGCCAGAAATAACTAATGTTTTGGGTAAAGGGATGGGACAAAATGATTAAAAAAAAGAAATTCCATGCTGTGGTTCTGGATAGCACACTAGTATTAGCCAAGTGTTTAGTTGTTAAAATATTTATTTTGGAATATTGGTAAAAAGGCACAAAAAAGCCATATCTAAGAGTTAGTATTGCAGATTTTGAACTGATATTTCTCTACTTTTTGAATTCTAGTTTTCCTCTTTGAGTTGAGGATGATTTTTTTCTGTTCCACTTAATTGGGTTCTGGGGTAATTGAAGAGCCCACTTTGGGCCAAGCAAACTCTACCACAGACAAAAAAAAAGCAGGTGTTGAATGCTGAGTTGTTTAGGAGGCTCCGTGTTCTTTTCACTGTTTATGCCTGGTCACCACATACTTTGGTCATACACTTGTCCTCAGGACCTCTGAGAAGCCGCCCTCCTTTTTGGAACAGTGACGGGCCAGGGATTTACATCATTGATGGAAGATCTATACTTTTTCAAGTGGAGTTTGAAGAGGCCCTTGAATTCTTTTAAACTAAATCATTCACAAAAATGTTGCCTATTTTGGGAGACTGGTGTGGAACAGATGTGGCTGACTCACAGGAGAAGTCTAAATGTGATGAGAGATTCATTACTTGTGAAGTTGTCCAGGTGAGGAGAACACATTGGTTTACCTACAATAATTCCTTTCGGGGTTCGGAGGAGTTTATGAAAACCACATTGATGCTACTTCTTCAGTACATTGAAGCACCTCGTGTAGGTTGCCCATGTCTCCAAGACAAACAGGCAGGTGGGAATCATGGTAAACTCGAGCATGGTGATAAGAATGAGGGCTTGCCTTCAAATAATCCTCTCTCTGTGGACCAAGGAATGAGTGAGCACATTAAAGGTGTTGGCAGATTTTGCAGATCTGCTAAAGGCTTAAATGAATGTACAAGAAGTAATCAGAGGAATGTCACAATGTCACTCTTTTTTTGCCAAGGAAATTGAACACAAATGTTGGGAGATCATGCTTCAATGATACAGGCAGCTGTTGAGATCATATCTGGAGGACGGAATGCAATGCGGACCTTCTTATTTGAAAGTGTTGGAAGTGTTTCCGAGAAAGTATATCAGACTAAAACTCGAACTATGTTGATTATCTTATAAGGAAAGGTTGGAAGACCTGGAATGTATCTGCTGGAGTTTCGAAGAGGGTAAGGTGAATTGATTAAAAACACAAGAGCTCACATGGTCTTGACAGGATGAATGTGGAAGGGACATTTCTTCATTATGAGAATCCAGAACTAGAGATCACTTGTTAAAATTAAGGTTTTCTCTATTTAAGACAAAATGGAGCAACTATTTTCAAGCCTATGAATCTTTGAACTCCCTTCCTCGAAGTCTGTTGAAAGCTGGGTTTCTGAGTAACTTTAAAGCAGAGAAATATAAAACGTGTTTGAAATGCTGCTACAGTTAGAAAGGAATGCCAAAGAAAGTTTAGAGACAAATCAGCCATGATCTGAAGATGTACTGAAGCAGGCCTAACTCTATTCCTAGGAACGAAGCACGGAAGAAGCAAACTGTAATGATATTACTGAAAGCAGAACAGGCACAATGGGCTACATAACGTACTCTTACTCCTCTTTCTTATTGCTTAACCATTCCCCTAAAAGCGTTGTCACTTCCTGCTTGTCCTTAGTGGGGAGGCAAACTTCAGATGTTACTTGAGGCTTATTTGTAAAGTCCTGAAGACAAACTGAGCTGTTTACCTTCTAGGCTGCTGCTGCAACACTCAACTTGCTTCACTTGCATTTTGATAACTCTGAAATTCTGTACACTGAAATTTATAGTAGTTCCATTTTGCAAATGGAGGAGTATAGTGAGGAACTCTTGGTTCTGGTTCACAATCAGCAACCACGTGACCAAATAACCACTAACTTCAGATAAAAAACTTCCTGGCTATTCTGGCTTTGTTTTAGCCGCACCCATAAACTATGACATATTGTGGAAATAGTCTTTAATAGATTGCTTCCTTTTGCTTTCTCCCATTCCTCTTACAACATTTGCAACTCTCTCCACGATGGGTAATGAGACACATGTATGTGCTTCGGTGAAGGACATTTATTCAGCTTACAATCCGCCGATACTTATTTTAACATTTATCTTTGGATTCATTGGAAATGTGATTGCCTTGTGGATCTTCTGTTTTCACGTTAAATCCTGGAGACCAAACACCGTCTATTCTCTGAGCCTGGCGATTGCCGACACTCTGCTAATCTGCTGCCTGCCATTTCGAGCCGATTACTACATACGTGACAAGAAGTGGATATTTGGTGATGTTGCGTGCCGTCTGAAGATATTCCTGATATTTCTGAACCGGACAGAGAGTGTTGTTTTCCTTACAGTTATGGCACTTGATCGCTATTTCAAAGTGCTCCATCCGCATCATAAAGTGAACAAGATCTCTACAAGGACTGCAGTGAAGGTATCAATCGTTCTCTGGCTTCTAACAATATTGATTTGTTTGCACTTTCTGGTAGAACCTCGTACCTTCATACATAACAACGTAACTAACTGTGAGCCATTTAAAATAACTCAGCCTCTCAGGGTTACAGCATTTTGGACTAATATTATTTTCATTGTTTTCAAGTTTATTTTACCGGCTTCAGTGATCCTGTTCTCCACGTGCTCTATTACCTGGAGGCTAAAGCAGATGAAATCTGAAATGAGGGTTAAATATGAACGAGCTAGGAGGCTTGTGATAGCTGTGGCGGCAGTGTTCCTCATCTGCTTCCTACCCACCGATACTGCTGTAATTGCCGTTTTAATTTCAAGCAATTTAGAAGACTGTAAGTTATTTGATGTCTGTGTTCAGATATTCTACAATACGCTGTGCATAACCTATTTGAACAGTGTGCTGGATCCAGTTATTTACTACTTCTCAAGTTCAACATTTAAAGAAACTTTGAAGAAAGCTCTTACTTCTCATAATATCAGATTATTCGGATCAGGAACAGAGGATTCATTGCCACCAATACAACAAATCCAACGATCCGTTGAACCTGAAAGGTCTTCAGTCTGCAACACCGTTGATCACTTACAAACGGAGTCAACAGAGAATATATGAAGCTCAGCCTGTTATCTACCAATTTATTCATATTTCTTCAGGAAGAAATGTGTCGATTATGTACTGTATGAAATTACTTGTATTTATCTTATCTATCTTTGGGACTAGGACGACTGATCCCTCAGGTTTCTAGGATCAAGTTTCTAAGATTACTCACAACATTTAGCTCACTTACGTGTTGCTAGAGAATATGATGCCACCATACAGACAAGCTCGTTGATCACATGATGGATTTCTATGGAACTTTGTCAGGATCAAAGTGGACATTGTAAAAAATAATAGGTTGAGTGTTTTGATAAGGAAAAGGGAAACCTGCCTAATATTACACTTGCAATCATCTCCACTAAAGAAAAGTGTGTTTATTAATTAATCAAATTTGTTGTAATTTGTTTTATAACCAATTGTTTGTTGCAAACTATAAAAGCATTTTGAATAGATTGTAATCAGTGTATGCATTTCAGAGAATAATTTAACACTTGATTCGTTTCTGATGCTGTTTCATTGGAATGTGTGACACTCAGATTCCAGATAACGCATTCTTCCTGTGCTGCTACTTTGAAACAGACTTCCAACCAGTGCCATACCCCTTCTCCATTACGCTGCTGTGCTTCTCCTTTTCAAATATGTCTCTATTTTTTTCCCCATCTGGAAGTGATTATGGGAAGTTATCAAATCATATGCATCACACACAAAATTCTGGAGGAACTCAGCAGGTCAGGCAGTATCTACGGAGGGGAATAAACAGTTGACGTTTTTGGCCAAGACCCATCATCAGGAAAAGTGAAGCTCAAGATTTGTAGCATCTGCAGAGTCTCATATTCTGTTGAATAAATTGGATTCTGTGACTGATGAGTTTTCAGATATTTTGGACTAACATGTGGCAGAGTTTGCTGTAAAATCTATGTATTATTTGCATGGATTCAGAAATTGGGCACTTCTATTTACTGATGGCTGAAACTAGTCAAAGACAGCTGAATGGTGTGGTAGATATAGCAAGGCCATTCTGTCAAAGTTTGCAGTGCTGGATAATCCTCTGTCTGGGACTGTCAGTACAACTTAGTACCAATAATACTATTGTCATATGTTCAATTTTAGAGCATGAGAGTTTGTGCAAGATGGGCACTCCCAGGAGTTTGAAGCTGCTCAGTTTCCACTGCTGTGCCACAAATGTGGGTGCATGGTGCGAATTGTCCTGAAGTCAATAATCATTTCCATATTGGTTACTTACTTGGCACCAGGCCACAAGCTCTTCCACCTGATCTCTGTAGACCATTTCATCATTGATGGTTTATGAAACCCACCACTGTCATGTCAGTAGTGAACTTGACAATGTGATTACCCAGATGTTTAGCCTTGAAGTCATGTTTGAACAGAGTGTCAGCAGTGGGCTTAACACACAGCTCAGGGGCAGGTGGGGTGGGTTAATGGGGAAGGAGGAGATGAACGGGGATGTGCTTCCTGACTACCTGAGGTCTGTTAGTTAGGAAATCCAACACCCAGTTGCACAGCAGTTTACTTATATTGAAAAGTTTGCCAATGTCTCTGAGTTTACCAAGAGGTTTGTACTCTCTCTGTAGCAAGTGCAAAAATAAAGGTAATGATAGCTTTATTTGTTACATATACATCAGTACATTAAAACATACAGTGAAACTCATTGTCTGTGTCATCGTTTGCAATGTGCTGGGGGCAGCCACGGGTTCCTCCATGCTTCTGGTGCCAACATCACATGCGCAGGACTCATTAACCCTAACCTAGGAATTTGGGATGTGGGGTGGGGGGTGGTGGAGGGTGGCACTGGAACGTTCAGATGTTTGTACTCTTCACAATGTTTAAAAAAATGATCACGGGTTTGAAACAAAGTTGAACGGAATTGAAAGAAAGCCAGGTATGAAACTCGATTTATTGCCAGTCCATAAATTACGGCAAGTGTTTGTGGGACGGGTGCTGGAATCTTCCGGGAACCCAGTTTGCAACTGCATTGTCAACTTGTGAACTGCCTGGGTTATGTACAGTTGACAGGAATGGAGCCCTGCGTACATTGGAGACGAACTGTGTGTAAAAAAGTAAAATTTCACCAGATTCAGACATGTGCATATTGGAGATTCAAAATAGCTGAAAGTACTTTATTCACAGAATATATTTTGCTGTCTCCAATGATCATTTTCAGAAGAAAACTGGAGATATAATTAAAAAGGAGAAACCTGACATGATTATGGTAGAGGGCGTGGTAGTTACTGGAAAACTGTTGGAAGAGCTAACATTTGCATGATGGGTTGTCTGGCCTTCTTGTAATGCATGGTTCTATGAAAGTGCAAGATTACCCAATATGCTCTGTTTCCCTTTCACATTCCAAAAATTTATGGATTAGTAGATTAATTGTTTATGTTGTTGTAATTGGGCAATGCCAGCTGGTCAGGCTAGAAGGGCCTGTTACCGTTCTCTATCACTAAATAAAATAAAATTCAAAAGGTATTATACAATATTCAGGGGCAGAGAATGAAAGTATTATAATAACGTTCTGGACTATGGGCATGATATAGAGGATGATTAGATAGCTGTCACAGGTTAAGAGAGTTGAATTCCTTCCTCACAGATATTTGAATGTGTAAATTGTAGGAAGCTGAAGCTTAATGCAGATATCATTTATTGCACTTGGCATCCTACTGAAGGCAGCAACTACTAAAAGTAAATCTCTCACTCAGCTGAGTTCCAAAACTGGAATGGGTTAAAATGTTATAGTGGGCATCCCTCAACTCTTCAGCAGCTGCACTACTTCCCGACAGGTGTTACATGGTGACCCTCCAGCAATCTGACAATGATGATCATCATCACCATGGAGAAAGTAGCACAGGAAAAGTTCAGAAGCTCAAAGTAGATTTATTATCAAAGTACATATATGTCACCATATACAATCCTGAGATTCAATTTTTTCCAGGCGTACACAATAAATCCAGAATAGAATAATAACCATAATAGAATCAATGAATCAACTTCAACCAGTTTAGCCAGTGTGCAAAAGACAAAAAACTGTGCAAATACAGAAAGAAAGAAATAATAATAATAAACGAGTAAGCAACAAGTGGAAAGAACATGAGATGAAGAGTCCTTGAAAGTGAGTCCATAGGTTATGGGAATATTTCACGATGGGTCTGGTGAAATTGTGTGAAGTTAATTCATTTGGTTCAAGAGCCTGATGGTTGAGGGGTAATAACTATTTGTTAACCTGCTGGGGTGAGTCCTGAGGCTTCTGTACCTTCTTTCTGATGGTAGCAGTGAGAAAATAGCATGTCTTGGGTGGTGTGAGAACAAGCTCCTTGTAGATGTGCCCATTAGAATGGAGGACTTTACCTGTGGTGGACTGGCTCATATCCAGTACCTTTTGCAGGGTTGTCCATTCAAGCCAAGCGAAGGAGTTTGTCATCAAATCAAGGCTTTGGACCATATCATCCTTATACACAAGCTGCTGAGGAAGGGCCAGAAATAACTAATGTTTTGGGTAAAGGGATGGGACAAAATGATTAAAAAAAAGAAATTCCATGCTGTGGTTCTGGATAGCACACTAGTATTAGCCAAGTGTTTAGTTGTTAAAATATTTATTTTGGAATATTGGTAAAAAGGCACAAAAAAGCCATATCTAAGAGTTAGTATTGCAGATTTTGAACTGATATTTCTCTACTTTTTGAATTCTAGTTTTCCTCTTTGAGTTGAGGATGATTTTTTTCTGTTCCACTTAATTGGGTTCTGGGGTAATTGAAGAGCCCACTTTGGGCCATGCAAACTCTACCACAGACAAAAAAAAAGCAGGTGTTGAATGCTGAGTTGTTTAGGAGGCTCCGTGTTCTTTTCACTGTTTATGCCTGGTCACCACATACTTTGGTCATACACTTGTCCTCAGGACCTCTGAGAAGCCGCTCTCCTTTTTGGAACAGTGACGGGCCAGGGATTTACATCATTGATGGAAGATCTATACTTTTTCAAGTGGAGTTTGAAGAGGCCCTTGAATTTTTTTAAACTCAATCATTCACAAAAATGTTGCCTATTTTGGGAGACTGGTGTGGAACAGATGTGGCTGACTCACAGGAGAAGTCTAAATGTGGTGAGAGATTCATTACTTGTGAAGTTGTCCAGGTGAGGAGAACACATTGGTTTACCTACAATAATTCCTTTCGGGGTTCGGAGGAGTTTATGAAAACCACATTGATGCTACTTCTTCAGTACATTGAAGCACCTCGTGTAGGTTGCCCATGTCTCCAAGACAAACAGGCAGGTGGGAATCATGGTAAACTCGAGCATGGTGATAATAATGAGGGCTTGCCTTCAAATAATCCTCTCTCTGTGTACCAAGGAATGAGTGAGCACATTAAAAGTGTTGGCAGATTTTGCAGATCTGCTAAAGGCTTAAATGAATGTACAAGAAGTAATCAGAGGAATGTCACAATGTCACTCTTTTTTTGCCAAGGAAATTGAACACAAATGTTGGGAGATCATGCTTCAATGATACAGGCAGCTGTTGAGATCATATCTGGAGGACGGAATGCAATGCGGATCTTCTTATTTGAAAGTGTTGGAAGTGTTTCCGAGAAAGTATATCAGACTAAAACTCGAACTATGTTGATTATCTTATAAGGAAAGGTTGGAAGACCTGGAATGTATCTGCTGGAGTTTCGAAGAGGGTAAGGTGAATTGATTAAAAACACAAGAGCTCACATGGTCTTGACAGGATGAATGTGGAAGGGACATTTCTTCATTATGAGAATCCAGAACTAGAGATCACTTGCTAAAATTAAGGTTTTCTCTATTTAAGACAAAATGGAGCAACTATTTTCAAGCCTATGAATCTTTGAACTCCCTTCCTCGAAGACTGTTGAAAGCTGGGTTTCTGAGTAACTTTAAAGCAGAGAAATATAAAACGTGTTTGAAATGCTGCTACAGTTAGACAGGAATGCCAAAGAAAGTTTAGAGACAAATCAGCCATGATCTGAAGATGTACTGAAGCAGGCCTAACTCTATTCCTAGGAACGAAGCACGGAAGAAGCAAACTGTAATGATATTACTGAAAGCAGAACAGGCACAATGGGCTACATAACGTACTCTTACTCCTCTTTCTTATTGCTTAACCATTCCCCTAAAAGCGTTGTCACTTCCTGCTTGTCCTTAGTGGGGAGGCAAACTTCAGATGTTATTTGAGGCTTATTTGTAAAGTCCTGAAGACAAACTGAGCTGTTTACCTTCTAGGCTGCTGCTGCAACACTCAACTTGCTTCACTTGCATTTTGATAACTCTGAAATTCTGTACACTGAAATTTATAGTAGTTCCATTTTGCAAATGGAGGAGTATAGTGAGGAACTCTTGGTTCTGGTTCACAATCAGCAACCACGTGACCAAATAACCACTAACTTCAGATAAAAAACTTCCTGACTATTCTGGCTTTGTTTTAGCCGCACCCATAAACTATGACATATTGTGGAAATAGTCTTTAATAGATTGCGTCCTTTTGCTTTCTCCCATTCCTCTTACAACATTTGCAACTCTCTCCACGATGGGTAATGAGACACATGTATGTGCTTCGGTGAAGGACATTTATTCAGCCTACAATCCGCCGATACTTATTTTAACATTTATCTTTGGATTCATTGGAAATGTGATTGCCTTGTGGATCTTCTGTTTTCACGTTAAATCCTGGAGACCAAACACCGTCTATTCTCTGAGCCTGGCGATTGCCGACACTCTGCTAATCTGCTGCCTGCCATTTCGAGCCGATTACTACATACGTGACAAGAAGTGGATATTTGGTGATGTTGCGTGCCGTCTGAAGATATTCCTGATATTTCTGAACCGGACAGAGAGTGTTGTTTTCCTTACAGTTATGGCACTTGATCGCTATTTCAAAGTGCTCCATCCTCACCATAAAGTGAACAATATCTCTACAAGGACTGCAGTGAAGGTATCAATCGTTCTCTGGCTTCTAACAATATTGATTTGTGTTCACATTCTGGTAGAACCTCGTACCTTCATACATAACAATGTAACTCACTGTGAGCCATTTGACATAACTCATCCACTAAGCCTCACAGCATTTTGGACTAATATTATTTTCATTGTTTTCAAGTTTATTTTACCGGCTTCAGTGATCCTGTTCTCCACGTGCTCTATTACCTGGAGGCTAAAGCAGATGAAATCTGAAATGAGGGTTAAATACGAACGAGCTATGAGGCTTGTGATAGCTGTGGCGGCAGTGTTCCTCATCTGCTTCCTACCCACCAATATCGCTGTAATCGTCATTTTAATTTCAAGCAATTTAAAAGACTGTGTGGTATTTGATATCAGTGTTCAGATATTCTACAATACACTGTGCATAACCTATTTGAACAGTGTGCTGGATCCAGTTATTTACTACTTCTCAAGTTCAACATTTAAAGAAACTTTGAAGAAAGCTCTTACTTCTCATAATATCAGATTATTCGGATCAGGAACAGAGGATTCATTGCCACCAATACAACAAATCCAACGATCCGTTGAACCTGAAAGGTCTTCAGTCTGCAACACCGTTGATCACTTACAAACGGAGTCAACGGAGAATATATGAAGCTCAGCCTGTTATCTACCAATTTATTCATATTTCTTCAGGAAGAAATGTGTCGATTATGTACTGTATGAAATTACTTGTATTTATCCTATCTCTCTTCCATTAGGACTATGATGACTGATCTCTCAGGTTTCTAAGATAAAGATAAAATTTTCTAAGTTTACTCATAACCAGCTACACTCATTTAGCTCACTTACTTGTTGCTAGAGAATATGATGTCACCATACACAGAAGCTCATTGATCACATGATGGATTTCTATGGAACTTTGTCAGGATCAAATTGGACATTGTAAAGAAATAGCATGAGTGTTTTGATAAAGAAAAGGGAAACCTGCCCAATATTACACTTTCAATCATCTCCACTAAAATATGTTTTGTGTGTGTGTATGTTAATCAAGTTTGTTATAATTTGTTTTATAATCAATTGTTCATTGCAAACTCTAAAAGCATTTCCAGTAGATTGTAACAGTGTAAGCATTTTTGATACTGATTTAATACTTTGGGGAACTTGGTTCATTTTTGCTGCTGTTTCATTGAAATGTGTAACGCACAGATGCCAGTTAACGCATTCTTCCTGTGCTCATAGTTTGAAACAGATTTCCAACCTGTGCCATGTTTCTTCTCCATAATGCTGCCTCAAATTTTTTCCCCCCACCTCTGGAAGTGATTATAGGAAGTTATCAAATCATATGCAACACACATAAAATTCTGGAGGAACTCAGCAGGTCAGGCAGTATCTATGGAGGGGAATAAACAGTTGACATTTTGGGCCAAGACCCATCATCAGGAAAAGTGAAACTCAAGATTTGTAGCATCTGCAGAATCTCATATTCTGTTGACCAAATTGTATTCTGTGACTGATGTGCTTTCCGATATTTTGGACCAATATGTGGCAGAGCCTACTGTGAAATCTATGTATTATTTGCATGGATTCAGAAATTGGGCACTTCTATTTACTGATGGCTGAAACTAGTCAAATACATCTTTGACTGGTGTGGTAGTTACACCAAGGCCATCGTGGCTAAGTTTGCAGTGTTGGATAATCCTCTATCTGTAACTGTCAGTACAACTGAATACCAGTAATACCATTGTCATATGTTTACTTTTAGAACAACATGGATATTTGGAATGATTAACTTGCCATAGATGTGAACTGCTCTGTGTCTGATAGATAGTTTTAATGTACTCAATGATGAGTGGCTGTCATTTATACATCAGAACCCTATCATGGCTGTTTTAGAGATATCTCAATTAATTTGTTCTTTGCATTTTGAACTGAACACGAGTTGTAATTATTTAAAATGAAAATGCAAATAATAAAACAAACTACCGGAGTAATTTTAAATTTTACTCTTTCCTCCAATTCAAAGTAGGTAAGCCATGTGATTTTATCTCTGATTTGCATGTGAAGATAAGCATGGTAGAACAACTGCTATCACACAATCATCAACTGAGTCACCATGCCTTTATTAGCCTACCACAGCTCTACTTTTCCAATTAAGTAGGTACTTTACTGATCCCAAAGGAAATTACAGGGCCACAGTAGCATTACATGCACAGATATACAAATATTATAAGTGGAAAGAATAAAAAATAAATTACCTTAAACAGTCTAACAGGAGGTCACCTCTTCTCCTGCTATAGGTTGACTCATCATAGAGCCCGATGGCCGAGGGTAAGAATGACCCCATATAGTGTACTTTGCAGCAGTGCAGCTATCTTAGTCTATTACTGAAAGTGTTCCTCCGTTCAGCCAAGGCGGCATGCAGAGGGTGAGAAATATTGTCCAGAATTGCCAGGATTTCCCGTAGGGTCCTTTGTTCTACCACAGTCTCCATTGTGTCCAGTTTGACTCCTATAACAGAGCCAGCTTTTCTCATCAGTTTATTGAGCCTGTTGGTATCACCCACGTTGATGCCATTGCCCCAGCACACCAGATAGAAGTTTGTACTGGCAGCAACTGACTAGTAGAACATGTGAAGGAGAGGCCTGCATACTCCAAAGGACCTCAGTCTCCTCAGGAAGTAGAAGCAACTCTGGCTGTTCTTGTGCACAGCCTCTGTGTTGGTGCTCCACTCAAGTCTGTCATCCAGGTGTACCCCATTACTTGCAGGTCTTCAACACATCCACATTCTCACCATCAGTGGTAACAGGGAGCAGTGCAGGCTTATTCTTGCTAAAGACCATCACCATCTCCTTTGTCTTACTGATGTTGAGCTGCAGATGATTCAGATTGCACCAACCGACAAAGTCCTCCACCAGGGCTGTGTATTCATCCTCCTGTCCTCCCTTTACACACCCAACTATTGCTGAGTCATCAGAGAGTTTCCGCAGATGACATGACTCAGTGTTGCATCTAAAGTCTGAGGTTTTCAGGGTAAACAGGAATGAAGCCAATACAGTCTCCTGTGGGGCCCAGTGTTGATTATAGCGACGTCTGACACACTGCTCTGAAGCCGCACAGACTATGGTCTGCTGGTCAGGTAGTCCAATATCCAGGAAATGCCAACCTGCATTGAATGGAGCTTCTCCCCCAGCAATGAGGGCTGTGTGGTATTGAAGGCACTTGAGAAGTCAAAAAACACCATATCACAGTGCGGCCCTGCTTATCCAAAAGGCAGTAGGCTCTTTTCAGCAGGTAGATGACAGTATTGTTGATTCCAGTGTGTAGAGGATTGAGGGCTGAAGTGACCAGGGGTCGGAGGTGAGATAGGGCCAGCCTCTCTAGGATCTTCAAGATGTGTGAGATTTGCACGGTAGTCATTCAAGAATTATTGGAACCCAGGTCAATTAAAACCAAAGACGTAATGTTAGAAGGCTCTACCTGAAGAGGGGTGAAAACAAGGTTTACTGATTAAAAAAAAGAGAATTAAAAAAAAACACTATGCGGGGGCGGGGGCCGGGCCAGACGCAGCCACGGACCGGGGAGAAACGAAGCAACGATTAGAAGCTGAAGATGTAGATTGTTAAGAGTGGAATTAGTAGTGAGTATCTTTACCGTACTAAATTGAAAATCTCAGGGTGAAACCCTGGAGGAGAGGCAATAGCGATAAAAGATTTATTGAACCTATGACTATAACACGCAACAGCTAGAACGAGACAATATCAGCAGAGACGGGTGTCCAAAATCCCTACCATGTTGTCGGGAATTAATTCTGCAAAATTATTACCAAGGCATTTGGTCAAGCTTTTGTACACGTTTGTAAACTGACACCATGGATGATGAACTATTTCAATCCAATGAACCAAGACACAAGATGGCGACCCAAGAAACAAGATGGTGTGCCAGCGCGGGAACGAATTGTTTACTGATGCGGAGGATTTAATACGGTTAGATTTATAAGTTTATTTTCATTCTAAGAATCCAAACTTGATTTTCTGCAAAAACTGATTATTTTTGCAAAAACTTTGATTAGTTACTGAGTGAGATTTACTTTATTTAAAAGGTGTGATGTTGGGGAATTGTGAAAAGAGTTAAACTCTGTAGATACATAATTTTTAAATCTGAATTTAAACTTGTAGATATGTTGCCTGGAACCGAATCTGAGGTTAACTATAATACTTGAGAACAGGAATTATATATAGTTTTGTAACCAACTAGGGGTAAGTAAAAAGGAAAGTTATAAGGAATAACACTAGTTAGAGAGATTAGAATAATAAAGGAATCTTATTTAAAAAAGAATTAGTTGTGGTTTGATATTTAAGATTTGGAACCTAAACAGAATGTTGGAATTTTGAATTGTTCTTGCTCATGTGAATATTTTGTACATATCATTTTATTTCTTATATATAACCTTGTCTCCAGAGTGTGTGGTTTCTATTCACTTCCTCTTTCTGATACCTAGAATCATCAGGTAGCCTACTAGTACCAAGTGTAATTTGATTTTCTCAGAGTGCGGTGAATAGTTACAAGCACTAAGACTGCTGCTACACAGGTGTTACATTTTGGTTAGCCCTTCTTGTGTACTGGGACCACACATAATATTTTCTACACAATTGGGGCCCTTTCTAGGCTGAGAATCGGAAAAAGAGCTGGAGAACTCCACACAACTGCTCAGCACACTCCTTCAGGAGCTTGGGGTTCATACTCAACTTACGCACTCAAATTATGCACTCAACATACAACTGGGCTAAGTTAGACTGAGGATTATGAGCTGCAGCCATTAGCAGTATCAGTAGGAACCCCTGAAAACAAGGTGCACCTCAAACTGGAGAATTTCACGTCCCACTCCAGAAGCAGAAAATTAACTTTGCAATTTGCTTTAGCCCTCTCCCTGTAGAAACTCAGATGGTGCTAAAGCAATAATGTCATCAGTTGATAAACCATGTTTTGCATCCCCCAACCCTATGCACAAACACTATTTGGTAGATGAGACATTTATCATCAGAGCATTGATCTACACAAATTGGAAATTATAGGGAGGATTTTCTCAAACTATTTCTCTCTTCCAATGAAACACACCGGCCGAATGTGGGTGAGCTGACTGAGGAAATGTGCACGCATGGGGAGCAGAAGTGAACGTCAGCTTTGTCGCACAATTTGTGGCAGTCTCTGTGGTCAGGGGTGACAGCCATGCACAAGTCTTATAGCATTGCCTCACAGTAGAAGATCTCAATTATATCAGCTGGGCAGCAGTATGGGTAAATATTAACAGCTGACCCTCACTTCTGGAAAGAGTGACATTGAATTTATTACCTTTGACGGGCAGAGGTTGGACTACTTACAGAGTTACTGGTTTTGCAGGGTCAAGGGAGATTTGAAAAGGCATTTTTGATCCTACAATTTTTAAAAACTCTGAATAAATAATAACATTAAGAGATCATGGATTGGTATGGGCAATTCATTTACTCCCAGCTCTATACTGCCATCATAGAGACTATCCTCACCCCATTACTGTCTGCTCTGGTGCAGCATCCTCTAACAATATAGAAGAAATACACTGAACTCTCAGGTCATCAGAAGAAGTCATTGGCTGTGATACACCATTACTGCAGGATTTGTATGTGTGCAAGACTGAGAAGCAGATAGGAAAAATAATCGTGGACACTATCCCTGCAGCAAGCCACCATTTTATAATGTTCCCATCTGAAAAGTGCTGTAGAGATATTAAAACAAAAACTTCACACCATCTTAAAAGTTCCTTCCCCAGGCAAATAATCTGATCATTCTAGCTCACAACTCTGTTGCTCCTCTATCTATTACCTCAACCTCTACACTGCATTGCAAATGCTTTAAGCCGTTTTTTATAGTGCCGTTCACGTTGTAAGTACATGCAGGTATTCATACACACACACACACACACACACATATACATATATATAACTTCATTTTTATATAATTCTTTGTAGAATAATGAGACTATAAGAACATAGGAACAGAGTTAGGCCATTCAGGCCACAGAGTCTGTTCCTTCATTCAATCATGGCTTGATCTGTTTTACCTCTCCACCCCATTCTTCTGCCTTATCCCTGTAACCTTTGGTGCCCTTACTAATCAAAAACCTATCAATCTTGGCTTTAAATATACCCAATGGTTTTGCCTCCGCAGCTATCTGTGGTAGTGAATTCCACAGATTCACTCCTTTCTGGCTAAAGAAATTCTTATAACCTATTCAGTATTATGTTATGTTTTTTTTATATATATGAAATTCAATAAAAAGATTGAAAAAGAAAAGAAAAGAAGAAATTCCTTCTCATTTCTCTTCTAATTTAACACCCTTCTATTCTGAGGGTGTGCTCCCTCTCCTTGGCACACCCAATATAGGAGACATACTCTCCTCCACTCTAAGCCTTTCAATATGCATTAGGCTTCAATGGGATCTCCCTTCATTTTGCAAAACTAGCAAGTGTGGACCCAGAGCCATTAAATGCTCCTCATACATTAATTCTTTAATTCCCAGGATTGTTCTTATGAACCTCTCTGGACCCATTCAATAATTGTTGAATGTTTTTTAAGACCATAAGACATAGGAGCAGAATTAGGCCATCTGACCCATCGAGTCTGCTCCAACATTCAATCATGACTGATCCATTTTTTTTCTCCTCCTCAGCCCCAGTTCCTGGCCTTCTCCCTGTAACCTTTGATGCCATATCCAGTCAAGAACCTATCAATCTCTGCCTTAAATACACCCAACGACCTGGCCTCCACAGCTGAATGTGGCAACAAATTCCACAAATTCACCACCCTTTGGCTGAAGAAATTTCTCCACGCCTCTGTTTTGAAAGAGTACCCCTCTATCCTGGGGGTGTGCCCTGTTGTCCTAGACTCTCCCACCATGGGAAACATCCTTTCCACATCTACTCTGTCTAGGCCTTTCAACATTCAAAAGGTTTCAGTAAGATCCCCGTCATCTTTCTGAGTTCCAGAAAGTACAGACCCAGAGCCATCAAATGTTCCTTGTATGATAACCCATTCATTCCTGAAATCATACTTGTGAACCTCCTCTGGACCCCCTCCAATGCCAGCACATCATTTCTAAGATGAGGGGCCTAAAAGTGCTCACAATACTCAAGGTGAGGGCTCACCGGTGCCTTATAAAGCCCCAGCATCACATCCTTGCTCTTGTATTCCAGGCCTCTTGAACTGAATGCTAATATGGCATTTGTCTTCCTTACCACCGAGACAACCTGCAAGTTAACCTTTTGGGTGCTCTGCACCTCTTCATCTCAGATTCCTGGATTTTCTCCCCATTAAGAAAGTAGTCCGTACATTTATTTCAACTACCAAAGTGCATAACCATGCATTTTCCAATATTGTATTTCATTTGCCACTTTTTTGCCCATTCTCCGAATCGGTCTAAAGTCCTTCATCCTCCCTGTTTCAACACCACCTGCCCCTCCACCAGTCTTCATATCATCTGCAAACTTGGCAACAAAGCCAACTTTCCATCATCTAATCATTTATATACAGCATAAAAAGAAGCGGTCCCAACACCGACCCCTGTAGAACACCACTAGTCACTGGCAGCCAACCAGAAAAGGATCCCTTTATTCCTACTCGCTGCCACCTACCAATTAGCCAATGCTGTAACCATGTTAGTAACTTCCCTATAATACCATTGGCTCTTAACTTGGTCAGCAGCCTCATACGGCACCTTGTCAAAGGCCTTCTGAAAGTCAAAATATACAACATCCACTACATCCCCTTTATCTATCTTGTAATCTCCTCAAAGAATTTTTGTTGCATGTCGCACCAATATACCACAGCAAATTCCTAATACATGTAAGTGTATATAATGACTAAAGTTGATCCTTGAACTTTGATGCTTAAGTACTTCTGTATCCCCCTTGGGGTACAGTTAGACAGCCCATGGCACTTTACCCCAGCTGACTACTTGCGTGGTTTGCTGTCATTATTTGTAGATAATGAGATTATTGTTCAGGAAGGAACAGGGGTTCTTTGTTGGAATCATCCAGTGCAATAGACTGAAAAATCACCTCTGTTTCTCTTTTCACAGGTATTGCTCAACCTGCTTGAGTGTTTCCAGTATTTTCTGTTTTTATTTGATTCTGTAACCCTGCAAGTGCATCCATTCCATGCATCTATCCATATGTCTCTTTAATGCTGCACTTGTACCTGCTTTTGGCAGCTCATTCCAGGTGCTCATTACCCTCTGCGTGAAGAAGTTACTTCTCTTTCAGATCAGTCCCCTCTTATCTTGTATCTGTTCCAGATAGTTTTGGACTCCCCTGGGGAAGAGACAATGACCATGCACTTTATCCACACCCTTCATGTTTTTGTAAACTTCTATGAGGTCCCCTCTCCTCCTACAATCCAAGGAATACAGATCCAATGTGATCAATCTCTCCCTATATCTCAGTCCCACTAGTCCAGGCAGTATCCTTGTAAATCTCTTCTGCACCCACTCCAGCTTGACAGTGTCTTCCCTACAGCACGGTGACCAAAATGTACACAATATTCCAAGTGCAGTCTCTCCAACAAAGCTCTCATTGATGGAGGTCAGCATGCCAGATGCCCTCTTCACCATCCTGTCTACCTGAACTTTACTCTGAGGTCCCTCTGTTCCACAGCACTCATCAGTGTCCTGTTGTTCACTGTTCAGGTCCTACCTTTGTTTAAATACCCAAAATGCATTACCTCACACTTATCTAGGTTGAACTCCATTTGCCATTCCTCAGTTCATCTCCTTAACTCTCTGTAATTCATTCATTGTCACAATCTTCACTATCAATAATTCCCTATCCATCATGGAGATGGCACCGGAGAAACTGGGCAATATTCTGAGAGCTACATACAATACTCATTATCTCATGTTCTCAACATTGTTTATTTATTATTATTCTGTCTTTCCTTTCGCATTTACACAGTTGGCGTCTTTTGCAGACTGGTTGAACACCCAAGTTGGTGTGGCCTTTCTTTGATTCTATCATGGTTATTATTCTTTTATGGATTTATTGATTATATCTGCAAGAAAATGAATCTCAGGGTTGCATATGGTGCCATTTACGTACTTTGATGGTAAATTTACTTTGAACTTTTGGAACTTTGAACAAGACCCCCTATTTTATTATGAACAGCAAACTGTTCATAATCATGTAAATAAATAATTAAAAACAGAAGTTGCAACATTGACCCTTGTGGCACCCCACTAGTCACAGGCCCCCAGTCAAAGCATTTAGGCACCTCGCCAGCTCCCTCTAAATTCTATGTGATCTAATTTTCCAGCTCAGAGCAATGTTGCCTATTTGGGGAGACTGGCATGTAACAGAAATGGCCAGTGGATTCTAAATCTGATCAGAGCTTCAGGGCTGGTGAAGTTGTCCAGGTGAGGACACTGGGGAGGCTAGACTGGTTCATCTGTTCTGTGCTGGACTTGGAGGCTTTTGTGGAGACAATGTTGATGCTATTTCTTTAGTACTTTCAAGTGTCTACTCCAAAGCACACAAGTGTGTGGAAATCATGGCAGGCTTGAGCACAGAGGTAATAAGAGGACTTGCCTTCAAAGAATCCTCTTTCAGTGGACCAAAGACTGAGTGGGGACTTGAATGTGATGGTGAACTTTGCAGATCTGCAAAAAAAACTTTATGTATAACGAATACAGAAGACCACAGAATTTTATTATCTTATTGCGAGGGGAATCCAACGCTCATGTTGGAGGATTATGAGTCATTTAAGTTGCTAACTGGTGTGACTATTTTTTGAGACTTCTGCACTGTACTGATCTCATCTAGGGATGTTAATGTGATGGAAGTAGTTCAGCGAAACTTATTCAACTGGTAATTGGAATGGGAAGGTTATAGGAAAAATTTGGAAAACAAAGCTCAATGTAAACTTCTGATTAAAGTACATATATGTCACATGATACAACCCTGAGGTTCATTTTCTTATGGGCATACTCAGTAAATCCAAGAATCAATGAAAGGCCGCACCCAACAGGGCAGACAAATAACCAATGTGCAAAGGACAACACACTGTGCATACACAGAAGAGAAAGAGAAATAATAATAACAAATAAATAAGCAATAAATACTGAGAACATGAGATGAATAGTCCTTGAGTACATAGTTTGTGGGAACAGTTCAGTGATGGGGCAAGTGAGTTGAGTGAAGTTATCTGTTATCATACATGGACTTACCACATGGCAGCTGCTTCCAATCACTGCCTCTTGGTTCTTACTTATTCTGTGAATGGAAGGAAAACTGATGATCCTTATGTTTTAAAATGACATTGCTGGCATGTACAGTATGGAGGCCCAATGGTAACAGATCTATTTCTTGAAGATCACATTGTACCTTTAGAATCAGAATCACTGACACAGGTTGTGCAATTTGTTTTGTGGTAGTAGTACAGTGTAAGACATTAAAAAATTACTATACATTACAATAAAAAAATAAATACATCAATAATGCTAAAGAGGAGTAGCAAGGTAGTGTATCTTCTTCAGAGGGGAAGAAGCTGTTCCTAAAACATTAAGTGGGTACCTTCAGGCTCATGGACCTCCACCCTGATGATGGAATGAGAAGGCAATAATGAGTTCTAGGCCCTCACTCACCATCTCAAGAAGAGGGCATGTCCTGGATGGTGAGGGTCTAGTAAGTAATGCAACTTTGAGCCAGGGTTTATCACCTAGGTCCCCCTTCATTGGTCCACTTTTCTTGGCGTTCTGTGACAACATGTTGAAATTCGGAGACACGTCTGAGGAGAGACAAGGAAGAATCAAGTTAACTGAGATAAAGAAAAGTTGTGGAAACACTCAGCAGGTCAGGCAGCATCTATGAAAAGAGAAGCAGGATTAATGCAACACATACAAAATGCTGGAGGAACTCAGTGGGTCAGGCAGCATCTAAGGAAATGAATAAATATTCCATGTTTTGGACCAAGACTCTTTTTCAGGACTGGAAAGGAAGACACCAAGATAAAAATGTGGGCCTGAATTGAGGAGGCAAATGGGCAGGCTAAGCACTTCCGTTGCTTGCAAGGATATGTGTCAGGCGGAGGTTAGTGGGGAGGAACAAATGGACAATGGAATCACAGAGGGAGTGATCCTTACAGGGAGCAGAGAGTTGTGTGGGGAGAGGAAGGTAAAGATGTGTTTGGTGGTAGCATCTGTGTTGGAGATGGCACATGTTGTGGAGAATAACGTGCTGGATGCAACATCTGCCAACTCACCTCCTCCCCTATCTCCATTCAGAGCCCCAAACAATCCTTCCAAGTGAGGCAACACTTCACCTGTGAATCTGCTGGGGTTGTCTATTGTGTCCAGTGCCCCCAATGTGGCTTCCTCTACTTTGGTGAGACTCGCCGTAAATTGTGAAGGATTGCCTGAAGGTCAACTTGAAGGTTGAGCCTCTGTTGGGGACAGCAAATGCAATGTTAGCATTCATTTTGAGAGGACTAGAAAATAAAAACAGAATCTAATGTTGAGGCTTTATTAGGAACTTGTGAGGCCTCATAGAATATTATGAGCAGATTTGGGCCCCGTGTCTAAGAAAAGATGTGTTGACATTGGAGACAAAGATGTCCTTCTTTGTGTGCAGAGGCTATTGATCTTTTTTCAGTACTGAATTAATGGTCAACTTAAAATGACTACAGACCCTGACTTCTAGGCTACTAGAGCTGCTGGTGTTGTCCATGGATTCCACTCAACCTTGGAAAGATTTCCTTCAGCCTCCACGTGATCTAGCTCACTAGCTACTTTATCATGAACAGATAAAGAACTGGAAGGGCTTTGCAAAATTCAGATGTGGCATTTTCACTTAATACTATTTTACCCTTGGTACATTTGAGTTTTCCAATGACGTTCTTGAACACTGCAGTGGCATCATCCAGGACTTTCCCTATAGTCCTGGATGAGTTATTTGTCCTGCACCCATCTACCAAATTAGTGCCTTTTTGTAATAATATTGTAAAATTACCACAATTTATTTCACCTCCAATGTAACAAGTCCATTACAATGAATGTGTGCAACATGCACAGTTATATCCTTCTTTAATATGTGTGGGGTGTAATGAGTATGGAAAAAGATAATAACCTAATTTTTGTGTTGTGTTTTTGGACTATTGTAGGAATAGGAGCTGGTTGTTAAGCTGTTAAAATTGCAGTCATACTTACACTGGCTTTTTCTTCCACTATCATCAAAGGGGCAGAAACACTTAAGTAAGTACATCTGAAGATTGATACATCACAGATTTCAGTTGGATATTTCTCTCTAGCCTTCATTCTCATTTTCATTTTCTCCTTCCTTTTAGCCCCCTCTTCAGGATGGGGATAACTTGATCTCCAACATGAGAAGATTTGCAGTTGCTGGAAATCCAAAGCAACGCACACTCAGAGGAACTCAGCAGGCCAGGCAGCATCTATGGAAAAGAGTAAACAGTTGATGTTTTGAGCCAAGGCCCTTCAGCAGGACATTGATCTCTCTCTTTGGAATCTAGGAGAGATGTGTAGAGTATCCAGGCAGTACCACAGAGAGGAGAGGTTTTACCAGACAGGAGCTGATGGATAGGTGTACTGGCTGTTTAGAAGGTCCTGCATTCTTTCTGCTTTTTACACTTGGTCTCTGCATATTCCTGTCTTTGAGATTCAAGCTCCTTGGTACCTTTCAGATAGTTTCAGGAGTTTAATGGATGAATCACAAAGAACTAGTAGTCAGGTCTTCATTGCAAAGGGATTAGAATTTAACAATAAGGAGATCTTGCTGCAATTTTGCCAAGTGTTAGTGAGACCTCAGCTAGACTACTCCATACAGTTTTGGTCCCTTTACCTAGAAAAAGTTGCAGTAACATTGGACAAAAGAGGTTCGCTGGGCTAGTTCCTGGGATGACAAGGTTGTGCTTCCAATAGGCACTAAATTGATTGAATCTGTATACATGGAGGTTTAGAAGAATGAGGGATGACCCTTTTTCAAATATATAAGATCCTAAGGGTTTTGCCAAGAAACAGAGCCAGTCATTTAAAACAGAGGTGTGTAGAAATTTCTTCTTGCAGAGGACGGTAATTCTCTAGACTTCTCAGTCCCATTGGGTGGTGGAAGTTGCATAATTAGAAGTATTTAAAAAGGGGGTGGATAAGATTTTGATAGATCAAGGATGATGCCAGCTTCGATTGACCATGGTCGTATTAAATGGTGTGGCAGCCTTGAAGGGCCTGATGGCTATTCCAGCTCCTATTTTCTTGTGTTGGTGTTTCCAGATCTTTTTTTTTAGATTATGAGGACACTGGTCCTCGTTTATTGTCATTTAGAAATGCATGTATGCATTAAGAAATGATACAATGTTCCTCCAGAGTGATATCACAAAAAAAAACAGGACAAACCAAAGACTCGCACTGACAAAAAAACCACATAATTATAACATATAGTTACAGCAGTGCAAAGCAATGCTATAATTTGATAAAAGCAGACCATGGGCACGGTAAAAAAAATGTCTCAAGTCCCAATCGACTCCAATAGCCCCCGCTATCAGGCACCAAAAAGGGAGAAACTCTCCCTGCCATAAACTTCCAGGCACCAACAAACTGATGCCTTGGAAGCACCCGACCTCAGCAGACTCTGAGTCCGTCCGAAAACTTCGAGCCTCCGACCAGCCCCTCCGATACAGCCTCCCAAGCGCCATCCTCTGCCGAGCGCCTTCAACCTCATCCCGGCTGCTGAAACAAGCAAAGCCGAGGTCTCGGAGGCCTTCTCCTCCGCAGATTCCGGACCGCACAGTAGCAGCGGCAGCGAAGCGGGCATTTCAGAAGTTTCTCCAGATGTTCCTCCACTCTCTCACGTCTGTCTCCATCAAATCAGGATTGTGTACAGATCCCTAATTAACAAGTAACATATCATTCTCCAGAGAGGCCGCACGCGCTGTGTCGCGCCGCCATCTTCTTCTCCTCTTCTTCTCTATTCTGAGTGGCTGGGGCCAGGTATTCCCATATTTCAGTGCAGATGTTATCAGTTTTTAAGGATGATTGGATAATGTTCTAAAACACCTTTCTGGTCTCTCCACATCACTTGGCATGAATGCAGCTCAAAGTTACTTAAGAAGCGTAGCAAGGACAAGACGGGCCATTGGATAGACAGTCTGATTAGATGGATTCAGCGTGGCTTTGTGTGTGGAAAGCTCTGCTTGATGTCCCTTTTAGAGACTGTTGATGAAATGACCAGAAAGGGTAGATGAGGGTGTGGCAGTAAACGTTGCCTATTTGGCCTTCAGCGAGGTCTCATGTGGTAGGCTGGTCTGGAAGGTTTGGTCCCATGGAGTCCCATGGAGTGCTAGTTGGATGGATTAAAAGTGGGCTCAGAGGTAAGAAGCAGAGGGTGGTGGTTGAAGGTTGCTTTTCAGAATGGAGGCTGGTGACTAGTGGTGTGCCTCAGGGCTCGGAGCTGGGACACTTGTTATTTGTCATTTACATAAATGACTTGAATGTGAATGCAGAAGGCTTTATCAGTAACTTGATGATACACATTTAGGAGGTGTTGCTGAGAGGGAAGAAGATTATCATAGATTACAAGGAGATCTTGATTAGTTAGGGAAGTGGCTCAGAAACTGGCAAGTGAATTTCAATATTGATAAGTATGGGGGTGATGCATTTGGAAAGTCAAATTGACATAGGACTTGCACTATTGGTGGTAGGGCATGAGGGAAGTAATGGAACAGAAGTACCTAAGAGGACAATTAATTAATCCTTTGAAAGAAGCGTCACGAGCAGAGTGGCTGGTGAAAAGAAGCATTTAGTACACTGGCAGTCATCAGTCAGGGTTATGTCGCAGTTGTATTAATTGTTGGTGAGGCTGCCCTTGGAGTACTCTGGACAGCTTTGGAAGGATTTGATTAAATTGGGGAAAAAAACACAGAAAAGATTTGAGGATGCTGCCAGGCCTAGAAGGCCTGAGTTACAGGAAGAGGCTGGCCAGGCCAGGACTTCTTCAAATATAGGAGAAATTCTTGAAAGAGGTGATCTTTTAGAAATGCTTAAAATTAACAGTCTTTTCTTCAGAGTAAGGGTGACTAAAAGTAGGGGGCATAGAGTCAGGGTGAGAGGGGATATATTTAAAATGGACCTCAGTTGCAACTGAGGATGGTGTGGATATGGAATGGGCCGCCAGTGGTGAAGGCAGGTGTTGTGTATTCAACATTTCAATAATACTGGAGTGATTTTGTATACATGTTAATTGATTAAGTTTTCTTGTTCGTTTAAATAATTATGAGCTATCTGTAGAAATACGTTAATTCTGTGTACACCTCGCTTAAAATAAAGAAGTCACACCCATATTTTTGGACTCCCATGCCTTTCTTTGAAATAGCTTAATGTTTCAAAGTTACAAACATAACATTGGTAACGAGGTATTTTTAAAACAAATCCAACACGGCTACCGCCCTGTTAAAGTGCAGTGAGACATTTGAAATAAAATAAAGTCGATCAAGGAATGGTCAAGTTACAGAAAGCATATGTTCTTTGGAAAAGAGGCGCAGCTGATTTAAAAGAAAAGGCTGTGAACAGAGGAATTCACAGGTTCACAAAGTATGAGTACCGGGTGATGATTATCATTTAAAAAAAAGTAATGGCTGGCTATGTTGACAAAATTGACAAGTTTGATATCTCATATATACTGAGCTATTGCACAGTATTTTGAAGCAAATGAGATAGCCGGTGAAAAGCGAGTGCCAATTTTACTCAGTGCATTGGGATTAAAGGCATATAGTTTGCTTTGAAGTTTGACTGCTCCAACCAAACCTGCAGAAATGAGCTTTGCTAATATTGTAGAAGTAATGCAGGAATATTTAGAATTGAATCCATTGTTGATTGCAGAATTTATAAGTGGAATCAAAAGGAAGGGGAGTCCATTTCATCATATGTGGCTGAGTTGAAAGGATTGAGCGTTTTCAGTTCTGTAATGGGGTTAATGATACACTAAAAGATCATTTAGTTTGTGGCTCGTAGCTGAAGCATATCTTACATTTACAAGAGCAGTGGATATTGTTGTTTCAATAGAAACCACAAACAGCGATGCAATTGAGTTGCGGTCAGAGTCGAAAATGAGCATGCATAAAATTGCAGCATCTAAACAGAAACCAGTTTGACCAAAGGAATTGTGTTACCATTGTGGCAGGGGCTCACATACACCAAACAAATGTAAATTTAAAGGCAAACTGACAGAAAATACAACAAAGTAGGATACAGACAAACACCACAAACAAGAAGTCCTCCAGAGTGATTAAATCTTTAGGCCTGAATAGGACAATTTAAAATTTACTATGCTGCGGATGTCTGTATACAGTAACTGTATTATACAGTATACAGTGTGTATAGCTGAGATGCATTCTCTATTGGAGTTTATAGCTAAGCAGGGAAGAGTTATGTATTTAATATTTCAGTAATATTTGAGTGACGTGTGTATAAATACATTGTTTGATTAAGCATTCTTGTTTATTTAATTCATCGTGGATAATCTGTAAAAGTACATTAATTGCATATGTCATCATGCTGCCACATAATATGTGTGTGCCTCACTTAAAGTAAAGAAGTTACTCTTGTATTTTCAGACTCCCATGTCTTTCTTTGAATTAGTTTAGTGTTTTGAAGTTACAAAATATAACAGCAGGTGCAATAGTTTCATTTGAGAAACACTTGGATTGGTATAGGGAGAGGTGGGACTGAGGGATATGGGCCCTACAGGAAATTGGGGCCGGCTGGTTGGGCACTGTTATCGGCATGGACTTATTGGGCTACAGGGTCTTGCATCCATGCTGTGTTGCTCCTTGACTCTATAACTTTATGGCATAAAGTTATAAAATTATTTATGATAGAAAGTTATAGAGTCATTTATCAGTGCTGGTAAAGGTGATTAGAACCCAGACGGCACAGGCATCGACTTGGGGAGATTATTTGTGCTGCCAATGGGTTTGTAGGATTTTTCAGAGCTACGTAGGACTGGTGAATATTCTCCTGCAGTTTGAGATGTCTTCTGATCGTGTTGGGACACCACGATAGTTTAGCAGTTAGTGCAGCGCTCTTACAGGTCAGGACATCAGAGTGCAGAGTTAAATCCTGGCACTGCCTGTAAGGAGTTTGTACGTTTTCCCTCTGACCATGTGGGTTTCTGGTATCCAGGTGCATCGTTATCCTTCTACAGTTCAAATTCCTTTGTAATTGCATCAATATGTTAGACCTAGGATACATCCTCAAAGATGTTGACACCCAGAAAATGGCTCACCTTTTCTACTGCTGACCCCTCAATGAGGACTATTGTGTGTTCCCTCAACTTACCCTTCCTGAAGTCCACAATCAATTCTTGGTGCTTCTGACATTGAGTGCAACATTGTCGTTATGACACCACTGTATCAGTTGGTCTCACTCCTGTACACCTCCTTCTCACCATCTGAGATTCTGCCAATAACAATTGTGTCATCGGCAAATTCATAGGTGGTATTTGAGCTACGCCTAACCACACAGTCATGGGTGCAGAGTGGGTAGAGCAGTGGGCTAATACACACCCTTGAGATGCACCAGTGTTGATTATCATTGAGACAGTGAGAAGGTGTTATTTCTGAACCATACTGACTGTGGTCTCCCAATGAAGAAAGTCAAGAATCCAGTTGCAGAGGTACGTACAGAGGCCCAGATTTTGAAGCTTATTGATTAGTACTGTGGGTATGATGGTGTTGACTGCTGAGCTGAAATGAGTAAGCAGCATCCTGACTCAGGTATTACTGCTGTCCAGATGGTTCAAGGCCGAGTGGAAAGCGAGTTCATCATCACATAAAATTCATCACTGTTGTCATTATAGCTTTTGACAAATTCTTCTTTATGATTACAAACTGATCAGGTAGAAAGGATGAAAATAACACTTCCTCTTTTAAGAAAAGGGTGGAAAACAATAGAATTGCAAGAAGGACTCTGATAACACTTCTGGTCAAATATATTTCGCAAGCTTTGTTGCACAAACTGAATGATTTGCGTATACACATTTCAGATGCACACTAAATTGCTTGAATGATTACAGTGCAACTTTAACATTGTGGTTTTGTTATAGCCTCATTCAGAACTGTGCTATAACATGGAAAAACCAATAACAGGTTGTGCACTTTCCACTTAACTTTCTCAATCCTCTATCAAAATGATTGAACTTTCAGCAATTCCTTCCACAATGAACAATAAAACCTAAAGCTACTGCTAAAGACAAAAATCTAACAACATACTAGTACAAATTTTAGCATTTACCTTCTGATTAGCTTGAATTGCCGTTGCTCTGAGGATCTTCTGTTTGTATGTCACCTCCTTCAAACTGAACTTTGCATATTCACTCAGTGCATCAACAATTTCAAGCAGATTTTAATATCAAGTGGAGGAATAGGAATGTCGGTGACATTCCAAGGGTAGTCATAGCTGAAGGGTGGGAGTGGGGATGAGCACCCACTGCTAAACAAATGCTCTTTATGATATGTGTCTCAAACAGCCTCTGACAACCAAGTCTAACTCCTGGCCTTCACATGTGGCATAGTTCTTATGCCCGGCAGAGCTGTTCTCACTGACAGGAGAAGGGGCAAAGACGGGCCACTGGTGCCTTAAAACCAGTTGCTCCGGGCAGATGGGGCTCGTTAACCACAGATGGTAGCTCATCTAGGAGAGGGAAAACTCCGATTTCAAACCTTGCGGCTATACCCGCTCATGGGAAAGGCTTTGGGAGTAAACCCCGAGGAAAAATCTGGAGTCGGAGTCCCGAAGGCGGCTGACTGCTGTACCCAGCACCGGCACGGCAACTCCCGCGATGCTGCTGGCACCAAACTCTATCGACTCTCGTCGTTCCTTTGGACCCGTCGTCAGCATGGAGAGGGGGTCCCACTGCATGGGCGACAGACGGATCTCCATATCAGCTCTGCCCTGGCTTGCACCCTGGAGAGGCCAATCCCATGACTACCAGAGGCGCAGTACCCATGGTTGACCATGACCGACGGAGGCCAGACACTGCATATGTTGTTTGAAGATATTCTCGATAAAATTCAATTCAATCCAAGTTTAATTGTCATTCAACTATACATGAATATCCATGAAAACAGCCAAATGAGTCCGTGGTTAAGGTACAAAACACAGTATCAAAATTCACACATAGCATGTATAAGATCGAAAGATACAACCCTGTGATACAAGAGTCTCAACTCGAGCCATGTAACAGTGCAGAAATCTGCAGATGACCAAAATATTTCTAATCTGGGTAGAGAGTGTTAATTTTATTATGGTTATGGCATCCAATTACTATTTTAAAGTGATCCACCCTCACTATAAAGTAAGCAAGATGTCCACAAAGTGTGCAGCATAGATGGCATTCATTCCTTGAAAGTGGCATGCATTCTGACAATTTGTTTGCACTTATTAATGCAACTTATATTGACTGTGAACTATTCTGGAAACAAAGATGAAGAAGTTATGATTAAATGGAAGTGGGCAGTAAAGCTTGTGATATTGGGATGGCATGGTAGCATTGTGGTTAGCACAACACTTCACAGTACAGCTGGTGCAGGTTCAATTCCTGCTGCTGCCTAAAAGGCATGTTCTCCCTGTGACCACTTGGGTTTCCTCCAGGTGCTCCAGTTACCTATCAAAGCCCAAAGACATGCCGGTTAGTAGGTCATTGTAAATTGTCCAATAATTAGGCTAGAATTGAGTCAGGGGATTGCTGTGCAGCCTGGCTCAAAGGGTCAGAAGGGTCTATTCCGCACTGTATTTAAATAAAATGAAAAATGGAATAATTGTAGCAGCTGTTTTGTATTGTCATTCTTACCCACGCATATTGGTTCCAAGGTTGTCAAGCCATGGAGAGGTAGTAGGGACAAGCTCCCACTACCTAAAAGTGCTTCTCATGGCATGCGCCTCAAATCGCCTCTGACAACCAAGTCCAACTCCTGGCCTTCTCGTGTGGCTTAGCCTCTAAGCCTGGCGGAACTCTTTCTACTGACAAAAGAAGGGCCGAAGGCGGGTCCTGGCGCCTTAAAACCAGAGCTTCGGGTAGATGGAGGGCGTCAGCCTGGGAAGGCAGACCATCTAAGAAGGAAAACTCTGATTTCAAACTTCCGCTGCCTTGCGGCCATACTCACTCATGGGAAAGGCTTCGGGAGTAAACCCTGAGGACAAATCCGGAGCTGGAGTCCCGAAGGCAGTCCGACGTTGCCTTCAAACTCATTCTGGCAGCTCCCGTGATGACACTGGTGCCAAGTTGTATTGGCCCTTACCCTTCCCTTGGACAACATCGGTGGTGTGGAGAGGGGAGACTTGATGCTTGGGCAACTGCCGGTCTTCCATACAACCTTGTCTAGGCCTGCATCCTGGAGAGGACACTCTTCCAGGCGCAGATCCATGGTCTTGTGAGACTAACGGATGCCATCTTTACCCACACGTACCATTGTTTGTTTTAATCTCAAATAGTTCAGAAGTCTATAGCTTACATGACTTCATAGTTCAGACATTCTTTTTTGTAGGCAACGCCTCAGGGTTGAGGTGAGTTGCTTTTGCTCCAGAGCTGTGGGTCTCAAGGGACTAATGAAGATAATATGTGACCTACAGGTCCCCTGTCATAGTTGAGGCAGGATGTACTTGATGGAGTGAGCTGGACTAAGTGTATAAATGTAGGAAAAAATAAATGTGCTAGGTTTTCTGAAATTGACTCCTTCCTACCTCAGGCCACGAACTTATCAATCGCCCCTCGTATTACTTCCACGGAGATTACGAAAGTTGAATCACTTCCTCTTCTGCACTTTCTAATCCCTTGCCATGATGGGGCTAGCGATAGAATGTCTGCTTAGGGAAGTGAATCTCACTGGAGTCAACTGAAGGTGATTAGAGTTTTGATGCTGGAGAGACCGTTGATGGTCTTTGTGGAACTGGATGATTTTGCAGAGGAAATATTGGTGGTACCTATTCTCTATTTTGAGGTACCCACTATAGGTGATTGATATCTCAAAAGCATATCGGAAGGCAGGCATCATTGTTATCCAGTACCCTGAATCCACGTATTACCTGTCAGCTCTTGCTGCATTCCTTCCTTCCACCTTTTTATACCGGCTCTCTCCCACTATTTGTCAATCCATCTGAAGGCTCTCCACCCAAAATATTGACTGTTCTTTTCTCTCCATTGATTTGCCAAACCCACTGAGTTCCTAGAGCATCTTGTGTGTTATTCCTGAGGATTATCCCGTGTTCAAAGTCTTCAAGTGCTTTTTATCTCAGACACCCAAAGGCAATAGTGAACTTCAGCTTCCACATCTGCCTTCACTCAGTGGTGGCTGCCAAGATAGGGGAAATGACTCCTGAGTGATATTTGCTGGCTTTTATCATCAGGGATGGGAATGTACTGCATGGGCCAGTGGTAGAACACTGTAGCTTTGGAGATGTTAGTGTGAGGCCCATCCTTTTGTGTGATTTATCCATGTCTTGGAGCTTGGTCTCCTAACGTATGCCTATCTGCATTCTAATGTTGGAGTGCGACCACATAGGCTGAACAGTTTCTCATTTGCTCTGTATGCTAGTTTCACTCCAGCAGGAAGCTTCTTGAAGGTGTGGGGCACCACTCGGGTGAGAAAGTTTGACGAGAAGGTTGAGCAGATGATGCAGTCTTGCATCTCATCACCCTTGCCCACCTTGGGCTTTTCCTGGGAGTTGCTCATTTTTCTGAAGAGGACATCTTGAAAGCATTTTCTCCATTTTCCTCCTTGTGGCTTGCCATGGACCGAGCCCAATGCAGAGCTACTTTTATTTTGGAGTCTGATGTCAGTGAAAGTGTAAGGGTGGACCCACAGGATAAACTCACAGCTCACAGCACATGTGCCATTGCACTGTAGATATAAGATAGAGATAAATTTATCTGACAAAATTATTTTAGATAAGGAGACCACAAATGCAGATTGTGGTCACATCAAAGTTCTAAATAATTGCACCAATAAATTTAAAAAAAATTTCTGTACTTAAACCCTTTGATAACAAAGATCAGCATATCATTTGCATTCTCAATTCTGTGTCAGAACTGTATGTTACCTTTCATTGACTTCACTTATCCTGTCAACCATGCTCAGCCAATTTTCCCTATTGGGTTTCTGTGATACCCCCAAAGTTAATTTGAAGGTTGTGTCAGCAGAAAGAAAAGCAAACTCAATTTTAGCATTCATTCCAAGCGGAACAGAACATAAAAACAAAAATGTACTGCTGCGGCTTTATAAGGTGTTGGCCAGACCACATTGGGAATAATGGTTAATTGTGGGCCCAATATCTAAGAAAAGACATGGTGGTCTCGGAGGGAGTCTAGAGGAAGTACACAAGAACAATCCCAGGAATGAAAGGCTTAAAATATGAGGAGAACTTGGTGTCTTCGGTCCTGTACATGATGGAATTCAGAAGAATGAGACTAAGATCTCATTAAGATGTACTGGATACTGCAAGGCCCTGATAGAGTTTTATTAAGATCTTTATTGTAAGGTGCCTGGAACTCAGTTGTGAACTATTTAGGCATTTCTGCTCTATAATACATGCTAATATACTAATGTGGGATTCCCCTTCCTCACTGTCAGGACACATAATATAGATCGGTGGGATGAAGGGCCAAACTGGCTTCCCTATGGTTATTCAATTTCTTTAATTTAGGGAACTATGGTCGATGTCACATGCTCCTAGTTCTCTTCGGTTCTCCACACTTCCTGATATCTTACTATTTAAAAGTGTTCTTCTTGGAAGATAACTTAGCTCATATTTCCCTATTTGAGCACAACCTGATGTAAGTCTTTTCATATTTACTTTATTTCCGTTTCTAAATTTCTACTTAGTGCTTCTGCAGTGCTGGATATACAGTATGGTTCAAATTATTGAATAATTTCTTGATACATATCAGTTACTATGGTGTTCAAATTCTCCCTTTTATATTGAAAGGCTGATTTGGTAATAAAGGACTATTATGAATAATCAAAGTGTCTGAAATTGCAAGCACAACTTTTAATTCATTAACATTAGGTTCTCAGTTAGGACGACATCATAAGTACAATCCTTTCCTTTACTGAAGGGAAACTGTGGGTGCTCATGTTTGGAAGGACTAGATAGAGTGAATGTGAGGAGGTCGTTTCCTTTGGTGGGAGAGCTATGACCAGAGGTTACAGCCTGAAAATAAAGGGACATCCACTTAGAATAGAGATGGGGAGGAATTTCTTTAGCCAGTGGGTGGAGAAGCTGTGGAATTCATTGCCACAGGTCACGGTGTATTTAAGGTGGAAGTTGCTAGGTTCTTGATTAGTCAGGGCATGAAAGGTAATGGGGAGCAGGCAGGAGAATGGGGTTAAGAGAGAAATGATCAGTCATGATGACATGGCAGAGCAGATTTGATGGGCCAAATGGCCAAATTCTGCTCCTACATCTTATGGTTTAATTGCTAACAAAGACAGATGGTTTAAAGTGATCCTAGTGAAACTCAGATGTTAGTGTAATCTGAGTTCTGTTTAACTTCAAGGCATCAACACCACAATTGCTTTGATCACTTTGCACTGTGTTCAATTGTTCTGTGTACTTTTCTTTGACCTTGGTATAAAATATTTTCCAGTTTAGTTCTTAACAACAGAGGACCAGGCACCAATGTGGAAATGTGGTATGTCGAATTCTCGGGTGAACAATAAGTTTTTGTTGGACTGAAGATCATGGTCTTTATTGGGAGCTTTACTGATGACTGGAAGGTGCTGATGCTTTCTTTTGTGGAAGTGGGTGGGGTGGGGGAGGGCCATTGTTTTGCTTATGTTTGTGTATGGGTAGGGGGTGTTATTTGTGGTTCTGACGCTTTTACTGTCATTTATTCTTTGGGGGCACTCTTCTGTCTGTGAAGAACATACATTTCTCTGAACGATTGAACTGAATTGAGGAGTTGAACCCAGGTCGTATTTGGGTTTGGATAAACAACAAGAATATGAATGTAAGAATAAAGTTGCATATGAAAACTAGGTGACAATGTTATTACCTGGTAGGTATGGATGATTGGATAATTTTGAAGTCAACTATGCTTCTACTGTTGGATTGATTTTAAAATAATAAATGTAATTATGCCTCAACCTTTTTTTTTCTGGTTGCTGGTGCTGTAATGAGGTTCCTGTAACAACTATTCTATTGCGCCACCCACTGTGAGGTTCTGCTCACTTCCATGCCATTTCAGTGATCTGGGCACACCCACACCGAGCGAAGTGCAATCAAGGTCTAGTCAAGCATGAAACTGTTCTTACAAAAGCGGTGGAAACAGTAAAGTGGGGCAAAGCTGCTTCTTTTCATGGATACTGCCTGACACGATTGTTGGCTGTTGGGCAACCTGAGACACATCTTCTGCCTTACTTGGGAGATTCCAGTGGTTCAAGCATTTTATTACACCTTGAAAACTTTTCCTTGTTAGGGGACCATGGGCACCAACTCCAATATCACCCTATTACCCTGCCCGTCCCTCTCCACTGTAAATCCTGGTTTACAATCAGCACCTTAGGGGGCTGACTGCAAAGCCTTAATCAGTATCAGGGGTATATCCCAGTGGATGGTCCCTGAACCTTCATGCCAAGTGAATTGTATATTGGACCCTACAGACTCTGGCATTGCGATTTTAATTGTAATTATTTTCTAATATGATTCCTCAGTTGGTCTGAAGGCTATCTAATCAAGTGGCACTATATTTTACTAAATCATTTTGGAATATTAGCATGAAAACGATTACTGGTTGTCTTCATAATCCCAGCTCCCTGATTTAGGTGCTCTGATATGGTTTTATATAATTTTGTACTCCTCTGCTCTTTGAGAACACTCTGGTGTGATTTGGCAGGACACATATCTAAGAACTTTCTGTCGGTTTCAATCCTCTCAAACATAATCTGTAGCTCTGACTCCTCCTGCATCCGATTATTTTTATGCATACTACTACACCTTCTTCAGAAACAAGGACACTTCCTTTATATTCTCTTAAATTTCTGCTCAATAAATTATATTATGGTTGATGGTGGGTGGGGTGATAAGGAAATAATACTTCTAATTTCTCACCATTTCTGCTTGCTGTGCCATTTAGAACATAGTACAGTACTGCATAGTATCAGACCCTCCAGCCCACAATGTTGTGCTAAACTAGCTAAAAAGTAATTTTTTAAAACCAAAATCTAATCCCTTCTCTCTCTACATGATACACATATCCCTCCATCTTCCTCACATTCATGTGCAAAGCAATGGTGAGGCCTCACTTGGAGTATTGTGAGCAGTTTTGGGCCCCTTACAGTATCTTAGAAAGGACATTCTGAAACTGGAAAGGGTTCAAAAGAAGTTCATGAAAATGATTCCAGGATTGAATGGCTTGTCATATGAAGAGCATTTAATGGCTCCGAGTTTGTATTCACTAGAATTCAGAAGAATGAGGGGTGACCTAATTGAAACCTATCGAATGGTGAAAGGCCATGGTAGAGTGGTTTTGGAGAGGATATTTCATATGATGGGAGAGGACACAGCCTCAGAATAGAGGGATGTCCTTTTAGAATGGAGATGAGGAGTTATTTCTTTAGCCAGAGAGTGGTGAATCTGCGGAATTTGTTGCCACAGGCAGCTGTGGAGGCCAAGTCTTTATGTATATTTAAAGCAGTGGTTGACAGATTCTTGATTAGCCATGGTGAAATGGCGGAGAGACCCCTCAGCCTCTGCCACTCCAGAGAAAACAAATTAAGTTTACCCAGCTTCTCATGATAACACATGCCCTCTAAACCAACAAGCATCCTGGTAAAACCTCTTCTGCACCCTCTTCCAAGCCTCAACATCCTTCTGAGAATGAAATGACCAGAACTGTATGCAATATTCCAGATGTGGCCTAACTGGAGTTCTATAAGGTTCCGGTATAACCTTTTGACTTTTGAACTCAATGCCTCAACTAATAAAAGCATGCATTCCTTAAGCCTTCTAAACCACACTATTGACCTCTGTAACCATTTTTAATGAGTTATGAACTTGGATCCTACGATCTCTCTGCTCAGCAACACTTAAGAGCTCCAGCTGGAATAAGTCCCTTCAACCACTACTCTGTCTCCTATGCGCAAGCCTGTTCTGAATACAAACAGCTGTGAAACACATGCATCCTAATCTTCTGGATGAACCTCCCATGAGGGAGTTTGTCAAACGCCTTATTAAATTCCATGCTTTACTTTCATCAATCTCTCTTGTCACCTTGTCAAAAAACTCAAATCAAGTTGGTAAGGCACGACCTGCCATGCACAAAGCCATTCTGGCTCTCCTTAATTAGGACATGGGTTTCCAAATGCTCATTTTCTCCAGCAATTTCGCTGCAACTGACGTAAGATTCAGCAATCTATAGTTTCCAGCATTTTCACTTGTTCCCTTCGTAAATAAAGCTACAAGATTAGCCACTTGCCAATCCTCTGGGACGTAGCCTGTGCCTAGATCATGGTCAAGGCCCCAGCAATCTTGTCTTTTGCCTCTCTCAATAACCTGGGGTAAATCCCATCAGTCCTGGGAACTTAGTCACTTAATACTCTTTAGGACACCCATTGCTTCATCCTACTTGACTTCTAAATGCCTTAACGTATTTATGCACTCAGCACTGATTACCTAGTCTTTCATGTCCTTTTCCTTGGTAAATACTTAAGTAAAATTAAGGAGCTCACTCACATTCTCCTCATCCAAGCAAATATTCCCTTCTTTATCCTTGTGGTCCCCTAGGTATCGTCTTGCTCTTGGTGTATTCAGATTCAGTTTATTGTCATTTAGAAACCACAAATGCAATGCAGTTAAAAAATGAGAAAACGTTCCTCCAGAATGATATCACAAAAGCATATGACAAAACAGACTACACCAGAAAATCCACATAACGTTTGGCAATCCCCAATCCAGAGTCAGGAGAGGCTGCTGGGTATTAATATTGCGTTATCATCTTAGCGTGTTTCCCGGAAAGGAGCTCCAAAACCACCAGACGAAACAAGACCAAAAACTAAAGCTACAAGACCTGCACAAAACCACATAATTACAACAGTGCAAACAATAGCATAATTGATAAAAAACAGACCAAGGGCACGGTAAAAATAGTCCAAAGATGTTAAAAGACAGTAAGTTTGAAAGAAACCATCACACAGTTTTCACAAGTCCTCAGAGTCCCGAATGACTCGTCATCCCACGCCGGCGGCAGAAGGGAATACCCCCACTATGGTCTTCCACAGCACCGCCCGACTCAGCCTCACAGATGCAGCACACAATGAAAGCTCCGTCGAACCCAGCCTCGCAGACGCAGCACACAGTGAAAGTGACCTGACCGCAGTGGATTCTGAGTCTGTTGAACCTCCGACCATCCCCTCCGGCACAGCTTCTCCGAGCACCATCCTCTGCCGTACTAAGACGTCCCCGCCAATGGCCATTGGCAACGCGACCCCGAGGACTGGGGGCCTGTTCTTCCCAGCAGAGACCTGGACCTCACAGCAGCAGCAGCAAAGGTCTTCCTGGAGATTTCCAGATGTTCCGCCGTGCTCCCACATCCATTTTCAACCAATTATGTTTGCGCATGGCACCCCGCTTCACAAATAACAGATAATCAGCTCCGGAGTGGCTGCTGCAAGCTGCGTCACGCTGCCATCTTGGATCATATGTATAGAATGCCTTGTGATTCACCTTAACCATACTTGTCAATGACTTTTCATGGCCCCTCCTGGCTATCATAATTTCCTAATTCCCTTCTTGAGTTTTTTTTCTGGCTGCTTTATAATCCTCATGTGCTCCATTGATCCTAACTTCCAATGCTTTACATACTTCCCCTTTTTCTTGACTAAATTAATCATCTCTCTGGACATCCTTTATCTTATTTTTCCAACCCTGTCCCTCCATCTAACATGAACATGCCTTTCCTGTAGTCTGTGCAATTGATCTTTAAATACCCTCCACATGTCTGATATGGACTTGCCAGAAAAAAAGGTGTTCCTAATTTACTCGCCTTAGTTCCTGCCTAATGTCCCCGTAGTTTGTCCTACTCCAATTTAACACTCTCCCGCAAGGATCATTCTTAACCTTATCCATAGCCACGCTGAAAGTTAAGATGTGGTCACTGCTCACCCACTGAAAGGTCAGTCATCTGACCAAGGATCATTATCCAAAGCCAGGTCTAGTACAGCCCCTCCTCTCATCCAACTGTCTACATATTGATTTTAAAAAAACCCTTTTGGATACACTTAAGGAATTCTGCCCCATTTAAACCTCTTGCACTAAGATCCCAGTTCATATTATGGACTTTGAAAAACCCCTATGACAACACCACCTTCTTTTTACACATTTCCTTGAACTCTTTACGTGTGTTCTGTAATGTCTGTCCCAGAGGCTATTAGGGGGCTCTGTAGAACAATCAGTTTGATTGCACCCTTTCTTATTCTTGAGTTCTACCCAAACAGACTGAGTCCGAACCCTCCATTGTTTCCTGAGTGCAGCTGCGATATTATTACTGATTACTTGCGCAACTCCCTCTACCACACCCCCAACCTTTTACCTTCTTTATTCTTTCAAAAACTTTGAAAACTTTATACATTAATCACCCATTCCTATCCCTCTCAACCAAGTCTCTGTAATAGCCATAACTTCATAGTTCATGCTTTACGTTAATCACCTTTACCCATAGTACTCCTAGCATTAAAATACACACATTTCGAATTATCCGACCCATCATACCTGTTATTTTGATTTTGCCTATCAATACTTTCACTGACGTCTACCTTCCTGTCCAATCCTTCACTTACTGACCTGGTACTCCAGTTCCCAGCTTCCTGTAACACTAGTTTGAACCCTCCTGAGTTGTTGGAGAATGAAAGGAGTATCTAATTTGGTTGTTCAATGTGACTAATTGCAATAAAGTATCGTGCATTTGGTACTTATGGGCATATAGGACCATAAGATGTAGGAGCAGTATTAGGCCATTTAGTCTGCTCAACCATTTGATCATGGCTGATTTAGATTCCCTTTCAACCCCATTTTCCATCTTTAAATATTCCCAATGACTTGGCCTCTGCAGTCATCCATTGCAATGAATTCCACTGATTCGTTACTCTCTGGCTAAAGAAGTTTATTCACATCTCTGTTCTAAAGGGTCACCCTTCAATTCAGACTGTGTCCTCTGGTCCTGGACTCCCCTACTGCAGGAGCAATGCATCTGTTCTCTATCTTCAGTTTATTCTATGTTGCGTGCTTATTATGGTAATTAGTCACGAGTGAGGGTGTGGAAAAAGCAAAGGGAATAAGACACATATTTGTGCTTTGTTTGCTGTAATTTGTAGCTTTGGACCACTAGATGGTGCATCTTTTGCTGACTGCTCAATATCATTCAATTGCACTTAGCTTACTTGGACACACTTAAGTTCGACCACTTCAAGATTTTATGTTTGTTAATTGCTAATAAAGGATTTGACTTTTGGAGTAATCATTGGAGCTGGTGGCACACCATGTAAGTATATCAAATCGGTAGGGTCGCAGGCAGCGGCAATTGCTTTGGTTTTGCCATCGCACCTACTATTGGGAACATCCACTCTATCCGGTGGAAGTTGGGATTGAACCCACGGTCTCTAGAGCTGAGGTGGTGGCTCTACTTGGCTGCCAACCTTCCACAGCTATTCATGCACACCTCAGACCCTTCTCATCACCATGCCTCATTTAAATTTGCCTTGTAATTTTTATTTATGACTTGGAGGAGTAAGTGGAGGGGTGGGTTACTAAGTTTGCAGATAGCATTTACAACAGTGTTATTGTAGATAGTGTTGCCTGGATATCACAGAAGGGTCCTGACAATTCCTAATGTATCTGTCACAGAAAGATTCATCCTCAACTGCATTAGCTGGATGACAGGCTTCCTCGTTCAGTAGCATCGGTTATTTATTAGTTATGGGCCCCCTCACTGGTATAAGTTCAGCATTGATGAAGATCATAAAACACAGAGGCAGAATTAGGCCATTCGGTCCATAGGTCCGCTCTACCATTCCATCATGGCCAATTTATTATCCCTTGCAATTCTCCTGCCTTCCCCCTGTAACATTTGACGCCCTTAGTAAGACCATAAGACAATGGAAGGAAAGCTTCCTGACATCAACTCTGTTCAATGTAGTTCTGAGTTTAAGGCAATCTCCCCCTCCTTTCTTTTCTTGATTTGCTCCCACGAACCTTAACTAATCCTTTTACCTCCTTAAACATGGTGGAATAGTGGGCCTTACTCCGGAAGATTCACTCACCAGTTACTGTCCAGAGCTACCCTCTCTTCAGCTGACAACTTAGTACTGAAGAAGCATTCACCAAAAGGGAGAGCTAATTCTACTGTTGGAGTTTCTGTTAGCTACTGATGATAGCTACCATTTAAGAGAGTAATTACTCAGTCTATCACTGACAAATGCAGCAGACAAGAATTATAGAAGTGTTGCTCAGGGAAGGATACACAGGCAGTTATGGGCAAGGACAATGCTTATCAATGTGCTAGTCTGCTACAATACATTTATTACAGTCAGCAGAATATTTTGTGAGTCTGTTGTTTACTGATATTCCTTGTGTGGCGTTCTCTGCCGCTACGTTCCATTTTGCTGGAATTCCTTCAGGCAGCCATTTAATGAAAGTGACAATCTTGGTCTTTGGTTAAACTTCACTCTTCAAAAGGTACAATATTTGCTAATGAACTTGATCACTCTTGCACAAGTAACTCCAATTCACCGACCACTCTTTCATGCACAGCTGTCAGTTATAAGCCAATTACCTAGCTCCCATAGTACAAGAATTCTACTGGAAGGGTTAATGTATTCTCATTTATTGTATTTGCATGTATGAACAAAATTCACATCCTTGTGCTGTCTGATTTGTGACACAGAACCACAATGTGTTAAACTAACAATGTTGAAATACAATGATCCACAAGAGATCAAAACAGATATTTTATTAAACTAAGGATCTTAGTGCACACAATGTTTTTTTAAAAACATAATCCAGAATTTTCACAGGAGCTTTGGCAACCAAAGTACAAGAAAATAGCCTCAAATCCATTGAGGGCGTTTGACTAGAGAGGATATCCGTAATAAAAAGCCTTTTCACTGTTGGCCAAAATTTATTCCGCCAGGTGAAGTGAGCAATATAAGTGCAGGTCACTTCTTCACTTCTCCAAGATCTTCAATGGAGTCATCATCCACCTGCAAGAATAATCAACATTCAGAAACAAGAAAATTGACAAGGTTTAAAATAGCGGATTGAACAAGTCACTTACTGGAATGTGCTGAATTTTGCAGCATGGGAAAATAAAAAAGGGAAGGAAATATTCTGCTCACTAAGTTTTTTTTAATCTCCACCTATGGGCAAGTGATAAAGTTTTGTAGCTATTTTAGCAGAAAGGATTAAAAAAACAAGGAGCCAAAACAGCAGATTACCAAACCTTACAACCACTGATGCTATAATGCTTCTGTGCTGGTGTGAGAACAGTTATAATAAAACCTTATAGTCCAATTTCACAGAAATGAATTTTTGACTAACACTGATATCTGGTTGAGAAGAGAAAATGTGATGGCAACAAAGGGATTAAGTAAGAGGGCAAATATGCTAAATGATCGATGTGGGAAAATTGAAATTATCCACTTTGTTAGGAAAAATAAATCAGTGATCCTACCTAAATGGTAAGAGATTGCAGAGTTCTGAGATGTAAAAGTATCTAGGTATCATAGTGCATGACTTTCAAAAGGCAATTATGCAGATAAATAGAAAACTAACAAAATGTTTATCTCTTTTTTGCTGGTGGAAATTGAATATAACCGAGTTTATGCTTCAATTACACAGAGCATCAATAAGACCACAATAATGTATGCATGCAGCAATGCTCTCCTTATTTACAGAAGGATATTAGTAAGCTGGAAGATTATCCCACACCCACTTTGTTTAAAATAAGGGGCTACAAATTAGACAAGTGATTTTTAAAAAATGTCAATTTATGGAATTCTCTACCTCAAAGTGTGGTGGAAATAGTACACATTTTTAAGGCAAAGGTAAATGGATACGATATGCAAGGTATGAAGTATCACCATGGAATGCTAAATTGAAGCTATAATCAGATCAATCATGATTCATTTGAATAGTGGAGCAGATTCAAGGGTCCAGTTGTCTGTTCTTGCTCTTTTGTGTTTTTACATGCTATACCACCATTCTTTAACTTTTTGATACAATTGCTCCTGTTTGCCATCCCAAACGCTTGCATTTTTCTATTTTATTCAATATCTTTAGCTGCTCAGCTTTCTGACCATTTCTGCTTACAGTATTTTTAATTTGCAAAGCTAGCTTTGACTTCCTCTTTCCATGGTTAACACTTCTAGCAAAAGTGCTAGAAATACTCAGTATACATGTTGCTTTCTCAGAGTCGCAGCAACCACAACATTATTTGCAATGTGTTCCTCCACATTTCAGGTTGACCTTTGTCAAATGGTTTACCCCTTTTCCAAGTGTTGCTGTCAGGTATCTGTTCCAGGATTTCAGCTACTGTGATATCAATCTGACCAAGTAGCCAAATGGTTTTAAAATCGCTATCAGACCTTCAGGAATTAAGGACAAAGTTTATACTATAATTTGTAGCAAACCACATTCATTTTATAGCAGAAGTTCTAGTCAGATCAATTAATTTCACTTGATTTTTGTGTGGGTGGACGGAGATCACAACACTGATAGAAAATTTAAGAAATTTAAGTTAGATCACAACTGCAGAAATCTTGAAGTTGCTGTCAGTTTAAAGATTCAATAATTACAAAATTCAGTAGTTTCATTGCAGATGTGTTTACAGTCTGTGTTTACAGACATTTTTAATCTTTTCCTCTCCCAGTATAGAGTGCCCTCCTGCTTTAAAACATCTACCATTGTTCCGGTACCTAAAAAGACCAAGGTAACAAGTCTGAACGACTTATGTCCTGTCGCACTCACCTCAATAATAAGTAAATGCTTTGAGAGGCTGGTCAAGAACTACATCTGCAGCATGCTACCACCCAAACTGGACCCCCTACAATTCACCTAACAACACAATTGATTGACAGATGATGCAATAGCCACAATTCTACACACCAAACTCACACATCTGGAGAAGATGGACACTTATGTGAGAATGCTGTTCTTAGACTACAGTTCAGCATTCAACACCATAATTCCCTACAGGCTCGACAAGAAGCTCAGAGACTTTGGCTTTCACCCTGCCTTGTGTAGCTGGATCCTGGACTTCCTGTCAGATTGCCAGCAAGTGGTAAGAGTGGGCTCCCTCACCTCTGCCCCTCTCATCCTCAGGGCTCTGTACCAAACCTCCTCCTTTACCCTCTGTATACCCATGACTGTGTTGTCACCCACAGCTCCAATCTGCTAATGAAATTTGCTGATGACACTACACTGATTGGCCTAATCTCAAATAATAATGAGGCAGCCTACACAGAAGACATCACCTTGGCACAGTGGTGTCAAGAAAACAACCTCTCACTCAATGTCACAAAAACAAAGGAGTTGGTTGTGGACTACAGGAGGAATGGAGACAGGCTAACCCCCATTGACATCAATGGATCTGGGGTTGAGAGGATGAACACTAAGTTCCCTGGCATAAACACCGAGGATGTCACGTGGTCCGTACATACTGGTTGTGTGGTGAAAAAGGCATAACAGTGTCTCGTTCACCTTAGACAGTTGAACAAGTTTGTTATGGGCCCACGAATCCACAGAACTTTCTACAGGGGCACGACTGAGAGCATCCTGACTGGCTAAATCACTGCCTGGTATGGGAACTGTACTTCCTTCAATTGCAGGGCTCTGCAGAGAGTGGTGCGGACAGCCCAGTGCATCTGTAGATGTGAACTTCCCACTACTCAGGACATTTACAAAGACAGGTGTGTAAAAAGGGCACGAAGGATCATTGAGGACCTGAGTCACCCTAACCTCAAACTGTTCCAGCTACTACCATCCGGAAAACGGTACTGCAACTTAAAAGCCAGGACCAACAGGATCCAGGACAGCTTCTTCCACCAGGCCATTACACTGCTTAATTCATGCTGACACAATTGTATTTCTATATTATATTGACTGTCCTGTTGTACATACTACTTATTAAAAATTACTCTAAATTGCACATTTAGAGTATAAAGATTTTTACTCCTCGTGTATGTGAAGGATGTAAGAAATAAAGTCAATTCAATTCAATCCATTACAACAGCAAAATCAAGGACAAAGATCTATTGTGATTGACATCTACAAATGCTTAAAAGATGTTTCTTTTGAGGAAAAAACATAAAATTGCTGAATAAATTGTTTTCCAATGAACATTTAATAAAGTGGAGGTTAAGCTGTATGCTAAATCATGCAGTTTGACAGGAATTGATTTGGGAACTGCCAGTAATCAGCCAGTTGCCGTTTAGCTCATTTCTGACATGTTCAGCCGGCCCCCTGCTCCACTACTGTACTTACCAATGAGTTCATTAGAACAGCTGTTAACTAGAGAGGGCTATTGCAGTCGTTGTGCCAGAAGTGCAGGAAAACATTTAAATTATATGTAATTGTATTCTGACATTTAAAACTTTATTTGTTTAATTATTCAACCACCAAAAACATTTAAAAACAATTCAAAAGCCATTGACAGCTACTCCAGTGCAAAATGCCCGAGACTTACTCACTGCCATCATGAGACTCTTTTGCACTGTCTCAAAGCCAAAGCCATCCTTCCATTCCTTTAGTGGGACAACCAGAACTGTACACAATAGTCCAGATATTGCTGAACCAGTGTTCTAAAAAGTTGTAAGATAGCCTTGACTTTTGAACTCAATGCCTCAACTAATAAAAGCAAGCATTCCATAAGTCTTCACCGTATCAAAGTGAATAGCCACTTTCAAGAAGCTATGAACTTGGACGCCAAGATCTCTCTACTGAGCAACACTATTAAGGGTCTTGCCTTTAGCAGTTCACTGTCTACACTACAGCCCACTGTACTTCACCTGATGCCTGTCTTCCACATTCAAAAAGCTGATTAAATCAAGGAAACTCCAACCAAGACCTTTTCCAGAGTTACTTACTCTGGGAAGAACAAATTCTCAAAACAACCAAAAAGCATTTTCAAGCTTTGCATTTAAAAGAAGCACATTAAACAATTTATACTAAAAAAATGCATCTGCAAATAATTAATGTACTCAACATTATCCAAATAATTTCTGTGCTTCCACCACCACTGTTAAAACCTGAATTTTAAAGATATGTTTTCACTCTAACTTGTAGCCAAGTCACATCTATTGTCATTTCGACCATAACTGCTATGTACAGTGCATAGTAAAAATGAGACAACGTTTTTCAGGACCATGATATTACAAGACACAGTACAAAAACTAGACTGAGCTACGTAAAAAACAAACCCTAGACTACCTACCCAGGACTGCATAAAGTGCACAATACAGGGCAGGCATTACAATAAATAATAAACAGGACAACAGGGCAGTAAGGTGTCAGTCCAGGCTCTGGGTATTGAGGAGTCTGATAGCTTGGGGGAAGAAACTGTTCCACAGTCTGGTCATGAAAGCCTGAATACTTTGGTGCCTTTTCCCAGACGGCAGGAGGGAGAAGAGTTTGTATGAGGGGTGCGTGTAATGACCAAATCCAATTAGCTAGAATTTTAACTTATCACATGTTCCAAATACTAACTTGAGAGACATCCGGAAGAGTTTTCCTCATTACATACTGAAAGACTCATGCTGAGAAATTCTACTGTACTGTAATGCACACAAATCGCAATCTTTGAACACCCACAACAACCAAACAGCTTCCTTCTGAGGACAACACGCAGAGTATTAATCAGCTTCACTCTCAGACATCTTGACAATCACAAGCCCAGAAATAGTTGAAGTTTTTCTGAATCCAAGTAACATTAATCTTACCTCTGGCCATTTCTCTTGAATAACATCCAGGATATCATCTGTAACATCACCCTGAATTGTGATTTCATCTTCTCCTGTAACTGATGCTCCACAGGAGAACTTCTGAGCAAAGAATCGCTGGGCTTCTTTAAGTTCAATCTCTGCTTATATGCAAGTAACCATTAACAATTATTTCAATTAAGATTTTGGGTTGAAATAACAAGATTCCAAGTTTAGGATAATGTTGTCTGGGATAATAACAAGAATAAAAGTTAACCAAGAGTTTTTTTTCTCTGTCAAACTATTTGCTCAACTGCCATGAAATTCTTTCATTTTGAAGAGACAATTTTACTGAATATAGATTGGAATAGGATAATAGCGAGAATGAAAATTAATCCATGAGCTTTTTCTCGTATATAATTTATTATATGATATTTTTTGTTCAACTGCCATGACATTTCAAAATTATTTTGACAGGAGGCAACACTGAAAATAGATTGGGGCAATGTACAGAAAATACCAATTCATATTTTATTCACTTTATATACAGGGGAATATTAAAATGACAGTAACATAAATAAAATTAAATACTTGCCGAAAGTTGCAAGGCCACAGACTCTTGTTACATATTTCTTTTTTGCTCTTGGAATTTTTGCTATTGTAACCTTCTGGGGTGCTGTCTTCTTTTTTTGTTTAATTATACCTCTGCCACCTTAAAAATGAATAGGAAACATTAATTTAGAACGCGTGTTCCATTTCCCGTGTGCTAAGTTTGTTTTATTTATGGACATAGGAAGTCCAAACTTACTTAGGGTTGGATCAAATATAGCTTTGCGCAGTGCCTTTGATTGATACATTAAGTTATTTATCACTTAAAAAGTGCAAATCATGTCTCTGCTAAATATTTTAAAGTAAGCCTTATATATGGAGGAAGAAAATGATATATCAGCAATCTTTATCACAGTAAATATTTAAAACCACATTTTACAAAGAAAACGGATGGAAAGATTGTACAAGATTTCCTTTGAAGATGTCAACATATCAAGAATTATTACAATCTTATAGAAAGACTCTGTGTATTCCTAAAAACAAAATCACAAAATGGTTACAAGGATTTCTACACATCTGCTGGTCTTGTTTAAATATAATTTCTTAAGGTAGAACAAATGATGTAGAGATTGCTTGCAAGACTTATTAAAACAGATGGGCTTTGCAAGATCAAGAAAGCTATTGAAGACTTCAGTATCTGTAGTAATTTTTCCTAATCACAACTTAAGAAAGTTAAATGTGGTGATCCAATTCTCCTTTGTGCCAGTAACCTTAAACTTCTGGTTATGATCCAGTGAATCTATGGAACTACTTAAATGCCGATGACAAGTGAGGAAAGGAACAGGCTGGATCTAACCCTTCTTTACATTTGAATTGCCAACGTTCACTCTTGGGCTCACATACAATAACTGCGATTTGGTCCATGCATTGGAGATTGTCTATTCAGCAAATGGTCAACAACTTCATCTTCAGGAGAAAATTATAAATTGAGATGCAGAAACACAGAACTCTGATTTGGCAATATTCTGAAAGGCAGCTGCATTCTGACAACCAAGCTCACTTGCAACAGCATCAGATTATATGAGACAAAATTTGCTTTGAAAAGTGACAAATGGAAATGCATGCCAGCCTAAAACATTCCAGTCATTCTTCTCTTGCGATTGGTGCTTTGCAGAGAAGGTGCAGGTTATCACGGGTTAAACAATGGCATTAATAAAGCCAAATTACCAGCAAAACAAAAATAAGCTATAGCTGACCTTAACACAATTGTATGATAGATGTGTATGCAGTTTAGTACTAATACATCTATGTTTAAACTGAAGCTATTCAAAGTTACACAAATGACTCATTTCTTCCCAGAAATTTAGAGTACAGATGGGTAAAAAAAAAGTTCAAGAGGAGCTTAATTTAAATGGATAGAATGTGTTTTGCAGTTAGTCAGCAGAAAGAGGGGTATTTATAAGACTGAGTTTTTTTTTGCATGGACAATTACATTCTAACATCAGAAGTTGCATTTAAATTCGGGATGTACACTACAACTGTGTACCTCCGTGACACTGATATGATCTATATTCTCATTACTTACTTAGCAATCTCAAGAGTTTCTTAGAAATGTATTGTAAATTCTTAAAAATAAATCCTTGGAAAAACAATTGGCTTTGATGGCTAAATTAGTGCAAATGAAGGTTTGGAGGATGCAATCGTCAAAAGCATTGTATAAAGGTAGTCCATTATCTGTACTAAGTGCCAGCATGGAGTTTTTTTCATTTTTCGTTAATCAAAAGAATACAGTAATGTACATTGTATGATTTGTTCTATTGATAACTATTAGGAACTACACTTTTATAGTACTGTAGTGGTATTGTTAGTGTTCTAATTTGTTCTGTATTTCATTTAAATACCCAATTTGTTACTTAGTTAAATGGTAGTTTCTCTTTTTTATACATTTTTGACTAATTCCATGAAACGTCCGCTAAGTGGGGCAGCCACTTAATTGGGCCAAAATGTACTGGTCTTGATGTGTCCCAGTTAACCAGACTTCACTGTATTTGTAAAAAATTATTTATAGGTGAAGTAACCTCGTCTTTGTTTTTTCTTTTCTTCCTCCTCGCCAGATGGTGGCTCTCCTCCTCCTGAATCCTGCTGTGGGGACTGATCTGTTTTAAAAAAAAGTAAAATATCAAAGTTAAGTCTCAATGGAAAAAAATCACATCTGATCATTTTTAAACAATAAAAGGTTCAGATTTCAAACTGTATACAGGCTTTCCCCGCTATTCGAAGGTAGAGCGTTCCTATGAAATGGTTCGTAAGCCGGAATGTCGTAAATTGAAGAAGCAATTACCATTTATTTTTATGGGAAAAATTTGTGAGCGTTCACAGACACAAAAAAATAACCTACCAAATCATGCCAAATAACACATAAAACCTAAAATAAAAGTAAGATATAGTAAAAGCAGGAATGATCTGATAAATACACAGCATATATAATGTATGAATACTTTTCTACAAATATTGCTGTCTACCAAAGTGGAAATCTCATGCAAGCGCTCTCAGCAAAAACACATGGCACAAGCGCTCCTGGCAGAAGCACTTTTTTCAGTAACCTTTAAGCTATGAAGTTACCAAATAACACATAAAAATACACAGCCTATATAAACTAGAAATAATGTACGCCCAGTGTAGTTTCACTTACTGGAATTAGGAAGATGGTGAGGACACTGATGATGGTGCGTTAGGCTGAGTCGTCGTAGACTGGGGTGGTGGGACACTGGGGTGTCATCTCATTGTCGTCTGTTTCCATCAGGGCAGGCAGGTCACCTTCTTCTGTCTGCCTGCCTCAATGTTGAAGGTTGAGTTTTGTTGTCTGCTATGGCTGATGTGGAAGGCTTGAAAAACGACAGTATGCTTGACTGTTTAGCCTTGCTCATTTTTCCATTATACAGTTCTTTGTAAGCACTCAAACCATCCTGCAAACCTGCCCTAAACCTACGTACCCTTTCAAAATTAAAGTCATACTTTTCTGCAATCATTGCAGCGTTGTCAATCATAGCGAAAATCTCACGCAATTGCTTCACGTTCAGTTCCTGGACGACTTCACTTTTGGGCCGTTAGCTACTGCGTTCGGCTTCGTTATCATTTCCTCTTCATCTGTCAGTTCTTGGTCATGGGATGCCAAAATCTCTTCAACATCATCTTCGTCAACTTCCACAAACCCTTATCCAAACTCACTATATCCTTACTTAATTCACCACGATCCAAACGCTTTATTACGTCTAGTATAACACCCTTATGCACTCTTTTAAGCTTTTCCAATACCTTAGGACTCAACTTGCCAACTTGCTAACGGATGCACAAAATAAATCGACATAAAGCACAGATGCTCACAGGCACGTGTTTAAGCAATGCCGGCTAGAATTCAGTTCGGGGAAGGAGCTAGTCTGCTTGGCACGCTCTGCCTTTTTTCACATGCTGCCTTTTTCGTGCGCTGCCTTTTTTTGTAACAGTGAAAACACCTTCTGTTAGTGAAAACAGGTAACTAACACAGACAGACAGACATACTTTATTGATCCTGAGGGAAATTGGGTTTCGTTACAGTCACACCACAAAGAATAGTGAAGAAATATTGCAATATAAAACCATAAATAATAATGTTAATCATGCCAAGTGGAAAAAATAAGTCCAGGACCCGCCTATTGGCTCAGGGTGTCTGACAGTCCAAGGGAGGAGTTGTAAAGTTTGATGGTCACAGGTAGGAATGACTTCCTATGACGTTCAGTGTTACATCTTGGTGGAATGAGTCTCTGTGCCTAACCAGTACATTATGGAGTGGATGGGAGTCATTGCCCAAGATGGCATGCAACTTGGACAGTATCCTCTTTTCAGACACCACCGTCAGAGAGTCCAGTTCCACCCCAACAACATCACTGGCCTTAAGAATGAGTTTGTTGATTCTGTTGGTGTCTGCTACCCTCAGCCTGCTGTCCCAGCACACAACAGCAAACATGATAGCACAGGCCACCACAGACTCGTAGAACATCCTCAGCGTTGTCCGACAGATGTTAAAGGACCTCAGTCTCCTCAGGAAATGGAGACGGCTCTGACCCTTCTTGTAGACAGCCTCAGTGTTCTTTGACCAGTCCAGTTTATTGTCCACTCGTATCCCCAGGTATTTGTAATCCTCCACCATGTCCACACTGACCCCTTGGATGGAAACAGGGGTCACCGGTGCCTTAGCCCTCCTCAGGTCCACCACCAGCTCCTTAGTCTTTTTCACATTAAGCTGCAGATGATTCTGCTCGCACCATGTGACAAAGTTTCCCACTTTGAAATGTAGGTCTTTCATAACAGCGAGTTGACGTAAAGCAAACGTTCAAAAAACGGGGGACACCTGTACTAGGTTGACATAGGCTGGTTGATCAAGACTGTTTTTTAAATAAAACTATTGAATTACTTAATTAGTCTTTACATCAATGTAAAGTGGAAGAAGAATGATTGAAAGAGTTAATATTGAACTAGAAATTCACAAACACACTCTTACAAATTCTGTATTATTCAAAGTCATTAGGTTCAGACAGTATATAGTTAATATTTTTCCAGTCATACCCAACTAGTTTTTAAAAATGCGTTGGGGGATTCTGGTTCTACCACCCTTTCAAACAGCAACTTGCGGACTCTTACCCTGAAGCTTTTAGTTTTAACCTATGTTATCTGATTTCCTATAAGGAGGTAAAGCCCTTCCTACTTATTCTTTCCAGATCCCTTTCTGCACAAGATGGCACCCGTGGCTAATGGTGATTTGTTGCAGACAGCTCACAAAATACTAGATACTCTAGTATACTTCTGAACTGCTATCACCACAGTCAGCAGCATGTAATTCCCCTTTTACGGACATACTTTTGAACTGATTAAACAGTCTGGCACTTTTTCAATCTCCTGAGGGATTCAGGAAACTAGACTCTTGAGAGTGCAGGTCCAGCCAGGGCGGCCAAGCTGGTGGTGTGAGCTGCACTGAGATCCAATAGCACATGGTCAGCTCCATTACTTCGTGCCAATTAAAGCATCGAGCAAGATTAAAATTGTTGAGGACCAGGGTGAAAAATGAACAAGTGTTCAGTGCTGCCTGCCTGTGTTTGACCTGCCTCCTTCTCTTCTCACTACTACCATTGGGCAGGAAGTGCAGGAGTCTTGGGTCCCACTCATCTCTTACACTTCAGCTAAAAAAAGAAAATTATTCATCATTTTAACCAAATTAACGTTGGAAGGTTGATTGACAGAACCATTTGCTTCTCCACATTATCATTATATCACCTGCAAACTTCTGTAATGCCCTGGCTAAGATTTCTAATGCTATGCTGTAGATAGCAGTTTACACTGTGTCCTGCTGGTAGAAAGTTTTGGTTTTGGCTAGACATAAGAAGCCTTGCTGCCCAACTTAGGAATGTATGTGTCAGCCAATCAGGATGGTAGAGTCAGGAGAAAGTTCTAGAGAACAGGAAGGGGTGGGGGAGAAGAGAGATTAATCTGGTTCAGGGTCGTTATTTTTTGGTGGCACTTGCAGGGAGGACAGGAGAAAGATCCAAAACTCTGGAGGGAGAGCCCATTTGTATGAGATGGATTTCGAGCGAAGTCCGGAGTGTGGCGTAAACGCCAACTCCACAAAGAGCTCTAACTTTATGTGCACATTTGGACTGGTTTAACTGTAATGGGCCTTTTTATTTCTTTTTCTTTTCTCTTTCCTACTAACTGTTTGATAAAGCTAAAATTTGTAAATATATATACTTTATAATTTTATGCAGTGTACGTTCTGTTATTTCTTGCCGACAATTGTGTATGGCCAGTATTTACACAGCATTCACTCAAATTAAGGTTTCTTTAATTGGAACATCACCACATTCCCATTTGTTTGAATCCCAAATCATACCAACCCTTGATGTTCAATTTTATGAAGGGTGGCCTTCTCACCACTGAGTCCTGTGGCTGTTAACAGAGCAGGCTAACGAGCCAAGTTTGCTTACAAGCCCGGTGAGGTTTGTGGCAGCTTCATCCGGAGATTTCTCAAATGCTGTGTGACTGCTGTTTTAGAGTCGATTAAGCGGTTTGTGTGTTTAAGCCTGTGTTTTAAACTAGTGATGGGGAATGGGACGAAGGTACTTTATTATACGCCACAGGGATTAAGGTTTGGTGCGATTCAAAGAGATTATCCACAAATAATGCTTTGAGCGGGGTGGATGTCTGAATTCCCAATGATCTGTTATTCAGAGTGCTGAGTTCTGTAAACGTTTTGGGGAAAGTTACGCTGATTGAATGGTGTTTTGACCAATCAGCTAGTAAGGATGTCAAGTTAGTCCACACTAGCTGTGATGCAACTGAAGTCACACTGCCTGCTAGGCTGGAGAGGCAGGCCATGGGCAGTCCATATTTTTAGAGAAGGGGAGCAGGTAGCAGAGAGCAAAGACTTTAAAGGCAAGTTATTCTCATTTCTGCAAAGTGAGGGAAAAGGGTTGTCTGATGTGAAAGCTCTGATGGGTCCTTCAGTGGTTGATTTAACAACCAGTCTGTTTGGCAAACAAAGATAGTTAATTCCCACATCCCCCTTAGTTTATATGTACACTGTTAATAAATTGTTTGCAACACCACTGATGAAAGTTCAAGTAAGAGAAAATAGAAAATACGTTATACAATGTGGTGAATTGATTTGATGTGATCCATTTCTAAATTTATGATTGTTAATTTGTGATGAACATCCTATATTTTTATTGTGTCTATTTTTAGAATCAATAATGATCACATTGGAGAAAAAGGAAACAGAATGATTAAAATATCAATTAGCTGACATTTTGGAGAATTGCACAATATTATTTCTGTCATTCCATTCAATTAATAACAATGAGTTCAAAAAAGTCTTTGTTTCGTCAGTAACAAAATAATCTCTTCACGATTCTCCAAGCAGAATTCTTTTTATTCTGCCCTTTATCTTTTCCAGCTATCACCTCCCAGTTTCTCACTTCATTCCCCTCCACTTCTGCCTCACCTGGCTTCAACTATTCCCTTCCAGCTAGTATGCCTATCGGTTTCACTTGGATAGAACCAAATTTGGCTAGGTAGAACCAGATACAGATGGCTCAAACAATTTCAAAGCTGTTTTGTCTGGTTCAAACCAGAGTTTAAGGTAAAGGAACCCTTAGGAGGCAGTGATCTTAATATGATAGAATTCACCCTGCAGTTTGAGGGGGAAAAGTTAAAATTTGATAAAATCAGGATTACAGTGGAGTAAAGGGAACTACAGGGCATGAGAGAGGAGCTGGCTAAAGTTGATTGGAAGGGGACATTAGCAGTGATGATGGCAGATTAGCATTGGCTGGAGTTTTTCGGAGAAATTCAGAAGGTACATGATATATTCATCCTAAAGAAGTATTCTAAACAGAGGATGACGCAACTGTTGCTGACAGGGAGCACAACTACAGCATAAAGCAAAAGAGAGGACATATAATGTCGCAAAATACAGTGATGAACTAGAGGATTGGGAAGCTTTTAAAAACAAACAGAAGGCAACTAAAAACAAAAAGGAGATAAAACATAAGATATCAAGGTAAGCTAGCTTATAAAATAAAAGAGAATACCGGAAGTATTTTTGCAGATATACGTATAAAGAGTAAAAGAGAGACAAAAGATGTTTTTAGAGTGCTGGAAAATGATGTTGGAGAGTTAACAATGCAGGAACAAGGAAACAGTGGTTGAAACTAATTGTACTTTGCACAATTTTTCACTGTAGAAGATACCAACAGTGTGCCTGAAACTCAAGTGTCAAGGGCAAAAGTGAGTGGAGTTGCTATTACTATGATGGTATTTTGGAACCTGAAAGATCTGAAGGTAGACAAGTCACCTCGACTGGATGGACTACATTCCAAGGTTTTGAAAACAGGTTGCTAGAGGCATCAGTAGTGGTCTTTTAAGAATCACTAGATCCTGGAATGGTTTTGGAGGACTGAAAATTGAAATTTCACTAGACTCTTTAAGAATGGAAGGAGGTAAAAGACAGGAAATTATAGGCCAGTTAGCTGTACTTCAGTAGTTGGTAATGAGCCTACTATTAATTATGAGGTTTCACGGTACTTGGAGGCATATGATTAAAAAAGGCCAAAGACAGTATGGTTTTCTTCAGGGAATATCTTGCCTGACATATCTGTTGGAATTATTTGAGGAAATAATTGGCAGGATAGACAAAAGAGAGCCAGTGAATGTTGTTTACTTGGATTTGCAGGCCTTTGACAAGGTCCTGCCAATGAGGCTGCTAAACAAAATAAGAACCATGGTATTACAGAAAAGATACTAATATGGATAGAAATTGGCTGACTGGCAGGAGACAAAGAGTGGAAATAAAAGGACTGTTTGTGGGAATAAAGACAACCTTTTCTGATTGGCTGCCAGTGACTAATGTTGATCTGCAGGGGTCAGGGTTAAGAATGCTTCCTTGCATGCTTTGACAGAATTGATGGCTTTGTGGCCAAGTTTGCAGATGATAAGTGGAGGGGCAGATAACATTGATGAAACAGGGAGTCTATAGAAGGACTTTGACAGACTAGGAGATGGGGCAAAGAAGTAGCAGATGAAATACAGTGTGAGGAAGAGTATCGTCATGCACCTTGGTAGAAGGAATAAACACATATAATATTGTACACCTTGAAGCTGAGTTCTTTGATCAGAGGGAAGCCCAATGGACAAGCTTGTCCTTCACGACAATTTTGTTGTAGTGATATCTACTGTGACTGGTAATAAGGTGAATGTAGCATTATGGAAAAAAATCACAAACGCATTAATATTTTCTGAACAGATAGAGTACATAGCATATGCACCATTTACCATAAAACTGGTGTTAAGCTACAAAAAATCGAACAGCTGATATCAACAGACAGAAGCACAGAATATCTACGTTTAAAAATACTACAAGAAATGCTTGCTTCTCTCTTTTTTTTACCTATATTGAGTTTTGCAAATTCCTCTGGGCAATTCTTCTCCAGCCATTGTCTGCACTTTGTATACTGGGGCATATATTCACAATACTGTAAAAGCAAAAGCACGTGTTTATAACTCAGTTAAGTTTTTCAAAGTATTAATGAACATACCTCATTCAGAGAGTCGCTGTTGTAAGTACCACCAGCAGAATCAGTTAACCAATGTTGAGGTGGCTTGCTCCCAGTGTGTTACAACTGGTAACGAGTCATACAAATTTTGGAGAGAAATCACACTTGAACTACAATTCGTGAAGGTCAGAGTAACAATTTATGTTAAAACTTAAACACCTAGTAGAGGAACCTTGAGCAACAGCAAAACTACACTCGTTCAAAGATGCCAGTGGGGATTCAAAATAAACGCAGCATTTAACAGCCCATGTACAATAAGGTTTGATGAAAGATCATTGACTGAAAATGTTAAATAGTTCTCTCTCTGCAGCTGTTTGCAGACCTACTGATGGTTTGTTGTTTTTTAGTATTTTTAATTTCAAGATTTCAATATCTATTGTTTTCTGCTTTACAATTTAAATTTAGCAGTTCGAATTACTTTTATATTTAGTTTTGCTCAGGTCTCTTCAGAGCATTTGTTATTGTTTTTCAAGCATAGCACAATTCAAAAATATGTAAGAAAAGGTTAGCAATAGTACTGGAAACTATTTAGTATAAAACAATAAAAAGTCACCATTTAACTGAGAAAACTGCAGAAATGTTTTATTAATATTTATGGACATTTGAAGCTGAATAAGTACAATTGCTGTAAAATATGGAAATCTGGTTGGCTTAGACAAACTGGCCACTCTGACAGCAGAGGTGTTGACTCTTTACTGTTATCAATATCCTACATGGCCTGGTTCCAGAGTGATTTAACTGGAACAATACTGACCCCTAATGACAGAACTATAGCACATTTAGATAATAGAGTTGTAAAGATTGTATTTATTGTACTGTAATTACAATAATTACAAATAATTATCCTAAGCCTTAATAGCTTGGAGTCTGCAATGGTAAAGGTTGATAAACTCTGCATTCATAACACTGGGAAACATTTAGTAACTTCTAGACTATGAATGTGCCATTGAACGGGGCCTTCATCAAGGACTCCCACCATCCAGGCCATGTTTTCTTCTCGCTACCACCATTAGGAAGGTGGTACAGGAGCCTCAGGACCTACTCACCAGGTTCAGGAACAGTTATTATCCCTTAACCATCAGGCTCTTGAACCAAAGAGGATTATTTCACTCGCCTCATGACTGAACTGGTCCCACAACCTATGGACTCACTTTCAAGGACTCATCTCATGTTCTCGATATTTATTGTTTGTTTGTTTATTATTCTTTTCTTTTGAATTTGCGCAGTTTGTTGTCTTTTGCACATTGGCTGTTTGTCCATTTTTCATTGATTCTATTATAATTCTTGGATTTACTGTGTTTGCCCAAAAAAACCCCTAAATCTCAGTGTTGTAGTATATGGTGACATTACATACTTCAAAAATAAATTTACTTTGAACTTTGATTGCAGAAGCCTAGAACCTCTTGCCAGTGATTTCCTAAGCTTTTTTTCCCCAAATTTCTCCCAAGTAATCAAGAACACTTGAACTGCTATTAAGTTTGAACTACTATTAAGTTTGAACTGCCTACAAGTTAGCCTCACTGTACTCGTAAAATGACATAGTCTTACATAGTATAACAATCTTTAAAATTATATACCAACTTTTTCTGGAGGCCCAATCAAATGGGGAGGAGGCAAGTAACAGTAAGTTAAGGACAAGTGGAGCAGCCATTATTGGAGTGGAGCAGCATTAAAGTGGGGAAGCTTTGACTCAACAGGCTTTGGCAAGGTAAGTTTCTGTTAAGTTTCTTCTTCATTCTTTGTCTGTTAGTGCAGTGAGAATGGCTCCAGGGGCTGTGTGGTGCTCTTTATAAGAGACGTGGGAATTCTGGGAGATCTCCAGACTCCTGGATAACCACATCTGCACCAGATGCACTAAGCTGCAGCTCTTCTGAGAACGTGTTAAGGATCTGGAGCTGCAGCGAGATGACCGTTGGCTCATACAGGGAACTGAGGAGGTGACAGATAGGAGCTACAGGAGGCAGGTACCTGGGTGACTGTCTGAAGAGAGAAGGCCAAAGGGCAGCCTGTGTAGAGCGCTCCTATAAGCTGTTCCCCTCGTTAATAAGTATACTGCTATGTGGGAGGGAACGACCTACCGATGGGACCCGCAGCCACCGTGTCTCTGGGACTGAGTCTGGCATTGTGGCTCAGAAGCTGGGGCAAGAAGAAAACTGCAGTACTGACAAGGACTTCCATAGTTGGAGGAGTAGACACGACATTCTGTATGCAAAAGAGACATCTGGATGGAATGGTGCCTCCTAGGTGTCAGATCGACTCCACGGCATTCTGAAGGGGGAGCTGGAGTAGCCAGAAGAGCTGGTACATATTGGCACCAATAATCTAGGTAGGAAAAGAGAGGAGGTCCTGAAGAGAGAACTTAGAGAGTTAGGTAGAAAGCTGAAGAGCAGGGCGTCCAGGGTAGGAATCGCTGGATTGCTGCCTGTGCCACATGTCAGTGAGTAGAAGAATAGGATGATTTGGTAGATTAACATGTGGCTGAGGAATTGGTTCAAGGGGCAGGGCTTCAGATTTCTGGATAACTGGGATCTCTTTCTGGGAAGGTATGCCCTGTACAAAAGGGACGGGTCACCCCTGTACCTGAGGGGGACCAATAAACTTGCAGGCAAGTCTGACAGAGGTTTTGGGGAGGTTTAAACTAATTTGGCAGGGGAATGAGAACCAGAGTGATAGGGTTGAGGATGGGGCAGTTGCTATAGAACTAGATGCAGTATGCAGTGTGACTGTCATGAAGGACAGGCAGATGACAGGGCAAAATTGCAGTGGGATGAGTTGCTGTATAACATGGGGACAAAATCCAAAAGGATGACCAATACAGGACTGAAGTGTTATATTTCAATGCAAGTAGAGTCATGGCTGGAAAAAGATCACTGTTGGGAGCTTAACATCCAAGGATACACAATGTCTCGAAAGGACAGGCAGGTAGGCAGAGGGGGTGGTGTGGCTGTGTTGGTAAAAAGAATATGAAATCAAATCATTAGAAAGAGGTAACACATGATTGAAAAATGTAGAATCCTTGTGGGTAGAGTTAAGAAACAGCAAGATTAAAAGACCCTGATAGGGGTTATTTACAGGCCTCTGAACTGTAGCCAGGATGTGAGTTATAACGGGAGATAGAAAATGCATGGCAAAAGAGCAATATTATGACAGTTAAATGTGCAGGTAGATTGGGAAAATTAGGTTCGTGTTGAACCCACTAGGGAATAGGCTTTTCTGGATTGGGTGTTGTGTAATGAACTGGATTTGACTAGGGAGCTTAAGGTAAAGGAACCCTTAGGAGACAGTGATCATAATGATAGACTTTACCCTGCAATTTGAGAGGGAGAAGCTAAAGTCAGATATAATCGGTATTACAGTGGAGTAAAGGGAATTAAAGAGGCATGAGAGAGGAGCTGGCCAAAGTTGCAAGGGGACACAGGCAAGGATGACAAAAGAACAGCAATGGCTGGAGCTCCTGGGAGCAATTCGGAAGCACACGATACATCCCAAAGAAGAAGTCAAAGCCAACGTAAAAGTGAAAGAGACAACGTATAATAGACCAAAAAGTTAGTGGGATGTTAGAGGACTGGGAAGCCTTTAAAAACAAGAACCCAGGGTATTATATGAAAGATGGCAAGGGCAGAGGATTGGCTGATTGGCAGGAAGCAAAGAGTGGTTGGTTTTTCTGGTTGGTTGCCAGTGACCAGTGGTGGCTATGGAGGTTGAGTCATTGGGTGTAGTTAAGGCAGAAGTTGATGGGTTCTTGATTAGTCAGGACATGAAAGGTTATGGGAGAAGGTAGGAGAATGGGGTTGAGAGGGAAAATTGGTTAGTCATGATGAAATGGCAATGCAGAGTCAATGGGCTGAATAGCCTAATTCTGCTCCTTTCTCTTATGGTTTAACTTTGTTTTTGTACACACAGTTGGATGTTGCATAGATGAGAAAGGACACTCAAATATTTAGAATAATTGTATTAACATTGCTCCAATAAGGCATTCTAATTACTGCACAATCCTTGATAAATTTAACAGAATGTGGTGGATTGTGCTAGCCAGCTGCAATAAAAGTGTCAATGAGTTCAGGATTTCCATTACTTTGAGAGTGGGGCTTCAATTAGGGAACTGGTCAGTCATTTCTGTTGGGATTATGGGTGGATTGACTACTGGCATGGCTGCCAGTATGGTAGAAGGCTTAGAACATAGCATGGTTGGATGGAAGGATGTAGTGAGGATCCTTGTCTCAGCTGTTATGCTATTTAAAGTTGAGAAATCCTAAATGAACGTTACCTCACTTTTCTTAATATACACTATTTCTGTTTTTTGCATGTTTTTAATTTACAGCATACGTATGTTTTTAATATACGTATACTGTAATTGATTTACTTACTTATTCTTTTTTTTGTTTTCTCTTATATATTATGTATTGCATTGACTGCTGCTAAGTTAACAAACTTCACATCACATACCGGCGATAATAAACCTGATTCTAAAATACTGTATCTGTTGATAAATATCTAGAGAGTAGTGGATTTGAATATGTTACCTATTCAAATCTATTTACAATGGAGCTCATGGCAGCCAGAAATAACCATGTTACCAGCCCATTGTAAAAAGATACATTTCAATACATTTCACTTTTCAGGCTGAATATACAAATATGCTGCATATCTTAATTACGGCACTGACAATGACGCAGGAATGCAATCGTCAATAATTTATCAGTTGATTCTCGGTAACTGTGATATGCAGTAAAAAGATAACATTTTATTTTATTCAGATAGAGCACGGAAACTGACTCTTCTGACCCAATGAGCCCTCACGCCCAGTTACACCTGTGTGAACAATTAACCTCTGAGCCTGTACATCTTTGGACTGTGGGAGGAAACTGAAGCACCTCGGGGAAACCCACATGGTCATGGGGAGGATGCACAAATGCCCTACAGACAGTGTTACATTACTGAGCCGCCCCATTTAGATACTCACTGCAACTTTATTTGTTACAAATTAAAATTTGTAGAGTCAGAGGTTAAATGCAGATACAAGGGGTGACTGATAAGTTCATGGCCTAAGGTAGAAGGAGTCAATTTTAGAAAACCTAGTACATTTATTTTTCAACATACTCCCCTCCTGCATGTACACACTTAATCCAGTGTTCATGGAGCATACAGATCCCTTCTTTGTAGAAGTAGTCCACAGCGGGGTGATTGATAAGTTCGTGGACTAAGGTAGAAGGAGATGCATTATGAACTTCAAACTTTCAGCATTATTACTCAGAGCTGAACTGCACGCACATGAAATGAGAGCATCTTGGACCTCCAGGTGGTCCACAGCAGGGTCGATCGATAAGTTCGTGGCCTAAGGTAGAAGGAGATGAGCTATACAGCTCTTGTTCCATGCACCTGTAGATCAACTCTGAGTGAAAGTGCAGAAAGTTTGAAGTTAATAACACATCTCCTTCTACCTTAGGCCACAAACTTATCAATCATGCCTGCTGTGGACCACTTCGGGAGGTCCAAGACGCCAACTTCCACAAAAAAAGGGATCCATATGACCACTGGACTAATTGTGTAAATGTAGGAAAAATAAATGTGCTAGGTTTTCTAAAATTGACTCCTTCTACCTTAGGCTACAAACTTATCAATCACCCCTTGTATAAGCAGTTGCAAAAGGCACTTAAAAAAAAAACAAAAAAAAAAAATGGATGTTGGCAGGATTTGAGGACCTGAGTTTTAGGGAAAGGTTGAATAGGTCGGAATTTATTCCCTGGAGTGTAGGAAATTGAGGGGTGATTTGATAGAGATTTACAAAACTACGAAGGATATAGATAGGGTTAATGCAAACAGGCTTTTTCCACTGAGGTTGGGTGAGCTTACAACTAGAGGTCATTGGTTAAGGATAAAAGTTGAAATATTTAAGGGGAGCCTGAGGAGGAACCTCTTCATTCAAGAGTGTGGTGTGAGTGTGGAACAAGCTGCACTGGAAGTAGTGGATGTGGGTTCAACTGCAAAACTTAAAGAGAAGCTTAGATTAGTAGGATGGGAGGGATATGGAGGATGCAGGTGAAGGCAGACTAGGGCTAGGCCGAATAACAGTTCAGCTCAGACTAGGTGGACCAAACAGCGTTTCTGTGCTTATAGCGTACTATGACTCTATACAAATAAAAATATGGATGTATTACAGTTGAATTAAATCCCAGTATAACTGCTCCCTCTTTATACCTTTTCAAGTAGTAAATCAGTGGAAAACAAACTGTAAATTGTTATGTTCTCACACCCAAGTCAATAGGGGCTCAAATAGGATTCTACAAAAATATCATTTAAAGCAGAATGAAGATAAATGCAATGGATGAAGAAAAATAGGAAAAAGAAGCAGGAGAGAGGTTATTGAATTTGATGTAATTAATTGTACTTACCTCTGTTGGCAACGAACAGACTAGAAACAGAGGGAAAGAAACATTAATTTTTGAGGTCAAAATTGTAAGCATAATCTAGCTCAAAAAACAATGATGACATTTTGAAATCAACAAAGCTGAGAAATCCTTGTATACAATAAAATCAATTAGCTTAATTGATTAAATAAAACAATACACATTTTTGAAGTGACAAATTCAAAGTGAAAATTCTCTTATTTCAATGCTTAATTAGGATCATACACATGGAGTAAAAAAATTACCAAATACCTTTTCTGAATGTTTTAAAGTTACATTAAAATATAAGCTTGTAAGTCAACATCAAGCTACTCCATAACAGAGAACATCATTGCTCTGAGCAAGCTTTGCTTTAGTTGAACTTTATTGCATTCAGTTATTTCTTCCCCACCCCCACTTTTTTTGCACTTCCTTCACTGAAACAAGAACAGTCCTAGCTCCAAACTTTACTATGAATCTTGTCCTGCATAAACATGGTCACATTTTCAATTTCTTCCACCTCACACAGAGCAATGCATTTCCATATAATCAGCAATATGACTACGATCTGATATTGCTGCAGAAGAGAAACTGTTCAAAGATATAATTTCAAACTAGCAATACTATTTTATCCTGCTGCATTTTATTCCATCGAAATAACTAAGTCCTCCTCATGCTAGCATTGCGCCACAGTACAAGTTTAGTTTCTGAGAAACTTACCTCCACAATAGAGAACTTTTAACGGACATTGCAGTTTACTGCTGGCTGGGTTTTCTTCCCTTTTGTTTTCTGATTCAGCATTTTCAGTAGTGGCCATCTCATCAATCTAAAGTGGTTTGTCCAAAACAAACAAGATCAATGTACTTTCCAAACCCACCCAAAACATAAATTTAAAGCATAAGATTTATTTATGAGGCGATCAGAATCTGAGGCCATTTTATTTGCATCAATACAATGGATTCCCTTCATAGAATGCCGTGGATTTGGACGATAGGGTTGGAAAAGGAAAAATATTGTTAAAAAGAGTTGAAGCACTGATTAGCCAGAATCCAACTGAATGGCAGAATACACCTGTAAGAGAAGAAACCCATGAATAGAGTCTGTTCTGCTGTTGGAAAATTTCATAGCTGAAGTGGGATCTAATTTCCTATCTGGTCTTTCCCCATATTCTGTGTGCCTTTACTTACAAATATCAAATTTGATTTAAAATTAGCAATTTATGCCAGCTCATTTGTCACCACTGGAGGAACATCTGATACTTTCACACTGACACCCAGCTTAACACTGTACTGCAATGTGCCGATTCACTGGGCCTCCAGTTCAAAACCACAGGAGGTACCTATTTCCTTTCAGAAAAAGAGAATGCTTGGGTTTGCATGCTGCAAGCAAAGCGATAGTCTCTGAAGGAAAGGGCCACTTGGTATGGAGAGGTGGTTGCCACGGGGTGGGCTGCGGTGAGCAGTGCAGCTGCTCTGTGTTGAGAAGTAGCACATCATGAAGATTGCAGGTCAGTGGACTGCTAGCCCAGGTCCTTTGGCCTCCTGCTCAACAAGTGTGATGGAAACCGCTGTCTCCCCATCAATTATGTGGCTGCTGAGCTCTGAACATTTCTCAGTGATTAAAGGGGTAACAGAAGCTGCTGGCACTTTCGGTAACATAGAAACATAGAAAACCTACAGCACAATACAGGCCCTTCAGCCCACAAAGTTGTGCGGAAAATGTCCCTACCTCAGAAATCACTAGGCTTACTAATAGCCCTCAATTTTACTAACTTCCATGTACCTATCTAAAAATCACTTAAAAGACCCTATTGTATCTGTCTCTCATCATCTTATAAACCTCTATCAGGTCACCTCTCATCCTCCTTTGCTCCAAGGAGAAAAGGCCGAGTTCACTCAACCTATTCTCATAAGGAATGCTGCCCAATCCAGTCAACGTCCTTGTAAATCTCCTCTGCCCCCTTTCTATGGCTTCCACATCCTTCCTGTAGTGAGACAACCAGAACTGCAAGTGGGGTCTGACCAGGGTCCTATATAGCTGCAACATTACCTCTCGGCTCCTAAATTCAATTCCACGATTGATGAAGGCCAATACACCATACGCCTTCTTAACCACAGAGTCAACCTGTGCAGCTGATTTGAGCGTCCTATGGACTCAAACCCCAAGATCCCTCTGATCCTCCACACTGCCAAGAGTCTTACCATTAATACTATATTCTGGCATCATATTTAACCTACCAAAATGAACCACTTCACACTTATCTGGGTTGAACTCCATCTGCCACTTCTCAGCCCAGTTTTGCATCCTATCAATGTCCCACTGTAACCTCTGACAGCCCTCCACACTATCCACAACACCTCCAATATTTGTGTCATCAGCAAACTTACTAACCCATCCCTCCACTTCCTCATCCAGGTCATTTATAAAAATCACAAAGTGTAAGGGTCCCAGAACAGATCCCTGAGGCACCCCACTGGTGACAGACCTCCATGCAGAATATGACCCGTCTACAACCACTCTGCCTTCTGTGGGCAAGCCAGTTCTGGATTCACAAAGCAATGTCCCCTTGGATCCCATGCCTCCTTACTTTCTCAATAAACCTTGCAAGAGGTACCTTATCAAATGCCTTGCTGAAATCCATATACACAACATCTACTGCTCTTCCTTCATCAACGTGTTTAGTCACATCCTCAAAAAATTCAATCAGGCTCGTAAGGCATGACCAGCCCTTGACAAAGCCATGCTGACTACTTCTAATCATATTACACCTCTCCAAATGTTCATAAATCCTGCCTCTCAGGATCTTCTCCATCAACTTACTAACTTCTGAGGTAAGACTCACTGGTCTATAATTTCCTGGACTATCTCTACTCCCTTTCTTGAATAAAGGAACAACATCCACAACCCTCCAATCCTCGGGAACCTCTCCCGTCCCCATTGATGATGCAAAGATAATCACCAGAGGCTCAGCAATTTCCTCCCTCGCCTCCCACAGTAGCCTGGGATACATTTCATCCGGTCCCGGCGACTTATCCAACTTGATGCTTTCCAAAAGCTCCAGCATATCCTCTTTCTTAATATCTACATGCTCAAGCTTTTCAGTCTGCTGCGTCATCACTACAATCACTAAGATCCTTTCCGATAGTGAATACTGAAGTAAAGTATTCATTAAGTACCTCTGCTATTTCCTCCAGTTCCATACACACTTCTCCACTGTCACACTTGATAGGCCCTATTCTTTTATGTTTTATCCTCTTGCTCTTCACATACTGTAGAATGCCTTGGGGTTTTCCTTAATTTTGCCCAAGGCCTTCTCATGGCCTCTTCTGGCTCTCCTAATTTCCTTCTTAAGATCCTTCCTGTTAGCCTTATAATCTTCTAGATCTCTAACGTTATCTAGCTCTCTGAACCTTTTGTAAGCATTTCTTTTCTTCTTGACTAGATTTATTACAGCCTTTGTACACCACAGTTCCTGCACCCTACCATAACCTCCCTGTTTCATTGGAACGTACCTATATAGAACTCTACACAAACATCCCCTGAATATCGTAATGTATATCATGCTATGTTAACTGTTTTAGCATTGATTGAACTGAGTTTTCAATTCTAGGAACACATCCTGAGCATCTTATAAAATACTACACTATCACTCATTGCACATATACATTTTTCTACAATTAATTTTAAAAAAAATTACAGTTTTTAGACCAACTCTAGGTTCTTCAACCATCAGAAATAATTTCTCATTTATCCTATTAATCCCTAATTCTGTAGATAACATGTACAGGAAAAAATATCAATTTGTTTTGTTTTAAAATTATGCATGAACAATGTAATTAATTGCTTGAAAAACCCATTGTGAAAGGTGTTATATAGATTAACAATACTTATTTATTGCCTGACAAATAAAAATACCTTAAAAGCCAAAGGAAGAAATACTGTTGTTTCAATAAAGAACCTAAGTGTTAGTTATTTACATGAAACAACATCTTGGGATTTGCTGAGTTATTTTAATGTAGCATCTGCTTGAAAGCATCAGGATTGCTGGGGAAAACCATGATAATGATTGCTTTTGTTACATTCCAAAATAAAAACATTTTGCTGGGGCAAGAAAGGTAATACGTTTCTGCTAAAGAAAGCGTGAGGCACTCCTTCACTCTACTTGCCTTCAGGTTGCCCTTGGGCAAGCTGTAGCACCTGCTTTAGCCCCCCAGTAAGGCCCATGTGAAGCGATGGGAGCTGGTGGTGGATGTTCGCATGAGCAGCTGATGTACATTACAAGTCCTGGTTACGTGACCACTGATGCCAGGCCGACAATGTCTGATGAGTATCGATAATGTCTGCAATCACCCGTCTTGGAAAGGCACTACCAGAAGGTAGCAATGGCAAACCATTTATGTAGAAAAATTTGCCAAGAACAGTCATGGTCATGGACCACGATTGCCCATGCCATATGACACAGCACATAATAGAAACATAGAAAATATGTGGAGTAGACCATTCAGCCCTTCGAGCCTGCACCGCCATTCAGTATGATCATGGTTGATCATCCAACTTAGAACCCTGTACGTGATTTCTCTCCATACCCCCGACCCCTTTAGCCACAAGGGCCATATCTAACTTCCTCTTAAATATAGCCAATGAACTGGCCTCAACTGTTTCCTGTGGCAGAGAATTCCACAGATTCACCACTCTCTGTGTGAAGAAGTTTTTCCTCATCTCGGTCCTAAAAGGCTTCCCCATTATCCTTAAACTGTGACCCCTCATTCTGGACTTCCCCAACATCGGAAACAATCTTCCTGCATCTACTCTGTCCAATCCCTTTAGAATTTTATACATTTCAATAAGATCCCCCCTCAATCTTCTAAATTCCAGTGAGTATAAGCCTAGTCGATCCAGACTTTCTTCATATGAAAGTCCTGCCATCCCAGGAATCAATCTGGTGAACCTTCTCTGTACTCCCTCTATGGCAAGAATGTCTTTCCTCAGACTAGGGGACCAAAACTGCACACAATTTTCTAGGTGCGGTCTCACCAAGGCCTTGTACAACTGCAGTAGAACCTCCCTGCTCCTGTACTCAAATCCTTTTGCTATGAATGCCAACATACCATTTGCCTTTTTCACCGCCTGCTGTACATGCATGCCCACCTTCAATGACTGGTGTACAATGACACCCAGGTCTCGTTGCATCTCCCCTTTTCTTAATTGGCCACTGTTCAGATAATAATCTGTTTTCCTGTTCCTGCAACCAAAGTGGATAACCTCACATTTATCCACATTAAATTGCATCTGCCATGAATTTGCCCACTCACCTAACCTATCCAAGTCACCCTGCATCCTCTTAGCATCCTCCTCACAGCTAACACCGCCTCCCAGCTTCGTGTCATCCGCAAACTTGGAGATGTTGCATTTAATTCCCTCGTCTAAATCATTTATATATATTGTAAACAACTGGGGTCCCAGCACTGAGCCTTGCGGTACCCCACTAGTCACTGCCTGCCATTCTGAAAAGGTCCCGTTTATTCCCACTCTTTGCTTCCTGTCTGCCAACCTATTCTCTATCCACATCAATACCATACCCCCAATACCGTGTGCTTTAAGTTTGCACACTAATCTCCTGTGTGGGACCTTGTCAAAAGCCTTTTGAAAATCTAAACATACCACATCCACTGGCTCTCCCCTATCCACTCTACTAATTACATCTTCAAAAAATTCTGTAAGATTCGTCAGACATGATTTTCCTTTCACAAATCCATGCTGACTTTGTCCGATGATTTCACCTCTTTCCAAATGTGCTGTTATCACATCTTTGATAACCGACCCTAGCATTTTCCCCACTACTGATGTCAGACTAACTGGTCTATAATTCCCCGGTTTCTCTCTCCCTCCTTTTTTAAAAAGTGGGGTTACATTAGCCACCCTCCAATCCTCAGGAACTAATCCAGAATCTAAGGAGTTTTGAAAAATTATCACTAATGCATCCACTATTTCTTGGGCTGCTTCCTTAAGCACTCTGGGATGCAGACCATCTGGCCCTGGGGATTTATCTGCCTTTAATCCCTTCAATTTACCTAACACCAATTCCCTACTAACATGTATTTCCCTCAGTTCCTCCATCTCACTAGACCATCGGTCCCTTACTATTTCCGGAAGATTATTTATGTCCTCCTTAGTGAAGACAGAACCAAAGTAGTTATTCAATTGGTCTGCCATGTCTTTGTTCACTATGATCAATTCACCTGTTTCTGACTGTAAAGGACCTACATTTGTCTCGACCAATCTTTTTCTTTTCATGTACCTATAAAAGCTTTCACAGTCAGTTTTTATGTTCTCTGACAGCTTTCTCTCATAATCTTTTTTCCCTTTCCTAATTAAGCCCTTTGTCCTCCTCTGCTGGTCTCTGAATTCCTCCCAGTCCTCAGGTGTGCCGCTTTTTTTTGCTAATTTATATGTTTCTTCTTTGGTCTTGATACTATCCCTAACTTCCCTTGTCAGCCACAGGTGCACTACCTTCCCTGGTTTATTCTTTTGCCAAACTGGGATGAACAATTGTTGTAGTTCATCCATGCGATCTTTAAATGCTTGCCGTTGCATATCCACCGTCAACCCTTTAAGTATCATTTGCCAGTCTATCTTAGCTAATTCAAGTCTCATACCTTCAAAGTTACCCTTCTTTAAGTTCAGAACCTTTGTTTCTGAATTAACTATGTCACTCTCCATCTTAATGAAGAATTCCACCATATTATGGTCACTCTTACCCAAGGGGCCTCGCACGACAAGATTGCTAACTAACCCTTCCTCATTGCTTAATACCCAATCTAGAATGGCCTGCTCTCTAGTTGGTTCCTCGACATGTTGATGATGATAATAATTAAAGATTAATTATAATTCCCACTAATGATTGAGGTTACACAACATGATTTTGGAGATCTATTCAAACTTTACACTCTGCCTTATGTCTCAGGCCTTTAGAATTGGCCAACAAATTCGTGCACTATGTCACCAGGGCACCCAAAGCCTTCAGCCTCGATTTGACCATAATCCCCAGCTCCCAGCTCAGGTCTTTACCTGTCAAACTAGACAGGCATATTTTACTCAGAGATAAAGTGCGGAAAGGGCCCTTCCAGCCCAACAAGTTGCACCATCTGGCAACTCACAGGAAAATTTTCAGTGACCAGTTAACCTACTAACTGGTCTTTGGACAGCAGGGAGAAACCACAGCACCCAGAGTTAACCCACGCGGTTCAGGGGGAGAATGTACAGTCTTGTTACGGGTGCCGCTGGAATTGAGCTCTGAACTCCAGAACACCCTGAGCTGTAACAGGATTGCACAAACTGTGACACTACCCAACTCCTCCAGTTTCATCACAACAACCATTTCTAGATGCTTTTCTGTGGATCACCAGTCTGACTTGGAATCTTGGGATCTGTACAGGTAGAACCATAATTTTTTGCCAGAAACAATAATTAAAATTTTAAACTTAGCAGCAAAGAATGGTACAAGAGCAAATGAAAACAGGAGCAATGGAAGCTACCGGCCCCTTCAAGCCCAGGAACCAGAAGCAGCTTCTGCTCCTCTGCTATCAGATTTCCAAATAGTCCATAAACTCTACTTTTCTATGTTCTTGCACTACTCTGCTGCTGTAAAACAACAACCTTCATGTCATACAAGTCAGTGATAATAAAACTAACTCATTCTGCCATTCTCTGTGGTTGTGGCTGATAATATTAATAACCATCATCATCCTTACGTACCGCATGTCGCATGACGTGGGCGTTCATGGTCTTTGACCATCACTGTTCTTGGAAATATTTCGACATTGTTTGCCATTGTCTCCTTCTGGGCAGTGTCTTTACAAGACGGGTGACCCCAGCCATTAACAATACTCTTCAGAGACTGCCTGCCTGGCGTCAGTGGTCGCATAACTAGGACTTGCAATATGTATCATATAACCATCCACCACTTGATCCCATGGCTTCATGTGACACTGATCAGGGGGCTACTCCTCGCCCAAGGGTGACCAGCAAATTAGAATTGGGAAGGAATGCCTTATACCTCCTCAGTAAAGATATGCCTCCAGCCCACCACCCAGATAATAATAACCTATTTATAAGGTTTATTAAGGTTATTATAGCTGGGGGTGGTAATGGGCACAAGTTCCCACTACCTATTAAATGCTCCTAATGGGCGTGCACCTCAAATAGTGTCTGACAACCAAGTTTAGCTCCTGGCCTTCATGTGCGGCTTAGCTACTAAGCCTGGCGGAACCGTTTCTACTGAGACAAGGGGTAAAGATGGGTTACTGCGCCTTAAAACCAGTCACTTCAGGCAGATGGGGCTCATCAGTTATGGTTGGCAGCTTATTTACAAGGAAAATTATGATCTGAAACCTCTGCTGCCTTGTGGCTACACCCACTCATGAGGAAACCTTCAGGAGTAAAGCTGAGGGAAAAATCTGGAGCTGGCGTACCTAAGGCAGTCCTATGTTGAATTTTATGCTGATTGGCAACTCCTGTGATGCTGCTGGTACCAAACTGTATCAGTCCCTGCTGTTCGTTTGGGTTCATCAGATGCGTGGAGAGGGGAAGCTTGCAACATTGGCAACAGCTTGCTCTCCAAATTGTACTACCCAGGGTTGTGTATCTAGACAGCCAGGATGCAATATCCATGGTCAACTCCGACCAACGGAGGCCCTCACCATTTACAGACCACTTTTCATACAGATGACATAGTTCAAAATGCTTTACAATGGGATAAAGTGCAAACATGAAAGTAACATTAAAAATTAAATTAAAAATAAATATGAAAATAAAAGGCAAAAAGATGTTAGTTAAACGCAAGTTTAAATAAGTAAGTTTTGATCTGGCATTTAGAAGTATCAACTGAATCTGCATCCCTTACAGTTTTTGGTTATTGAATTCCACAGCTTAGGAACATCGTTCCAAAAAGCTGACAGTTATCTTTTGAGAGAGATAATTTAAATTTAAGAGACCAGCAGAGGACCTCTGAGTCTGAGCAGGATTATAAAACGAAAATGATTTTGTGATGTACTCCTGTCACAGATCATTAAGAGCTTTAAAAACAAGTTTCCTTATAACTCAGGCCCTCCAGTCTCGGCAACATCCACATAATAATTTTCTCTGTACCCTTTCAACCTTATTTACATCTTTCCTGTAGGTAGATGACCAAAAATAGCAGACAATATTCCAAATCAGATCTCACCAACATCTAGTACTTAGGGATTTAAAGAAAAAAAGAGCAGTACAGTAGTTTAATTTTTTAGGAAAGAGTTGCAGATTCATGGGGCTTGATCATTGAAGACAAAGGTATTAATTGTGGAATGATTACAAGAGGCCAGGTTCAGATTAGGAGGGATGAGATCATGGATGGATTTCTAATAAAAAACATAAAATCTAAAAATGAAGGTTGCTTAATCAGATGGACAGCTGAATCCATCTGATTAAGCTTGCTTAATCGGAGGCACAAAAGGATAGGTAAGTGGCACTTTGGGCAAGTTAGCACCTAGGCAGAGGATTTTTGGATAACCGCAAAGCTGTGAAATAAATGAAGAGGGAGGCTGGCCAAAAAAAAAAATGCACTGGTTAAATAAATCCATGGAGAAAAGGCTCAGATAACTGGATCACTAACAAATGCATTGGGGATGATAGAGTCAGGCCATGACATAGGATAGGAAGTAGAACATCATAATAATGGCACATTCTTGTAATTGTTATTACAGTCATAATAATTATGATCCAAAAATCATAATCAGTTTCTGTTAAACACATGGCAACATGATAAAGAATGGTCATGCTCAATTTTGACGGGAATAGTCAGAGGTGAGAGAACAGAGGTCGTGACAAGGAGAGATGGCAGTGTTCTTAGCCTTCTCGGTAATTAATTGGGATGCATTTTTTACTCAGCTGGCACGAGCTGCCTGTCATCCCAACATGAACACAGCAACTATGATACACAGCTTGTGTCACAGCTAGGGCATGAAAACAGGTCACTCAGCCCATAAAGGCCACACTATCAATCAACCACATCTACACTAATACTACATCCTTTTTTTTTACCCCCCCATTCCTATTGACTCCCACCACTCTCCATTCACCTACACAGCAGGGGCAATTTACATTGGCCAATTAATTTACCAACCCGTTCATCCTTGGAACGTGTGAGGAAACCCACATGGTCACAGGAGTAACAGGCAGTTCCAGATAGCAACCAAGGTCACACAGATGAACCAAACCAGGGTCTCTGGCACTGTGAGGCTGCAGGTCTATTAGCTGTGTAACCCCATACATGGCATAGACAAGAAAGAGGAAGGGGGAAGCATGTAATCTAGTTAAGTGCAACCATTATGGTTTTAGAATAATTGAACAAAAGATTTAAAAAATGATTGGGATATTACGGGAGTTTCCCTTGCATATTTTGATGATAGCAGGCAGCTATTTTCAGAATCCGATTCAGGATTATAAAGATTAGATCTGTTCATTTTTGCATTCCTGCTTGTGCAAACTGGTGAGTACTGTTGCCTACATCACAACCTTGACTATACTTCAAAATAAAGAAAAACTACTTCGCGGGCTGATAACACATTTGGGACATAATGAAGGATATACACGAGTAGATTAATTGACTTGTGCACACCTTTGTCCTTATGGAATCACTGCAAACTAACTGGAACAACAAACCCCCACATCCAGTGCAATTAATGATCTGCAACTGCACGGAAAACATTATTTACGCGAGAGAGAGAAAGAAAGCTGAAATAAACTAAGATAATTCCAGCAACGAGTGGCCTGATCACCAGGGAATCATCTCTAGTCCCCATGAGATCCGGAGATATAGGTGGAAAGCCCTTTATTTACAGTGAGCTGCACAACCTACATACCTTTGTGCTGTTCGTCAAATTCCAGTGTAATCATGAAACTCCGGTAGTTTATTCTTCATAAAATGAATCAAACTGACTCAATGAACCATTCGGCCAGAGACAGACCTACGCACGTCGCTGGGGCCCTCTTCTTCAGCTGACGCCGATAGCGCACAAAATGGGCAGCTAAAAGCAGGGCCGGAACTAATTCCTGTAAAATTGAAACAGAATTTATGTTTGTACATTTGTGAGGGCGCAATATACCGGTGAAATAAACAGGTGTTGATTGCGAAGGTTACTGTTAGTGATTGTTGCTGGGTGTTTGCTCAGGCGGAACTGTGCCTGTGATGGACCCTTCGTCACTTGTCGCTCTGACAATGGCGGCGCCGAGCGGAGCGGAGCTCCAGTTGCCGGGATGAAACCTGGATACCGGGGTGGGCTGCCACCGCGGCACACGGTACGGATTCCTTCTGGTTTGTCACAGACGCCTTCACACCTCGGCCTGATCGGAACAGCCCCTCTCAGTGAGCTCTCGTCCAGCTCCAAGGCGGCGGGGGCGGTCACTATGGTCGTAAATCACGCAGTGGACAACTTCTCATACTCGTCCCCCACCCACACACACACCGGATACCTGTCCGTCGAAAGGATTTTGCATCCAGCCTTCTGTCAATCCCAATCTCTGCTCGAAACGTCAACTATTTTCCTCTATTGCCGCTGAGTTCCTTCAGCATCATATTTATCTATCGGTTTGAGCCAGCGTACCAATATTCCTGTTTCCAGCGTATAGTTTATTTTCCAGATAAATACTTTCCTCCAGATCAATACTTGCCATATGAATCAACACTTCCATTATAAATCAACACACACTCACCCTCCCTAACAAATTTTCATCTCTCTCTCTCTCTCTCTCTCTCTCTCTCTCTCTCTCTCTCTCTCTCTCTCTCTCTCTCTCTCTTCTCTCTCTTTCTCTCTCTCTCTCTCTCTCTCCCTCTTTCTCGTTATTTGAGAGGATTTTGCTTTTACCCATTTGTCAATCTCATTCATTGGTTTGAACCTGTGTTCTGTTATCTCTGCACTGTTCAAAGATCAATACTTCCCAGATCAATTTCTCCGTATTCCCACAGACTATTCAGTTGATTTGTCTGTCCTGGGATGAAAATTTGATTTTTCAGTTTTGGTATCAGAAACTATTTATTATACAAAGAGTTATGGATGAGAATCATAATCATCAATAATATTCATTTTAGATTCTAACCAATGTTTCGTTTTATCAGTTTTCTAAAACATGTTTTTGCTGATTTTTTTTTGCTTTAAACACAAATTCTGGTCTAACTAAAAGTGTACGCAATATACTGCTTTTAAGCTTTACAAAAACAACTATTCACATGATCCTGTGGTTTCATTCAGCTCTAAGGGCCAGAGCCAGTGTTGGACCAAAGCCCCACTTTTGGTAAATTGTTTATGATAGTGATGATGATCTGATTTGCTGGTTTTGGGGTCTAGGGTTTGGGTAGGGTAGAGGCTAATTTAATACTTTTGACAATCTGCTGATTGTACTATCCTTCAGTTACATGTTTACATGTGAGAACATGTTTGTTCAGCTTATGCTAGGTCTAGTATTGAGTCTGATTTACCTGAACACGTTTTATTAATTTTGTTGAGGTGGTGGTAATTAATTGATAATTAATTCAGAAAGGTTAATGGCGAAATATTGCTAGCAAGAAAGAGGGTTGACCTCTGTGAACCTGAACTCAGGATAGCTGTGAGTTGATTGGCTGACTAGCACTACTATGGCATCATAACTGAAGTGATAACACATCATGTTATGATTATTTGTTAAAATGTCCCTGCATCATTTGGTCAAATAAACTCATCGCTACACTACAAACTATTTTGTGTGCATGCAAGTATATTTATAGCTTAACCTCTATCCATTTTTATCTTTGGGAATTTTTAAATTACGCAGCCTTTATTTTTGGCTAAGTGGTGAGTATGTGTAATGTATTGATTATCTTTTCTGATTATGACAGTTATGAGTCAACATGGCAATGAATGCGTTTGATAATTAGGACCCGTGGTTGTCTTTTAACAGTCAATTAATATCAAGGGTTAGATGTGAGCAGGTTAATCTTCTCTATAGGTTCATTGTATTGTTTTTAATGTTTGAAACTAGGTAATCAGAAGGAAATAGATCAGGCAAGATTATATAGTTTATGATTGAGTTTTAAATTGATTTGGGACAAGTAAATAAAATACCCTGTTTAATGTAAGATACTTTTTCATTCAGGACACCGTTCCTTTAGCATTTAAAGATAATCTTCACTTTAGTTTCATCTTGCTTCAAGAATTTCCACTAGAATGTTCTTTATTAATTCTTCTAGGTTCATCACTAAAATAACTCCACTCAGTTTACTTTTTTTTCCAACTTTTGCTCCATTTGTTAATCTGTTGCTCCCCCTTCGCTTGAAACGTCAATGCTTGAGAAACTCCTCAGTGAAATGGTTTACAAAAGCAAAGCTCAGTAAATATACGTATATCATTTTTAGTATTATAGTCTACACAAACTTTTAATGGAATAATATTTTTCTTTCAAATTTGCCTGATTTTCCCCTTTTGGCTTGCTAATTTTGATCGATCTATCTAACCGTTTATTTAGCAATACAGTGTGGAGCAGGCCCACCTGGCCCTTTGAGCCATGCCACCCCAGCAACCCCTGTTTAACCCTGACCTAGTTGTGAGACAATCTTACGGCGACCAATTAACCTACTTGGTATGTCTTTGGACTGCGGGAGGAAACCAGAGCACGCGGGAAAAACCCACTCATCCCACGGGGATGGTGTACAACCTTCTCACAGATGGCACCAGAATTGAACTCCAAACTCCATTGTGCCATGCTGTAATAGCATTATGCTAACTGCTACGGTATTGTGGTGCCCTCTGAATTTGGGAAAAATTATTAAGTTCTTTTAAAGGAAAATATACTTTGCTGCAATGCTGTTGGAAAATTGTGGACAATTATACAGTGTATGCTGGAATATATAAGTGCAAGCTGAGGTTTTAATGCACTTTAGGCTTGGATTTTGAGTTACTTGCTTATAGAGTTAAAATTGTACCATTCAAATATTTTATAAAACTTGACTTAAGATTGTTTTTACCTCATTGAATATTCTGTGATTAATGATTCTGTGATTCTGTCTGCTAGGCACCAGGTGTTGGAATGGAAGGGGACCTCCCTTCAGGGGACTCTCTCCCTATTAACCCCAGGAATTCAGTAAATACAACAGGTTCTGCCTCAGGTACTGTATGATGCATAATAAAGCTTTAATTTAAATATTTTGCATATTTGTTTCTGTACCATTGAGTGAAAATTTCTAAACAATAATTCATTTGGGTGTTAATACTGTATTTATATCCGTTTCTAGAAAGTCACCTTGAACAGTGGCGAAGCAGTCTGAAACCTAAAGTAAGAAAGATAAGCTAAAATAAACATTGAATGTATTATTTCTCTATCACTTATTTATAGTATAGGTGCTAGGTATTTAATTTTTGTTAACCAATAAGACTGTAAGGCAAATTCATGTTACTTGAAGTAGTTGATGGCCTAAGGTTACTTTTGATAGCCCTTTGTTTGTCTTCCACTCAATGACCTTGATTTTTTTCTCTCTCCACCTTGGCCGTTCTTTCTCTTGTCCTATGAGCTTGATGCATGGGAATGATAAAGGCTCGTCTTGAACTGACCTATTGTGTCTTGTACCATTGCATCATTGTCAATGTTCAGTAGAGTTGAGGCACGTTCTGTACAATTGTATAATTATCCCATTCTCAAACATTGTTCCCCTTTAAGAATCCCCTCTGCTTAGTGCTGAGGTTCATTGCCAGGAAAATCTGGCTGCATTGTCTGGGCCGTCTTGCTCCAGTCTGGATTTTGATAATACTCTGTAAATTTCTTTGTCTCATGTCTTTCCACGAAAATTTGCCAGGCCTTATGTCCCTGGTATCTCCAATTCTGTAGCCCACTTTGGACTTTGCAAGCTGAGTACCCTTTGAAACCAGTACCTGTATCTCACCCCAACAACATAGCAGAAATTGGCAGTGGTTGAATTGACTGTGGAGCCAGAATTTTTGTTTACTTTTTAAAATACAGTAAAACTTTGAACTTTGATCTGTATACCTGGATAGTGGTGTTCCTTTGTTATAATTAATTAGTAAGAAAACTCTGCCCATTAAATCTCCTGCTATTGTCCCAAGGACAATGGTGAACAGAACGTTCCACCCCTTCTTGTATTCTTCAGGTTTACTTTAAAAAGACTGTTTTGATCTAATACTTGTACTTTATTTCTCAGCCTTCATTAGAGAATGTTACCTGTGCAAAATCCATTGGAGATTCAAAGATGAACTTCGGGAAAATGCAAGAGTTTGCTTCAGCAAATGCAGCAAGATATAAAACCACTCCTACAAAAGCTATTCATGCACTTCCAACACTGAATGGCTCTGTCAAAACTGTGAGTTATTTTTCCTCTTGTGTGCTTGATTGCACTTCACCTAACAACATGCTTTAGAATGCCTGTTTTGAGCAGGTTGTGACCTATAACCATATAACAATTACAGCACAGAAACAGGCCATCTCGGCCTTTCTAGTCCGTGCCGAACCCTTACTCTCACCTAGTCCCACTGACTTGCACTCAGCCCATAACTCTCCATTTCTTTCCTGTCCATATACCTAACCAGTTTTACTTTAACTGACAATACCGAACCTGCCTCTACCACTTCTACTGGAAACTCGTTCCACATAGCTAACACTCTCTGAGTAAAGAAATTCCCCCTCATGTTACCCTTAAACTTTTTCCCCCTAACCCCCAAGTCATGTCCTCTTGTTTGAATCTCCACTGCTCTCAATGGAAAAAGCCTATCCACGTCAACTCTATCTATCCCCCTCATAATTTTAAATACCTCTATCAAGTCCCCCCTTAACCTTCTACGCTCCAAAGAATAAAGACCTAACTTATTCAACCTTTCCCTGTAACTCAGGTGCTGAAACCCAGGTAACATTCTAGTAAATCTTCTCTGTACTCTCTCTATTTTGTTGAATTTCTTTGAATTTCTACAATTCCTCCTTGAATTTGTACAGTTTTTCTGGAGATGGCCCTCATATAGTGTTGTTGGGCAGGGAGTTCCAGTATTTGGATCCAGTGATTAAATTTCTATGTCAGGTTTGTGTGCTCTTCTTAGAGCAGGTCCTGTAGGCACTGCTGTTCCCTTGCACCTATTACACTTCTCCTTTATGATGCAGAGGTTACAGGCTTGGGAGATGCTGTTGGGGTATTGCAGGTGAGTAGCTGCGATACATTTTGTAGAAGAAACTGCATGAGCTTTCTAAAAGATGGATGGGTTGGGAGGCTGCTTTGTCATGGATGGTGTTGAGTTTTGCTCTGTCAGCCAGAAAAGGAAGGGCCTTCCAGTAGCCACCTACTTCAGTTCTACTTCCCATTCCCACTCCGACATGTCAGTCCATGATCTCTTCCACTGCTGTGATGAGGTCACACTCAGGTTGGAGCAGCAGCACCTTATACCTGTCTGGATAGTCTCCAACCTGATGGCATGAACATTGATTTCTTGAACTTCCAGTAATTGCACCCCCCACCCTTCACAATTCCTAATTCCCTGGCTCACCTTATCTCCTTACCTGCCCATCACCTCCCTCTGGTGCTCCTCCTTCCCTCTCTTCCACGGTCTTTTATCCTGTCCTATCAGGTTCCTCCTTCTCCCGCCCTTTATCTGATTCACAAATCAACTTCCCAGCTCTTTACTTCACCCCCTTCCCCCCTCCCAGTTTTACCTATCATCTACCACCTTGTACTGCTTCCTTCCCTCCCCACCTTCTTACTCTGACCTGCTCTTTCTTTTCAGTCCTGATGAGGGGTCTCAGCCTGAAATGTCTACTGTACTCTTTTCTGTAGATGCTGCCTGGCCTGCTGAGTTGCTGCAGCATTTTCTGTTTCATGAGGTTTGTTGGCACTGCTAGTGGAGAATTCTCCTGGCAAGTAGTGTATTCTGTTATATCCTGATTTGTGTCTTGTAGATGATGGAATGGCCTTATGGGTGTCATTTTCCACAGGGTATGCTGACATGCTCTTGTAGCCAAGTTGGTTCAATTGACTCTATAGTCATTGAGTTCCTTCATACTTAGGTGTGTAAGTTAGGTAGTTGTTTTATGATTTTAAACCTATTCATGAACTGCCAATCCACCTGTCTGGCTCAGAAATTGGCCAGGCTTTTCTGAATGTAACAATCAATTTCCTGCAGGTTCATAGGGGTTTTAGAAGACTGAAATTCAACTTTTTGTTTTACATTTTCTTTGTTCCCTCTCTGTTCTGATCCAGTTTTTCTTTCTCTCACTTTTCATTCCTAAAATGAGTAAGTTTGCAAATGACCTGAAGGCCCGTGGTACCATGGATAGAGTAAAGGGTTGTCGTAGGATACAACAGGACATCAATAGGATGCAGGCCAGTGCTGAGAAGTGGCTGATGGAGTTGAATCTAGGAAACTTTGAAGTGATAAACTTCAAAAGGACGAGCCTGAAGGCAGAGTCCCCTCATTATAGGAAGAATGTGAAAGCTGTAGAGAGGGTGCAGAGAAGATTTACCAGGATGCTACCTGGATTGGATTCTGTATCGTATGAGGAAAGGTTGAGCAAGCTGGAACTTTGGAGTAAAGGAGGATGAGAGGCAACTTGATGGAACATAAAACATAGTAATAGACCCAAGAATAGTGCAGCACAATACAGGCTCTTTGGCCCACTATGTTGTGCTGACCCTTAAATGATTCCAAGATCAATCTGACCCTATCCACCTATGTATCATCTATGATCTTGTACACCTCCACCAAGTCATCTCTCATTGTCCTTTCTAAAAAGAAAAGCTCTAGCTCACTCAACCCAACCTCATAAGACATGCTTTCTAACCCATCAACGTCCTGGTAAATTTCCTCTGCATCCTCTCTAGATTATAAGAGGCACGAATATACTGGCCAGCCAGCGCCTTTTTCCCAGGGTGGTATGGCTAATATCAGAGGAATCCTTTTAAGAGAGATGCTAGAGGTATAGGTGCCTGGAACTCACTGCAGTCGTAGAGGCTTATTCTACTGCCCATTATGCCACTGGCATTTAGGGCAGCAGCGAAGGTTCTCCATCTCTGGCAGTGTTCGTAGCTTGGTTTTCCACTACTGTCAGTTATGTAAGTTACAGGTGGCGACTCAGGAATACCGTTGCGCTCAGATGTAGGAGGATTCTTCATTGCTGTTTCTTTAACAGTTTTGTTTTACCAGTCAAGGTTGTTAGCCCTGAAATGAACTCCTGAACCTGGAGGACTGGTAGACCACTCCTAGTCTGGCCTCTGCCCTTTGACCTGTTTGGTATGGGTGACCCTACCAAGAGCCAAAACATAAAGCCCTCATTCCAGCCAACATAGCTCTCCGGGTCATCAAGGCATGCAAGCCTCCAAGTCACAATAGCACTTTGAAACAACTCTTTGATAGGGACACAGATGTAAGAAAAATGGAGGGTTATGGGCTATGTAGGAGGGAGGGCTCAGACTGATTATGGAGTAGGTTTATATAGGTCAGCACAGTGTCAGGGACCAATGGATCTGTCCTGTGCTCTACAGTTCTGTATTCAAAATATATTGGTAAAGTAAGTGATTCTCTTTATTAGAGAACAGTGAATAGAGTTGCCCTGATTTCTCATTGTATTATGGATTCATGTATTGTTTTAATCAGTGGTATTTTATTTTCTGTAAAGAAAATCTTAACAATAATCTTTCAGATACAAGAAAAATTACTGTATTAATCTTTGTTATGACATTACCTTTTCATTCTCAGATTACAAATGTGGATCTGGAGAATGCTACCATTCAGAAACAACGCAATGAGTTACAGCTGCTTGTGGTGGAACTAAAAGATCGGGATAAGGAGTTAAATGAAATGGTGGCTGCGCATCAGAAGCAGCTGCTGGCGTGGGAGGAGGATCGAATGCGTATACTCAGCTTAGAAGAGAGATGTGCCAAAGTGGAGCGTTCGTACCATTTCTAAAAATTTACACTGTGTTTCTGTCTTATCAGCAAATTCTGAGATGTGCTATTGGCTTGAAACACTCAATAATGGTTGGCTGTAGAGAATTTAAGAGATTATTTATGTTGGGAAAAGTAGAACTGGATTTTTAACCTGCTAGAAATACACTGTTCATGGATCATAAGATTAACATGCAGATATACCAAGGAAAACACACAGAAATAGTGCATACAGAGTTTCTGTAGCTACCTGTTTCTAAACCTTATAGTCTTTTAATACAATTAGAAGTAAAACATTCTTCATAGCAGTAATTATAGATCAGCAGACAGAAAATACATGAACGTACCTTTTGTAGAATTATATATAAACGGCTAATGATATTGTATGTAACAGATGAACTGCGAAACAGGAATGAGATGATCAGAAATTTAAGTACACAGCATAAGATTTTGGAATCTCAACAAGTTGATTGTGTAAAAACGCTCAATTGTACTCAACAAAAGCTGAAGGAAATGTCTGAAAAAGCAGCAGGGTATGCCAAAAACTGTGAAGAGTTGGAGGTAAGACTGACAGTAGGGAAAAAGAAAACATTAGTCACGTTTTTGTCCCTTAAATGCCTTTTTAAATTCAACTGATGGATTCTGCTTGCCCCAACCAGGACAGGAAGAAAAGTCTAAACTCCTCTGTGATGGAGCTGTCTGCCCAGGTGGGGCAGTTACAAGCACGGGAACAGGAGCTCACTACAATGCTAGAATTAAAGGTATTAAAACTGATCAGTGGAATGTACAATAAACCTGTGTTCTCAACTATAAGCAGATCTTAAACACGTACATTTCTGATAGAACACTAAGAGTAAGGTGTGTAATTGTTAAGTTAATTATTGATTTATATACTTTTGAAAAAGGATTATTAACATACTGTGCTCTGTAATGTTTTCTTTGTCTCTGATGTCTTCTCTCTTGCTCTCAGTCTTTCTTCATCCCTCCCTTTGGTTTCTTTGCCTTCCATTTTTGACAAAGGTCCTTTAGCCGGAAACATTAACTGTCTTTCTCTGCAGGTGCTGTCTGACTTTCTGCATATTTCCAGCATCTTATATGTCCCATTAATGTAAAATTTCCTTTGTTTATTTATTGAGCTACAGTGTGGAATAGCCCTCTGGCCTTTCGAGCCATGCCGCCTGGCAATCCCCCAATTTAATCCTAGCCCCTCCCTACAGGACAATTTACAATGACCACTCAACCTACCAAGCACAGTCTTCGGACTGTGGGAGGAAACCTGAGCACCCGGAGGAAACGCACGCTGTCACATGGAGAACGTACAAACTCCTTACAGGCAACAGCAGGAATTGAACCCGGGTCGCCTGTACCGTAAAGCAATGTGCTAACCACTACGCTACTGTGGCATTCAAGATCTAGATTTGGGACCAATAACAATGACAACAGTGTTTTGCCATATGCACAGTCTGAAAATGGCAGTATCTCCAAGATTCCTACCATGCATAGTTGATCATGGAAATCTTGAATTTGTTGCCCAGGAGTCATTCTTCTTCTTCGTAGCTTTTTCTGAGACAAACAATAAAAATAATTTGAATACATGCAAATTTGAGGCATTTAAGAAGCTATGAACTATCCGGAAGTTGTTCTATATGTTTCCTTGCATAATGCTGCAATAATCATTGTGCTAATACATTTTGTCTAGGACAAAGACATGGTTGAAGCTAGCAATCACGTCATGGACCTTACAGCTAGATTTAAAACCTTGGAAGGTGCACTACGAGAAGCCAGATTAAATGAGACAAATTCAAGGAAAGAGGTTCACGACTGCAAGCAGCATTCAAAAAAATTACGGCATGAAATCTGCAAACTTAGGGGTAGGTGTAAATTACATTTGTTTAGGAATTGACATTAATAAATGTGCTATGGAGGATAGTAATGCATTTAAGTATTTATACAACTACTCGTTCACACTGTAGTATCAAGTGATTATTTATTTACTGGTGTCTTTTTATTTCTGTGTTACAGAGATAAACGCTGAATCGTTTAGATTTTATTTTATTTCTCTTCCCTTCTCCCCTCTGATGGTTCTTATTGTAAATATAGAAGGAAGAGGCAATGTGATACCCCATCCAAAATAGGTGGAGAGAAGAAGCAAGGGAGCAAATTGAAATTGTAAATCAATAGTTGTGTGGAATTGAAGAAAGCTGATGTTTTAAAGATAGTCTCAGTATAAACATCAAACTGCACCGCTCCTCATCACTTTGAACATGATTTGTTTTACCTTGTTTGCTGTTTCTTCACCATCCACTGTCACTTTTTATCCTTTTTCTTTTATTTAGATGAGTTGGATGAAAAAACAGTAGAAAATAATGAACAAAGGGAAGAAATTATTCGCCTTAAACAAGAGAGACAGTATCTGGGAAATGAGCTCACATTAGCTGGTAAACAAATAATCTTAAAGAAAACCTGTCTTAGTTGCTGAAAGTTACTTTGTAACTCATTACGGATTACAAGTTGGTGTACTGTTGCTGATCCTACCAACAATATCAGTAAATCAGTGGGTGTAGCCCTGTGTTCGAGGAATTTGGGAGAGAAAAATGAAGTGCTCTGCACCGAATTTCTTGTTTGGTGACCGAAGGGCTAAGGAATGATGCTCTTCTTTCCTTAACAAAACTTCATAAGACATGCCAGAGTCTTTTTCCTGGGGTGGAAATATCAAAATACTGAAGGAGATGCATCTAACTGAGGGGTTCCCAACCTTTTTTTATGTCATGGACTAATAACATTAAGCAAAGGCGAGAAGTGAAGTGTTTGTTTTTACACAAAATGTGGTCGGTGTCTGGAATGAATACCAGAGGTAGTACTGTAGTGGAAGCAGGTACAATAGTGGCATTTGAGACACTGCTGGATAGAAAAATGAATAGGTAAGGAATTGAGGGATGTGGATTATGCACAGGTAGCAGAGACGTACTTTAATTTGCCATCAGACTTGGCACAGACATCATGTACAGGCAGCAGAGGCTTAGCTTACGTTGGCATCGGGCTTGGCACAGGCACCATTTGATAAAAAGCCTGACCATGTGCTGTATTTTTCTACACCTTGAACGTTCTCATCAGCACAAATGAAGGACGTGTTTAATCAAGAAGTATTAGGTTGTTTCTTTATTTTTGCCCCAATGAAGTGGTGCTCTGCTCTGTGTCTTTGGTTTCAGGATAAAAGGTTAAGCTGGAAACAATATCTTCCTAATTTTTGAGCTATTATTTTGACCCTGACTGCTTCAAAAATAAATGGAATTGTATTGCTAAGTCAGCTGAAAACCAATGTCTTTTCAACAAAAAGATTGGTAGGAAGGTAAGTTGTGAAGAGGACATGAGGTCAGGACAATAGATAGATAGGTTAAGTGAGTGGGTGAAGATCAGGCAAATGAAGAATGCCCAGAGGTTCATTTTATTATCAATGTATGTATGTAGAATACAACAGAGACTGCAGAGTTCTGAAATACAGAGCAACCTGTACGTCCTAGTGCACGATTCACAAAAGGTGAGTATACAGTAATGGCAGGTAATTAAAGCTAATGGATTATTGTTTTTTGTTGTTAAAGGAGTTACGTACTAACCGGGGGTTTATTCTTCAGTTACGTAGGAAAATGGTCAAACCACATCTGGAGTACAGTACCGTGGACAGTTTAAGAAATAATCTTAATGCAAAGGTTCGAAGGTTCATTTTCTTGTCAAAATACATGTACAGTACAACTCTGATATTTGACTTCTCCAGTTGCAATGGTGCCCATCTTTCATCTTCATGGGCTGATACTAACGCGAGTGGATTGTGCCTTCAGCTCGCTGGCTGATTTTGTGTAGCCTGCATCAACTGACTGCAGCTTTGTGGAGGAACCTATCAGAACTCAACATGCACCAAAAATGTGACTGATAGAACAAAGGCACGATCCACTCTCGCTTGTGTCAGCTCATGAAGGCGAAGGACATCATTTCAACTGGAAGGCAGCCAGAGTCTTGAACAAGAATTTCTCAAAGCGTGGTTCTATACAGAAGGATCCATCAACAAACACATGGACATAGATCTGGTATGTGAACCCTAATGGAGAGGAGAGAAATAGCAACGTCAACAATCAAAATCGCCAGTAATCTTGGGACCTGGACAGCGAAGCAAACACTTCCAGTGGACCTCCCTTGAATCTAGATAATCAGAATCTCCTACTGCTAAATTGTTCAGTGTTCTGAAGCAGCCAACCAGATCCTGACCTCTAAGTAATATCCATTCTGACCCCAAGGGAGTATATAAGTCAGCATTCTGAGGAGACAATACCCTCAACTGTGCACTGACAACGGCTTCTCGATTGGAGCTGAAATGTCTGCAAACATTTTGCCATTCTCGGCGACCGACCAAACTTCCAAATAGTCAACCCGAGCTACCAATATTCCGCAATATTTCAGACAATAACAATCCCTGCCCCCCTCACCTGCAGTAAAAAAACAGCGACAATAACATTCCCCGATCCCCTCACCCACAGAAAAAAACAGCAAAAATAATAATCCCCAACCTCCTCACTTGCAGAAAAGAACAGCGACAGTAGCATGAAAACCGCCACCCCCCCAAGAAAGAAAATGCCAAAAAACAGAAGGAAACCAATATGAAGTACAGTCCAGTGATCACAGAAATCTCTTTTCGTCTGCATATAAGGAGAGTGACTGCAGTTCAGCAGTTGAAATGCAATGAAAGCAGTTCAGTATAAGTTTATTGGACTAATACCTTGAATGGGTAGGTTTTCTTATGAGAAAAGATTATAAAAGTTCGGCTTCTATCTGCAGGAACTTGGAAGAAGTTGTGATTGCTTAAGATTTTGAAGGATCTTGATAGGGTGGATATGGAGAATTTTTTATTGAGGCTGCAGCTAGAACTGTGGGAACTTCCTCAAAGGGAGGTGGAAGCAGTGTCTCGAATAGCAAGGAGGTGAACAGTAACTGCAGGTGGACTCAGCCACAATGCAGAGCAGTTGGAGAAGGTCCAGAAAGGAGCAAAGGGGCTTACTCCTCCCCCTCATACCAATATTCAAATATGTGTTTGTATGCAAATGTTTAAACTTGACTTTCATTTCTCTGTCTGTCTGCCCGTTAAGCCACTGGTGTTTAGAGCAGTGATGAAGGTCCTCCATCTTTGGTGATGTTCAAAGCTTCCTTCATCGTGTCAGTGGCTTCCTCTCAGTTTTCACTACTGTTAGTCATGCAAGTTCCAGGTGGAGACTCGGGAATACCGTCACACTCAGATGTAAGGGGATTCTTCATTGCTGTTTCCATAACACTTTTGTTTTACCAGTCGGGGTTGTTAGCCCTGAGCTGAACCCTTGAACCTGGAGGTCTGGTGGACCACTCTTAGTCTGGTGTCTACCCTTTGACCTCTTTGGCATGGGTGACCCTACCAAGAGCCAAAGGATAAAGGTCTGACTTCAGCCAACATAGCTCTCCGGGCCATTGAGACACACGAGCCTCCAGACCACGACAAGGTTGTGACCATCGGAGGCTAATTTTCACCTAACCAGATATTAAATAATTTTAATGTGAATATTGAACCAGTTTGTGTGCGTAGAATACAAATTATTAGTTGACAGTATTTGCATTTCATTTTCCAATATTTTTAGTAATTTTACATGCTACATTTATATTAAAGAGTACAATTATGTGTCTTTGCAATTTTATTTCAGTTGAACGGGAGAAGAGAAAAGATCAGATTCTGGAACTGGCAAAATCTAAACAGGAGAGAGCTGATACTGAACTGCATGGTCTTCGGCAGGTAAGGTCATCTGAAACTTGTTAATTGCACCAAATTTACACAAGTTTGCCATGAAATAGAATACCAAAGTTGACCTTCAAGTTTAATGGAATATGTGGTAATTTGATTGAACATGTAACAGAAATGGATACGTAGATAATGAATTCTCAGCAAGATTAGTTACGGAGACTGGGTGTCATAGGAATATGAACACATAGGGTTGTTTCAGACCTTTTGATTATTTTAAGTGGACCATTCTATCACCCTTTTACATTCTGAAAACAACAAGTACAATTTAAATAATCCCTGGCATCTTTCTGACTGATGTTAAACTGACAGGTCTGTAGATTCCTGATTCCTTTTTCATTTCTGATAAATGGAATGCCATTGTAGTTGAAACGTAATGGTCGATCTCAAAAATTATAGCCCTGACTTTATAGATGAGCAAAATAATGTTCATTAGGCTTCTACATCATAGACTTTGCCATAGACCAGGGGTTCCCAACCTTTTTTAATGCCATGGACCCTTACCACTAACCGAGGGGTCAGGTTGGAATCCCCTGCTATTTAGACATAGTCTTATTCCCTGGAATCATTGCTAATAAAGTTCCTGATCATGATCATGTGACTTGCTATGTGGTAGAGACCCAAGTCAGAAGAAGGCTCACTTCTTGTGCCATTTATCACTGCCAGTTTAAGAGGAATTTGAAGCACAGCATATACAATACTGTAATAGTAAAACATGAGCCTGAAATTGAACTAGGAGAGAGATGTGTGCCCTCCCTCCCTGCCCCCCCCCCCCCCGAGAAGGTTCATTTTTGCACAGATTGTTAGGCATCTTGCACCACCCTCGTTTTGGTAAGGGCAAAACCAGTGAGGTTCTGTGAAGCCCATCATTACCATGCAATATTCATTATTACAGACTATTTCTATCACGGCTGTTCATGATAAGACTCTATGAATTGCAGTGTAAAGGTTCTCACCTGGTGCGTGCCATTCAAAGACTAATAAATCTGGATGGCTTTAGAATCTCACTCTAAGAGCTAGAGAAATGTGCCTAACTGGGTCGTGTTATATCAGTCTTGTCACCGACAATCAAGTTCAGGTTCAAGTTTAATTGTCATTCAGCTGTACATGATACAGCCGAATGAACAGCGCTCTTCCAGGTCCAAGGTGCACAGCACAGTACCAACAGTTACACACAGCACAAGGCAGATATAACACGTATAACTACAAAGCAGTAAACGTACCGTCTCCAAAATATTTAGTCCAAGTTCTGTAGATTGATGGTGCATGGGATGTTGTCTTGGAGCCACATTTTTGCAAGAAGAAGTTCATCACGTGCTGGTGCAGCTGCAGAAGAACGCAATCCAATTTGTCTTGCACTGAGTGAACACCGGAGGGCAGGACCAGCAGGTGAAGGCAGTACGGATGCCTGCCACGCCACACCGCCTCTGGCGTCTCCTCCTCTGGGCAGCAGCAGCGGGCAACCCTGCAGGACGAGGGCCCAGTCTGCACAACAACTGGGGCCATACAGCTATCCTGCTATTTGTCTCACCAATGATTTCGTCTCATTTGCAGTTTTCTACATTACCAATGTCCAGCAGAGTCTTGCAATCACAAGAAAAAAGTCCATGACAGTCATTTGCACCATTCGTTGGACTGTGCAGTGCCCCCCCCCCCCCCCGTAGCAGGTGGCAACACAGTATGCAACAAGTCCAGCTCCACTGCTATCAGGGGGTTTGCCAGTGGGGTAGATCTGCAGTCCTTGATGTTCTTAATATCCAGCAGTGTCTTGTGATCATAAATAAGATGTAAAGGACAAACAGTTACACCTTTGTTTGGACCCAGAGTGGCTGCTATGACTTGAGCACACTGCGATCTAACCGAAATGTTACAATGCTTTAAATGTAAGAAGTAAACAAGTTACAGGTTACGCAGCTACCTTGCTACTTTAAAACAAGGCCATTTTATTCACTTGCAAGTTAAACTTCTTTCAGAAAATAACTTTTTACACACTGTAATTTTTTCTTTACAATGTAGAGTAAGTGTAGCCCGCCACTAAGTGGCAAATGTGGAAAAATGACTGTTTCTATAAAATTATTTCCCATTGATGTAATCATGATACTTTTGAGTCAGTTGTATAATTGATAGAGATGAATGCTTAATTGGTAAAAAAAAAATGGACTGGATGGACAGATCATCTACTGTATCTGGTGCTCCGGATGTGATGTCCTCTACATTAATGGGATCTGACATGAATTCGGGAACCGCTTTGTCGAGTACCTTCACTCCATTCGCCAAAAGTGAAATTTCTCGGTGGCCAACCATTTAATTACCATCCCCTTTCCTGTTCTGATACATCAGTCTGTTGCCTCTCTACGGCCACGATGAGGCCACTCTCAGGGAGCAGCAACAATACCTCATATTCTGTCCAGGTAGCCCCCAACCTAATGGCATGAACATTGATTTCTCCCTCTGGTAGAAATTCCCCTTCCCCTTCCCTTTTGTTCTAATTCCCACTCTGGCCTCTTACCTCTTCTTCTCACCTCCCCCTGGTGCCCCTTCTTCCCTTTCCTCTCCTTCTCCAGCCCTTTACCTTTCCCACCCACCTATCACCTTCTAGCTTGTCTTCCTTCATCCCCCCCTCACCTTTTTATCTTGTGTCTTCTCCCTTCCATCCCTGTCATGATGAAGGGTCTCAGCCTGAAACGTCGACTGCTTGTTCGTTTCCAGAGATGCTGCCTGACCTGCTGAATTCCTCCAGCATTTTGTGTGTGTTGCTCTGGATGAGCGGATGCTGCTTGAGCTCTTCCAGCCGACTGTATGTTGCTGCAAGTTCCAGCATTGGCAATCTCTTGTGTCTGGATGAACTTTTAACTTGTTTCTCGTAATTTTTCTTTTGATCATTTTTGCAAGGAGGTATTATTGACAAACAGATTGTATTGCACATGCTTAATTATCTGCAGGACCATAATCGTTAGCTATATTCTTTGAAAACTATCCAAGTTTATGCTGGAGGCTGTAATTTAACCCTTTAATCCCTGGTACAATCTGAATTTACCTAAATGAAAGTACTTTAGCTTCCCTATTATTTCCTCACTCTTTACATCTGTGTCATTTTGAGTTGTGGATGTGAAAAGCTTCACTTTGACCTTTTCCACATTTCTGATCATGACAGGGCTACTGGTTTTACAGTTTATTGATTGGAATTATGTATGTATTTCCCATATCTACCCATCGAGCTAACTTCTCAAGGATGAATAGGTTTGCTTACAACTATCTTGCCTTTTGCTCACTTTTACTAAGTTTTCAGTTTCTTCATTGCTGTTCTTTTTCTCTTGACTCTTATTCTTTGTTTGGTCTTTATTCTGTATTTCTTAAATGTTTCATTTTCTTTCTTCTTTCGTTTATACTTAGGGAGGTAAATCATTCACTGTCGGTTGATGTTTTATCAATTTATGATACAGATTAAACATTTAAGATGCTGGGCATAAAAGCCCAATTAGTATTTAAACCAAGTATTCCAGAGCACAAAAAATGAATGAGTATTTTAAAATCACTATGCCCTTTTCCTTGAACGATGAGAGCATGTGGTTTGGTTAGTGAGCACAAAGTGGATTAAACTTGTGGTCCCTGAGATGTGTCCAAAAACATGGTGAACTCTGTTCCTTAGGCTTATGTGTGGGGCCTGCTGCTGTGCTGTCCAACCAATTATAGTCCTCAAACTGGTTGGGTTGAGTTATTCTCCGATCTTGGCAATGTACTTGCAAACGTTTTGTCACCATGCGAGAAGACATCGACAGTGACAAAACACTTGCAAGTAAGTTGCCAAGATCAGAGAACAACTCAACCCAGCCATTAACCACCCGAGCTACATATCCACCATTGAACTAGGATCCTTGTCTCAGTCTTCCTCTAAAATTGAAAGATTCTTTTTATGTTAAGTAGGGCTACTAAGACTTGTTGTGATAACAGAATCAAGTTGTTACTCAAATCAAGGTGGCTCCTTTGGTATCAGAAGAATGGTGATATTTCAGTTGCCAGCTTTATGGTCGTATTCTGAGAAGTCAATAACCATTGAATCTTTATTGTGCAGTTTCAGCTATTGAATGGCTTGCTATATCCATATAGGTTAATTAGTTTCTGAAATCTGGGCTTTTGCTACCTTTATCTAACATTCCCTTTGCTCTTCAGGTATCTTTTGAGCATTCTGCACATCCACTCTGTGTAGAGTACATAGGATTCAGTAGTTAATGATTTCTCAATTTCTAAAGTACTTAGCTAAACTGATAAAAAACAAATATTACAATTGTTCATGGTTGCATTGCATTGAAACAAGCTTACATTGTTTGACTGTGTGCAGAAACTGATGCCTTGTTCACAAATGAAAATTATGATGAAATTAATAAACAATATTTTTCTAGTATATAGTGTACCCTTACCAGATGTTTGTATAAAAGTTACATGCATGTATATCATCTTAATATGTAGCCATTCCATATCTTATGATCAGGTAAATGAAAAGCAACAACATGACTTGCAGCTCCTTCATTTGAATCTCGAAAGTTCTCAGGAATTGATTCAAAGGCAGGAAGAGAAAATTCTTGAAATTAGGTAGGCAGAAACAATTGATTTTGTCATTTTAAATATCACTTTTATATACCAGTGTCACCCTTTCTGTCATCAACCCAATATCTTTCTGCTTAATATGTTGAAAGGACTCATCATAAATGTATCTTTGTTGAAACCGGCATAAGCCACTTAATATGCATCAGTGTGTTACCCCTTGTTAAATGTAAGCTATAAAGTTTAAGTGGCAGATTTATAGTGGGATTGTTTATTAGAAGATAATTAAATAATCTCATTGAGATTTGCATTTTGGATGAAGAAAGTGTCAGGAAGTGTGGTCTGAAAGTATTCTGGGGTAAGCTATTTGGAGATTTGTATGTCAGGTCTAATGTGACTGTAATATTTGATTTATTTTTTGGGGCAAGCATGTACTCTCTGCAATGTGAAAGCTCATAATACTGAATTTTTGTTAATGCTTGGTGCAGTGTATTTGGTGCTTCCATCTTCCTCACTGGCATTCTACTCTTTGGTTTCAGTCAGATACTTCGTAATACATTCAAAAAGTGGCATTGCTATGTCCTTTCATGTGATGTTTTCATGTTTTAATAACCACTGGTTTCTTCAGCCACATTAGAACAGAAGTTTCATTCATTTAATGGTGGGGGGGGTGTTTGATTTTGAGCATCTTCATATGTTAGAGGGCAAAAGAATATGAAGTATTTATTTTGAAGTAGTCTTTACATCTGATCTTAGTCAGTGATTGGATTACATGACCAACAGTTGTCAGGAAAGTAGGGTGGTTTATTATATATTACTGTCTGATTGCTTCCATTTTTGCTAAGTTTGTGATCCAACGAAGCTGCTTAAAAATGTACAGGCTGGAGATGTGCAGAGAGGCTATTTCATGTGATGTAAAGTTCAGAATAGGGAATGTGATCTTGATAAAAGCTGTCTCAATTATGAGTAAAAATCAGGAGCCATTTTCCCCACAAGGACAGTGGAAATCATGAAGACTCCTCAAAACATAGTTGATACTAAGATGATTAAAATTTTTAAGCTCACTTCACCAAAGGTATAAAAGATTTGGGGGGCGGGGAGGGAGTGAATGGAGTTTAGCTATAGGAATATACTTATATTGTGGTGCTATAATGTTAATGGAAGTCCCAAGATTCGGTGACCTTTTGGTGAAATATGTCTGACTTTCCTTTTAAGATTTTAATGGTATCAACACTTGCAAAAGTGAGGGGAACACCAGAAGTTAACCTATCCATTATAAATGTTATACTTTTCTTTCTTTTAGTTCTGGTGGATTTTTCTCACAGAACAACAATGGACAGAATAAGGGAACGGGACAAGAACATCAGAATAACATGGTTTTTAAAAAATGGACAAAAGAGTCGACCAAAGATTTTAAAACAGAATCCATAACCAATAGACACATAGAAGCAGCAGCCAAATCAACTCAGAACCTTGATGCTGAATTTATTCCAATTGGTACTAAAGAACAGGGCCATTTATCGGTCACAGAAGATCGCAATACTCTCAACTGTAGAAATTACAGCTCATCAGATTTTGCAAATGGTGATTGTGCTAATGGTCAAGTTGCCTTTCCTCTTGAGTTTGATCAGTATACTAATGCAAATCTGAAAGGGAAGACCAAGAGTCTTCACTGTAATACCAATGAGCCTAATAAGCATCCTACAAAATATGTTGAGCCAAAGCAAGACTGCAGATATACAAGAGCAAATGATTGTGGCTCACCTCAGGGAAGAGAAAACGACGTGCAGCAAGTGTCAAGGAAGCAAAAGTGGAGAGTTGAAGGATTTGTGGATGGCAGCATGATGGAACATGAGAACGTAGCATACATGAATACCGATCACTGCAGTCCCAGCTGCGGCACCTCTTCCCATTGCAAAGCCGGCGCAGTCAGCACATCAACGGACACTCATCACTCTCTTTGTTCAAAGCTAAGTGCAACCTCTGTTGCATCAACAAAAGAATTGGGAAAGGCTTCTGAGAATCATAACCTGGAAGACAAATATAGTAATGAAATGATTGAATGTGGAATAAATGAAGAAATGCCTCCATTGCCTGCAGAGAATGAAACTGACCGGGAGGCTTCAACGTCAGAACAAAATTGGATGAAGCTCTGTGAGCGAGCTGTTGATGTAAAAGATATGTGGTGGCTGTATCTCAACGATGGCTCAGGATCCTCGCGTGGGTTAGGTACTCCTATTGGTGTGGAAAAAAAGAGGTGTGGCACTTAATTTATTTTTCTCTACATTCATTAGAAAAGGAATTGTTGAATTGTTTTGTCTGACTTTTGTCTTAGATGCCTGATTCGGCTGGCTAGTTATTCTCTGGAGACTTTTGCTAGTTCAGTAATTAGAAACTTTGGGCGAGTAGGATTATATTTACTAAACCTTGAATATCCTGTTGTCTTGCATATTAGAAAAGAATACTTGGGCATTTCTACATTGCTGAGAATCTGAAATTCTGTTCTATGGTGTGTCACTTTAACAATCAACAAGAACATTGAGAGAATATAAAGCTCAAAAAATTATGTTACTTGACTAAAAAAAGCACAAATATTGGAAATGTAAAATTAGATTCAGAGTACTACAGCATGCTGACACACTTACCTGCACCTGGACCATGACAATTTCAGCATAATGTTCCAACTCCTGGACTCAGTACCCTGATTTATGTAGGCCATTGTGCCAAAGACTCTCTTTCTAACCCCATCTCCCTGTCATGCATCTTTCAAGAAACAATGTATCTTTATTGACAGGTCAGTTTGGGCACCTCAGAGCCATCACATTCACTGTATAAGTAATACCCTGGTTTGCCCTTCCAAAGTACAACTTCTGTGCATTATATTCCAACCTGTTAATTTTCAGCCCAGCTAGTTGAGATCCCTCTGCAAGCTTTACTAATTTTCCTTGCTGTCCGCTCTACCACCAACCTCTCCCCATGTTGGAAATATACAGCAAGGCAGGCAGCATCTATGGAGAGAATCATTGACTAATGATCAATTAGATAATAATGTTGATTTTTTTTTCTCTTCATGTGAATGTTGCAGGGATATTTACAGCTGCTGTTAATTTTGTTTGGACTGTTAATGGGTTAAATTTCACTCCGCAAAGGTTAGAACTGAGTGAAATCTGTGTTTCAAAATCACTACAGTCCTTTCCTTTTCATTTATTTCTTGCTGTGCCAATAACAGTGATGAAAGTCTGGAAGTGAGTGCATATGGTTTGGAGTCGCCACTACATTTCAAGAATTCTACACCAGTGAGGGAAATGCCCAGGAGAAAGAGCAGCCTCCATGATGAGCTTTGTGTAAATGACTCACCAGCAAGACTGACCTCCACTGAGGACAATACAATGATGTCTTCTAACAATGTAAGTTGCTAAAGTCCATTGAATGAAGGTTTATGACTGGAGAAGGAAACCATTCTGGTCAGTAGGAACTTTCACTGACTCTGATATTCATGTTTACGAAGATCAACCAAGAGGGAGTTTCCAAGTGCAATGAACATGGCAACCTTCAAATACAATGTGGAGAATGTTTGAACAGCAATAAAGTAAAATTCCATTTGTTACTGATCTGAAATGTTTGGCAAATCAGGTCCATTTCCATTTTGTAGTAAACATGTTATGTGTAACCTAGCAGCCAGAATATATTAGCAATTAATTTCTACTTTCTTATCAAAGTCCAGGTAAAATTTATTAACAGTACATACAACATGTATATAACATATATACAACCCTGAGATTCCTTTTTCTGTGGCCATACTCAGCAAATCCATAACACCTATAACAGGATCAATGAAAGATCAAGTAGAGTGTACAAACTGTGCTGATGCTAATATAAGTAAATACCAATAAATAACGAGAACATGAAATAACAAGATAAAGAGTACTTAGGAGTGAGTTCCTTGGTTGTAGGAACATTTCAATAGGTCAGTGTAAGCATTCTCTTTTGTTCAAGAGCCTTATGGTTGAGGAGGAGTAACTGCTCTTGAACCTGGTGGTGCAAGTCCTGAGGTACCTGTACCTTCTACCTGATGGCAGCAGCAAGAAAAGAGCATGGCCTGGGCAGTGAGGATCTTTGATGATTGATGCTAGATGGTAAATGGTAGGGCATTGAGGAATGCAGTAGAACAGAGTGATCTAGGAAAAATGGTGCATAGTTCCCTGAAGGTGGAATCTCATGTGGATAGGGTGGTGAAGAAAGCTTTTGGTTTGCTGGCCTTTATAAATCAGAGCATTGAGTATAGGAGTTGGGATGTAATGTTACAATTGTACAAGGCATTGGTGAGGCCAAATTTGGAGCATTGTGTACAGTTCTGGTCACCGAATTATAGTAAAGATATCAACAAAATAGAGAGAGTACAGAAGAGATTTACTAGAATATTATCTGGGTTTCAGCATCTAAGTTACAGAGAAAGGTTGAACAAGTTAGGTCTTTATTCTTTGGAGCATAGAAGGTTGAGGGGGGACTTGATAGAGGTATTTAAAATTATGAGGGGGATGGATAGAGTTGACGTGGATAGGCTTTTTCCATTGAGAGTAGGGGAGATTCAAACAAGAGGACATGAGTTGAGAGTTAAGGGGCAACAGATTAGGGGTAACACGAGGGGGAACTTCTTTACTCAGAGGGTGGTAGCTGTTTGGAACAAGCTTCCAGTGGAAGTGGTAGAGGCAGATTCGATATTGTGATTTAAAAAAAATTGGATAGGTATATGGACAGGAAAGGAATGGAGGGTTATGGGCTGAGTGCAGGTCAGTAAGACTAGGTGAGAGTAAGCGTTCAGCACGGACTAGAAGGGCCGAGATGGCCCGTTTCCATGCTGTAATTGTTATATGGTTATATGCTTTCCTACAACAGTGTTTCTTGTAGATGTGCATCAACTAAGATTTGTTTGAAAAGCTTTTGTACCATTTGGAGTTCTAACCTGCATTAACATCAACTTCGTGTTAACCTAGTCACTAGAAAACAATGCTATTGGATATCAACATTTCACCAATGGGAAGCGTTCAGCATTTTTGTTTACACAGCCCTTCCATTCATCATCTTTAAAATACACTTTTGGCATTGATATTCATGAATTTCAACCTAGTAAGATATGTATTCTGATTTCTGTAAGAATGTATAGCATGGCTTATTACAAAGTAACTTGTGTTCATTATCTATTTTATTGTCAATGAAAGCAACTAACGTTTGTTATGTCAATTATAATTAACAAGGTTTACCGAGATGACTGTTCACCAACTAGTAAACTGCAACGCCTGCTAGCTGAATCTCGACAGATGGTTGCTACTCTGGACCGCAACACTCAGCTTCCTCTCGGGTTGTCGTCCTGTCCCACCAGCAACAGCAATGCGAGGGTGAGTTCAGCTTCCTTAAACTTCTTGTTTTTTGAAAATAAAGGGTGAAAACATCATTGGGAGAAAAATCTATCAAATAATTAGAGAATAAAACATAGTTCTCACATAATTTTGACTTTTTGAAGCATAGAAGTTAATCTGTGCTGCGAAATTGGTTGCTGTTGTATTTATCCTGTAATTAAAGTATTATGTGCATTTCCTTTGATCTGGTTAAGCCGTCGTTGCTGCTGTGTAATTGTGAGATCAAATGTCACCACTTGCATGCATGTCAATGAATTGCATTACATAGGGCAGTGAAGCTTTAATTGCCATTTATTTTCCCTGACGTTTCCAATGAATTTCTTCCCATCCCAAGTAAAAGCAGGGAAAGCTGTTTACTGGTGAATATTTGGATGTACTGCCATGGTTTCAGGGCATCTACTTAAACCTCAGTTCCTTCACTTGAAAAACTTGTTATCCCATCATCAATATGCAGATCCCAATTTTCTCAAAACACAAGTTTTGTGTGGTCCTCACTATGGAAATATTGTTTGTTATCAGACTAGGACCTGAAATGAAAAAGGGTAGATTACTTTCACATGGGATTACTTAGGAGGAAATGTTTAAAAATTGGATTTTCTCGATTTATTGAAAAATAATGAAAAGAAAATTGAAAGAAAGTTGATGGAATTCAAGATAATAGTTCAACTGATTTGGCTGTAAAATTGTCACTGCCCTATTTATTCTGATTCAAGGTCAACCTCTGCTCTCACTTAAAAACTTTTTCGTACTTTTGAGAGGTTATTAATGAGCAAAGCATAAATGTCATCATCACTAACACCCTTATCAGTTTCCTTACATTCCTGAAAATTGCACAGTGCCATCCAGTCACCATCTAAACAAACCTCTGCTCTGGTGATAGAAACTGAACACAATATAAAATTGAAATAATTTACTGTACAAATTGAGGCAAATTTTATTTGCAAAATATCTTTTCACGATAATCTAGAAATGTACGAGGTAATGTTTTTAAGGTAAAAGAAAATGATAAATGGTAGGATACCAAATAGTATAGAGGGATAGATAGACCTTGGAGTGTCTGTGTTCATTTTGTTGCTGAAGGTGTTGTGACGAATGGAAGGCATCAGAATAGTTACCTTTATTGGAAAAGGCATATAGGGAAGTAATGTTAGAACTATATAAAGTGTGTGTTCTGTGGCATGGAAGAGATTTACAATGCATGTATGCAGGGCTAGAGAATTGGTGCCATGTGGGAAGACTGACCAGGTGAGGATTGTTATTGTTTTGGATCAAAGGAAGTAGAAGGGAAAGCATTGGACAAATGCAGAATTATCCCTTGATAGAGATTTGATGGAAGGATTAGAGGGGAGTTGAAGGAATAAAAAACTTCACCCTTATGGTGTGGTTCTGAAAATCACTGCAGAAAATAAAAGACAAAACTATTCTGTCTTGAAGTAGATCTTTTTTTTTAGACTGTATTTGTGTTTCTTGTAACCAAAATCTGTTGTGAAATCATTGTGAACTGCTTTTGGTATGATTTCTACGAAATCATTGCTCAAGTATAAATCCTCCTGAAATGGGATGAAACTTCTTATTCTTTTTCTCAGTTTCTAAAATTGGTGGCTTCTTTTGGTTTCTGTGATTTGCAAAATCTTGATTCTAAAGTTTAATCCAGATTATGAAATATAGGAGTGATGAAACAGCCTGATCTGTGATTTTGCTAGAGCGGAGCTGTGCGAAGAATTGTATCTGAAATCGGTAAACTTGTGTGTGTGGTTTATGCTTGATTTAATCTTATCTTAAAGGCTCTTTTCTACTCATTTTCCTTCCCTGCTTTCTGTGTCAGCTTTTCAAAACGGAAAGCACAGGAAGACTGACTTTTTTGCTTGAGATTCTTTAGTAAGATGAATTGTAAAATTAAATACGAACAGTTCAAGTGACTGGGAGGATTTACATATCCTTCAACTAATTCTTTCTTCTATTCAGCCCTCTTTCTCAGATGTGATTTTGGGAGAAATATACTCACTCTCAGCTTAATACTGACCTGCATAATAGAGGAATTTGTCCTTTTCTCACTGATGATTTGTGATGAATATTCTGCTTATAGCTGGTTGAGATGAGCTGGTAGAAACTAGAGGCTGCTGTGAAGAGAATTATTGTCCTCCAGACTCCAGTAAGGTAGTAAGCCCCAGGCATACGTCTTGCTGTATATCTAGGATGGAGTAATTGACATTCCGATCTATTATACAATCCAGCAGCAGAACACGACTTGAATTTGGTGGTGGGGAGGGAGATGTTGGTAACTCATTTTACACTTTGTAACTGGCCCATGTAAGTGCGAGCAGGTGAAAGCTGGGAATGGAGAGTCCAGCAGTGAGCTGGACCCAGAATAAGTGAGCCCAATATTATTCTCTCTCATTTAATGAAACAAAAACACAGGTTATTATGAGTTATTATAAAGGAAAAAGTTACAAGGCTGTTTAAGTTTGGTTATAATTAAGGTCAGGTTGCATCATTAAACATGTCGTCAATTTCAGTGTTCTATAAGCTTTATTTAATTCATTCCTGGTTAAATTCTTATTACACAATTTTATTTTCGCAGGATGGTGGTTCACTCTAAAGTAAGAAAATACCATTCAGTGAATGTTACTCCTGCTTGATGAGGTATAATGACAGGAGATTTTCAAAGTGGAGTAAATGGTAAAACAAGGTTCTTAGCTGCAAAGGAAAAGATATTGAACCTACAAGTTGAATTACAATTACACAATGTTTACTAATGGACCAGATACTGATTTGTTTTCGAGGATGCAGATATGAAAATTGGAAAAAAAATAAATGGGAGCAATTGTTCCTGCACAATGACTAAAATAGTATTTCAAATTACATGCTTCATTTTCATGTGTCCATCACATTTTCACATGTATATTTGGTCAAGTTAGTTATAGCATTTCTACTGAAAGTAGATGTGAAAATTGTGTTCAGCATGGTGCTTTGAGTAAAATCTCAATTTCTACAAATTATGAGGTTTTTGTAAATAACTTAGGAAATATAGTTGTTTATAATCTATTTCAACAAAAACTGGGTAACAAAATTTGGACCTCTGAAAAATGAAGATAGGGCTGTGTTATAGTATGAAATCATTACTGTTGTTGAAGCTTCATTCTTTTCAGATGGAGGGAGAGTTTCCCTTACAAACTGAGAAGAGTAAATTGGTAATTATTTCTACAAATTGTTGTTTGATACTAAATCAAAATCTTTCAAACCATTTGTGGCAAATGCATTCAGACCAGAACAAAAGAAACCAGATTCTCAATGTATAGATTTAAAAATTCCCAATCCTGCTAATTTTTAGAGAAGTATAAGGACCAAGGTACATTGGCTTGATTAAATCATAACGCTCAGGGATTGAGGTATAACTGTTCCAACACTCCACACTATTTAGTGTCGTAAGCGGGAGAAGAGAAGCATTGAAGAGTTTTCTTTCACCACAACATAAATAAGCCTGCTAGTTACAGTATGTAGGCATTCTCTTTCAAGATACTCAGCTTCGGTCATAGGTATGAAATGCAAGTGATAGCGACAGATAAAAAAAATACAACTGCAGGGAACCATGAACATGAAGAGGAATCTTTGGCATTTGCAATGAATTTCATTGCAGGTAATTATTTCAGGAATTGGATGATTGATGTGAAAGAGTTCCTGATCTACTAGGCCCCTTTTCACTTTAAATGCTTCTGGAATGGGTAGAATAATAATTCTTTAGAGGTTTAGAAACTTTGTAGCATTTGTTTAAAAATCCCTGTTCTGATTCCCCATTTTGTATAGCTGTAATATAAGCCCAGTAAATTTCAGTTTCTCAGTCACTTTCTGACAGCTCTGAACATTTTCTGATGCACAAGAACTTCAAACAAGGAATCTAATATAGGAAGGCAGAAATTTAAAGTAACAATTCATTATGCAGAATTTCTTAAGTACATTTGATCTGTCAAATATTCATTGTAAGTTTATCATTAGGCCATCAAGTAGCATTCAGTCTCTAGAATAATTATAGTTCTCTCCATATTTTATATGTAAGCAAGTTGTAATTTATATTTAAGTATGTTTGCTTTTATACAAGATATCAGAACCTGAGCAGGCAAATAACCCTGAAGGTTGTTCTGAAATTCAAATACATCTCTGGCCACCTTTCATCTAAACTCCACTGGCGCATACTTATTGTTTCCCCTACATTCCAAAAGTTCACAGATCTTGGTCCTGAATCCACTCAACAAATAAAAACCATGATTACCCTGTAGTGAATTACAAATAATTCAGACTCCTTGTTATAGACTTTCCAGCCAAGGAAAGCAAACACAATAAGCCCTCTGAGGCCCGCTCCCAAGCAGTGAACTTCCCATGAGAAGTTGATCAATTTTTTGGGCAAATGAAAGGAAAAAGCCACACTCAAAGTACAATCTAAATCCTCTGGTCACTTTCAATTCACACTTTAGTATGAGTGCTCTGTAGTGATCAGGAGTGATGTTGCTCTAGCAGAAAAGGCAATTATTGACCTGGTGGAGATCAGCATGTGTAGGGATTTAAAGGATTCTTTCATCTAGGTAGATTGGTAGAACACTGAATTAATTCTACTATATTTAAAAAAATCATGCAGGAAAGACATTCTGTCAAATTATTTTTTATTCAAACATGACCCTTTAAATATTGTCCTGTAAATACTGAATTATTTTAATTTTTTTAAGTTAATTGTATAAATTGTGTTTTTTTTTATAATTTGGTGGTCCCTCTATTGCCTAACTAATGTATTCTCTCGTTCATCTTGCATATACCTATTTAATATCATTAGTGATTAATATAAATCTCGTCTCTTTCAACTTTTTTCAAATTTGATGTTTTATATTAGCAGTGTGTATGCAACATTTTATTTAAGTATCCAGCTATGTCACTAGAAAATATATATAGTTTACATTTTTAAGCAAACCAGTATTTCTAGAGATGGAGCATTCAATTAGAATTTATAACATCAACTAGAATGAGGACACTATCTCCACTGTATAGAGAAGTGTCACAGATTCTGCTAGAATGCTAGTGTGTGTGAAATGGCAGAGCAATCACCACACGAGAGAGAATTAAACTGAAAGAAATGTTGCCAAATGATCCCTGAGGGAATTGAGCCTCTTCTTGGGTTAACATTACCAATACTGGTAAAGGTTAATTTTCACCAGCCTTTCCTTCCCAATTGAAGGATGTAATTAGAAAACAACCTTTGAGCAACAATGCATATATTTATCATGAACGTATTTTATTGCACGGGACATTGTTCAGTAATTAATTAATTTCTACATGTATGTCATTTTATATCTTTTTTGTCAACCTGTACAATGCATTTATAGTTTAACTAATGTGGTCAAAGTACTTATTTGCACATTTATAATAGTTCTACCAATAGAATTAACTTTTTTTAAACTTAAGTGTTTCCGAGAACTCCGCAAATTTACTGACTTGTAGCAATGTAATTGCAAATTTTGTACTTGGGATTTTTTAACATAAAAGTTTATTTATGTATGAAAAAGTGTACCTTTATTGCTTTATTCCTCATTGCTACTGAATATATCCTCTACCTCTAGAGCCATATAAAATGGTATTGTAAATAATAGTCTGTGTCAGCTTTGATAGTATGGAAGGGGAATTGGATAAAAAGTACTGTACCAAAATTCCTACTCTACTACTAGATTTTCTTTGAATGGTCTGGTTATAATTAGCATCATGATAAACCAAAGAATCCGTGTATATTTGGATATATTCCATTTTTATTTTTCATTGCTTTCTAGCTCCTGATACTCTGCACTTGTAGAGTACTGCACTGATGTTTTCCTTTCACTTTTTCCAGCAGCCTCTAATGTTAAGGAATGACTTGTATACAGAACCAAATCCACCTCCATATTGTCAGAGTAAATGTAAAAGATTTCTAAAGTAATTGGATGAAAAAATAAGCAAATTTTCACACACTAATATGACTCCAAAATGCTAGAAATCTGGAGCTGTACACAGAAGTTGCATGCACACAAAATGCTGGATAAACTCAGCAGGTCAGGCAGCATCTTTAGAAGGAAATAGACAGTCAATGAAACCTGAAAAGCTGATTGCCCACCTCACTCCACAGATGCTGCCTGACCCGTTGAGTTTCTCCAGTATTTCGTGTATATACAACTTTTTTTTGTGTTATCCTCATATGAAGTCTGGTCTGTAATTTGAGATGGTAGAGGCAAGGTAAAGTTAGTTATTGGGGAAAGAAATCACAGCGATATACTGTATTTTGGTCACAATATAGCAACCTGCTTTTAGTCTTGTGCTGAACAAGTAAGCGGGTTGGTCTGTTTACTTCCTGCCCTTTTGGATTGGAGTGTATCCTTTACTGTCCCAGGAAAAAGCATTTAAGCTATTTTGTGGTTTCCGTTTCAATGACATATCCTTCTATTTAAAAAAAATACCTAATATTAATAATTTTACTGGCTGTGGTTGTTGCTGTCAACAATTTATTTTACATTGTAAGTTGCCCATGAGAAGGCTTTGGTGGTGAGCTGCTGTCCTGAACTGGTGCAGGTTTAGTAAAGGAAGTACTGCAGTGGCGATAGTGAATTCTAACACTCATTTCCACTGGTGATATATAAACAGCAACATATACTCAGTGGCCATTTTATTAGGTTGTGCAGTACACCTCATTAATGCAAACATCTAATTAGCCAATCATGGGGCAGCAACTCAGTGCATAAAAGCATGCAGACACGGTCAAGAGGTTCAATTGTTACTCAAAATCAATGGGGAAGAAATGTGATCTAAGTCCCTTTGATTGGAATGATTGTTGGTGCTAGACAGGGTGGTTTGACTATCTCAGAAATTGCTGATCTCTTGTGATTTTTATGCACAACAGTTCACAGAGAATGGGGCAAAAAAACCCCCGAAAAATCCAGTGAGCAGCAGTGCAATGGGTGAAAATGCTTTGTTAATGAGACAGGTCAGAGGAGAATGGCCACATTGGTTCAATCTGACAGGAATGTGGCATTAACTCAAGTAACCATGTGTTACAACAATGGTGTGCAAAAGAGCATCTCTGAATTCAGAGCACGTCAAACCATGAGGTGGATGGGCTACAAACAGCAGAAGACCTCGAACATACTCTCAGTGGTCATTTTATTAGGTACAAGGAGTACCTAATAAAATGGCTATCGAGTGTATTTCCAAATAAGAAAGAGCGTAAGCTGGGAGGAAAGCTTGTGGTGGCTGTGTTCCTGTGTGCCTGCTGCCCTTTACATTGTTAGAGGTGGTGTGTTTGGGTGGCTTTGCTGAGTAACCACCATGTGATTTGTAAAGAGTACATACTGTATGCTGAAGGAAGAGGGAATGGATTAACCGTTTGTGTTGTCTATGAATTCTGAGTGTTGTCAGAACAGCACACATTCGAGCAAACGATGAGTATACTCCATTGCATTTCTGACTTTGTAGATAGTGAAAAGGCTTTGGGAGTCAGGAGAAGGCATTGATTTAACAATGTCTTGTTATGGGTTTAAATAATATCAACTAATAGTTTATGTGGTACGTTTTGAAGGAGCAGCATCCTTTAAGGTACTTTGTAAACCTAATATATTGGCCAAGCTGCCCAGAGCTCCAAGCACTGAGGTTTGGTCCTGACATTGAATGGAGTTTATACCTTGTACTTGTGAGTATTTAACTTCTTTCCATGTCTCAAAGATGGCCTTGTTAATGACTTGGGCAATGTTAGTTATTCCATAGCGAAGGTAGCTGACTGAAAACTTAAGAGAAAATTGGTGGGACAAGGAGAGAAAATACTGTAGGATTAATGGAAATCTCAGAGGGTATAGGGCTGATGGGATTGTCCCTGTTCCTTTGCGATCTGGCTTAAACCAGATGGCCAAGTTGTTATGGTAAATAGACAAGTATGTTCACCCATCATATATGACTCATTGCTGAAATATTTTCTGGTAACATTTTTGTGAACTTGTTTGACTTGCTTTTCTTTAAAGCCATGGTAAATAGTTGTTGATGTTTTGTTTGAGATACAAGTACTGGAGCTGTTGAAGTTTTTAAAAAAAGATAGTACATTCCTCTCCCATTTTCACAATCTCAGAACTTGACAGCTATTGAAGTCGTTTGGACATTTTCTGACCAGTACAGCTACCTATTGCAAACAGCACCACGTTAATGGCCAAATAATTTGTGTTTATGTGCAGGTTGAAGAATATTAACTGCCTAATTTTCCTTCAAAAATAGTGCTAATTCAAAGGTAAAATGATACCACAGCTTAATTTCAAGTCTGAAAGGAGATGTCTGTATTGCACTGCACAGCAACCTATCTTTTTTGCTCCCCTTTGTGAGCTGATCTATATGATTAAACCATCAAATTGCCCGAATTTTGCAAGCAACAAACAGAACATAGAAGAAATCTACCGCACATTACAGGCCCTTCGGCCCACAATGTTGTGCAGATCATGTAGCCTACTCTAGAAACTGCCTCATTGCAGTAGAAACTACCGCAATGCCCTCTGCTTTTCTAAGCTCCATAGGGTTTCTTAAAAGACCCTATTCCTATTATATCCGCCTCCACCACCGTTATCATTTCCACACACCCACCACACTCTGTGTGAAAAACTTACCCCTGACATCCCCTCTGTACCTGCTTCCAAGCACTTTAAAACTATGCCCTCTCATGATAGCCATTTCAGCCATGGGAATAAGCCTCTGGCCATCTACACGATCAATGCCTGTGGTGTGAATCTTCCTTTTTTTATCCCAAAAGGAAAGCTTGATCTCTACAATATGATATCCAGCTTGGTCTCCAAACCACAACTGTGATGTTTGAGCTAGAGTGGAACTTCAGGTTTCTCACTCCCAGGACTGACTTAACACTGGTGGAATCAATGCAAACTTGGGTACAGTATAGGGAAGGATGCAGAAGTAGTATGCCTACAGTGTCCACAAGGGGGTGCAATCTCATAAACATCCATCCCTTTGGGTCCCAGTAATTTAATCGAATGGTGAAGACAAAAAGGATATTCTTTCCTGAGCACCAAATCTAATGTAGCAGGTCCCATGAATTTATGTCTCATAATGCATTACTGCGAATGTGTGGTATGAGTTCACAAGTGCACAGTTGTGGTACTTGCTAAAGTACACGTTAGTCTTGGCAGTAAGAAACTCGAGATTCCACGCCAGCTCAAAGGTCACAATTATAATTTGTAGAGCGAGCCAGATATCACATTGTAAAGGTCAAACTTTCTTTTTATGGTAAAATGGAAGATCTACACTATGGTGCTTCCAAAAAATTAAGTAATCTGAAGTTTTAGTCATATAACTTCAGCAAAATAATGAGCAGAAAAATTGTTTCAGTGTAACCAATTTAGATCAATAACAATGTGGTAAATTATGAAATTGTATTTAAATATTGGTTGAAGGATAACTGTTGGTCAGGAGGAGCAGGAATAATTCCATTGTTTCAGACTTGTACTTGTGTCACCTGAGAGGCCAGATAAGGCCTTGGCTTAATACATCATCTGAAGGTCACAGCGGAACGGCATTCTTCCTTGAACAGAGTGCCAAACTAGATCACTTCAGCCCCACCTTTGTCCTGCTTTGCCTAGTCAAACTTTTCACAGTAAATGACTCCAACTCCATTCATTTCCTCCGAGTTGGCTCCATTTCCCTTCTGCTCAATCGCTGCATAATTAACAAGGATAAAAAGCAAATTGATTGCATTTCCTGCACCCAGGTCAAGGACAGATTTCCCATTTTACTCAACTTTGATGTTACTACACTTTGTGTTCAACAGGTCCTCATTTATAGCTTTTTGCTACTTACACCTGATGCACATTCCCCTCCCTTCTCAAGCATCTAGATCCTCCTCTCATATTTCCTCCATGACTTCCTACTTCACTCCTTCATAACTATCAGTACCCAGTCCCATTCTCCTGTCATCTTTTTAATTGCCGGAGTTGCAATAACTACCCTTTTCATCCTGTTGCTCTTTCCTTCAGCTGAAGCAGTGACTCATTTATTTCTCTTCTTTCTACTTTAGTACATTGTAATCCATGCTCACAATACTTTCACCTCCAAACAGCTGCCTTGGAGAACTTCCCCATTCAGTCAGCCAGTGTGATCCTGAACTGAAGTTGCCTGTCACTAATCTTCCATTCCAGTCTCACTGTGATATGTGTCCGGTCTCATACTCTGTTCCAATGCAAGCGGCACCTGATTAGAAAATTAGGAAGTGCAGGGAATTGGAACAGAAAGTGCTGGATGCGCTCAGCAGAATGGCTGTATTTAAAGTGGAGATTGACTAGCAAGGGCATCGATTATGTGGAGAAGGCATGAGAACGGGGTTGAGAGGGGTAATACATCAGCCATGATGGAATGGTGGAGCTGCTGAATTCTACTCTTGTGTCTTATGGTCATATTGGGCAGTATCTGTGGAAGGAGATCTGGCACTTTTCATCAGAACTCAGCTCGTCTTTCTACACAGGCCTCCAGCATTTTCTGTTTTTTTAAAAAAATTTCAGTTTATCATTTGATTCGGCCCTTGGTACATGGGTCACACAACGCCGTCGAGAACCCAAGTGGTCAGTCCAGAACCCATGCTGACCTGTAGTGACTCTCTGGCTTCTCCGGGTATAATATATACAGGTAGAAAAATGAACTATTACTATGATGCCAGGCAACTTACTGAATGAGATACTATACATACTTAAAGGATGATGAAACACTGGGGGAGTGAAATCCCTCCAACGTGACAGACCCTGGCAGTGGAATGGCAGCCTCCGCTCTGAAGAAAGCTGAAATCCATGGTGCTTGATCCACCTCTGGCAAGATGGAATCATATAAGTCAGCCTTGGGAATGTGTTGCGGCAATCACTGACTGGTTCACTGAAAGATAACGTGCAAATTAATAGTCTTGGTTGGTTCGTTTGCAAACAAGCCCCTGTGCGTGTTGTCAAAAAGTCCGTGTTGACAGATCATTCTATATATTGCTATTGGACATGGTGGTGTGCTGTCTGAATAAAATGACAGCTTTTATATTTTCAAAATGGGGTACTATTCCAGGGATGTAATTTGATTGACAATCATTTAATCTCCGTGAACCCTGTTGGATTCATTGTGCTTTTGTACAGTGGGTGCTGCCTTGAATGCTTAAAATGTTAATTATTTTCTCTAGGTGAAGCCTGTCAATTTCAGCTCTAATTTTAGTTTAATAAGTTAATAAGTTAGTTTAATAGTTGAATAAGACATGACCTGTGCTTGAAGAGGTATGGTGTGTCATCTGGTTGGTGCCTTTCAATGTGCCCAGGTCATCTTTAAAATGCCCTTCATGGGTCTAACACCACATGCAATGTTCCAGCTTCAGTCATCTTAATGTTGCTGTTGCTCATTCCAGAGGAATTTCTTCCCAAGAAGTTTGGGCCAGAGCCTGTTATAACTCTTGTTGGTAAAGTTTATCTGTGTCTTTGATATTTCACAGTCATTCCAGCGAGTCCAGCTAGTGTTTTCAGATTTAGCTGTGCCTTCCTGACTTCAGGCAAAGTACCCAACTCCACACTCAGTCTGGTTCAATAGTAATGCTGTATCAGTGTTAAGGTCAAATGCCATTTCTCTCTTAGAATCAGAATCAGGTTTATCATCACCAGCACGTGTCATGAAATTTGTTAACTTAGCAGTCCAGCAATTCAATGCAATACATAATATAGAAGAGAGAAAAAAAAATCAAAAAAGCAATCAATCAATTACGGTATATGTATAAAAATTGTGCAATAATAGAAATAATATATATTGAAAAAGTGAGGTAGTGTTCACAGGTTCAAAGTCCATTTAGGAATAGGGTGGCAGAGGGAAAGAAGCTGTTCCTGAATCGCTGAGTGTGTGCCTTCAGGCTTCTGTACCTCCTTCCTGATGTAACAGTGAGAAAGGGGCATGCCCTGGGTGCCGGGGGTTCTTAATAATGGACTTTTTGACAATAATCAGTGTCCATATGTCAATCTATTTATCGTTAAACATCGCAAACCATTTCAGTCTTCATACTTCCTTTCCACGTACTCTAGATGCTGGAAACTTAGGAAATTTCAAACTCATTTTTTGAAACTTTCATTTTACCTACTAACTTTACATCGTACTTATTCCTGCAGATTCCGGCAATGTGGCCTTTTAAAGCACAGACAAGTATTCAGATGGCACTTATTTCCCTTCACAGTCTTGTTTACCTAAAATAAGTTCAAGACAGTGTGTTTGGCTTTGTTTTGGTGTGTGCTGTCACAGGAACTACCAGCCTCACTGGCAAATCCTTGCTTGCTCATTTCAATTAATGGCCAATTCTCATTGAAAACTCAAAAGGTTTAATTCAACTGTGATATCAAAGCCTGTTCTGGTTGCCTTTGGTTCGCTTGTCCTTAAATATATGTGATCATGTGTTGCCATATCTGTAGTCTTCAATTCAGCTACATGTTTGGTCTTTGTTTTGATAGGTTTTATTAACCATGGCTAAAACATAAACCTTTGCACTTTGTTGCTTGACTCTAGGTTAAAGTGATTCTTCAACAAATATTACCAGTTCCTTAATTTTTTTAAATTTCTGCAGGCAGACTAAGTTTTCCTTTAAGTTATCTGTCGAGGCTCCCATCACTCTATATAATCCCATTAATTTCTGTTTATCTTCATCATCAGTGATACTTGGACAACGAAATGCAGTGATATCTCATGATAGTCCTCTCATGTACAGGTTCTTACTTTTTGCCAGAACTTGTTTGCTGAATTTTCAGCCTCTGAGCTGATGGCACGAACGCCAATTGCTCTAACTTGGGGTAATTTCTCATCCCTGCACCTTCTCTCATCTTCCATTCTCTATTCTTACCCAGCTTTTCTCACCTGCCCATCACCTCCTTCTCCAGCCCCTCCTCCTCCCCATGATCCAGCCTCCTCTCCAATCAGATTCCTCCTCCTTCAGCCGTTTACCCCTTTCACCTCCCAGCTTCTTACTTTATTCCCCCCCCCCCCCACTTCCCCACACGTCCACCTTCCTTCTCACCTGGTTTCACCTATCATTTGCCAGCCTGTACTCCATCCTCTTCCCCTCACCTTCTTATTCTGCCTTCTCCCCTCCTTCCTGTCCATTCCTGATGAAGGGTCCTGGCCCAAAAACATGGACTGCTTGTTTAGGTACTGCCTAGCGTGCTAAGTTTCTCCTGTATTTTGTGCATGTTGCTCTGGATTTCCAGCATCTGCAGAATCAACCTCCCTTGTTTTCCTTGAAAATAATAAGTTTATTTAAACCTTTCTGACTTTGGGAACATATTTTCACTATCCCCAGTATCATTGCTGATGTACACAAATCTGCAGGTTGAGTTTTGTCTTTTGGTAAGTTTATTTTCTTCTGCAAATACTGCTCTTACTTTGATTAACAAAATGATAATACAATAACATTCAGGTGCTGGAAATTTGAATTCAAATTAGAATAAAATTGGAATAAAAACAAGTAAGTAGTCTGGAAATAAACATTGTATGGTCCAGGTCAAGGTGATGAATGCTTAAAATTTGCTGATGATACAAAGATTGGAGGTGTAGTGGAGAGTGAGGAAGGTTTTCAAAGCTTGCAGAGGGATTTGGACCAGCTGGAAAAATAGGCTGAAAAATTGGAGATGGAGTTTAATACAGACAAGTGTGAGGTATTGCACTTTGGAAGGAAAAACCAAGGTAGAACGTACAAGGTAAATGATAGGGCACCGAGGAGTGCAGTAGAACAGAGGGATCTGGGAATACAGATACAAAATTCCCTAAAAGTGGCGTCACAGGTAGATAGGGTAGTAAAGAGAGCTTTTGGTACATTGGCCTTTATAAATCAAAGTATTGAGCATAAGAGTTGGAATGTTATGGTGAGGTTGTATAAGGCATTGGTGAGGCTGAATTTGGAGTACTGTGTGCAGTTTTGGCCACCGAATTACAGGAAGGATATTAATAAGGTTGAACGAGTTCAGAGAAGGTATACAAGGATTTTGCCGGGACTTGAGAAACTGAGTTGAATAGTTTGAATAGGTTAGGACTTTATTCCCTGGAGCGTAGAAGAATGAGGGGAGACTTGATAGCGGTATATAAAATTATGATGGGTGTAGATAGTGAATGCAAGCAGGCTTTTTCCACTGAGGCTAGGGGAGAAAAAAACCAGAGGACATGGGTTAAGGGTGACAGTGGAAAAGTTTAAAGGGAACAGTGGGGGGGGGGGGCTTCTTCACACAGAGAGTGGTGGGAGTGTGGAATGAGCTGCCAGATGAAATGGTAAACTTTTAACATTTAAGAAAAAATTGGACAGGTACATGGTGAGAGGTGTATGGAGGGATATGGTGCAGGTCAGTGGGACTAGGCAGAAAAATGGTTCGGCACAGCCAAGAAGGGCCAAAAGGCCTGTTTCTGTGCTGTAATGTTCTATGGTTCATCTTCTATGCCTGATTAACTAGTAGTGTTCAAGTGCTGAATTTCAATTTAGCATTAAGTGTGCTTTGACTGCATAGTTTATGTTGCTCGCACCCAGAACTGATATTGACAGCCAATGCCACATGGACCATCTTGTTGCCATAGTGGAAACAGTTTTGCATTTGTTTTGTTTGCACGTTAGATGTGCAAATATTTAAGCTATTATTTCATTTGTGGGACTGTAGCTCACAAAGAGGCAGAGTTAAATTAATGTATGTAGGGCAAAAAATCGTCGGCTTTCCTCATGTTTAATTTATCGACAGAGAGAATAAATCAGTATCGGGATAAAATACTTAGGAGGTTGGTCATTTTAAAATGGGCAGTGCAATTTTTTGAATGCATATCAGAACAATAGTCACCACGTTCCCAGTTTGCACGCGGGTTGTGGTAGTTTGCCTCATTGGCACCACCATAATCGACCCAACCCTCTTGCAGCAAGACACGGCGCTGCCGAAGTTGTGCCGCCCCCTTTTTACCCATCATGCACGCGAGCGCGCCGCCGGCCGTGCGGGCGCGGGAGCGAGCGCGAGCGTGTGCGCGCCGGGGAAGCCCGATCTGAAAGCGGTCGTTGCGGTGACCGAGCAGAGCTCCCGATGAACACCATCAGACAAGTGCCGGCCAAGGTGCTGCACCGCCGCTCGGTGCACAGTTTGGAAGCGGAGCGGGAGCAGTTCGACAGGCAGCAGGTAAAATACGGAGAGAGATCGCGCTGGCAGCAGGTACGGTGCGGAAAGCGCACAGGCAGCGGGATGGAGGGAGAGAGAGAGGGCTCGGGGAGCAGGTTCTGTACAGAGCGGGATGGGGAGAGAGAGAGGGCTCGGGGAGCAGGTTCTGTACAGAGCGGGATGGGGAGAGAGAGAGGGCTCGGGGAGCAGGTTCTGTACAGAGCGGGATGGGGAGAGAGAGAGGGCTCGGGGAGCAGGTTCTGTACAGAGCGGGATGGGGAGAGAGAGAGGGCTCGGGGAGGGAAGCTTGGGGAGCAGGTACAGTACGGACTGGGATGGAGAGAGAGAGGGGAGGGAGGCTCGGGGAGCAGGTACAGTACAGAAAACACACTGGCAGCGGGAGGAGAGCAGGATAGAGAGCTCAAGTACAGTGCAGAGCGCACGGAGCAGGATGGGGAGAGAGAGAGAGGGGAGCAGGGACGGTGCAGAAAGCGCACTGGCAGCGGGATGGAGGGCAGGAGGAAAAACTCGGGAAGCAGGTACACTACAGAGCGGGCACAGAGACGATAATACATTGATACTTGAATGGATGGAGAGCAAGCGCCTGCGCTTCAGGCTAAGTGCAGGCGTTTGGGGTAGAAAGCTCCGTAGAATAGAGCACAATACAATCATTGTTATTAAATAAATCCAGGGAATGAAGGGCAGAATCCTTGCAAAAGGAGGAGAGAGAAAGAGAGAGTAAGTAGCTTGCCGGTGAATAAGAAATCATTCTTTTTCTCCAACCAGGGTCTCCAGCTTTCACTATATCGCTGCTGACTGATAATGAGTCTGACATTTACCACTTCTCTAAGCGCTTATCGGGAGATCGGGGCTCTTGTTAGAATCAACATACAAATGTATCGATCAGTTCCAAAAGGTTGAACGGAATTTGTATTTGCGCAGGTTGTTGGGGGTGGCGGAGGCACTCGAATCTCCTGTGTAGTGGCCCCGAAACCGCGATCAGCTTATTTGAAATTTCCGTAAACCTGTGAACGTGGCGTCAACGCTTCTTTCTGCCGCCGCTTGGGAGTGTTTTGCCTGGATTCCAGCCGCCTTGGTGAAGCTGATGCTTCGGAGGCAACCGTAAAATTCCGTAAAACGGCTCTGCGGCGAAAGGGGAGTGGAAGTGCTACTCGCCTTCCGTCCCAGGGCTGTTTGGGATCAGGTGTGGTTTAACGAGACGGGAATTGACCAATTAAGGCAAATCCCTGTTGGATCTGCCAGCCCGTGTTTTTCATTGAGTGGCACCACTCACGGCTAAGGTTAGCGCCGATAAATCTCTCCTGTAAGAGTATACCGGCCAGTGCCACTGAACTAACATATACCCCAGACCGTGTGACATCTTGGCAAGATATTTTTAAATAAGGATGTGAAAAGCCATGGAGAATTTTACTCGGCTTGAACTGATGTCCAGGCTGCTCACCGTGTCCAGACTGAAAGACTGAATGAACTTTTGGAAAAATATCCTCTTTTTTACCTGCAGTGCTGGCTTTTACTAGTAGTATTTTAGGGAGGCAATCGGGTAATTTCAGAAGTGATCAGTTAGGAGGAGCCGGTAGTAGATAAGTTCCACATTAAACGAAAGTAATTCTGTACAAATACCTGATCCCCTCTTCTGTGATGTAAGACGACTGATTTATTGCGATGAGATGCGTATTATTTATAACCTCTCCGTCTCTATGTGCGGTTTGGCCAGTTTTGCTGACTCATATCCCTGGGCAATTGAGATCTTCTGGCAACTTGCTTGGGAGAGGCTGTTAATATTGTTGGGTTTTGAGTATTGACTGGCGCTTCCTACGATGCCTGTGCATATACCCCTCTCCCGTGGAGTCACCGAACAGCAAGCAAGCACACGAATGACCCAGCGGCACAGCTGCTATAACCAGGACTTAGATCCCCGAGGCTGCCCGATCCACAAGAGATGAAAAACCTGGGCACAGATTGGTCATCAAAGTTGGGATCTGAGTCAGGAATGCGGTGTCGTTAAGCTTTGGAGTGCTTGAGCCTGGCCCGGGAACATATTTAAATTCCAGTGCATGCCCTGCTTTAGTATATGAAATGGATTTGCATGTTTGGAAATACTTAACATGTATTTGGCTGCTACCTCTTTGACTAGGCCAGACATTTCCATATACACTTACTTTGATAGTAAACATACTTTGAACTATGAACTCATAAAAGTAAATTGATTATCAAAGTGCATATATGTCGTCACATGCCACCCTGAGATTCGCTTCCTTGAGGGTATTCACAGTGAATACAAGAAACACAATAAATGTTAGTAAAGAAACACAGTAAAGATATGAAATCGACGCAGACTAGTGCCAGAACAATATTACACAAAATATGGTTCCGGTGCAGGTCAACTGGAATAGGCTGTTTAAATGGTTCAGCATGGACTAGATGGGCCGTAGGGCCTGTTTCTGTGCTGTTCTTCTCTATGAATCGAAAGAGCCCATGTGAAGATTAGGTGGATTTTCTCCCAGCATGAGAAGCTGTAACTGATTCTAAGAAGATAAAAGGCAAAAAAAAAGAGAAAAAAAGCTGAAAGAGAAAACTTCACCGAGCACCCACGCTCCATCCGCCACAAAAAAGTGGGATCTCCCAGTGGCCACCCATTTTAATTCCACTTCCCATCCCCATTCCAAATTGTCCATCCTTGGCCTCCCCCACTGGCCACACTTGGGTTGGAGGAACAACACTTTATATCCCATTTGGGTAGCCTCCAACCTGATGGCATGAACATTGATTTCTCAAACTTCTGATAACGCCCCCCACACCCTCGGCTTCACCATTTCCCATCCCCTTTTCCTTCTGTCACCTCATCTCCTTGCCCGCCCATCACCTCCCTCTGGAGCTCCCCCCCCTCTTTTCTTTATTCCACGGCCTTCTGCCTCTTTCACCAATCAACTTCCCAGCTCTTTACTTCATCCCTCCCCCTCCAGGTTTCACCCATCACCTTGAGTTTCCTTCTCCCCACCCCCCACCTTTAAAATCTACTCCTCAGCTTTTTTCTCCAGTTCTGATGAAGGGTTTCAGCACAAAACATCGACTGTACTCTTTCCCTAGATGCTGCCTGGCCTGCTGAGTTCCTCCAGCATTTTGTGTGTGTTGCTCAGATTTCCAGCATCTGCAGATTTTCTCTTGTTTGTTGTTGAAAGATAGATCTCCTTATAATGCCCAGTAGTATGTGATAAGGAACTCTGTATCTGCTTTCCATGGTTGACTTTAATGAAGTTGTGTTTTCTAATTACAGCTGTGTGGTATCTTTTGCCATTATTTCCCTTGTGTTTCTGGGCATTTTAATTTTGAGTTTTGAATTAAGTCTGAAATGTTCTGCTTTTCAATCAACCTTACTTTTATTTAAAATGGTTCTTAAAACACCTTTCTCTGAAGCTTTTGGTAATCATTCCGTGAAGGCTTAGAACCAGATTGTGTTCCTGAGAAGCATATTCAGATGCTACTATATTCATGGAGGCTATTGATCATCTTGGGTGAAAATGGATCCTTTCTTGTCTTGCTAGCATATATCCAAAACTTTCTTTGGAGCTCCTTGGAGTTATTTATTATTAGTATTGGGGTAGGTTATTATTCTAGTGCAAATTATAACAAAAAATTGTTTATAACATTTGTAAGCAAGCTAGACTGAATTTTTAATGATTGACATCAGAATTCATGAACAATTTGATAGTAAGGAAACATCTTAAAAATTAGGATAAGGTGAACACAAGAAATTCTGCAGATATTAGAAATCTAAAGGGACACACCAGAACGCTGGAGGAACTCAGCAGGTCAGGCACTGTCTGAATGGATTTGAATTCGAGAGAAACAAAAAAAACCCAAGATTTTGAATTTTAAATAAAGAAAGTTTTGAAAGCACAAAGTTTAAAAAAAAATTGAGCAGAGTAAACTAGGTTGTATCGTTAATGAATAAACCTGCTGGTTAAGCTGCAAGAAGCTGAGGAAGAACTGTCCGATATGCTCTTATGTCTGTATGTGCCTGTTAGAAATTCGTAGTTTTACAATGAAGGTGCACAAATGAAGTATGATATGGCATGAAGCTTTTTAAAAGAGAGCTAGATAAATACATATGTAGAAATCTGGCAGACTGGAGACCTTTAAAAAGCTACAAATGGATACAAAAGAAAACTAGTGGGAGGGACTAAAAGTGAATGTAAAAAACAAGGCTAATAGCAAACTTTGAATATATCAATAGGAGAGTGGTATAAAAGACTGTGAATCCAGTTAAATATGATGTAATTGTGGCTCATAGTAAGGAAAGTTGCACATTTATTAACCTAGAATATTTCATCCATTTTCACAGCGGAGAAAGTTAAAAAATAGTGGGGTGGCTGGTGGTGTGGTGTTGGGGACTCTGAATAGATTTAAATGACAATGAAGGAAACACTAGAGCTTCAAATGGACATATTGTTGGTTCCCAATGGCAGAATTTTATATAATAAGATTGAAAAGTGCAGCTTTTTAATTGTAATTTCTGAAATCTCTGTAAACTCAAGAACTGCTTTTGGATTGGAGCTTTTAATTTCTCTGAGAGGAGAGCTTGAGAAAGACCAGTGAACAAACCCTGCAGTTTAGTTTCATTTGTGGTGAGCTGATTGCACTAAGAATGGAGAGGGAAAAATTAGTATGAAGAAACAGTGGCTCAGAATTGACGTTTATTTGGTTCCTGAAAACCAGGCCATTTCTGACTCCATCTCCTGGTGAGGTGACTGGCAAGGTGCTTATGCATGTTGACTTCCTGGAGGTATTTGATGATGTTCACAATAAGGTCATTAGCGAAAACAGGAAATCCTGTAAAGCATGGAATTGTTTGATAGGACATAGAGAAAGTGTGCTCTCCGATTGGCCAGATCAGATTTGGTGTATCTTATGGATGTCATCTGCAGTTTCTGCTTCTCGGTGTGTTAGTAATGAAGATAAGGAAACAGAATTGTACATCTGAGTTTGCAGACAAATTAAGTGGAAACACAGGGCGTCTCGTCTTGTCCACACTGCACCAGCTGCCGCCACAGGAGCAGTGTGTGGTTAAGTGCTTTGCTCAAACTCAAGGACACGTACGCTGCCTCAGCTGAGGCTCGAACTAACGACCTTCAGATCGCTAGCCCAAAGCCTTAACCACTTGGCCACGCGTGTTATAAAGGGCATAAACTGCTTAAACTCTGGTAGGATTTCCGTTCAATCATTTTCCATTTTTTGGACCAGAAATACAAATTGGTGCCCTTCAGGTTGTCTTTCACCCTCACTAATTTTCTAAACTTGAAATGGTCAATAATTTAAGCGGTTAACAAAAATACCTACTGGCTTACACAGCCAGGGTTGTTGGAACACCAGGGGCAGTTGTTCACCAGAAATAATCCTTGAAAGAGTGGGAGTGCTAAAGTGGAAGATGTTACTGGTGTTACACATGACTTGCATGTCACAGTGAGAGATTGGAATTGTTAAGGAATAAAGTGATTTAGTGGCTCAGGTAAACAGGTTACAAAAAAGTTAGCAGGAAGGTTGAAGAACTTGTGCTATTTAGTTATTTATTGAGATACACCACGGATAGACCCTTAAAGCCATGCCACCCAGCAAGCACGATTTAACCCTAGTCTAATCATGGGACAACTTACAATGACCAATTAACCTACTAACTGTTAGTAAGTTACATCTTTGGATGTGTGGGTGAAACTGGAACACCTGGAGGAAATCCACATGATCATGGGGAGGACATGTCATGCTATCATGTTTACTGTTGTGTGCTGGGGCAGCAGGCTGAGGGTAGCAGACACCAACAGAATCAACAAACTCATTCGTAAGGCCAGTGACGTTGTTGGGGTGGAACTGGACTCTCTGACGGTGGTGTCTGAAAAGAGGGTGCTGTCCAAGTTGCATGCCATCTTGGACAATGACTCCCATCCACTCCATAATGTACTGGTTAGGCACAGGAGTACATTCAGCCAGAGACTCATTCCACCGAGATGTTACACTGAGCGTCATAGGAAGTAATTCCTACCTGTGGCCATCAAACTTTACAACTCCTCCCTCGGAATATCAGACACCCTGAGCCAATAGTTTGGTCCTGGACTTATTTCCACTTGGCATGATTAACTTATTATTTAATTATTTATGGTTTTATATTGCTATATTTCTTCACTATTCTTGGTTGGCGCGGCGGTAACAAAACCCAATTTCCCTCGGAATCAATAAAGTATGTCCATATGTCTGTTGAGAACGTACAAACTCCTTTCAGACAGCAGCAGGAATTGTACCCGGATCACTGGTACAGTAAAGCATTGTGCTAACCACTACTCCACCGTGCCACCCCATGGGTCAGTTCATGTGCTGTTGTCATTTATCTCAAATGGGTTTGAATTCAAAAGTGAACAAGTTCTATCAGATCGAACCATGATCAGAATATCTAGAATACTTTGTGTTTGATTAGCAACCCTTGGGACAATCTTACTGGTCTTGAAATGGATGTTTCAGATACGCTGTAGCGGTGTGCTACACGCAGCGCTAAAATGACGACACGGGAGTCGGTAAACTGCAGTCAAAGATAACTTTATTCGAACTAAACAGCCTTGCTTTTAAGCCCCCCTCAACCCGCCCCCCGTGGGCGCAGCTGCTCCAAAAGACATGTACTCACAAACCCCTGTAGGCTATCTCCCTTAGCCGGAACGCTGGCTAATTGTGAGCCGGTTCGGATGTGCCAGGAAATGGGTCGCCACAACACCATAATTATTTCAAAGGTTTAAAGACCAAAATTATAAGGACAGTTAGCAACATGCTAGCACACTTTTATGGGTTTAGAAGGTTGATGGGAATTGACTGGTCAAGGTACTTAAAATATAATGTTTTAAATTAGATAAATTGATTTCAGAGAATAGATACAGAGAAACTTTGCTTCTGCAAAGTATGCATTACTGCAATGAGTCAGGAATATTTTTTAAAAGTAACCATCTTATCTTCAATTAAGAATGTTAATATTCAAACTGAAGGTTAATTGCACAAAGGATGCAATATTTATCTCCACTGTTACGTATTGTAACCCAGTCAAGTTTTCCATTGCAGGGGAGATGTCTTTCATAGGCCCACAAGACATTATCTGGGAGTTGTGGCACTTGTATGTTTGCATTTGATTAACAATGAATTATAGTGAATATATGTCCCAGGTATGAGGAAATAAGTTGAAGTCACATTATACTGTTGGAAATAAATCATTTATATAACTACTATGTGGTGAAATGCCAGGTCAGCCGTGCTAATAATACCATCAAACTGTTCCAATTTTTTTTCTTGAACTATACGTATTAAGATCCTATGTTTGTTTTAGGAACCTAATTTTCTGTCCAGTGTGCATCGTTTTAGTGGAACAAGGGTTTTGACTCACAGAAACACACAAGATGATGGGTATTTCATAAGTATCTCCCCTACCAAAGTGGTGTTTGGCCAAGATACAGGTGGTCTACCAACCTGCCTCTTGTTAATTCATGTTCAAAATATATTTATTATCAAAGTATGTATGCAGTGTACAACCCTGAGATTCGTCTTCCCACAGACAGCCATGAAAGAAAGAAAACCATGGAATCCATTTAAAGAAAAACATCAAACCCCCCCCCCCCAAACGCACAAAAAAGAACAAATTGTGCAAACGGCAAAAAAGAGCCTAAAATTCAGAATAGAACACACCAAACCACAAAGATATTGAAAAATTACCGATGATTAAGAGTGAGAGTGAACTGAAAACCATGGAACACTTTCTTACTTTGGAAAGCAGCTCTTGGTGAAGACAGGCATTGAAATTCACTACTGCCTTCAGTATGCCAGTTCAATCTTAGGCCATTTGAGGAAAGGAGACTTCAGAACTGACAGCATGCTGAGTAGTTGTGGTTCCTACTGCCCCAATATGCTTTGGAGATTTTGCTGAATTTCCCAAAACAGGAGAATTACGACTAATGTTGTCCCCTCAGAATCCATTGGCAGGGTAGATGGACTAGGAGAGTCATCTCTGATAGGACCATGTCACCAGCGTTAAAGGTGTGATCACACTCAGCCAGTTGTTGCAAACCTCACATCAGACTTTAGAACCGATAATCACATCTGAATTCGGTAACGTCAAGAGATTTCCATGAGGTCAGCGGAAATGTTTAGAGAACATTCCCTAAACCTCATTGAAGAAGGGTAACAGCTTTGTAGACTGACCTGTGGCTGCTTAAAACGGAGAAGGAACATCAGGAAGGATCAGCTCGTGTATATGATGGGACACATGCATAAGCATCTGAAAGAGTGGACAGTGCCATCTGCCACATCACTATCACCTGCTCAGCCAAAGGCAGAGTCCATGGAAGCTAGGCACTTTGAATACCTCAGACCTATAGAACTGGGATAGAAGCAAGTGATCCCCGACCTCAAGGAGCTGTTGAGGAGATGGAACAAAAGTTCTCATTTAATGTCCATAACTTGAGGAGATTCTGGTGACCCTGGCTTTATAATTAATATAGATATTTTTAGTCCTGTGGATACGGTTGCCTGCACTGATGAGATCTGAAATACATTCTAAGTAAGTAGCGACATTAATCTTAGTGGTTTGCACAGAGGACAACTAATGTCTACCTATTATAAATAGAGTGTGACATGTATCAGTCATCCATATTGTAGCTTTCTCACCTGTTCCTGTGGTTCTGTTTATTGTATGTTAGGGAATATGTTTTAGAAACCACATTTTTGATGTAAAATGTATCCATGATTATGTAAACAATTAATGCTGGCATCATATAGGAGGATTCCAAGTTCAAAGTATTTTTATTACAGTAATGCGTATTTTGATGACTTTTAGAGTGATTTTGGGGTTTAGGACATATACAATTAGCAATTGACTTTGGCTACCAGTCTTCACATCTGAAAATGTATTGTGGATTTCATTTGCAGTCCAGCTCTGAACGATGGGTTCCTAATAGCCGTGAATCCCAGTCCAGATAATGCTGATTAAAATCCATTTGGATGTCTGCGGTGTGGATGTGAATCAGGAGGTGTGAAGCTTGTGTGTGGTTTCAAAATGAGCATTGTCCATACATTGTAAATATAGAATTATGCTTTTGATGTTTGGCACATAAAATATGGAGCCCCACGTTGGGCCAGCAGACCCTTCCACTGAAAGCGTCTCCTTTTGATGCCTGCTGTACCTTGTTTTGTCGAATAAAGAACCTGCTTGTATCTACTAGTACTTTTCTCCGGTGACTCCATTCATGCAACAACAATGACTTGTCAAAAAGCATGGTTTCCTGTCACATTTGTAATAGATTTTTAACTTTAAGTTGAACAAGGCTAATGCAGCTTCACTGCCGAAATAGAGTAAATTGGGACCTAATCATTTCTGTGATTTGAGTCCAATGTGCCTGGATCTCTTTCCAGTGATGACTACCTGTTCATGTTGAAAATGGTCATCTTCGGTTCCAGTAGTCACTCTGCCACATTACCGGTCAACAGTTCTTGTACTTTAAGAACTGTTGTATTGCATTCTTTATTTAGAGATACAGCGTGGAACAGACCCGATGGTATTTCGAGCTATGTTGCCCAGCGACCCACCAATTTAACCCTAGCCTAATCATGGGATGATTTACAATTAACCGACTGTAACGCCCTGGGAAAGGTTTCACTGCTGATGTAATGGTTGTTCTGTAGCAGCAGTGTTTGGGTTATGACCAGAGAAGACGGGGGCTTTGGAATGTACACTGTCCAATGAGGGGAGTGTTTTTTTCTCTTGTTGTGTGCCTGAGAGCGAGTTGTTCTCGGTCTTTTGGTTCGGCAGAAGATGGAGTGAACCAGATGTTAGCAACGTGGCGAATGTCTTAGTCATCATGCAGCATCCACACAGTCAAGAGGTTTTGCACCTCAGATTTCACACGCTTGGCAGGGCCAGAGACTGTCTTCCCTAGACTAATGCCACTGGCTGAACCTGGGGGGGGTTACACTACTAAACAGTACACCCTTGGACAGATGACGCTGGAACTGAACTCTGATGCCCCGAGCTGTAATAGCTACTCTACCATGGAGCTTACTACTAGACTGTTGCTTACCCAGATTCCATCTTTGCATTTCCAGTCAGATGTCACGGCCTTCAATTGTGCATTAATTCCTTCACGAATTCCCATCTCAAATATATTTCTTGCCAGTCACCATACTCCTATCTAACTTTACAAACTGCAGGTCTCATAACCCATTGTACCCGGAGTTACTCTCTATGTAATTCTGTACACTTTCTGTGACTCAAAAAAATAGTGGTCCAATTCCTTGTTGTTGCTCATTTCTAATCTACCAAACATAATACAACCTTATCAGTAAACCTTTGCTCTTTTATGTTCATCTTCATGGAAGAGGAGATGTTCTGTGTTTTCAAGGGAGTACTGTAAAAATGCTGCTATTGGAAATTGGAACTTTGGAATGAATGTTGAATACAGTTTTCACTTATTGTAAATTTTACTTTCCCTTTTGGTATGTAGGTATAAATACAACTTATTTGGGGAAATGTTAATATGCTTGTCCTTGAAATGATTCAAAGTTCAAGGTTCATTTATTGTGAATGGGCCAAATGGCCTAATTCTGCTCCTATCTTATGGTCTTATTATCATAGTACATTGATTTGGTTAATGTGTGTGTGCATTTTTGTAACAGTAGGAAGGTAAATTTAAGTGAAATTTAGTTGTCCTATCTTGAATTTTGATATTGCAAGATAATTTTGTGGAAAAGGCTGAATAATGACTTTTGAAAGGAGAATTGCTTTCAGTTTTTGAAGGTTGTTAAGTGAACTAGCCATGACGTAAATAGTAAACTCTTGTCTTATCAGAGCTGGTAAAACCAAAAGGAAATGATTTCTGGTTAAGTGGTGGGTGGATGACATTTTAACCTTTGTTCTGTGAGAAGAAATGAGAGAAATTGAAAGGTATGAGTATGACTTGAATATGAGGGCAAAAGTAATTCTGAGGCAAAACCAACTTAAAATGTTTTCTTTATAAGAATAAATTTTGTCTTTTATCACTGCTCAGTTATTCTGCCTGAGTATTTTTACTTTCATTGCCAATGCATACACTCATGGACTTCACCCAGTTAACAATATTTATTGACACACTTTGTGATGAATGTCAGGGCTCAGCTGAACCAAATCCTAAATTCGTAAGGGTAGTTTCAGTACTCTACTCCTTCCAACACACATTCAGATGTGCTGAGGATTTGAGGAAACACAGAAAATCAGCTAATGTTTCAGATATATCCTTCCTTCCTTCTACACAACACTGATTCAGCTACCAACCTTTTCTGCATTTTTGTTATTGTGCACTCTGAAGTATAGGAGAAAAATATTTGCCCCTGTTGCTTAGATAGCTTACGGTATGCTTCAGAAAGAAAGGTGAATTAGAGGATATTGTACGTTGAAAGTAATACGATTCAATCAATTTCTCTCTAACATAATGGAATTGCTTTTTAACTGGTTGGAATGGTGCAAAGAGGACTGTTGAATGCAGATTATATGACGATATTTGCACAGATAGAATCAGTGAAGGAAATTCTACCTTTAAATTTATAAATTACACACAGACAGCTTTATGACATGATTAGGAAAGCTTAACCAGCTTAACCTCTTTTTTTAATGAGTGTAAGATTTCCACTTTCACCTGGGCATATTTAAACTTTGTGATGCAAGTACAATTTATAAAGTGACCCCATTGATATAATGAACATGATTAAGGTATTGTGTGCTGTCAACTCCTGGAGTATGGAGTGATCGAATGAAAGGAAGTGAGTGTCTTGGTTAGTCTTCCTGTGGTTGTAGCTATTAGATGCCATTCACAAGGGTGTGTTGTAATTAATACTATGGTGCAAGAATCCTTTGCCTGAAATGCGCCCAATAATCTTTTGTTTTGCTGGAGTTGTTTGAAATCTGATATTTTTGTAAACTAAACTTCTGGACAAAATGTTGTTTCCCTCATTGTCACACTCTCTCTGTTCATTCCTATCTGGTTCATTCATCTTCTCTCTGTCTCGCTGTGTGCCTGTCTGTCTCTCTCTGGTTCTCTCTCTGTCCTTGTTGTGGCGACCCATTTCCTAGCGTATCCGAACCGACTCACAATTAGATAGCCTACGGGGGTTTGCGAGCACAGAGCTTTGGAGCCTCCGCGCCATGGGGGGCCGGTTGACAGAGGCTTAAAAGTGAGGCTGAAGTTTTCGAATAAAGTTTTTTCCTTCGACTGCAGTTACCGACTCCGTGTCATAATTTTAGCGCTGCGTGTAGCACACCGCTACAATTGGTGACCCCGACGGTCCAAACGATTTTTGGACCAGAAATGACCGACGCCGCCTCTGTTCATGCGGTTTCGTTGAAACTGCCAGGTTTCTGGACACAGCGCCCGGACCTATGGTTCCAGCAAGCCGAAGCCCAATTCCATGTTCGCCAGATCACCTCAGAAGACACCCGCTACTACTACGTGGTGAGCTCCCTCGACCAGGACACAGCGGCCCAGGTCGCGGAGTTCGTACAGTCGCCCCCGGCAGACGGCAAGTACACGGAATTCAAAGCCCTGCTCCTCAGGACTTTCGGACTCTCACGGCGCGAGCGGGCTGCCCGTTTACTGCACCTGGATGGCTTGGGCGACAGACCTCCATCGGCTTTAATGAATGAGATGTTGTCTCTCGCCGACGAACACACACCCTGCCTCATGTTTGAGCAGGCATTCCTGGAGCAGCTGCCCGAGGACATCTGCCTACTGCTGTCCGACGCGGATTTCAGTGACCCCCGGAAGGTGGCATCCCGGGCGGACTTGCTCTGGAACGCCAAAAAGGTGAGCGGGGCGTCCATCGCACGGATCTCCCAGCCCCGCTCCCGGCAGCAAACCAGTCCAGGCCCGGCCGCAGAGCCCGCCAACCCCCGGCCCAATGAACACTGGTGCTTCTACCACCAGCGGTGGGGCGCAGAAGCCCGCCGTTGTTGCCCGCCCTGCGAGTTCCCGGGAAACGCCAGGGCCAGCCGCCGCTGATGGCTACGGCGGCTGGCCATCGGGATAGCCTCCTGTATGTGTGGGATAGAAGGTCGGGACGCCGGTTTTTGGTCGATACTGGGGCTGAGATCTGCGTCTTACCTCCGACGAGTTACGACACCCGCAGCAGGGCACCGGGTCCCCCCCTGAGGGCCGTGAATGGCAGCACCGTACGGACCTATGGCACCTGCCAGGTGCAGCTACTGTTCGGCTCCAGCCAGTTCATGTGGGACTTCACACTGGCCGCCGTAGCCCAACCGCTTCTGGGTGCGGATTTTTTGCGGGCTCACAGTCTGCTGGTCGACCTGCCCAGGAAGAGACTAGTACACGCCGAGACCTTTCAGACGTTCTCCCTGGGTGCAGCCCAGTTGCCGGCCCCTCACCTCGGCTCCATCACGCTGTCCGACAACGACTTCACCAGGGTCCTGGCGGAGTTCCCATCGGTTCTGGCACCGCAGTTCACAGCAGCCATGCCCAGGCACGGCGTACAGCACCACATCCCGACCCAGGGACCACCCCTCCATGCCCGTGCTCGGCGGCTTCCCCCGGACAAGCTCCAACTGGCGAAGGAGGAGTTCCAGAGGATGGAGGAATTGGGGATCATCCGGCGGTCTGACAGCCCATGGGCTTCCCCCCTGCACATGGTGCCCAAAGCGACGGGGGGCTGGAGACCCTGCGGCGACTACCACAGGCTGAACGAGGCTACCACACCGGACCGCTACCCTGTGCCGCACATTCAGGACTTTGCGGCAAACCTGCACGGCGCATGGATCTTCTCCAAGGTAGATCTCGTCCGGGGATACCATCAAATCCCAATGCATCCTGACGACGTCCCCAAAACGGCTCTCATCACCCCATTCGGCCTTTTCGAGTTCCTCCGCATGCCATTCGGCCTGAAGAATGCCGCACAGACGTTCCAGCGGTTAATGGACGCAGTGGGACGGGACCTGGACTTCGCGTTCATCTATTTGGATGACATCCTCATAGCCAGCGGCAGTCGTCAGGAGCATCTGTCCCACCTCCGTCAACTCTGCGCCCGACTGAGTGAGTACGGTCTTACAATCAACCCTGCCAAATGCCAGTTCGGACTCGATACCATTGACTTCCTGGGCCACAGAATTACTAAAGACGGGGCAACCCCTCTGCCCGCTAAGGTAGATGCGGTCCGCCACTTCCCCCGGCCCACCACAATCAAAGGCCTTCAGGAATTCGTAGGTATGGTCAATTTCTACCGCCGCTTCCTCCCTTCAGCTGCCCGGATCATGCGCCCCCTGTTCGCCCTGATGTCGGGTCCGAGCAAGGACATTACCTGGGACGAGGAGTCCGCCGCCGCTTTCGTTCAAACGAAGGAAGCTTTGGCGGACGCCGCAATGCTAGTACATCCCAGAATGGACACCCCTACCGCCCTCACAGTGGACGCATCCAACACGGCAGTCGGTGGGGTGCTGGAACAACTCATCGAGGGGCGCTGGCAACCCCTGGCGTTTTTCAGCAAACACCTGCGACCACCCGAGCTCAAGTACAGTGCTTTTGACCGGGAACTGTTGGCGCTCTACCTGGCAATCCGGCATTTCAGGTACTTCCTAGAAGGTCGGCCCTTCACCGCGTTCACGGACCACAAACCGCTTATCTTTGTGTTTACAAAAGCGTCCGACCCCTGGTCATCCCGCCAGCAACGCCACCTGTCCTACATCTCTGAATACACAACGGATGTCCGGCACGTCTTGGGTAAGGACAATGTCGTGGCGGATGCGCTCTCTTGCCCTACCGTTCATGCCCTTTCCCAAGGGGTAGACTTTGAGGCGCTGGCAGAGGCACAGCAGGCGGATGAGGAGATTCCGAGTTACAGGACCGCAGTCTCCGGTCTGCAGCTCCAGGACCTCCCCGTGGGCCCGGGTGAGAGGACCCTACTCTGTGACGTCGCCACCGGCCAGCCCCGTCCGGTCGTCCCGACAGCATGGCGGCGCCGCGTTTTCGACTCCATTCATAACTTGGCGCATCCCTTCATCCGGACAACTGTCCGGATGGTTTCCAGCAGGTTCGTTTGGCACGGACTCCGCAAACAGGTCAGTGAATGGGCCAGAACGTGCATGCACTGCCAGACGGCCAAGGTGCAGCGGCACACCAAAGCCCCACCGCAGCAGTTCCATCCCGCCCACCGGCGTTTCGACCACATTCATGTGGATATGGTGGGCCCCCTGCCAGTGTCACGCGGAGTGCGTTACCTCCTGACTATCGTGGACCGGTTCACAAGATGGCCAGAGGCGGTCCCGCTCACCGACACCACCTCCGAATCTTGCGCCCGAGCCCTGATCGCCACCTGGATATCTCGCTTTGGTGTACCAGCCCACATTACCTCCGACAGAGGCGCCCAGTTCACCTCCAGCCTGTGGTCAGCTATGGCCAGCCCTTTGGGGACTCAGCTGCACCACACAACTGCCTACCACCCACAGTCGAACGGGCTAGTGGAGCGTTTCCACCGTCACCTGAAGTCGGCCCTCATGGCCCACCTGCGAGGAGCCAACTGGGCGGACAAGCTTCCCTGGGTCCTACTCGGCATCCGCACAGCGCCCAAGGACGACCTGCACGCCTCGTCGGCCGAGTTGGTATACGGCGCGCCACTGGTCGTCCCCGGGGAGTTCCTACCAGCCCCAAGGGGGCAAGAGGAAGAACCCGCAGCAGTCCTGGGCAGACTTCGCGAGAAGCTCGGTAACCTGGCCCCCATACCCACTTCACAGCATGGGCGGCACCCGACCTGCGTACCCAAAGACCTACAGAACTGTAAGTTTGTGTTTGTACGAAGGGGCGGGCATCGGCCACCGCTGCAGAGGCCATATGAGGGGCCGTTTATGGTGCTCCGGAACAACGGGTCCACGTTCGTGCTGGACGTTGGGGGGAAGGAGGAGGTTTTCACAGTGGACCGCCTCAAGCCGGCCCATGTGGACCTGGCGCAACCGGCCGAGTTTCCGGCGCCTCGGCGCAGAGGCCGACCTCCCAAGCAGGTTCTGGCCCAGACTGTGGACATTGGGGGGTGTATCACCGGTTCTGGGGGGGGGGGCGTTATGTGGTGACCCATTTCCTAGCGTATCCGAACCGACTCACAATTAGATAGCCTACGGGGGTTTGCGAGCACAGAGCTTTGGAGCCTCCGCGCCATGGGGGGCCGGTTGACAGAGGCTTAAAGGTGAGGCTGAAGTTTTCGAATAAAGTTTTTTCCTTCGACTGCAGTTACCGACTCCGTGTCGTAATTTTAGTGCAGCGTGTAGCACACCGCTACATTGTCATGTTTTCTTTCTTTCTCTCTCTCTGTCTCTCTCTCTGTCTGTCTCTCTCTCTCTCTCTCATTCTCTCTCATTCTCTCTCTCTCTCTCTCCCTCTCATTCTCTCTCTCTCATTTTCTCTGTTTTGGAAATTGTGTGAGCAATCTTTCTAAGAGTTGACATTAGTTACTGAAGCAGTGTGAAAGCAAATGTCCCTGGAGATGCAGTGTGACGTGACTAAACCTGACAACGAAGATGCTGGGTTCATCCTGGAGGAGTCGAGTATTGATGTGATCCAATTAACCTTGTTGCTCCTGGGTTTGGGAGGAGGCGAAAGACATTTAATATTCTATTTGTGGTCACTTTTCCTGAAACTTTGACTTTATAGTAGAAAACGTGATAAAATAGGTCAGACAAAATATTGGGAAAGGATTTAGTTGGCAAAGATACACGTTTAAAGGTGAAATATTGGAATAGACTTTTTGAAGACCGTACAGTTATTTTTAAACATTGGTTTGGGATTTGCTGTTTTTCCTGTTTATTTCTGTTGAATCTTTCTGACTGTTTTGTTTGAACCCTCATGGGAATCTGGTTTGGCAGGCTTCCTGAGGTAGAGAAGGAAAGAATTCAACAAGGTGGAGTCATTAACTCAGGGTGCTTCAATGATTTTTGTCATTTTAATTCTCTTAATTTGGCTTTCTTGTCTTGATGAGCTGACAGTATTTCAGAGCCAGTTCCTTCACTACATTCGCAATTTACCACCAATCAAATTAAGTTCTGAGAGCTGGTCAAACTTCAGAAAACAAGCCGGTTTTAAATCTTAATTGAAAACCTTTGGGTCAGCTGTAAACCCACATTAAATGGGAAAACCTATTGTGATGCAGCAGTTCATTGAACATTAAATTTGCTTCACTGTAGGGTGATGAGATGCAAATTGATTCTGTTAAATTAGAATATGTTGATCTCTTCTGAACGATTTTTATAGAATATAGTGATTTATGGTTAATTTTATGCAAATGAAGGAAAGCTTTCGAAGAATTACTTTTAGCATCTCTAGCACTTCTAGAGGTGGCAGTAACACAGCTTTGATTTGTGAATGGTGTGTGTTGATAATGGGTCATTATAATTGAAGCCAGTGAGTTGCTTGATCCCTTCCTTGTCTGTTACCCATTTCCTCAGAATTATCTTTACTCACCCTCGCCCTGCATGTTCTTTGATATAAGTCTGTTGTCTTCCATGCCATTTCACCTTTTATCTATGTCTTCATCGTCTCTAGACATACCTACACTCAAGTACCTCTTTATTGGGAAAGAGAGGTACCTAATAAAGTGGCCACTGAGTGCATGTTCATGGTCTTCTGTTCTGTAGCACAATCACTTAAAGGATCGATGTGTTGTGTGTTCGCAGATGCTCTTCCGCACACCACTCTTGTACCGTGTGGTTACTTGAGTTACTGTCGCCTTCCTGTCGTCTTGAACCAGTCTGGCCATTCTCACATTAACAAGGCATTTTTGCCCACAGAATGCAGTGCTGCGTGCACGTCCATCGTGCGAGCGATAATGACCGCTGACATCCTTGAGTGGGTGCAGTGGTTACTAGTGCGTTCCGAGGTGACCGTTGAGTCCAGTCCGGGCTAGAAAGTGCCTCCCACACCGTGGGGCAAGTGTGTGAAGCTTCTGCAGTCGAGCTGCCCGCTGCTTGTTCTTTCCGCTGCTACCGTTCCCTTTTTGTTTCAGCTTTGCAATTCTTTTCACAGTTATTGAGAAGGCTCACAGCATGGGCTCTTCAGACAACGGTGTCACTGATGATCATCATCTTTAAATATTAACATGTAATTGCGAAGGTTCTAATAATTATTCACCTTCTCGATCACACAGTTAACTATCATGGTTATTAACAATTATTAACATGTAATTGCGAAGGTTCTAATAATTATTCACCTTCTCGATCACACAGTTAACTATCATGGTTATTAACAATTATTAACATGTAATTGCGAAGGTTCTAATAATTATTCACCTTCTCGATCACATAGTTAACTATTACTAGTCGTGCACATTACTAGCTGCAAAGCACAAGAGCTCGAGTGTGCAGTTGCAGTGCCTACCCGATGATTTATCCGGCACCAAACACGACAGTCACAGCAGACCATGAATGGCGTATCATTATCTACACTTAGCTCTCCACTCCTGAAGCTGAGATCAGGAGGATGGTGAGGAAAAGAATAAAATTTCAAGTGGTTAGTTGGGGTTAGCCCTCACATAAGACATGCAGTGTACATGTATTGCAAGTCTCCCAGCACTGAGGGACCAAGGTTATTTCTTGCTGTCCCAAGCAAATCCAAATATGAGCCCCCAAGTTCCCAGGCAAACACCACTGCAAAAAGAAACAATGATGCCTCTGCTATCTGATGCAGGAACAGCACACACACAGTGGTCATAAACGTGCACCATGGCAGCACGGAAAGTTTGTGGAATTTTCCATGTGACGGCAAATGGCCCCCGAATTGCTCCCACGCGCATTCAACTCACGCGAAAATTCAATTTTCAACTGCAGAAAGGTTTGTGAAACTGCTTTGTGAAAGGGCACTTCCAAGAAAGTATCCTGTATGTGGAACAGCGTGTTCATGGTGCTTCAGAAATCAATAAATCAACAGAAGTAAAAAGCATGACCAAAGGGGCAGGTTTTTAAAAAGAGCATCTTAAAGCAGGAGAAAGGCAAGAGGTGAAGAGGATGTTTAAAAAGGACATCACAGAGCAGAGTCTAGGTGGTTGTGGCAAGCAACAGCAGGGTAAAGAGGAAGTGAAACATAAGGTAACAGAAACAGAAAATACAAATAAAATTAAGATCGGAGGAGATTACAGAGCTAGGGAATGGTACGGCAAGATTTCCTCCAATTACCTTAAAGTTATACCCTCTTCTATTAGCCATTTTCACCCTGGGGTCTGTCTCTCACTATCCACTCTATTTATGCCTCTTATCATCTTGTGTCAAGTCCTTCTCTCCAAAGTGAAAATGTCCTAGCTCACTCACCTTGTCCTCAGAATGCATGCTCTCTAATCTGGGAAGCGTCTCCTCTGCGCCCTCTCTAAAGTTTCCACATCCTTCCTATAATGAGATGACCAGAACAGAACATACTACTCCAAGTGAAGCCTAACCGGAGTTTTAGAGAGCTGCAGCATTACCTCACACTTCTTGAGCTCAGTCCTTAAAGCGGAATATTCTCCATCTACCACCATCCCCTGCCTTCTGTGGTTAAGCCAATTCCGAATCCACACAGCCAAGTTTCCCTGGAACCCATGCTTCCTGACGTCTTGAATAAGCCTACAGTGAAAACAGTATCCATCACGTCCACTGCTCTGCCTTCATCGATTTGTTTTATCACTTCCGTGAGGAATTCTTTCAGGCTCGTGCGCATGATCTGCCTCTCACAAAGCTATGTTCACTGTCCCTAATCAGACGATGCTTCTCAAAATGCTTGTACAACCCTGTTTCTAAGACCCATCTCCAAGAGTTTGCCCACCACTGACGGAATGCTAACTTGCTTTACTCATGGAAAAATCAATTTTTAATTGAATAACACTGGAAATTGAATATTAAGGCTCATGAACGCTGTGGAGGCCATGTTGTTGGGTGTATTTAAGGCAGAGATTGATACGTTCTTGATTAGACATGACGTCAAAGGTTACGGTGAAAAGGCCGGGAACTGGGGTTGAGGAGGAGCAGCCACGATTGAATGGTGGAGCAGACTCGATGGGCCAAATGGCCTAATTCTGCTCCTGTGTCTCAGTCCAAGATAGGTTTAGTCCTTTCCATGGATGCGACCTGACCAGCTGAGTTCCTCCAAGTTTTTCTGTGTGTTCCTCTGGAGTTCCAGCTTCAGAATCTCTTGTGTTTACAAACATTTTTATTTCTTTTTGCTTCAATTTTACAATTTTAATCTGAATATCCAGGGCAGTTACAGTTTATCTCTACTGGCAAAGAGATAGTGGATATACAGTGAGGAGAGGCCCTCCCCTTGCGCTGTGGATCTCCATGGTTCTCTGGTCAGTCATCCTCTTGCTGAGCAGTTAAATTGGAAGAAATAGATTTAATACAAACTTCGGGCAGCTAGTGGGGGTTGGACTGGTTGAGGTTAATAGCAGCTTTATGAGGGAAGGTTTCAGATGTGCTTCTCGTTCCTTATGTTGCTTTTTCTCATGACTGATCACTGTAAATATTTCATTGGTTTGCCATAGTCAGCAAAGCATAAAGTTGTCAAACGATGTTGACATTAGCCTTGGAATTACTGAAGTGAGGAGATCATAGCAGATTGAGCTGCATTTAATGCCCTGAGGACATCTTGCCACAGATCTCCAGCTTTCGTTTACATACTTGTTATACTTTACACATGTAACCCCCTGGGTCGCCTCAGGCTTGCTCAGCTCGTTCTTGTCTAGGGGGAGCAGCCTTCAGCCCCGCCAAACTGGGTAATCAGCTGGTGTGGATGCTGTGTGATGTCCCCGCATCGCCCAAAAACAGACAGGACACCATATGCGATTAAATGAGTACAATTTATAAAGGTTACTATAACTAAGTGATTAATAACGATACAGTATATATGAAGAGAAAATTAAAGAAAAGGCGCCAAACTTATCAAAGTCCAAACCACTTCGTGCACAGCCATTGGAGCTCAATTTCTGAAGTCTTCTGGCCACCATTCGATCCCCTCCGAACTCCTCGACTCGCAGCTCAGGACCCTCCGAACTCCTCGGACTCTCCAAACAGCTCAGGATCCTCCGAGTGGTCAACCAAGCACATCTAGCTTCATCCCCCCCCCCTCCCCCCGGAGAATCTCCCGTCCTCGGACCCCCCCTTTGGGGTCCGATCCTCGCCCAGCTTAGAGCATTGCGTCCTCTCTCTCGACCCCCTCGCGCCGATCTGCCCAAAAGCCCGTCAACAAAAGCTTACAGACTCAGAAGAAAGAACATTAATCCACATTTGGTTTACAAAGGAATACCATTCTCGTTATCAGTAAATTAGCATTCCTGCTAGTTAACAAAAAAGAAGAAACCCTCTTTACACACCCATATCCTCCAGGATCTGGTTCCTCATCTTCGTTCAATAAAGTTGAGGGAAGTTCTTTGGCTTTACATATATAATCGAATTAAAAATCTGTGAAGCAACCTTTAAAAATTGCAATATAAACTTGGTTATTGTGCCACTTGGGGGTGGATTTAAAACGTTCAGCTGCTGCCTTGGGTTTGTACATAAATGAGATTTAAAAAAATGAAAATTAACTAACTGAAGAAGCTTGAAATTTTAAAAAAAGGCTCCCAAATAATAGCCATTTCTCTTCTCAAAAATGCTGCCTAATCTGCTTAGTCTGATATTGGTGGTGGGGAAAATGTTAGAGTCGGTTATCAAAGATGTGATAACAGCACATTTGGAAAGAGGTGACATCATCAGACAAAGTCAGCATGGATTTGTGAAAGGAAAATCATGTCTGACGAATCTTAGAATTTTTTGAAGATTTAACTAGTAGAGTGAATAGGGGAGAGCCAGTGGATGTGGTATATTTAGATTTTCAAAAGGCTTTTGACAAGGTCCCACACAGGAGATTAGTGTGCAAACTTAAAGCGCACGGTATTGGGGGTATGGTATTGATGTGGATAGAGAATTGGTTGGCAGACAGGAAGCAAAGAGTGGGAATAAACGGGACCTTTTCAGAATGGCAGGCAGTGACTAGTGGGGTACTGCAAGGCTCAGTGCTGGGACCCCAGTAGAGACAATATATATTAATGATTTAGACGAGGGAATTAAATGCAGCATCTCCAAGTTTGCGGATGACATGAAACTGGGCTGCGGTGTTAGCTGTGAGGAGGATGCTAAGAGGATGCAGGGTGACTTGGATAGGTTAGGTGAGTGGGCAAATTCATGGTAGATGCAATTTAATGTGGATAAATGTGAGGTTATCCACTTTGGTTGCAGGAATAGGAAAACAGATTATTATCTGAACGGTGGCCGATTAGGAAAAGGGGAGATGCAACGAGACCTGGGTGTCATTGTGCACCAGTCATTGAAGGTGGGCATGCAGGTACAGCAGGCGGTGAAAAAGGCAAATGGTATGTTGGCATTCATAGCAAAAGGATTTGAGTACAGGAGCAGAGAGGTTCTACTGCAGTTGTACAAGGCCTTGGTGAGACCGCGCCTAGAATATTGTGTGCAGTTTTGGTCCCCTAATCTGAGGAAAGACATTCTTGCCGTAGAGGGAGTACAGAGAAGGTTCACCAGATTGATTCCTGGGATGACAGGACTTTCATATGAAGAAAGACTGGATCGACTAGGCTTAGAAGATTGAGGGGGGATCTTATTGAAACGTATAAAATTCTAAAGGGATTGGACAGGCTAGATGCAGGAAGATTGTTTCCGATGTTGGGGAAGTCCAGAACGAGGGGTCACAGTTTAAGGATAAAGGGGAAGCCTTTTAGGACCGAGATGAGGAAAAACTTCTTCACATAGAGAGTGGTGAATCATGGAATTCTCTGCCACAGGAAACAGTTGAGGCCGGTTCATTGGCTATATTTAAGAGAAAGTTAGATATGGTCCTTGTGGCTAAAGGGATCGGGGCTATGGAGAGAAAGCAGGTACAGGGTTCTGAGTTGGATGATCAGCCATGATCATACCGAATGGCGGTGCAGACTCGAAGGACTGAATGGCCTACTCCTGCACCTATTTTCTATGTTTTTAGGTTTCTATATCTGCTAATTTTTTTCAGCATTTCCTGTGTTAACTTTTTAAAAAAAATTTGCCTTCTAAATTAAAGCAATCCTTCATGATAGACTCATGCATAGAACTTGTGGCTCTGTCCTTGAAATCATATTTTAAAAAATAATGAAATGAACTATGGTGAATTAGGTGCTCGGAATAATCGATGATTCTGAAGATATTGGAGAAGCATTTCCAACATCGCTAGATGATAATACTGCTATATCATCAATAATTTAATGAAATGTGGCACTGCTTATCTGGCATCCTCTAAAATGATTAAGTTTTTTGAAAATTCTCCCTTATCTAATGAACTTTTCATTGTACATATGGTACCTGAACCTATTGCATTCCACTCATCACATTGCTATTGTCTTTTTAAAGGTGGATTGACTGCTTGGACAGGATCCTTATCTCTGTAACCTTAAAATCACTTTGCAGCTAGTTCTTTTCTGGTGTTATTTAAATTCATACTTTGACAACACCAGCAATCAAAAAGATCAGGAACGCCATCACCATCAAAATGTCAATGCCTGCATGTCCCTATTCTAGGTCATACACTACCCAGAAAAGACAACAAAGAAATGTGTTCTTCATTCTGATCCAATGGTTGAGAGTGCCGGCCGGTGGTGTAGTGGTATCTGCACCCGACTTCGAGGCCAGTGGTCCTGGGTTCGAATCCGGCAGGTTCCCCATACGTGTTCGGTTGAGTGTTGAGCTAAAAAAACCAGACATTGTGCTAAAAATTCTGATACACCACAAGAGAAGCAACGATACTTGAGAAGTATCAAGAAAAAACTTGTAAAATGTGAATTTTTGAAGCTGAAACTTGTCAGATCTAGGAATTGCAGCACATTGACTCCATCAAGTTTGGCTACATTATATGCATGAAAGGATTTAAGAAAGGGTTTAACCGTTTAAGTTCTTCCAATGCACTGCTGAGATAAAGCCATCATTTTCCAATTTGACTTAGTCCAATTAAAACAATTTTCCTTTATTGAGTACTGACAAACAATGGAAAAGTTATCTCTAGCTGCTCCACATCTCTCCATGAAGAAGAGATAATGAAATGTCCCCTCAGAATTTGGGAGCTCTCTCCATGATGCGTAATTGCTATCGAGTTGCCATTGGGAATCTTCAGGGACAGCAGAGTGTCAGCCTGTCTGCTGAATTCACCATCTTGCTGATGGAAACAGTGTAAATTGCACTTTTTTTAATAGGCAATACAGTACAGAGAGGGCCTTTCTGGCTCTTTGAACCATGTTGCCCAGCAGTCACCCAGTTTGACCCTAGCCTAATCATAGGATGATTTACAATGACCAATTAACCTACCAACCGGAATGTGGGAGGAAGCTGGAGCACCCGGAGGAGACCCACACGGTCATGGGGAGAATGTGCAAACTCCTTATTGGCAGCGGCGGGAGCTGAACCAGGGTCGCTGGTCCTGTACGCTACTGTGCCGGTAGCCAATTATTGGGTATAAAACATTCAAATGTTGTTATGTGCCAAGTTTTGCTCTACTTCTGAATACAAAAATACCAGAGCAGACCAGTTTTTAACACGCACTTTCAAAACAATGAGGACCTCGGTCTCCTGAAAGAGATTAATGTTTCCTAAACGTGTACAGGAGCTGTCGTAATTGACAGAGGGGTGTTAGTGACGCAAGTATCCATAGACATCAAAAGTGTCTTTGTGCAGTGGAAATCAGGTGTGGACATGGCAATTTTTTTTTCTCTCCAGCTTGTTGTTTCCATCATTTTGTCCCAAATCCATTATTCAAGAGTAAATCTTGCTTTTGGTGGGGGCGGGGGGAGAAGGGAGGACTAATGTTATTTCAATCACTAAACCCAGTTTTGCCTAAAATGCACACTTTTCTCATAGTTAATTCATTTGAGTTTGGCAGTGAACACTTTAATTGTTACAGATCATGAAAGGAATTCATTTAAGGTCGTGTTCTTTATAAATTATGTTTTATGAAGAGAATACAGTTTGGGGGAGAAAATGGGCCAAAATAAAATGTTACCCCCACTTACTGTGTTAACACTGGAGCTTTTGTGAAGAACCATTCATTAAAAGTAATGGTAAATATTACCAGCAAGGCAGATTCCATTGAGACATCGGACTAATTGACTTTTCAAATATAGTGAATTCTGTTTAATTGAGACACATTGGGACTGGTTCATTTTGGTCTTGTTATGTGGCTGCCCCAGTTAGTGGAAGTTTCATGGAAATAGCCAAAAAGATCTGAAAAAAGATGAACTACCATTTAATGAGTAACTAGTTATGTATGTAAATGAAAAACAGAGCAAATTGGAACACTATCAATACTACTACAGTACTATAAAACTGAGTTTTAGTTCCTAATCGTTATCGACAAAGGAATTCAGACAGTATACGATGCCATGTTCTTTTGATTGACTATAAATGAGCAAAATCAGTGTAGACACCTCGTGCAAATAACTGGATGCCTCATTGCCTTCCTGCATGAAGTAGTGACATAATCCAACAATGAATTTCCCGGCATCCTGTGTAGTCACTAACTCAAACTCAGATGTGTTGTCTTCATCACTTTCCCGCAGCTTTTTGAATTGGCGTCCATTAGCCCAAATGGATGACCTAACACAAACACATGCAATTGACGCCCGCCATTTAAAAACAGCTTGTTCTAAGCACAGTGAACGTGTGCTAATGGCCACACAAGTGCAAGCAACTGACACTAGTTAGAAACTGTTTGACAGCAATCTCCTGTCCCAATTAAGCGGCAAAGGGTCCCAATAAGACCAAGTGAATCCTGGCTATTTTCTTGATTAGTTTTTGTTCTTTAAGAGTTGTTCCAATTAATCAGCTGCCCCAATTAGCCGAAATCCACTGTACATTAGAGCAGTCTACCCTTTGCAAAGGTTTTGCTTATTTCTGGTGTTGAATCTGATTTCAATTGTTTTGAAAAGACAGGGTGTGTCTTTTCAACTTGATTGCCTAAAAGAAGAATTAAGGCGGTTACCTGCTCTAAGGAGTTTTAACCAGTTCAGATAACAACTTTCTGCTTCAATGAGAAACACAATCTGGTTACTTAACTTGTTTGGTTGCTTTCCCCCAGTAATTGCATAAATCCAGGAAACACTGATCTTGAACTAGGTTCTGTGTGTTGCAAAAAAAAATTGGATTTCTTTTTTAAAAGTATTATATAACACATATTAAACTGTACCGATAAGACACATGGGACAAGTGAACACAACTAATTTCTAGAATCATTGTGAAGAGATTACAATACTGTATTATGCCGTGACATTTATGGTTGTGAATACTGACTCCATAGTTAGTTAATTGAGAAATAATGCAGTGGAAATGCTGACATGAATCTATTCATGTGTAAAGGTTGTAAAAAATAATGTAGTTCTTACTTGCCCTTGAGAAAAATCTATTGCACTTTCCCTCAAAAGGCTTTTATTGGTTCAAGTACCTTCATAGCTAAAGAAGGTGTACCTAGAATGTAATTTGCAACTTTTTTATGCACTTTTGTGTTGTGTGTAGCAATGGCACCAGATGAGGTCTTTCAAAAAGATCACAAAATTGGTTAAGGATGCATGCAAACAGTGTTGATGTAATTGCTGCCTTATGTGTTACCTGTGCAGGTGTGGACAGGTGCAGTATCCTTAGCACAGCTCCCATAACTTTTCCCTGCTGCACTTTACTTGTGGCGGGGAGATACCCCCGGCACTTCAGTTGCCATGAGGGAGAGGATCTTCACGTTTGTACATTTGAGTCTCCTTCCGCACCAAGGTCAGCGACTCACCATGACTCACCTGTGACACCCAGTAAGTACCATGACCAGCCTCCCTGAAAGGTGCTCATTGAACCAAAAACAATGTTACCTTCTCAGTAACGATGGTGGCACGCTGGTGAAACACCACTGCAGCATCAACAACCTGGGCTCATTTCCAATCGCTGTCTGTGGGGAGTTAGTACGCTTTTGCCGTTATCAGCGTGGGCTTACTCCGGGTGCTCCCCTCATTCCAAAGAAGTAGGAAGTTAGTGTGTAACTTGGCGTCATGGCTCCTGGGTTGGCAGGGCCTGTTACCCTGCTCTATCTTGAAATAAATTGATCGTGTTCAGCTGAACACTTGCTGTTTGAGCGCAGGCTGAACACTGGCTTGTTTAGGGGTCTGACTCCACACTGAGTTATGTGGCTGTGCTCATGTTCTGTCACCAGCAAAGTGATTCATAGATACCACTGAAAAAAGATCTAGTGTCTTCCCGGTGTATGTGACGAATCAACTCTTATCACTGACGTTTTTTGAATGGAACCTGTGATCTTTCTGGCAAAACATGGTGAATCAATACCCCTCTGCCTCTCCCCCCCTCTCCCCCCCTCTCCCCCCCTCTCCCCCCCTCTCCCCCCCTCTCCCCCCCTCTCCCCCCCTCTCCCCCCCTCTCCCCCCCTCTCCCCCCCTCTCCGTCCCCCTCTCCCCCCCTCCCCTTCCCCCCCCCCCCCGATGAAGATGGCAGCTTGCCATTAAAATGTTGGTCATAATTGACACCTGTACCTGTCTGAAAGCCTGAGCAGAGTTTATTCCCCTTTGGTACTGCTGCTTTTGTGATTGTTCAATAATTATTGTTTTCTGGGAGCTCGATACTCAGGTGCAAAGGGTAAAAGGTGCTTTGTATGATGATTGATGTCGCTTTGCGTGATGATTGGTGTCATGTTGCTGTGAAAAACCTTGGATGCATTAATGTGAGTCATGGCTGGAAATGTTTGGGCCAGCTGTTTGCTTGTTGCCGCTCTGCTGGCTGTGATTGCTCGTGCCATTCCCTTCTGGGGAGAGTCACCTTTGGATTGCGCAGCATGGAGAATCATTATTAGCTGAAGCAATTCCAGTATTCCCATGTGAGGCACTTCCCGATTTCAGCGCGGCATCGTGGTGGTTAGCACGACGCTTTACAGTGCGAGTGACCTGGGTTCAATTCCACCCACGTTCCCCCATGACCGCGTGGATTTCCTCTGGGTGCTCCGGTTTCCTCCCAGAGCCCAGAGACGTACCGGTTAGTAATGATGGTAGTAATAATGTAATGAAGGTAGGTTAATTGGTCACTGTAAGTTGTCCTGTTGGGGCACTGGGGGATTGTTGGGTGGGATTGACATTCCACACTGTATCTCAATAAATAAATTAGAGACAGGAACCTGGCGGCCTGTAGGTTCTGACCAATGATAATATAATGAAAACATGGAGGCAGCGTTGTCTGTTAAATTCTGTGATGTGTTTGTGTGAATCTTGGATGAGAGTCACTGGATCTTTTCTCCGCCTTCCGCAGACAGAACAGCCAAGGAATGGATCTGTCGCCTGTTACTGGATTGAGGCAGAAGGCACGGGTAGCTTGCACAGTGACCTTGTGGAACACAGTCTCTGTACCAGCTCGTCCCCATGACTCGATTAGTGACAGCTGGGTAGTGTTTCTGCAATAAACTCGCCGACTAGGCTGTGTATGTAGGGACTGTGGGTGTTTGTGAGGATTGTTTCATTTTGTGTACTTAAGATAGTTGTACAACTGCAGCACTGACTTTGTTACAAGGTCATTTTCTTTTTGTTTTTAGAATGAAATTGCCTCTGGTACTAGGATGTGAAGCGTGGAATGTAAACAAATGTTCGTATAACTTGAAAGGGGAATATTTCTGAAGCAACACAGATGCTTCAAAGCACACCAGGCAGTGACTCTGTGAAACTTTGGTAAATGTGGGTGCCAGTTTGTTTGAGAGCAGACAGATCCTGCAACTAATTAACTTCTAGGTGTGCCTCTCTTTAAAGTTCAGTGAGAGGAAAAGCAGGAAACATGTTGGTATGTTTTTTTTTTATTTATTTAAGGATACAGGGTGTTAACTGACCCTTCTGGCCCAAAAAGCCTGTGCTGCCTCATTACAATCATGTGAACAATTAGCCTACGAACCCCTAAGTCTTTGGACTGTGGGAGGAAATCAGAACACTCCGAAGAAACCCATGTGGTCACGGGCAGAGCATACAATCTCCTCACAGATAGTGGCAGAACTGAACCTGGGCTGCTGGCACTGTAACCTCAAAGCTCGAAGTACATTTGTTATCAAAGTATGTAGACATTATACAACCAAGAGACAACCTGCAGATGCTGGAAATCCAGGGCAACACACACAAAATGCTGGAGGAACTCAGCAGGCCAGGCAGCGTCTATGGAAAAAAAGTACAGACAACGTTTCGGGCTGAGACCCTTCGTCAGGAACCTTATCGGCTCAAGACATCGACAGTACTTTTTTCCATAGATGCTGCCTGGCCTGCTGAGTTCCTCCAACATTTTGAGTGTCTTGCATACATTATACAACCTTGAGATTCGTCTCCTCACAGGCAGCCACAAAACAAAGAAACCCAAAAGAACCCATTTTAAAAGAAGACCATCGAACAGCCAGTGTGCAAAGAGAGAAACAGAAGCAAACTGAGCAAGCAATAAAAATAAGTAAGTAGCATTCAGAATGGGAGTTTTATGAAAGACACAAAGCCAGGCATCGCTGCAGCCAGAGCAGACCTCAGCCTCAGTTCAGTGTAGTTCAGTCAACGTCGTGGGCCATGGACGCAGAACCATGATACCCAAATCAAGTTTATTATCACTGCCTTAGGAGATAAAATTTGTAATTTTGTTGCAGCAATAAGATTAAAGTAATTTACAAAACAAACAGTGCAAAAACATAGGAATAATGAGGTAATGTTCGTGAATTTATCGTCTGTTCAGAGATCTGATGGTGGAGGGGGAAGAAGCTGTTGCGGAGTCTTTGAGTGTGGGTCTTCAGGCTCCTGTGCCTCTTTCCTGATAGTAATAAAGAGAAGCGGGCATGTCCCAGCTGGTGAGATTCCTTAACGATGGATTCCACCTTGAGGCATCGTCTCTTGAAGGCAAACTAACAGCGATGATGTTAACACTGATGACGTCTTCTCGTACGGTGACAAAACGTTTGCAAGCGACTTGTCATGATCGGAGAACAACCCAGCGGAGCTACCACCCTCTGTGTCCTCTTGCGATTCTGCGCATTGGAGCTCCCGTACCAGGCTGGGATGTAACCAGTGAGAATACTCGGCACCACACATTTTTAGAAATTTACAAGTGCCTTTGTTAATGTGGGAAGTCTTCTCCAACTCCTAACCAAGTGGAACCACTGATGTGCCTCTGTGTTTGGGTCCAGGGCAGGTCTTCTGAGATGTTAAAGTCCAGAAGCTTAAAGCTGCTCACCCTGACCCCTCAGTAAGAACTGGTGTGCTTTCCTGAAGCCCATAATCAATCTCTTGATCTTGATGACACTGAGTGCAAGGTTGTCGTTGTGATGCCACTCGACCAGCAACACTGGTGTCAAATGTGAATTTATAAAATGTATAGATCATAAATAATGCATCAGTCCCTTAGTACAGGAGTGGATTGCCTGCTTAAATTTGGAGTTAATATTCCCTTTAATTTGCAGTGACCAGTGTGCGCTAAAATCTCGTGTTGTGCAATTTTTTGCCCAGTTGCAACAACGTTTTATTTATAGAGGTATTCATTTTAACAGGTGGCAGAACACTGTCAATAAGAACTTTGATCTCCTTTGGGTTTGGCCGTTTTTGCTCTCGTTCACCTGCTAAAAGGAAATGTGATTGTGTACGATCGTGATCTCTACTCACCATGCCAACGAGGTAGAGGGTGACAACCTTTTGTGCACGATTTAAATTCTGTGTGTTAGTAGCAAAAGATGTGTGTGCACACACCTTAGAGAGAACATTGTGTAGAATGAGTTTGAACTTTCTTCTCATTTGAGTGTTACCATCTGAGGTGAATTAATCCTTTGGCCTTGTCATTGTGTATGAGTTTGCATTATTTTATTCCTTGATATTATGGTTTTATAATAAAAGTGAAGCTCCATGGATATTTTGACTTTTAAATTCTACACCTCAACTTACATAAGCGTTAAGAGCTCTTGTTTCCTGAGATAGAAGGTTATAATACAAACTCTACTCTGTTTCTGATCATAAAATATCAGCTGAATCTCTGTACAAAGACTTGCATTTATATAGTGCTCTTCAAGACATCAAGTGGCTATCCAGAAAATGAAGTGCTTTTGAAGCCAGTCGCTGTGCACACAGATGGTAATAAAATGAATGACCCGGTGATCTGTCTAGTGATGTTGGTTGTAAGCATTGGTTAAGGTAAAGGTTACGCCTCTGCTTTTGTTTATTTATTGATATACAGTGCGGAATGGGCCCTTTCCTCACTTTGAGCCACGCTGCCCAGTAACCTCTAATTTAACTAGCCTAATCATGGGACAATTTACAATTTACAATGACCAATTAACTACCAACCGGTATGTCTTTGGACTGTGGGGAGGAAACCCATGCAGTCACGGGGAGGACGTACAAACTCCTTACAGGCAACGGTGGGAATTGAACCCGCCTCGCCATGGTATTCCATCTAATACCAAGTTAACACACACACCCAGCTGGTTATCCTTTGCAGTTTCTGTCAGTTGCAACAGGATCCCACCGAGTCCCATTTTCCCATCACCATCCCCTTCCCAATTTTACTTCCTGCTGGGACCATTTTCTTTGTGACTTCCTGGCCCGTTAATCCCTTCCCACCCAATCTCCCTGTGCCCTCGCACTTTCCTCTGTTACACTCGTCCCTTACCTCTCACCATCCAGGGACCCAAACAACCTTTCCAGGTGAGGCAGACTTTCAAACCTCACCTCCAATCTTATTTATTGAATTTTAACGTAGTATATGTTTTTGATAACAGATTTACTTTTACCTTTGAAAGTTCTTTTGATGTTGAACTTAGTTGAACTTGATAGATATCATGACACCATTTAAAGAAGTTGGGAGTTTTGCCAGTGTCCGGCCTACAAATATTCCTAACCAAAGCTGCCACAAATAAGTGAATCAGTTGTTCATCTTATTTGCTCTGTGTGTATAGGCTGCAGTAGTTGTCTACAGACCTTCAGAGATAATGTTTTAAAGAAGACATTTGTTAGCTTCATTGTGGGACATTTTGAGACTCCTTGAGAACAAATGAGAGACCATCTGTCTATTCACCACTCATTACTGCATGCTATCCCATTATGTTGATTACTAATATTATATGTTGCCTTGGAGCATGTAGATATTGTCCTACTTTCAGTAGCAAATAAGTTATACAATTAAGAATGTTCCCATTTCCCATTGCATCATGACTTTTTGGAAAGAGCGAGAAACCAAAAAAGTATAATATTTTAAAATTATTAGATAACTTTTAAAGCCTTTGAGACTTTTCAATGACTTAATACAAATGTAATAGTAACATCCAAGTTGAAGAGCTGTACGAAAGACAAAAAGACAGAATTTAGTAAGCTTTATTAGGCCCTATTAAGGCCTAATGTTGATTGCTTGAGATTGGATTTTAAATATTTTAATTTTCTTCTTGTTCAACCATTATAACAACCGCTTGATTTTTTTTGAAGTTTGAAATCCCTATTTGGCCTGACTTCTCTTTATCTTGTCTTCTTTATCTGTGGGTAAAGAAACACTTACTCCAATTCCGGTCTCGCACTCTGGTGACCATACTTTTAATTGCCAAGGCTGTAGATTGTGAAATTCCTCCTTCACTCCCTTTGATTTCTTACTCTCCTTTCAATAATCTGCTCAGAACCCCTTCCCTTTGACCAAACCTTTGATCATTGGCCCATCCATCTTGTTTGGTAGCACTTCTGTGAAGTGCCTTGGGCCGAAGGTAACTTGTTGATCTAGCGACGGAGGTTTGGGGTTGTTCACCCTTTGGCCCTGTTTACACTGCGAATGGGAGTTGTGGCCTTCCCCTGCATGGCTTTATCATACAGCGTTCAGCTGGCTACGCATCTCATTTGCAGAATCAGAATCAGGTTTGTTATCACTGATGTAGACAGCACAGTTTGTTCAATTGTGGCAGCAGTCCAGTGCAATATAAAAGCAAATTACTGTAAGTTACAATAAGAAAAGTATAACAACAAATGCAAAAAAAAAGAGAGGATGAAAAGGTGAGGTAGTTGTTCAGAATTCTGAAGGTGGAGGGGAAGAAGCTGTTGCTGAAACGTTGAGTGTGTATCCTCAGGACACATGTACCTTCTCTGTGATGAGAAGAGGCCATGCCCTGAATGGTGAGGGTCCTTAATGATGGGTGCTGCCTTCCTGAGCCATCACCTTTCGAAGATGTCCTTGATAGTGGCGAGGCTGGTGCTCATAATCAAACTGGCAATCCTCGACAGCAGGGCTTTCTAAGCCAGGGTTCGTGGACTCCTTCCTTAACGGTATTGGTTAATGGCATTGAAAAGGTTGGGAACCTCTGCTCTACGGACACATAGAGATAATTGCTTGAGAGTTTGGTGACATACTAAATCTCCTCAGCCTCTCGGTGAAGTGTAGTCACTGGCACGATTGTATCAATACGTTGGGCCCAGGATAGATCCTCTGAGATGTTGATCGCAGGAACTTGAAACTGCTCCCCCTTTTCACTGCCAACCCCTCGATCAGGACCAGTGTATCTTCTCCCAACTTCTTCCCCTTCCTGAAGTCCACAATCAATTTCTGTGTCTTACTGATGTTGAGTGCTCAACATGCCGATCTATCTCATTCCTGTACGCTTCCTTGTCGTCATCTGAGACTCTGTCAACAACAGTTCTGTAATCAGGAAATTTATAGATGGCATTTGAGTTGCGTCTAGTCACACTGTCATGAGTGTAGAGAGAGAAAATAGTGTATGATCGGGAACGTGAATTCCACAAAAAATGTTTCAATCAGTCTGTAAAGAGAGAACATAGTTAAGCATATGACAATTTTAATATATAATAAAATGATCAGCCTAAGGGGGCAACTTTTCAAAATAAGAATTGCCTTGGTTTTAGCTTTTAACAATATCTCAAACCATATATAACCGTGCAACTGTGACAGCTTGGCAGAGCTTGCCATCTCAGTGAATAGAGAGGCTGGGCACAATCTGAATGACTTATAGAGCTTTGAAAGCAATCCCAGCTGTTGGTAGAAGATGCACAATAGCACATTGTTGGTGTTTGTCTTGGTTACTGTCCCTCACACAATGATTTATAGATGCTCTGCAGCTGGAATGATAAGGTAAAGTTCTGAAGCAAGTAGAAGCCAAAAGCAGATTTCTGAATAAGAGCTGTGGAGGGACACATAAATTACTTTGTGTTAAGTGAAGTCATGTGTGCCCAAAGACGTACCAATTGGTAAGCTAATTAGTCATTGTAGATTGTCCTGTGGTTAGATTAGGGTTCAGTCGGGTTTGTTGGGCAGCACGGCTCGAAAGGCTGGAAAGGGCTACTCTAGGCAGAATCTCAATAAACAAACAAATAAATATATAACATAAAAAAACCACAAAATGCTGGCAGAACTCAGCAGGCCAGACAGCATCTATGGGAAGAGGTAGTGACGACGTTTCGACGTTTCCCATAGATGCTGTCTGGCCTGCTGAATTCTGCCAGCATTTTGTGTTTTTTTTATTTCCAGCATCTGCAGATTCACTTGTGTTGCAAATAAATAGCATGTTCTATTTAAGTGAATGTTATTGTGCAAACTGAGCAAAGGGAAATGTTCGCGTTCAGGGTACTGTGAAAAGCTTGATTTCTGTGCCATCCAGACAGATCGTGCCGTACAGAGTTACTTTTAGGTAAAAAAAAATAGACTGCGGCAAATACAAAGATCGTGTGATGCAGGTAGACCAATGAAGTGAAAGTGTTACAACGTGGTAGATTGGGAGATCAGGAATTCACATTTTAGTACATGAGATAGACCATTCAGGAGTCTGATGGCAGTGGGATAGAAGCTGTCCTTGATGTTTCGCACTCTCCGACGCTTGTATCTTCTGGCAGACAGAAGCAGGGAGGATGACTGTGATTAGATTAGCTTCTTTTCCCCAGCAGCGGGAAGCACAGACGGAATCAATGGACGGGAGGTTAATTGCAATGCAAATGACACACACACAAATTTGAGCTGATGAGGTAATGTGCATAAAATCGTTTATCGCTATCGTCTTTCTTTTGGAGAGAATAATCTTTAATCATTAGAAGGGTTTACAGTCTTATAGTCTGCTACACGCAGAGAGTTTTGGCCAAGTTGGCTTGTCGAAAGGTTGTTAGTTCTGTTTGGTGATCAGGAAGGGACTTGCAGTACATCTGCTGGACACCAATATCTACTTGGATGTCAGTCTACGACATCGGTCTCTGCTTTTAAAAATTGCCTCTATCAGGGTTCAAAGACCATTGTTATCTGCCCTTATTGATGCATTCCTGTTGGGGATCTGTCAACCTTTGTGGACAAACAACAAGTAAGTTATTAACTAAAAGATCAACTCTGTTTTTACTATATCATTCTGTAGAACATACTGTGATATCTGTGCAGTCGGGCTTTGCATATGCCTGAATTAATGCAACACACACAAAGTGTTGGAGGGACTTAAAGCAGGTCAGGCAAAATCTATGGAAATGAATAAACAGTCAACGTCTTTTACAGCTTCAACAAATCGTCGCAATGCACTGCTCTACCGTTCATTACAAAAGTCTTAGCTCGGTTTGGCCTTTCAATGTGCAACACCTCACACTAAATTCCATCCGCCATTTTTCAGTCCATTTTCCCAACTGATTCGGATCACCTTGCAAGCTTTGATAGCTATCCTTGTTGTCCACTATGCCCCAGAGTTTCGGTGTCATCTGCAAATTTGCTGATCTATTTGTTACGAACCGCGTAACTGGGTCACTTACCAGCAAAGATAGAGAGGTCCGTTGAAGTCTGATGATACTATTTTTAACAGTATTTATTAGTAAAAATACACAAATAATATCAATGCAAATATACAGATAATATACGTTGTCAATACTAAATCTAAAAGTGCGGGTATAATAATAATCAATAAGAAATAAGCTCTATTGTTGTCTAGGGGATAATTTATTGTCCGATGGAAATATAAAGTTCATTCAGTTCATGCAGGCTGCAGCCTTTGGGGACCGCTGGGTTGCAATGGTTGGAGAGAGAGAGAGAGATTTGGGAGAAAAACTTGCCGATTTTCCTTTTATGATTTCGATCCATCAGGAGTCTTGTTGTCGTGGCCTTTCACTTGTGGCCTCTCCTTTAGCTAAACCCTTCTTCTGTGGTGAGCTCGCCAACCCAGGCAAGGGAGGACGCACACGAGCCCCCACCGGCTGTCGCTATTAAATGCTGTCACAGGATTTCTAGCGTTTCTCCTGGTGCGCCTAAAGGGGTTGTTCCCCAGACCCCTCTTTTATCCTTACTCACGGGGTCTCAGATGTCAATCAGGTTGGGATGATGCAATCCTTCAACCAGCTCACTCTGGTTGTCCCCTGAGGGGCTTCAATGAATAGTACAGTACTCAATACACAATTCTGTCTCCAAGAGACAATGGCCGTTATCTGTGGTTCCGTTTCGCTGAGGTCAGGACACATTCCAAATCTTGTGTATTCTGGACGTCTCTCTCTCATTTCCTGGGTCCCAGACCCGAATTAATAGCGATCTTTCGATTCTCAAAAAGGACCCTTCCGCCCCTCAGAGTTGCATCACATTTGTAACACATTTTACCCCATTGTCGTCTAAATAATTAACGTAGATGATAAACAGCAATCGACCCTACACCAATCCCTACAGCACGCTACTAGTCACAGGCCTCCTGTCAGAGAGCCAACTGGCTTCTGGCTTCTAGCGTTATCTGGCTTCTCCCACTAAGCCAACGTTGAACCTGATTTAAGCTGGAGGAACTCAGCAGGCCAGGCAGAACCTACGGAAAAGAGTACAGTTGATACTTCAGTCCTGCCGAAGGGTTTTGGCCTGAAACATCGACTCTACTGTTTTCCATGGATGCTGCCTGGCCTGCTGAGTTCCTCCGGCATTTTGTGTGTGTTCCTCAGATTTCCAGCATCTGTGGGTTTTCTCTTGTTTGTGTTAGAATCCAACTTGCTACCTCATCCTGAGTATTAAGCAACTTACCCATCCTGACCGGCCTCCCATGCAGGACTTTGACAAAGGCCTTGCTAAAGTCCATGTAGACATTGTCTATCTGCTTTCTTTCATTTGCCTCCACCACTGCCCCTGTCAGCACATTCCAGGCACCCATGACTCTGTACATAAAAATAAACACGTCCTGCTCATGCCCTCTTACCCTGTATGAGGGTCCAGAGGAGATTCAAGAGAATGATTCTGGATGAGAAGTGTTTGATGGCTCTGGACCTGTACTCACTGGAGTTTGGAAGATTGGGGATTGAAACCTATGGAGTATTGAAAGGTCCAGATAGTGGGTGTGGCGAGGATGTTTCCTATAGTGGGTGAGTCTAGAACCAGAGGGCACAGCCTCAGAGTAGATGGGCTCCCTTTAGAACAGAGAGGAGGAATTTCTTTAGCCAGAGGATGGTGAATCTGTGCAATTCATTGCTCTAGATGGCTGTTGGAGGGAAAAGCATTGTTAGCTAGAGAGTAATGAATCTGTGGAATTCATTTCCACAGGTGGCTGTGGAGGCCAAGTCATTGGGTATATTAAAAGCGGAGACTGAAAGACTCTTGATTAGTAAGGGCATCAAAGGTTATGGGAAGAAGGCAAGGGAAGTTGAATTGGCCATTTTGATGAATGGTGGGGCAGACTCGATGAGCTGAATGGCCTAATCCCATTCTGGTGTCTTATGTTCTTATTGTCCAAGTACTGAACATTTCACCTTGAGGAAAGGACACCAGCTGTCCGCTTTGTGCCTCTCAAACTTTATAAATCTCTATCAGGTTGCCCCCTCCGCCTTCACCACTCCAGTAGAGTATTTGTCTGCCTGGCCCAATTCCTTGATCAGAGTGGTTAGGACAATCGCTTTACAGAGCCAACAAGCTCTGATTGGGGTTCGATTCCCACCGCTGTCTGTAAGGAGCTTGCACGTTCTCTTTGTGACCGCCTGGATTTCCTCCAGGTGCTCTGGCTTCCCCCCACATTCCCAAAATGTACGGTCAGGGTTAGTGAGATATGGGATGCAACACTGGCGCTGAAGGCGCGACGGCACCTGTTTGGTTTGAGGCGAACGACACGTTTCGCTCTGTTTCAATGTACCTGTGACACACAAAGCTAACCTTTCTAATCTTTGCTCTCCGACAGCTCGCTGAAGTCCGCAGCTTTCCTTGTTCTAATTTACTCTGTTGCCGCAGTGGGGATGTGCTGTGGGGGTTAATGTTCAAGAACATCTAGTACAGATGGTCCTTGCTGAAGTGGCGTACTGGACCTCGCTTGCCTGTATTAATACATGTTCCTTACATTTGTGATTTATTGTGAATATAAAAACAAGGATGTGATGCTGAGGCTTTATAAGGCACTGGTGAAGCCTCACTTGGAGTATTGTGAGCAGTTTCTGGCCCCTTCTGGTATGGGTGCACTTTAATGCACTTTATTTGTTATTGATTCATCAGTTGATTTTATCCTTACCTTCAGAAGTTATCGTGTGTTACGTGTGTTTTGTGTTTTGCACCCTGGTTTGAAGAAACTTTCTATATGCATTATATACATTTTATATATATGTATAAAGTTAAATGACAATAAACTTCACGTGACATCTGAGAGGGTTCAGAGGAAGTTCACAAATAATTCCATGATTGAAAGGCTAATCATATGAGAGTTTGATGGCTCTGGGCCTCTTCTCTGTCGAGTTCAGAAGAATAAGGGGGATCTCATTGTATATTGAAAGGCCTTGATAGAGTGGACGTGGAGATGATATTTCCTATAGTTGGGGGAGTCTTTAACCAGAAGACACGGCCTCAGAATAGGGATGAGGAGGAATTTATTAGCCAGAGGTTGGTGAAACTGTGGAATCTGTTGCCATTGGCGACTGTGAAGGCCAGGTCATTGAGTGTACTTAAAGAAGAGGATGCTAGATCCTTGATAAGGCAGGGCATGAACAGTCATGGGGAGCATGGGGTTGAGAGGGATAATAAATCAGCCATGATGGAACGGCAGAGCAGACTTGATGGGCCAAATGGCCTATTTCTTCTCCAATGTCTTATCTTATCAATTAGCCCTGCGCCAGCAACATTGGGAACTATGGTCATAAGCAGCAAGGTGGGACGGGATGCTTTTCAAATTAACCATACTGCTTATTTCATGAATAGCACTAAGTTTGTACACCAACATTTAAAAATTATCATTGAATGGGATCCGTCAATATTGAAGCATGCAGCTGAGCTTGAGGGTTCTTTCTGCTTCCCTTACTTGCATAGCCCATCATGGTTGACAGGAGAAAGGGGCCGGCTTGTCTGGCCTCATGTTTGTTTTGTGGCCTGACGAATCAGTGTGTAAATAGATGGCGTTTTTCCTGCTGAGGGCGAGGGAGGGGATTCGGGACAGAAGTGAATAAGGTTCTTTGTAAAAAGCTCTGCGGCAAGTGGTAGCACCAGTCCAAACTGGACTCAGTTGGCTAGCATTTGTTAGAGCTGTGAACCATTTTTTGAGGAAAGTTGGTAATCAGTGTGTAATGTTGTAACTTGCGAGCGAGTTCAAAGTGTTTTTGTACTGCAAAAATGTAATCTCAGCTATAGTAGCAAAGTTACATACTTAATCTTCAAAATGGAAGGAGAACTCCCCTCCTCCCCTCTGTCCACCTGCATTCCTAAAGTCCAGTGTGATATGCTGCTCTGCTCCCTAACACAGACTTCCCACCTTTTAGCATCCGTGCTGCAATTGTTACCCAGATTTTACTTTATTCAAAACATCAAACTTTGGAAATGCAATGGGTAAAAAAAAATCAAGCTGGTTCTTCTCTTCCTTCATGAACTCTATTCAAGCCTGTTTCGGGCACAAAACCAAAACAAACAGAAGTTTGTGTCATTAATGTAAATATTTGATGCTGTGGTCAGCTGGAGCTCTCTTGTCTGCTGTCTGCAGGCCTGCATTTTCTTCCTCATACCTGACTTCAATGTCCCTTTCAGTGCCACCAATTCTTAAAATAGCCCTTTCTAAATGTGTTCCTGTGCAGTAAATCACGGAAACAGACAAGACAGTGTAATATCCAGACCCTCTGGGGGCTGAGAACTGGACTTTGTGCTTTGAACTCCAGCGTCTCATGCAGCACAGAAGCAGGCCCTTCAACCTACCAAGGTTCCCGTCTAAGCTGGTCCCACGTGGTCTTCTGATGTCTGTACACCCATAGAATAGTACAGCAATGCAGGATAGAATCAGGCCTTTTGGCCCACTAAGTCCATGCTGTCCACGGCTCCTAGACAGCTAGGAACTTCTCCTAGCCCTTCATCTTCTCGTCTGATTACTTTATTGAGTTGTTAACCAGTTCCTGTTTAGCTTTAGCCTCCTGCAGTGTAGTGATGGCTTCCTATTCCTTTCAAGATTGGAGTCAAATATTTTTCTTTAGGTTATTCATGGTAGTTATATTAGGAACTTTCTTCCATGTAGCAGGAGATGCAAAGATCTGTCACAAGTCTGAGAATAATTTGTTCCATGGCAATATTAATAATGTGTAAATTTAGGTTTTTGCCTTTAGATACTTTATTTATTTTAACATGCAGATTAAGAAAATCATGTTTTAAATCCCTAAACAGCACCAAATATTAACCTTTAATAGACAAGGCAAGGCTTTCTTTGGCTATCCAAACCATGGCCAAAAAAGCCCAAACTTTGGGTTCCTGGTTTAAAGGCTTGAGATTCTCTACAGTACAATGGTTTTGAAATCAGACTTGGAAACTCTCAGGTGCATCAATGGTGCCTCACGTTGCCATGATAAGAAGACTGTGTGATGATCAATTATTTCAATATCTATAACTTGGCAATCTCACTGCCTCTCTGCTCGGCCTTGGATAACAGAGATACCTGCATCAGGCGGCTGTCTATTGATTGCAGCTCCGTTCAACACCATCATTTCCTCAGAGCAATAAGCAAACTTTGAAACCTGGGCCTCTGTACCTCCCTCTGGATCCTGGACTTCCTCATTGGGAGACTGTAGTCAGTGTGGATCGGAAATAACATCTCTCCCTTGCTGGCAGTAAACACTGGTACACCTCAAGGATGCATGCTTAGTCCACTGCTTTACTCTCTTTAAACCCTTTACTGTACAGCTCAAATGACAACTATAAAATTGCTGATGACACAATCGTTGTTGGTAAAATCTCAGATGGTGACAAAGAAACGTACAGGAGTGAGTTAGATTAGCTGGTTGAGTGGTGTCACAACAGCAACCTTGCACTCAATGCCAGTAAGGTCAAGAAACTGATTGTGGACTTCAGGAATGGGAAGTTGGGAGAACTCTCACCAGTTCTCATCAGTGTTCCTTCTAACTTGTAATGACCAGTGTGCACAAAGATCTTGTTCTGTGCGATTTTTTGCCCAGTGACAACAATATGTGCATGTTGAATAATTTCTTCAATAAAAACAGTATAAGTAAGTCAGTTCTAAAACCTGCAGACAAGTCATTGCAAACTCCACGTTGTCAACACTGTCTGCATCAGAAACCAGAAAAGGAAATCTGATCTTGTACGATTGTGAAATATGCTTAACCTGCCAGTGAGGTAGAGGGTGACAACCTTTTGTGTGCAGCTTAACTTCCTTTGTGTGCTCGTGGCAAAAGACCTTAGAGGGAACATTGGTCCTCATCGAAGGATCAGCAGTTCTGAGTTCCTGGGCTCAGCATCTCAGAGAACTGATGTTGATGCAATCATGAAGAAAGTGTGCCTGAGGCTTTGCTTCATTAGGAATTTGAGGAGATCTGGTATGTCACCAAAGACTAGCAAATTTCTGCAAATGTACCGTGGAGTGCATTCTATACAGTTGCATCATTTTGAGCGGCTACTGCACAGAATTGGAAAAAAGAAGACTGGAGAGGATTGCAAGCCCGGACAGATCCATCATGGCATCTTCAAAAGGCAATGTTTCAAAAAGGCAGCATCCATCATTAAGGAACCCATCAGCTAGAACATGATCGCTTCTCATTGCTACTATCAGAGAGGAGATACAGGAGCCTGAAGACACACACTCAACATGTTATGAACAGTTTCTACCCCTCTGCCATCAGATTTCTGAATGGACAATGCCTAACCCATGAACACTATCTCACGATTTTACCCTCTGTTTGCCTCTAATTTATTTTTTATATTTCTTGCTTATTGTAATTTATAGTTTTAATATATATTACATAGTCCTTCTGCAAAAAACAACAAACGTTTGTCCTAGACCTGATCCTGATTCTGAACTTTATTCTGGAAAGTAACTGCAGAGTTCCAGGTGATCCAGAACCAGCTGTGGGTTTAGAACTTGCATCTTTGCATTGTAGAAAGCTTTCCTGTCTGTTTCTTTCTGTCAGATTACGATACGTTGCAATACACACTGTACGTATGATTCATGTGGAAGGATATCCTTTGGCATGATCCATGTGAACAGATTGTGCTTCTGAAGATAGAGTAATTTGTCAGCGCTGTTAGGCATCAGAATAACTAATTTCTAAGAATCAGACGTGTTGTTACTGGTTCCGTTTGACTTCCTTGCTCACAACCTCAGAATTTCATTTCAATTGATGTTTTTGAACAAATACGATGCCTTTTCTTCCATGACTCTGTGGAGAGTTGAGCTTCTGAGCCACGAGATCATACTGCACAGAAATGGGCTGTTTGGCTCAACTAGTCTTTGCCAACCAAGATTCCCAGCTAAGCTAGTTGTATTTTCCAGCATGAGTCCCATATCCCCATAAACCTTCCTATCCATACTGTACCAGCCAAGTACCTTTTCAAATGTTGTTAACCTACCTGCCTCAGCCACTTCCTCTGACAACTTGAGGAGTCAATCTGCATGTTTGTAAAAGTTTAAGACCATAAGATGTAGGAGCAGAATGAGGCCATTTGGCCCATGGAGTCTATAATGCCATTTCATCACGGCTGATCTATTTTCCCTGTCAGCCCCAATCTCCTACCTTCTCTCCCTATCCCTTCATGCCTTGACTAATCAAAAATCTATCAGCCTCTGCCTTTAATATATCCAACGACTTGGCCTCCACAGCCGCCTGTGGTAACAAGTTGCACTCCCCGGCTAAAGAAATTCCTCGTCACCTCCATCCTATAAAGAGGCAGTGTCCTCTTTTCCGCAACTCTTCCCCACCCTAGGAAACGTCCTCTCCACATCCAGTCCGTTGGGGCCTTTCAACACCCGATAGGTTTCAATGAGGTCACTCGTCATTCTTCTGCATCCCAGTGAGTACAAGCACAGAGCCATCGATCGCTCTTCATTCGAGCTGTTCAATCCTGGAATCATTTTTGCGAACTTCTTTGAACCCTCTTCAGTGTCAGCACATCGGTTATATATGTTAATTCTATTAAATTTTGCATAATGAAATTTTTTTGTAGTAGCTCACCAAAAGAAACTTTGGGTCAAATTGGCATTGGAATAACTTTTTATAAGAACATAGTTACTAAAAGAAGTTTACGTACTTCTTTAGCATTCATGCAGTTACCATTGATGTACACAATGCGCGGCAGGTTTTGAAAGATACTGTAAGTAATAGGTGGCTGAGCTTTACTGGCCAGTTGATACATGATGGTCCTGGAGATTGTCTCTAAACAGATGGTGCCAATGAGTCTGCAGCCTTCAGTCCTTGCTGTTTCGTTACCTGACGAGTTCAGTTGAATTAGTACAGCTCCCTTCAGTTGTATTCAGAGGGCTAGTCACAGAAATCTTACATTCAACTTGTGCAATGACTCCTTTGAATGAGAGTCTAGCTTCCATATTCTCACGGTACCAGGCTCTAAATCTTTAGCTGTTCAGAACCATTAAATATTGCTCAATGTTTTAATCTTTGAAAATCTTTTAAATGTAACGTGCTCTATATGCATGGACTAAAGCCATAGGATGTCAGAACAAGTGTTCTTGTGCCAGGGTATTAAAATATTAATATTAATGTGGTGCATGAATATTAATCTTTTTAATGGTCTTGCACAAGAAGACCTTGAGATGTCCCAAAATGCCTTGCAATGAATCTAATTACTGTTTTATTACAGGAATTGTTGGAATAGTCATCCTTGTTTAATAAATAACCCAACATAAATTACATTTTCAGGAACCTTCACGGATTTATTCCTTAGCTGTAAAACAAATATGCAGTGTTATATGTAATGTGTAACTGAATTACCTGTGACAAACTTTTAAAAGTATAGTTTTTGGAATGGTTGCAAATGACTGAATAAAACCTAATATAACACCTGTGGCTACAATCGTAGAGTGTGCCTTTTTCAGTATAAGTCAGTACTCTACTTCCCAAATCGTTGCATTGACTGGTATTTGTAGTCAGGTTCCGTGGTTGTAAAGTTACTAGTTTGGGAGTTTTTGAGTATAGCCAGCTAACTACACACAGCCCATCTGTTCCACTGCTAGGGGATATAACCTTAAGTGCTGAAACCAATATCTAGACTCTCATTAGCTGGTCACGTAAGTTGTTCCCAAAAATTGGATGCAAGTTAGAGTTGGAGATCAGATGCGTATCATCACTTACTTTGACCATGTCTTTGTGAGGAACTTTCAGGCTGATTTTCTCCTTTCCAGTTGACTGTGTGATTATTTCATAGGCTGGAATCCTATAATTTCCCCTTGCATCCACAATATATATTGCATCTTGTCTGTGGGCATCCTTTCTATTGTGCCCTTGGATCTGAGCAACGAAGGAGAATTTGTTGGCTCACCTAAAGTGACGATCATTTATTTCCTCTTTTAAAAGTGAAGAGAATCGAGGGGAAGAGGGAACTTTCCTGCAAATAATCTGCTTGAGCTGGTGTGTTCTGTCTCTGAGATCAAGAATGGGGAGTGGCATTGTGCCAAGCCAATGTTTTAGATATCGCAATCGGATGTTTCCTTCGAGATATGGGTTTTACTTATCCCACAAGAGGTGCTGAACAATATATTTGGTGATGTGTGTTGTATATAGTCGGCCTCCTTATCCGCTGGTTCCGTATGTGCGGATTCAACCAACCGCGGATCAGGAAAACCCGGAAGTTCTCTCTCCAGCACTCATTGTTTGAGCATGTACAGACTATTTTTTCTTGTCTTTATTCCCTAAACAATACAGTATAACAACTATTTACATAGCATTTACTTTGTTTCAGATATTATAGTAATCTAGAGATGATTTTAAAGTACAGGCAGTCCCTGGGTTATGAATGAGTTCCGTTCCTGAGTCCGTCTTTAAGTCAGATTTGAAGTTGAACGGGTACATCCGGTATTATTTAGCGTCAGTTAGTCAAACATTTGTCTGAGTATATAGTATCTATTTTAACTTCTATGCATATAAGACACTCAAGAAATGTATGTATTTCAATAATTAAACCACTTCGTTGCTTAGTAATAATTGTAGCTTTCATCAGGGCAGGGCCTTACACATATTCCATTAAAATACTGACTGTAGCCTAACGGTTTCCCAATGACCGATGGTGTTTCACCTCTTTCCGATTGCTTTATTACTTCAACTTTATTTTCAATCATGATCGTGATTATTTTCGTGAACAGAAACACTGTGGAATCAGAACAGCGCTGCTGGGTCCTAATGTCCACCGCACTGAGACAGGTTAAATAAGGTCTGGGGTTCCACTAGGTCCTAATGTCCACCGCACTGAGACAAGTTAAATAAAGGATTTGAGCATCTGCGTTTTTCAGTATCCGTGGGGGGGGGGTCCTGGAACCAATCCCTCGCGGATAAGGAGGGCCGACTGCAATTTTGTTACCTGCTGGTGCTAAGGGTGTACTTTCAGACATAAAGTGCACAGATCAAAGGAGTAGAATATAATAACCTTTGTTATTGTTGGCATTAATTGTAAGTGGTGATAACATTTACTGAACAATTAATTATGCTGTGGAGAGGAAGCTACTAAAGAACCTGCTTCTATCAATTCACAATCAGTAGAAGTATACGGTTCCTCGCTGACCTTTAGTTCCCATGGCATCAAACAGTCTGCCGGCATTTCGCTGATGTCAGTGTTTAGATCCTGCTGACAATTGTTATCTTTTCCTCTCTTTCCTAGGCTGCCAGTATCAGTAAAGCTATAAACAGCCAGGAGGTACCTGTCAAAGAAAAGCATGCACGCAGTATCCTTTCTTTTAAAAGTAAGAGTACAGGTAAAGCAAATGAAACGGAGTACTTTAACTGGACTAGATAAAGTCACACTCTTCGTTTATCCCTGTCAAATGAATAATTCAATGCTCTGGGTATTAAAACTTCTGTTTGATCACCATGAGGTGAAGAGCAAAACTTTCCCATGGAGGGTCTTGGCCCGAAACGTTTCCGTAGATGCAGCCTGGCCTGCAGTGTTCCTGCGTGTGTTGCTTTGGATTTCCTGCATCTGCAAATGTTCTGTTGATGATGATTGGAAAACATTCCTCTGATGTGCACGAACAGAGTTCTCCAGCTCCACAGTGTGCCCTTTCCACTTTCTGCACCGTCCGTTCCTAGCTGACTGGTCAAAAGGGTAAAAGAAAACCTGAGATAGTGGGGTGACACACCTTTTAAAACAGACAATGGGATTTTTAGAACACTGCGCTTGAAGTGAAAAGAAATGTGACATTCATTCCATTATATGTATGAACATTTCTCTTCAATTCAAGCAGGTTAACTCTGTTTCTTCGTGATTTGTTTTTACTCAGCCATCCTTTCTTCATTTGTGGCTACACACTTGTCTGGCTTGTCAATCTGAAAGAGGAACACAAAGGGACAATTACCCAGAGATATGTAGAATAGTAAAACTCTCATTTGCACTAACAAAAATAGAATACATCAATATTTATCATTCACCCAAACTCCGTTCTTGATGAGCTTTTCCATCGTTTTCATTATAATTGATCAGCACAAGATTGTCCTACCCAAATAAAGGACCAATTAAGAAAACTAAACCAAATTCTATTTTTGTTTAATAAATTCAATACAATATTTTTTCAATCTATTTTGTACACGTTTAGAATGAGAACAGACACTTTGTCAATGATGCTTTGCCATTGAATGTGTTATACTTGCTAATATGTAATGTGCTATTAATTTACAAGCCAACTGCTTTAAAGTATTCATTTGCTCATATGGCAATTGAGTTACAGGTAGTTACAAATACAACTTTATGAAATATGTATTTTCTGATGGTTAATTTATTAATGAATTTTGATGATTAGAGGTGGAAATATTTTTTATTCCATTCTGCCATGCCTGTTCAGACAAATGGGTTTTCAATATGATGAGCTGGGTTGGATCCAATTTCAAAGAGCAGATTCTTTTAACATGCAAATTAACATGGTGGTGTTTGCTTAAACTAGAACGGTCCTGAATATGTCTCTTACATGAAGAATTAATTCTACCTTAAGCTGCTGAAAGTAACTGATGAGTAATTGGAATGAAAATGCCATGTTGCCAAAATCCCTGTAAATGAAAACAGGATTTGTGATTGTGCCTGTGATCAGAAACTTGCATTATGGGTGGGCAGAATATTAATTGTAAATGATTGAGCAGGGTCATAGTTAACTCAGCCATTTGTGAACTTCCTTGACTCCTGCTGAATGAATTATATTGGGAACACACCATGAGAAGGGAGCATTTACCTTCTGGTCCTATGCCATTGGTCTTCCATTATCTAGCAGTTCCATCATGAGCTGGAAGTTCTGCCATGTTCTACACAAAGTTTTGAGAGATGGACATCCAAATGTAAGTTTTTTTTTCTCTGCTACTTGAGGAGACTATAATGAAAGAAAGTTTAAATCTATGCGATTAATTTATATTTGTGTATAATGCATTTTGAATGTGACTCTTAAAAATTGCTCCATAGAGTTTAAAGTCTCTGCTGTAATAATTGGAATCATCACCTAGCAGGCTTAGTGGTAATGACCCAATCATCTTTGTAATGTTGATTGAAAGAGGAATATTTCCTAAAAAGCTTATAAATAATCTCTGCTTTTCATTGAAGCAGTACTGAAAATAAAGGGGCCTTGGTTTATCATCTCTCCCAAGGGCTGGTATTTTGGATTACATAACAGTCCTGCAACAACACAAGTACATAAGGCCCGTAAAGTCGCTCCACCATTTGATGACTTTGTTTCTAGAACTTCATATCCTGAAGTTCCCTAAGTATTCAATAATTGGTCAGCACAAGATTGCCCTACCCAACTAAAGAACCAATTAAGAAAGCTGAACCGAATTCTATTTTTGTTTATTAAATTCAATACAATTTTTTTTTAGTCCATTGAGTTTGTACACATTTAGAATGAGAACAGACACTTTGTCCATAATGGTTTGCCATTGAAGGTGTTATACCTACTAATATGTAAACTGCAATTAATTTATAAGCCTACAATATAAATCCTTCCTACTTTAAATTATTGTTTTTATTCGTTCGTACGGTAATTGCTGCATGAGTAACTGGTAGTTGCAAACACAACCTTATAAAATGCATATTTTGCAACCTTATAAAATACGTCTCAGCCTAGAATATTATCAATGACTGAGCCCTTGATTGTAAAAAAATTCGAAGTTATACAACCCTCTCCATTCAGGAGGAGCTTGCCAAGTCAGCTTTCAGAAGTTCTACAGAAGGCAGCAGTGGATCTTGCTTAATATCGAAGTCCCTCTGTCTAGTTCGTTTAGTTTTGTGTTCTGTGTGCATCGGAGGCCTTTCTTGTAGAGCATGGGGAGTATCGTTAAAGAAATGAATGTCTGAAAATCATCTTCAGGTGAGGTGGAATCTGGACAGAGGGAAGCAGAGTTAATGTTTCAGGTCAGGAACCTTCCATCAGAGTATTTGCACTGAGAGACCTGCACATGTATTTGCCATAACCAAACACGATCACTTCCAACACTGCTAATATTTACAGTTTATCCAGAATTGCATACTTTGATTTTTTTTGAAAGCCAGTGGGATTTACCACACGTTAAAAACTGAATTATAAATATTGTTTGGCTCATTAGGAATGGAGTAGACACCAAATGCTGCAGGATCTCAGCAGGCCAGGCAGCATCTGTGGAGAAAAGTACAGTCGATGTTTCGGGCCGAGACCTTTCATCAGGACTGAGAAATAGTCTTGGTGTGAAATGTTGACTGTTTACTCTTTTCCATAGGTGCTGCCTGGCCTGCTGAGTTTCTCCAGCATTTTGTGTCCGTTACTTTGGATTTCCAGCATCTGCAGCACTTCTTGAGTTTAGGAATGGAATATTTGTCCCCTGTGGAGTATTGAACATTCGTGTGTGTGGGTGTAGGATTCATCTCTCTGAATACATCAATATTGATCATTTTTTCAAGATGTTTGTCTTATTTAGTAATCTTGTTGGTTCCATTTTTCTATTGAAAAGTATTACCACAAAAATCAGTTTTTGTTTATTTCCAGGTTCTTCAGGACTTCACCAGGCATAAAAGTAACATCTGTGAAATGGGAAATTTATGGGTATGTTGGATCTTGAAATTTATGACATTCCAATAATAATTTAAAAAAAATTGAGCAACATCAATGTATTTTCTGTTGAGTTTTTCTATCTGCAACAAAAATAATCTCTAATGAAAAATTTTGTCATGCAGTGTTTATAAAATGTGGTGGTAAGTTTTAATTGTGGAGGGGTGGGGGAGGATTTTTAATAGTTGGTCCCTGTAGAAGTAAACCTGAGGTCGAGACAAAATGCAGGTTTTCAATGAAGAATGTTTAGTTGAGTGGACCGGGCTACTCAAATATTACTCCATCAGCCTTCTGAACTGGTATATGCCATCTTTTCTTTTCTGTTTTTATTATAGATATTTTTTGTGTGCTTTTTATAAGGAAGCTGCCCATGTAAAGTATTCTTCACCAGAAGTTTAGCTCTCCGTGGTACTACTGGGTTGAAAGTATAACTAACAAGATAACGGGAGCATTCCATTGGGAGGAAGGAGTTTTTAAATTATTGTCTGGCCGGCTTACATAAACAGTTTACATTGGGAGGAGTGTGTGGTCATTAACTGCCCAGTTTTACATACTTTTTTTTCCATTACTTGAGCTTGATCCAACATTCAATAAGATTATGTATTACCTTCTACTTCAGCTTGACTTTTCTGGCTCTTTCTTTCCATCCCCTGCTTCACTTAGTGTCTAGAAAAGAATATGTTGACCTCAGACATGAATTGCTGGCTGGTGGTGTAGTGGCATCTGCACCGGACTGCGAGGCGAGTGTTCCCGGGTTTGAATCTGACCAGCTCCTTGCACACTTTCCATCCATGCTGGGTCGAGCGTTGAGCTAGCAACTTGGGCTCGTGAAAAACAGACAAACACTAGAGAAATGACTAGGGTGCCGCCCGATGCACCGCAAGGCGCAGAGGGGAGCAACAAAATAGACATGAATAGCCTCAAAAAAGAAAATTCAAATCCAAAGCCCTCTGTGTGAAATGAAAATGCAGCTGAGTGAAGAAATTCTTTTTTCCGACATCACCATCCCTATTGACAGACCTTGTATCCTGAGATTGTTACACTTAGTTCTAAACTCTCTGACCAATGAAAGTGGTTGACAATCTGGATGCAAAGACTTTTATCATAAGCCCTTTCTATTAGAAATCTCCAGGAACTAACTGACGATCTCGGGTCACTTTGGCTAATTATCTAACCGTTTTGCATGATTTGATGCTGAATGCTGGCCGTACAGTCAGCTCTAGAATTACAAGACGGATCCTCAGTGCAGACTCGTACATTTTCAGCGGGAATCCTGGTATAATATTCCTTCTCGATCTCCATAGTTTTCAGTAGCTGAGGTCAATCCAACACCTCCAATGATTTAAGATTGTTTAATGTCATTTCCAGTACACAACTGTAAAGGAGAACAAAATAATTGTTACTTCTGATCCACTGCAGCACAACAAAACTCATTAAAAGCACAATAAATATAAATAGATGAGGTGACTGACAGGAAATGATAAAGTAGTGGTGGTTGGGGTTGTGGAGGAGTGGGTTAGTGGGTGGAGATGTTGATCAGCCCTGCTGCTTGGGGCAGGTAACTATTTTTGAGTCTGGTGGTCCTGATGTGGGTGCTATGTAGCCTCCTCCATGATGGGAGTGGGACATACAGATCATGAGGAGGGTGGGTGGGATCCTTCTTGATGTTCCTGGCCCTTTTCGGGAGCCTTTCTGTATTTGTTCTTGAAGGCAGATAGGCTGGTCCCGGTGATGCGTTGGACAGTTTTGACTGGCTGTGTGCCGCAGTGCGGTTTCTGTACCGTACAGTGACGCAGCTTCAGGGAGCTCTCTACTGCACACCTGCAGGCTGAGGTGAGGATCGATGTGCATAGCCCAGCTCTCTTCAGCCTCGGCAGAAAGCAGAGGTGTTGCTGTGCTGTCCTGATTGTGTAGAGTGACGTCCCAACCCGGGGTTAAGCAGCCAAGCAATCCTTCTAGGTCAGCAAATGAGTCATAACCACCTTGTCCGAAATGACTCAGCTAAGCATGACGTAATTCAGAAAGCTGGATCTGGCTCGACGAGTTCCGTTTACTCAAACTTGCTCTGTTCGTTTTTATGGTTGTAAGCATTATCCGATCATCTTATGGATGAAAACTCTAAACCTTTGCAGAATTTGGGAGTTGTTTTGTTTGGCCTTGGGTCGATATTAAAAGTAGAAATGAGATTCTAGATGTGGATGCTTAGGTTAAACTGTTGATTGAATTTATAAGTTTTACATATTATAAATTAAATATGAAAGGAAGTTATTTATTATCAAAAATTATAAATTTATTATCAAAGTAGTGTTTGTATATGTTACCATATACTACCTTGAGATTAATTTCCAATCGAGACACAATGTGGTTTTTGAGTGAAATCATTTTACTTAACTTTAAGGGCAAAGTTGAGGAAAAATATACAATTTATTCATTTCATAGCCACTTCCAAGGCCTCATCTAAGCCTTGTCCCATTGTGAACACTCAAGAAGTCTCAAAACGTACCCACTTGCTTCAAGCTGGCTTCAATTATACTGGTGCCCGAGAAGAACACGGTAACCTGCCTCAATGACTATCGTCCAGTAACACTTACATCCACTGTGATGAAGTGTTTTGAGAGGTTGGTGATGAAGCATATCAGCTCCTGCCTGAGAAGTGATGCAGATCTGCTCCAATTTGACTACCAGCACAATAGGTCGACAGCAAATGCAATTTAATGGGCTCTTTGTTCAACCCTGGGACACCTGGACAGTGATCATGCTCTTCAGTGACTACAGCTCAGTATTCAATGCTATTATCCCCTCAGAACTAATCAATAAGCTCCAAGACCTAGACCTCAGTACTTCCTTGTGTAACTGGATCGTTAATTTCCTCGCTGGTAGACCCCAGTGAGTTCAAATTGGCAACAGCATCTCCACAGTCGTCCACAGATGCACAGCTGTGTGCTTAGCCCACTGCTCTACTCACTTTATCCTTATGATTGTGAGGCTAAACTTGGCTCCAATGCCTTATTTAAGTTTACTGACGACATCACTGTAGTAGGCCGAATTGAAGGTGGTGATGAATCAGCACGTAGGAAGGAGACTGAAAATGTGGCTGAGTGGTACCACAACAACAACCTCTCACCCAATGTCAGCAAGACCAAGGAGCTGATTATTGAGTACAGGAGGAGGAAACAGGAAGTCCATGAGCCGGTCCACCAGGGGATCAGAGATGGAGAGGGTCAGCATGTTTAAATTCTTCAGCATTTCGGAGGATCGGTCCTGGGTTCAGCACGCAAGTACCATTACAAAGAAGGCACATTTGTGCCTCTGCTTTCAAAGGTTCAATCATTATCAAAGTATGCATCTCTGAAATTTTTCTTCTCTGGAGAGCCATGAAGCCAAGAAAGAAAAGAATGGCAGCATGGTCATCAGCCCCTAGATCCCTCGTCCCCACACAAAAAACATAACAAAAGTGGAACGGACACCTTGATCCCCAAATCCCCCTCCCCTCCACACAAAAAACGAGAAAGATCGAGTGAAAAACACAGAATATAAAAAAATATAAGACTGAGAAAAAGTCTATAGTTCAAGTTCATTATCAAAAATGCAGAAAACCTGGGTAACATTCTCCGGGCACAGCAGCCAGTCTGACCCTCTCTGGCAGTCAGCGATCCCACCAGTGATAAAAAGGCAACACACACAGATGGAGATATGATTGATTTCTCCAACTTACGTTAATACCCCCCTCCCCTTCTTACCCCATCCCTTATTTATTCATTCATTCCCTTTTTCTCTCTTTGTCCCTCTCACTATCACTCCTTGTCTGCTCTCCATCTGTCTCTGGTGCTCCCCTCCCCACTTCTTTCTCCCCAAGCCTCCCATCCCATGATCCTCTCCCTTCTCCAGCTCTGTATCACTTTTGTCAATCACCTTTCCAGCTCTTAGCTTCATCCCTCCCCCTCCTGTCTTCTCCTATCATTTCGGATCTCCCCGTTCTCCTCCCACTTTCAAATCTCTTACTATCTCTTCTTTCAGTTAGTCCTGACGAAGGGTCTTGGCCTGAAATGTCAACAGTACTTCTTCCTACAAATGTTGCCTGGCCTGCTGCATTCCACCAGCATTTTGTGTGTGCTCCTTGAATATACAGCATCTGCAGATTTCCTCATGTTTGAGTGATAAAAAGGCAGTCTCCTCTCTCTGGTAGCAGAGCAAATCCTCCAGCGATTAAAAGGCAGGCAGCCAGTGCTGACCTTCCACATTCACCTTGATGTTTCAATCTCCCTCGTTGCTTTAATTGGTGAACAATGGAAGGCTTAATCAGCGAGATGGAATGGAATGTCAGCCTCGTCCAGCAGCCTTCTTGCCATGAGGTTCCCGCAGGCTGCCCCTGCCTCTCAGAGACGGCAGAGCGCTGAAAACCCCAAACGATCTCCAAACTGCAAATCACAGGCTCCAGCAGTCCCAGAATCACATTCAAGAACAAAAAACAAGTGCAAAAGACAAAAATGAAGTGAAATATATGGTTTGATGATCTATCCAGAAGATGTCGATCGAAGGAGTGTTTTACACAAGTGCCACCTTAGTTTGTGAAGACTCAGTATGTCATTTAAAACTTTGACAAACTTCTATACATGGGGGGTGGGGAGTATACTGACTGGTAATGGAAACACCAATGTCCTTAAACAGAGAATTATAAAAGAAGTGGAACCAACCCAGTCTATGACAGGTGAACCCCCCCCCCCCCCCCCCACCATGGAGCACATCTACAAGAAGTGCTGTCACAGCAAAGCAGTGTCCATCGTCATCGAACCCCCCTCTTACCCAAACATCCAGGCCATGCTCTCTTCTCGCTGCAGCTGTCAGGAAGGTCCCATACCACCAGATCCAGTAACAGTTATTACCCCTCAACCACCTAGCTCTTGAACCAGAGGGGATAACTTCACAACAATGGATTGATTCTATAACGTATAGACTAGCTTTCAAGAACTCGGTAATCCATCTTCTCAGTATTTATTTATTGTTTGTCTGTCTGTAGTTTTTTTTTCTTTTTTGTGTTTGTGCTGTTGTTTTCACCTGGGTTGTTCATCTTTGTTGTGTGTAATTCTTCATTGATTCTACGGTGCCTCTTTGTATTTATTGGGAATGCCCGCAATAAAATGAATCTCAGGGTAGTACATAGTGACATATGTATATTTACTTTGATAATAGATTTACTTTGACTTTGGGAAAGGCAGTAATGTGGTGGTGCCTGGGAAGATCGAAGGAATGCCTATGATAGGGCGCTGACTAAAGGCGTCAAGGTTACAGAGGCAAAACACTTAAAGATAAGAAAGGTATCAAAATGCCAACGGAGCTGTGGAGAGAGAACAAGAAAGATGGATCCTTGAACTTAAATTTGAGGGGTGCGTATGGAAGACAGGAAGTTCTCCATTAAGATTTCAATAGGCAAGAGTTAGAACAGTGGAGGAGGCCACAGACCTCTTACTTTAACCCTCTATCTCACTCTCTCTCTTTGGTCTCCTCTACTGCTAGCTTTCTCACTTGTCCTGCTGGCTCAGCTTCTCCTCGGGCAGCTCCTGCTCGAGCTGAGTACTTCCGGTATTCCCTGCTACTGCTCCAGCTTATGATTTTGCCAAGCTTTAACTCCTCAGCAAGCACAGAATAGAAGTTCCAATTTCATGGTTTCATCTCAGTTTCTTTAACAAGTCATATAAGATGGTTCCGATAAATATGAAATCTGCCTCCAGGCTCCTGGGATGAATTGGTTTTAAGTGTCCGTCTGTGCTAGATTCGGTGAATTACGTTTGTGAATAAATTCATTCAGTTATTTTGAAAGAGAAGTATTACTTGATGTACCCACTTGCATGTTATATGGTTATAAATCTATAATAGCAGCGAGGATTGTTTGTCCTTGTATCTGACCTGCTCTATCCACCAGCTTAAGTTCTGTATTGCATAGAGTGCAAGTCATTAGAAATATTGAAACATAATATTAACAACTTTTTAATGCTGTCCATTGTCCCAAGTTAGTTAATTGGCTTAAGACACTTCAAGCATGACTCAGCTCGGGCTGCCTGACATTTTTTCTAACAGGTCACTCGCTCCCAGTGATACTGTTCCACAGCCAGCATTTGTTTCAGTGAGTGCTAATCGCTGGATTCTACAATTGCAGCCTGTGACTTGCACTTTTTCATTCACACTAAAATATAGATCGAACAGGCAGGAAATTGGGAGAGGACTGGAAGCTAAAAGGTGCTCTTTGCTACATTTGATGTGTTTTGTTCTCCTACCTCTGCTGGATGTGGTTGTCCAGAGGTCAGATTATCTCTATATCATGCGAGATGTGGCACCGCAGGTTCCTCGATGAGGGCATTTGCAACAGCAAGTGCCGACTGTCCAGACATGGAGGAGAACAGCACAGCCTTGCTCACCCTCCTATGCCCCATCTCTTCTGTGTGTTTGTTGTGAGATTTCTGTAAGTCTGACTACTCCACTAAAGTCAGTGCATCAGGACGAGGCAGTTGCCGGCTCTGCGACCTGCGGCTATAACGATTCTTTAAGAGGATTTACCGCCTATCTTCCCCCTTTGTATGTCGCTTGTTCAGTGCACCACAGAATGATTTTAAAACTCCATTTTCCAAACAAATGAATCTATTCCAATGAGAATTCAACTTTTTCATTTAGTAGTAATGTTTTATTTGAACGTTTTATAGGGCCATATGCATGATCGGTATGGACAGCTGGCCAGTGTCTACGTCAAACTGCTCAGCACCAAGATTGATTTTCATAAAAAGGTACGTCTCCGTCACAACACTGTATCTCAAGTGTTTCTTTGACCCAAGATGTTTTTCACTTGCTGCAGCTGAACTAGGATTAGGCTTCTATTAGTATAAAAACATTTAAAAATCATATACTTCAGCTGTCGATATTTTTGTGTGTTTACATGAAATCGTTTTAATACAGCTTCTAAAGAAATTGGCCGATTAGCTGTAACTGCAGCGACGGGTTGTCAGTGATTGCGACCTTTCACGCGGAAGGTTATTTCCAAAGCTTTGCTGAAGGTCACTGGACGTGTGGCTGTTGGAAAGCAGTGAGTGTCTTCTCCAGATGAGCATTGTTGGCCGCAGTCCACAGGCTGGAGCTTAGTGGTTTATTCAGTGTTGCTGCTTCACTGCAAGCAAAATGCCAATCCACCATTTGCACGCACGCTCAGTGCCCCCGAGTACTGATTACCAACGGAAATAAAGGCTATTTTTTGAGCAACTGTATAAAGCTATTTAAGCATTTAGCGACAAATATTTATCCTCCAAGGATTAAGAAAAATAGTAGCCATTCAGAAGTAAGCCATACCTCTCTTTAGTATAAACAGGCCTGATTACCTTTCTCAGCACCACATTGCCACTCTTAATTCACTTCACATCACTGAAAATTGTCTATCTCCTGCTTAGAGATATTCAACAATGTGTCCCCTCTAGCGGAGAAATCACCACCCTCACTGTGAAGAAATTTCTCTTCTTCTCAGTCCCAAATGTTTTACCCTAATTCAGGTATTCCCAGCCTGGGTTCTACGTTCCTCTTGCTTAATGGTATTGGTCCATGGCATCAAAAAGGTTGGGTACCCCTGCCCTATGTCCTGGGACTGTGATTCCTGGTTCTAGGTCCTTCAGCCAACAGAAACGCCCTCCCAGCTGTCAGCCTGTTGAACCTGTTACATTTCAATAAAATCTCTGAACAGTGGGTTAATCTAGTCTCTCCTCATTCAGTAATCCTGCCATCCCAGGAATCAGTATATCTCCTTGGGCAAGAAGACCAAAATTGTGCACGTGCTCCTTGTGGGGTCTTGCTGTAAGCCATCCTTGCTCCTATAATCAAAACCTCTTACAATGAAGGCCAGGGTGCTGTTTCCCTCCTTAACTGCTGATTAATATAGAAGGACATCCAAATTCCATTGTACGTCAAGGAGGCTGTAATTGCCTTCCAGTACACAACATATTTCTCTCCCATTATTTTTAGATTTGATTCATGATGAGAGAGACATGTTTAGAATGTTATCTAAGCAGATGAGGAAGAGGCTCTTTGGAATGTGCTTCAACTCCTACACAAGGTTACTTTCTCATCACTTTGCTGTTAATGTTTTGCGCAGCATTCCGAGTTTCCACCAAATCTGGAAGTGACTGATGAAGCTCTGGATAAAGCTTCTGGCACGGATGTAAATAACATGTAAGTCTGATCAATACCGAGCCACGGTAGCACACTTCTTGCTTTGCGCTGATCTGTGGTCGGAGGTGTTGGAGTTGTACCTTTGGAGGGTGGTTGTGTGGCGATTGTTGATCAGTCATCCCAGGTCCAGGAGCTCCTCAGGGCAGTGTCTTAGATCTACTTCAGCTGCTGCAACAGAGGCCCACAATCCATCAGGAGGACTAAGATGTTCCGATTGTGCAATGTTCAATGCTATTCACGGTTCCTCGGAAAGCAGCTCATGTCTGCTTGCTGTAAGACCTAGACAATGTTCTGTCACACGTTGAAAAGTGCCTGGCCAAGTCCGTCTCCAACAGGAGACCGACCAATCACCCAGTCTAGACTTCAGTAGTATTACCAGCAATGTCCAGGTGATCCCTACTGACCAGAAGCTGCACTTGACCAGCCACATACTTGTGTTGGCTTCAGGGACCTACCAGAGGCTGTGTGCCCCGTGCTGAGTGCCTCTCCTCCTGACACACCAGTGCTTTTCCACTCTCTGCACGGAACATCTCATGATCATGATGGAATGGACGAGTACTACCCCAGAACTTAACCTTGACAACACATCCACCTACCATCCAGAATACTCACTCATTCTCCCCACCTCCAGCATAGTCTGACTGAATCAGGGGCATCTACAAAATGTGTTGTAGCTAATAGCCCAGGCCACTGTGCCAGCACCTCCGAATCCTAGGGCCCCAACCACTGAGAAGCACAAAGGTGACAGGCACATGTGAGAACACTACTGACTTGTGCACCAACAGAGAATGACATTGCATTATCCAGACTTAAGACTAACGTGTCATTTACTAGATTATCACTGGGCCAAAATTCTAGACCCACCTGTCCAATAACTATGATTCAATGTGTTAGTATCTTGCTCACTGCTCAAGGGTAGTTAGAGATAAGTAACAAATACTGACCATGTTTGCACGGCCCACATCCTGAGAGTTTCATAGTGAAAGAAGTATTCACCGGGAACTTGGTCCCCTAACGTTTTCAATCAAATCCCAATATCCTCCTACATTTCAGAGGAGACTCCTCAGCCATGTACACCTGGTGAAAATGGAGTGCGTGCTTTTATTAATTTCCAGTTTGACTGAGTTGTTATATTTTTATCCTCAACCTAGTTAATTTATTTTACGAATTCATAAATTGAATTAAGTGGTTGAAATCTCTAAGTAGTTTCAGTAATGGACTGTGCGCACATCTCTGGCGATTTATAATTTATAAATCCTGACCTTGAAATAGTGTGCTCATTATTCTTAAAAGCAAACTGTTTACCTAAATGTAGACTTGACTTCTCTGCCTGTCGGATGCCATGGAGCATCTGAATAAGAGGAACAAATTGCCATTACTGCTGTTCCATAAATGATTTCTGGGGAACATGGAAGAGCTGTTTGGAGTAACTCTTCCATTCTAGTGTAGTGCTCTTCCGGTTTGCACTGTATCCAAGCCTGTCCAACTTAGCGCTTGTCCAGATATTTTTCTTTAGAAGAAGCTATTATGAGAGTGCTAAGTATTCTACTTATGTGGGGATGTTCATGAAGCGTATTCACTTTAGCAGAAAAGGCCAATATTATTCAAATTTCAGACTCTCTTCAAAATACTTAAATATCTTCTAATCTTGGACATGTCATAGAACATTATGGTTCTCTCAAAGTGGTGCCATTGGCTCATTTGATAACCACCTGTACCATGACAACAGATGAGAGGCTGCAATGATATATTGGCTGAAGCACAGGGACCATAAATTCCCACTTGAGAAGGCCAACTTCAGTTTAGTATTTTTGCTGTGGTTTGGATGGTGCGAGGTCACAGTTTGTGCAAGGTTTCTAAAAGTACCGTTCACACATTGAAATCCCGTCTCCTTGCACTGTTGATTCTTCACTCCATCTGAGTGCACCTTTCATCCACTTCGAGGTGGCTTGAACACCAGATACATTTAGGTAGAGGGACAAAAGTGAAAATAGCTGCTGTTTCCATCTCTGTGTAAAAAGCTAGCGTCTCTGTTAAGCTCCATAGCGTATAAAAATGTCAGTGCATGCCTAAAGTTAAGAAACTCTTTTATCCTTCCACAACCACTGGAAAATATTCCCTCTAGTGTTTGTGTTTTGTGATTGATCTTGCCATTCTTCTTGTACTTTCTTAGAGCATTATTCTCTTTTTGGAGGTGAGTTGTAAAAAGCTTACAGTACTGGATGCCATTTTCTCCAACTTATCCCACTAACATTGTGTGTCTTATGTAATAATATTTGCTCTTATGTCATACCTGCACTCTGACTTCAGGGCCATCATAGCTTATTCGGACCTTGTCACTGTAGACAAAAAGATGGTTTCACATTACTGGCATGTTGCCATGGCGAGATGTCATTTTCTACAAGAAGCACTGTAAAAAGACCGTGGCTTTCAGAGATCCACTACAACCAGAAACTCTGAATTTTATTACAAATAAAAGAGAAAATCTGCCGATACTGGAAATCCGAGCAACGTGCACAAAATGCTGGAGGAAGTCAGCACGCTAGGCAGCATCTATGGAAAAAAGTACAGTCAACGTTTCGGGCTGAAACCCTTCGGCAGGATGACGTCAACTGTACTTTTCTCCATGGATGCTGCCCGACCTGCTGAGTTCCTCCAGCATTTTGTGTGTGTTGCTCTGAATTTTATTCTTGCGTTTGGGTTAAAACCTAAATGGTAGTCTCCTGATCGAACCATCATTGAACGATTATAGTTTGTAGGTCAAAAGGCACCCTTTAATCTACATTCTTTTTGGGCTAATCTTGACAATGTAAACAAACCGTTCAGTAGATTATTTTCTCAAATACTGCAGTTACCTGAATATTTATGCATTTGGCATTAAATTTGTAAATGTTAATATTGTTTTTCTGAGGGTGAAAGAGCACAGTATTAAATCTCTTAGTCATTATTGATTACCATAGCTATTGCAAATTGTGCTTAATGGGTAACTGGGTGATTAGTTTTACATTTGTTTCATGCAACATTACATTCACACACGGTGCTCCTTTTCTCTTCTGTGGCAGAAGTGCCTTCACATTGACAGCAGGTGTCGGTGGAACAATACAGCCCCTGTGTCGGTATCACAGAGTGGAGGAAACAGCATCCTGCTCTCCTCGCATCATGCATGCACGAACGTGTGGGACTGTGAGGCTGCTGTTGAGTGGATGACAATAGAAAAGTGATCCCATATCCTGCATTAAAAACTTTGCTGATTGGCTAGAAACTATTCTGAGTTAAAAAGTAAAATAGTACCAAGTTTTGTTCATGCATCATTCAGAGCAAAGTTGGTTCAGATACGTATCTGTGGCATCCATCAGCTTAACAGGTACTTCTAACAAGCATAAACTCTGGTAGATTTAAATCAATTTATTGTGACTTTTTATTAGTTTGCATTTTGATATTGAACTTATTTTAATATAGTGAATTCATTCAGATTCTAAATTTGTTAAATTGGTTAGATTTCTAAACATGTTAACTTTGCTGCCATAATTATCTGACGCTAGCAAAGATTCTGGTACCTCTACTGTTATAGAGAAGAATAGTTCTTGTGTTATGTCAGTAAAGTATTTGTTTTTCGAATAGGGATCTCAGAATAGAGATGCCTTGGCCCTCTTGCCTTGCATTGATGGGGTCTGGGTTTGGGGAGGGGAAAAGGTCATGGATTTAAAATTAACAGTGTGGGCGGGTTGTTCAAGTTTATTGCCATTCAACTATACGCATATGTACAGCTAAGTGTAACAGTGTTCCTCTGCGGCCAAGATGCAAAGCACAAAACACAGTACATATAGTAACACACAGTAAATATAGTTATGAACCAGCACATAGTGTCACAAAAATAATTAGCACTACTTCCTGAGTGGCATAGCTTGAAGATTGACAGGTTGACGTAAAGTTCAAGGTACATATTTATGTAAGACAGTATAGTGTTACTGGCACCGTTGTTTCCTCTGGAATCATAATTGCATATCTGGAGAAAGAATGGACTATTTCCCGCCATGGGGAGATGACAAGTATGACACGTGTGGTGGTCCTCCAGAACTGCCAAGCTTATGCAGAGAGGGCAATGACCAATAAATTTGCTTTAACAAAGTCTTATTTTAAAATATATACCCAAAAATGATCTTTATTAATGTCTGCATTTCTACCCCTAGAAAAGTGAAATTGGCTTTGCACAGCATGTGCTGTGTGATTGGTGGAGGTTGTTGCATTTTGCAATCTCCAAAGATGTTTAGGCCTGGTCCATCATGTTGTGATTGTTGATATCTTGCCATTCCTCTCAACTGAAAGCTCAACAAATATATTCCTTTTAGATAAGTACATTGTAGGAGAAGCCAAGTCTTTTGTTGCAAGTAATTGTTTACGTGTGTGATGTTGAAAGTTTTCCAGACTGGTATGTGTGTATTGTGTTTGTTTCCCTTAAAGCAGGGGTTCCCAGCCTGGGGTCCACAGACTTCTTGGCTTAATGATATTGGTCCATGGCATAAAAAAGGTTGGGTACGCCTGCCTTAATGTATGAAGGGGCAATGGTGCACTTGGCTGTCAGTGTTGGGCAGTGTTAGATGATTATTGTGATTTCTGCATGTCTTCGTTTATTGATACAGACCATTATACTTCAGAAAGTGCTGTTCTCTCTTCATGGTACAGATATTAATTTAATAAACCACAAACTGGAAATTGAGAAGGAGGAATGGTGGGTTGGTTACGTCATGCACCACTGTGCATTTAATTCATTTGAGAGACTGGTTAATAATAATTAGATATAGAGAAAAACCTTACTGAATCTCTGAATTAGCTCTGTTAAAGATTCAATATTAGAGTCAACTATTTTTGTTACAGCTTCCAGCTCACGGTGGAAATGTTTGACTATATGGACTGTGAACTGAAGGTTGCTGAATCTGGTAAGAATTATTTTTCATTTGGATACATTTTTTATTGCACCATTTATCTGGATTGTTAATGACCGTCTTCCCCGGATTGACTGCTCACTGTCTGTGAACTATCCTTGCCTGGACATTATCTTAATCCTTGCCTTGCCGCAACTTCCTCAGGAGAAAGTTTAAAGTCATAGTGTTATAGATTTCTACAACTCTGAAAAGGACCCAGTCCACCCAGCCTGACAAATTTGCCGATCTACACTAACCCTGTGAGGGACCCTGGAGCACATCCTCAGCAGCTGCACAAGGGCACTTGGTGAGCGACTCGTTCTTCTCTTCTTGATTTTATGCCCTTTTACTTTTGAAAAAGACACTGACTATATCTACCCTGACTCTCATGATATTGCATAACTCTATCCCGTCATTCCTCTGCCATCTTTGCCCCACAGTAAACCAGCTCAGCCTATCCAATCTTCCCCCAGCTAAACTTCTCCAATCCCAGTGACTCTCCTCTGCACAGTCACATCTTTCTGAAAGTGTGTTGACCAGAAATGCACACGTCTTAAGGAAGCAGCACTTCTACCCTCCAGTCTCCTGGTATCTTACCAGCGGCTAAAAAACATTCAGAAACCTCCATCAGGCGCACTCGTATCTCCACCCATGACATTCGACTCCCCCTACCCTTTCTCAATCCTGATGTGGTTCCAGAACGTCCACATGCCCCTCCCTGAACATTATCTTACACCTATTTCTCCCTAGTTAGTATAAATTATGTATTCATTTAGGGCTGTGTCTATATCCTAATCCTCATATTGTCTTATTTGCTAAGGGTACCTCATGGCATTCTTTCGGTCTCTTTTCTGAAATTCTCTCCAACCTCTGCTTTATTCCTCAAGAGACTCACTTGATTTTAGTGGCCTATTCCTGCTGCTTATTTTTCATGACCAAACCTTCAATATCCTTTGTAACCAAATTTCTCTAATCATACTATCCTTGCCTTTCACTTTACTGCTGGTTTTGAGCTCTACTCTTCTGAAAGATGTCAATTTAACCAGCTGAGCGTCTGCTCTCAATCTACCTTCACTGTCCTCTCAGTCTACTGAAATCAGACTTGCTTCAGTAGAGAGTCTTAAACTGAAGGACCAATCCCATTCCTTTCCATAACAACATTGAAGCTTTCATAATTAATATCACTGTTCCCAAAGAGGATTTCCTTCTGCTCAGTTTAATTTCCTAAGGTAATGCCGGGCACCTAATAATGCTGTCTGCATATTGTCTTAAACCAGTGACCTCCAACCTTTTTAATGCCATAGATCCCTACCATTAACCAAGAGGTCCGTGAATCACAAGTTGGGAGCCCCTGTACCCCTGCTTTAAACTCTCTTGGACACATTTAAGTTTTTATGAATTTCTTGCACCTTTTTGCAATTTGTTTACCTATTTATTCCTCTAATTCTACCTGTCTTTTTTTTTGGGAAGGTGGGGGTGCTATAGCCTATAGTGATATTGTTGTTCAGCTGTCTTTGCAGAACCTGCTTGATACTTATTACTGGAGAATATGTTACCTACCGGGCAATCTTCCAACAACTGTTTTATTTCTTGGTAGCAAGCTGAAAATTTGCCCCAATGTGTGGCTTGTGTTCACAGCCCGTGTCTCAATTCTCGCTTTCAGTTATAGACCATTCATAGAAGCATGTGAATCTGATTCCTAGTCACAGGCAGAAAGTGTGAGAATTAGAAAACCCACTTGTGTTTGTAACTTAGCAAGCAAAATGCACGTCTGGTTTGTTTTTATAAATGTATGTAGAAAACAGATGAACTTTGAAACTTGCTTTTGGTTAGAATATTTACTGGAGTTAAACTTGGATGCAAAATGTTACCTTGTGTCAGTACTGTTCCCGAAATCAGGTATAATTTGGGCACCATTAAGATAAATGGGAAGAAATTAAGGCTGACTGGTAAGGTGTATTTAATCATCTGATTATACACAGTGGTTAAGTTCCTGGCCGGAATATTGGGTGGTTTGTGTAACAACATGCCAGTCAATGGTTAGCGTGATGTCACTTGTTCTGTATTACCACACTCAGCACTTTGAGGTTAAAATAAGTTTCTTTCAAAATAAATGTGACTCATTTTAATGGATATTTCGTAATTCTGGACTTCTTTGCTATTGCTTTGGATGGGTGACTAGGGGGAAATGTTAAAAATCCAGTGGGCAGGTGTAAAAGAAGATTAAAAATTCTCTCAAGGCCAGAGTGTAATTCATGTACAGGTCTGGTGGTTAAGTTTATCCCTAAATTCCTTAACCCCCACCAATAAATTTTCTGGCCCTCTGTCACTTTCCTTCCTTCATCTTAGCTCTCCTTCCCTCGCTGCGTACTGTGTTTTGCACCTTGGCCCAGAGGATCAGCCGATGTTTTCTTTTGCTGTATACCTGTACGATTGAATGACAATTAACAAGAACTTTTTGACTAGGCTTTTGCTCAGCGTTCTTACTGCTTCTATTCAGAACCTGCACTCCTTTGATTTTTGCTTTTGTGATACATTTTGAATTGTTACTTTGTTTCAAAGTGGCAGTGATAAATAATCTTGGGTTTGTGCCATGGCTGAACTCAATGCCAGTTTAATCATAAATTAGTCCTACCTCAGCCCATGTGCTCACTGTTCCTTTCCAAGAACGCCAGGTTTTTAAAGGATCTATATTCTATAATGTGAAATTAATCCTTCTCTCTTCTGCAGTGTTTTAATCCCACGGACATCTTGATTCTAAATCCGTCTGCATTACCAGATATATTTGGATTTTCCTGATCTTTAATTCTGGCAGCCTATATTTATTCTGTAATTCCTACAGTGACAATTTTGAAAGAAGCTAATGCCACTTACAGAGGGTGCTTTAGATTGCTGAAATATATTTGTTGAGTTTGACATTAAGGACAGCACAGGAGGTTCGAATTTGAATCTATTATGGTTTAGGTGTGTGTCATGCTGAGTGTTGTATTCTGTAGTCAATTGGCAGAGAGAAAAGATGAATCTAAGTTTATCTACTTTAAAATAGTGCAGAATGAAGTGGAAGGTGCTTGTCATCCTTAACTTTCCCTGAATGTTCAGTCAGTACAGCAATTGCATAGGGCAGGTTGTAGTAGCTTTGAGGCATCACCCAGTGGTGCTGAGAGCAATTTACTTCTGGAATTCGTTGGGTCGATGGGTGCTCTCAGCCTTTGGGTACCTGAGTCAGTTTTGTGTACCACTAGATCACTTAGCTGAACAGTTTTAGCCAACCACTCGGTGATTGCCTGGCATTGATTCTGTGTTTAACATGAATTCACAAGTGCGTGTTCTCAAATAGGAAGGAAGGAAAACCTGCTGGACTTTCCTCCACCATCTCTTACCACATGAGGTGGATGATGCAAGAACAAATCTTACAGATAACCCATGATGAGTTATTTAAGTGAACAAGAATGCTTAATAAACCAATAGATGTATATATAGAAGGTTACTCAAATATTAAATGCACAAGACACAGTTGGTTTCTTACTGTACATTGATGTTATGAAAAAGGTTCGGTGTTCCACTATTTTATTTTGTGTACACAATGTGAACTAATGCAGCAAATACTTCTCTATTGATTGATCAACAGGACAAAAGAAATAGTTCCCTCTTCCTTGAATTGAATGTCCTTTTTTGTCAAATTGCTTAGAAATATTTTGAGGATGTGACTAAATGCATTGATGAAGGTAGAGCTGTAGATGTAGTGTATATGGATTTCAGCAAGGCATTTGATAAGGTACCCAACGCAAGGCTTATTGAGAATGTAAGGAGGCATGGGATCCAAGGGGACCTTGCTTTGCGGATCCAGAACTGGCTTGCCCACGGAAGGCAAAGAGTGGTTGTAGACGGGTCATATTCTGCATGGAGGTTGGTGACCAGTGGGGTGCCTCAGGGATCTGTTCTGGGACCCTACTCTTTGTGACTTTTATGAATGACCTGGATGAGGAAGTGGAGGGATGGGTTAGTAAGTTTGCTGATGACTCAAAGGTTGGGGGTGTTGTGGATCACGTGGAGGGATGTCAGAGGTTACAGCAGGACATTGATAGGATGCAAAACTGTGCTGAGAAGTGGCAGATGGAGTTTAACCCAGATAAATGTGAGATAGTTTATTTTGGTAGGTCAAATATGATGGCAGAATATAGTATTAATGGTAAGACTCTTGGCAGTGTGGAGGATCAGAGGGGTCTGGGGGTCTGAGTCCATAGGGCACTCAAAGCTGCTATATAGGTTGACTCTGTGGTTAAGAAGGTGTACGGTGTATTGTCCTTCATCAATCGTGGGATTGAGTTTAACAGCCAAGAGGTAATGTTGCAGCTACATTGGACCCTGGTCAGACACCACTTGGAGTACTGTGCTCAATTCTGGTCGCCTCACATCAGGAAGGATATGGAAGCCTTAGAAAGGGTGCAGAGGAGATTTAGAAGAATGTTGCTTGGATTGGGGAAGCATGCCTTATGAGAATAAGTTGAGTGAACTCGGTCTTTTCTCCTTGGAGTGACGGAGAATGAGAGGTGACCTGATAGAGGTATACAAGATATTGAGAGGCATTGATCGTGTGGATAGTCAGAGGCTTTTTCCCAGGGCTGAAATAGCTAGCACGAGAGGGCACAGTTTTAAGGTGCCTGAAAGGAGGTACAGAGGAGATGTCAGGGGTAAGTTTTTTACGCAGAGAATGGTGAGTGCGTGGAATGGGCTGCTGGCGACAGTGGTGGAGGCGGAAACGATAGGGTCTTTTAAGAGACTCCAAGATGGCCGCATGGAGCTTAGAATAATAGAAAGCTATGGGTAAAGCCTAAGTAGTTCTAAGGTAAGGACATGTTTGGCACAGCTTTGTGGGCTGAAGGGCCTGTTTTATGCTGTAGGTTTTCTATGTTTCTAATTTTTTTGCACAGATTCTTGGTAATGTTGGGACAAATTTCAGGACATATGTCAGTGTTAATAAACCTGATTCTGATTCTGAAAGCTTTCAAATAATATTTGCTAATTTCAGCAGGAGGAGAACTGACTTGCCTAATGCAGCCTTGTTCATCAGTTCCCAATTTTAGCCATTGCATTAATTGTTTTCGTGGTTTCTTAAGTCACATGTTACACCAATCTGTACACTTGAAATCCATTGTGGAAGGGACCAGTTTGGGCCCTGTGTTTGTCCAGTTCCAAATGGGTGTTGTTACTGTTTGCGACTTGAGGCGCATTAGGCAACTATTTTGTTGCCATTTCTTTGGCATTTGACTTTTTTATGAGGCTGAGTTGGTGCTAGCGTGCCGCTCAACCCAGCACGGATGGAGAGCATGCAAGGAACTGGCCGGATTCGAACTGGGGACCCTTCGAAGTCTGGCGCTGATGCCACTACACCAGAGAAAGGAAAAGACATTCATATCAGCATGCTTAATAAAAACTTGTATCAATGTAAGCACAGTCATTTTGTGCTTTCAGCCTTATGCAGGGAAGGAGCTGTAACAATTAGCAACATCAGGATATTGAAGGTTTGTGAGTGAGAAGTGGAAAGGCAGATGGATGTCAGATTTTTAATTCTCATTTAGTTCTGTCGCTAATACTGAAGCCAATCTGAACTGAATATTTGAAACAACACATGCAAAATAGTAGAGGAACTCTGCAGGTCAGGCACCATCTGTGGAAATGTGTGCATTGCTCTGGATTTCCAGCATCTGCGGCTTTTCTCATGTTATGAATATCTTAAAGCTATTTTTACAAATTTATTTGTATCTGCAGTGGTCCAGACCAGAATGGAGTATTCACATTATAAAAACTGAACGTATTAACTGACTGTTTTCAACACTTCGTTCGTTTTAATTTCAGATTTCCAGAATATTCACTTTTATTTGCTTCTCATTTTAGAATTTGTAATCGATCTTTTTGTTATTAATGGCAGCTGTGTTTATTGCCTACATGGGGTGTACTTGCAACACTTGCAACACTTTATTTACCCATAGCCGTTCAGCTGGATTTTCACCTCGATTGACAATTAATTTGACAAAGAAGGCTGGCTGCCAATGATCTATGTGCCTATTGAACAACATGGCAATTATTACGGCAACGAAATTTAGCAACTGTAGCCCAGAAACTGAGGAGTTTCATCTCTGGGACCTGCTTATTCAGTAGATAAATTCCCAAAATGTACCTCAGCTTCAACAGTGACGAGGGGTGAGGAGGGAGGCAGTTGTTTCTCCTTTCCAAGCCACTGTTCCAGCTCTCTGCAGTCTTACTCTTGTACCTGACTCCTGACAAGAATTCGCCCTCCTTCCCCGTGGGTCCTCGGCCTTTCTTAATGTTGTACTATCTAATCGAGGGGAAACATTCGGTTGCATTCCACCCACGCTGATAAGCCCAGTTGAGCTCAGTATTAAGTTTGAGACCTTCAGCAAGTTGCAGTGCAAAAATACTTTTTCCTCGAATGGGGCGTGAAAAAGTGAAAGCTCCAGCAAGATCGGGTACACCTGCAGGGCCCTGTCTGGTTGTACTGGTTTGGAGAATATGGCAAGTTGACATTACAAAGCGACGAGACTGCAGATTTGTGAATCTCGGGCAACAGCAAAGAGCAGGACCTACGGAGGGAAATGGACGAGGTTTTTGGTTGAGGTGCTTCATCTGTAGTGAAAGGTAGAGGGGAGGTGGCCCATGTAAAGAGGTGTAGAGAAAGGGTGGGCAAGCGATGGGCAGGAAGGGGTGGTGGGCATATAAAGCAGAGAAGAGTGGAAATAGTGGCAGAGGCTGTTAGGAGATGGTGGAGGCAATAAAGGGCAGCAGATGTTGGAATCTGAAAGCAGAGAAAGGAGGGCATGGAACCAAGTAAAGGAGGTAAGGTGGGGGGGGGGGTGCAGATAGAACTAGCCAGCGGAGGAGATGCAATGAGATGGAGTGGGTGAATGAGGGGGCAGAAAGGTGGTGATGTGGGTTGAGTGATGAGGTGATTGACAACAGAGGTAGCCATCGTTATGTAACACCAAATTGTCAGGACCTGGTCACAGTGGCATGGCACAGAGATGTCCCGAAAGATTGCTATACACCACATGTACTGCATAATTGTAATCTAGAAAATACACTGAAAAGACTTTTTAAGCAATAGTTATTGCAACAAGCATTCTTTTGTGAAGATGTTTATTACAATTGTTGTCCCTCACTATTCCACTCTCCATTATGACACAACATATAATCTGATCAGCAGTCCAAGCAGTTCTGTATTGTGGACTAACTTGGCCTCGGAAATCCCTGAAACTGTCATTGGTTAGGAGTAATCCATTTACGTTAATCTCTACTTTAATTAATCAATGTTTGCAGTGGAGCCATTTGTTGGCTCAGCTGTTCTCTCTAAACAGTGAAGGCTGTCAGTTTATTTAGAATGTCTTGTAGATGTGCTAAAATAAGCCCTTGTTTGCACTACTTATTTTGTTGGCACCTTATGTGACCTATAAAAAGGGAGCTAGATTTTAGAAACTGCTTGTAAGAATGTACTCTTGGCCAGGAGGTATGGACTTTTCAAAAAAAAAAGTGCAAGTTGTAAAAATGATGTCGCGCAGGAGCCTGGTTTTAACTTTCTAATGGTCTATTAATCAGGAGTCCATTTTGAAACAGACTTTTATATCAAAGCTATCTTCGCAGAAGGCTGAGATAAATCCTGTTGCTGAATCAGTTTGAATAGAGGTTTTCCATTTGCTATTGCTCCTGGTTTGTGACTGCCACATGTTTTGAAGTACAGTGAACAGATCAGATAATGCAAAGTTACTTCTCATGGCAGGAGAGTCCAGGACAAGAGGGCACGATTTCAGGACTGAAGGACATCCATTTAGAACAGAGATGTGGAGAAATTACTTCAGTCAGGGGATGGTAAATCTGTGGAATTTGTTGCCAGAAGCAGCTGTATTTAAGACAGAGACAGATAGGTCCTTGATTAGCCAGGGCATCAAAGGGTTTGCAGTGAAAGCAGGGGAGTGGGGATGACTGGAAGAATTGGATCAGCCCATGATTGAATAGCGGAGCAGACTCGATGGGCTGAATGGCCTACTTCCGCTCCTATATCTTATGGTCTAATGGAACAGCTTGTCTTGTATTCTATTCATTCGGATCAAACTGTTACACAGTGCATTGAGCTAGAATAAAGCAAAACGATCACAATGCGGAATAAAGTGTAAGAACCACTGAAAGAGTGCAGTGCAGACAAACAGTAAAGTGCAAGATCATAGCGAGGTAGGTTGTGAGGCCAGCAGTCCATCTTATGGTAGAAGAGGTCCATTCAGGACTCTAATAACAGTAGAATAGAAGCTGTCCTTGAGCCTCATGGTACGTGCTTTCAGGCTTTTGTATCTTCTGCCCAATGGGAGAGGAGAGAGGATGTCCAGGGCAGGTTAGATCATTGCATTACTGAGGCAGCAAGACGTATAGATGGGAGTCCATGGAGAGGAGGCTGGCTCCTGTCTGCAACTTTCTTGCAGTCGCACGCAGAGCAGTCACCACTGCGTGCTGGCTTGCACCTAGACAGATCTATGGTGCGTCGATAAACATTGTTAAGAGCTGATGAGAAGATAAGACATTTCTTTGACCTCTTCATAAAGTGGAGATGTTGGTGAGCTTTCCTGCCCGTGACATCAGGGTGGTTGGATCAGGACAGGCTATTGGCGATGTTCACACCGACGAACTTGAAACTCTCTACTGTCCCAACCTCAACACCATTGATGTGGTCTGCACCCCCTCCCCCCTTTCTGAAGCTAATGACCTGCTCACTTGCTGACGTTGTAGTCATGACACCATGTCACTGAGCTCTCTTGTCTCCTTCCTGTACTCTGACTCATGGTTAGTTGATATGTGGTACAGTGCAGCGGTATCATCTGCAAAAACAAACTTCAAGAAGATCTGGCCATGCGATCATCAGCATACAGGGAGTAGAGTAAGGGGTCTGGGGACACAGCCTTGTGGGGCACCAGTGTTTGGAATAATCGTGACAGAGGTGTTGCTGCCGATCCTGACTGATTGTTGAGCACTGATTAGAACATCCAAGGATCGAGTTGCAAAGGGAGGCATTAACTCCCAGGTTCTGGAGCTTGGTGATGAGTTTGCTTGGAATCATAGTATGGAAGGCAAATTATCAATAAATGATAGTCTGACAGAGGCATCTTCACTGTCCAGATGTCCGAGAGATGAGTGTATGGATAGGGAGATGGTGTTGGCCGTTGGCCTGTTTTAGTGGCAGGCACATTGCAGTGTCTAGGAGGCTGGAGTTGGTGCGTACCATGACCAGCCTCTCGAAGCACTTAGAACCATAGAACACTACAGCACAGTATAGGCCCTTCAGCCCTCCATGTTGTGCCGACCCATATAATCCTTAAAAAAAAGTACTAAACCCACACTACCCCATAACCCTCTATTTTCCTTTCATCCATGTGCCTGTCCAAGAGACTCTTAAATATCCCTAATGTTTTAGCCTCCACCACCATCCCTGGCAAGTCATTCCAGGCACTCACAACCCTCTGTGTAAAAAAAAACTTACCCTTGATGTCTCCCCTAAACTTCCCTCCCTTAATTTTGTACCTGTGCCCTCTGGTGTTTGCTATTGGTGCCCTGGGAAACAGGTACTGACTATCCATCCTATCTATGCCTCTCATAACCTTGTAGACCTCTATCAAGTGCCTTCTCATTCTTCTACGCTCCAAAGAGAAAAGTCCCAGCTCTGCTAACCTTGCTTCATATGACTTGTTCTCCAAACCAGGCAACATCCTGGTAAATCTCCTCTGCACCCTCTCCAAAGCTTCCACATCCTTCCTATGATGAGGTTACCAGAATTGAACACAATACTCTAAGTGCGGTCTCACCAGAGATTTGTAGAGATTGCCAGAGATTACCTCACTTCATGAGGTAAGAAGGATATTTTTTAGCCAGAGGGTAGTGAATCTGTGGAATGCTCTGCTACAGACACCTGTGGAGGCCCAGACCGTGGGTATATTTAAAGCGAAAATTGCTAGTTTCCTGATTGGTCAGGGCATCAAGGGTTATGGCGAGAAGGCAGGTGTAATGCGGTAGAGTGGGATCCAGGATCAGCCATGCTGAAATGGTGGAGCAGACTTGATGGGCAGAATGGCCTAATTCTGCTCCTAGGTCTTATGGTCTTTTGAAGGTAGGTGTTGCAGCCACGAGGTAGTAGTTATTAAGTTCAACAGCATGGACTTCTTTTGGCAAATGTAACCAGGTAGGTCCAATGAAGACAAGAATGAGATTGTCAGGAGCTTTAGTTCATTGACAAGAGTACGAGTCTATAGAAACAGCTGTATTTGTAAATAAATAGTGGAATAAATACAACATCTTGACAGAGCTTGAGGAAATGTTGGCAGGGAAAAGTTTTTAGGGTTGAAATCTGCTAATCTTACTCTCTAGTTCTGTGGGTGTTGGTATTGACTCATTTCCTTGCTCAGTGGAGACTAACACAGGGCATCAGCAGATTATTTAACCACAATGGTGAAAACCTGTTTATTCTCACATACGTACACAGGAGGTGAGATGTCCTATTCCATAGAATGTTTTCAAACCGCTCTACGTCTACACTTCTCCCTACTTCCATGTCAATTCTTCATACCATCTACTTAACCAAGCATTCAGCCACTTCCCAGCACTTTAGCTGGCTATGAAATTCTTGATTATGTTCCTATGAGATGCCTTAGTATGTCATTATGTTAAAGAGCTATCCAAGTGCCAATTTAACGTATGGTCAGTTAATTTTTAACATATAACCATATAACAATTACAGCACGGAAACAGGCCATCTCGGCCCTTCTAGTCCATGCCAAATGCTTACTCTCACCTAGCCCCACCGACCTGCGCTCAGCTCCATTCCTTTCCTGTCCATATACCTATCCATTTTTTAAAATGACAAAATCGAAACTGCCTTTACCACTTCTACTGGAAGCTCGTTCCACATAGCTACCACTCTCTGAGTAAAGAAGTTCCCCCTCGTGTTACCCCTGAACTTCTGCCCCTTAACTCTCAACTCAAGTCCACTTGTTTGAATCTCCCCTACTCTCAATGGAAAAAGCCAATCCACATCAACTCAATCTATCCCCCTCATAATTTTAAATACCTCTATCAAGCCCCCACTCAACCTTCTACATTCCAAAGAATAAAGACCTAACTTGTTCAACCTTTCTCTGTATCTTAGGTGCTGAAACCCAGGTAATATTCTAGTAAATCTCCTCTGTACTCTCTCTGTTTTATTGACATCTTTCCTATAATTCGGTGACCAGAACTGAATTTTCTTATTTATTATTTATTATTTTCTTAAATAAGGGATAAAAACTTCAGGCTCGCTGCTGTCACAAAATGCTGGAGGAACTCAGCAGGCCAGGCAGCTTCTATGGAAAAAAAAATTCCCTACAGATGTTGCCCGGCCTGCTGAGTTCCTCCAGCATTTTTGTGTGTGTTGCTCAGATTTCCAGCATCAGCTGATTTTTCTCTTGTTTTGGCTTCCTGATCTGCAAGTTTGAGCAGCATTTCCTTTTGGTTGGATCCAGTGCTTCAGTAATTCCTCTCCTGTGTTTTAAAAGTCATATCCTGTCAGTATGAGCTGCTGGTTCATTGAGGATTTTCCGCTGTTTAAAATGCAAGGAATATTGGAGTGACAGATTTCAGTGTTTCAGTGTGATGAATTTAAATCTGAATATGAGAATGATGGATGAAAACTGAAGGCCGTTAGTCAGATCAGTGGTGCGAATTACAATTACAGATTGTGCTCAATTTGCCCCGAGCTTAACTGTGGTGTGCAATACCTGGAATGAGGACAACAATGTCTTTCACAAGCACGAAGAAGTCAGCAGATGCTCTCACAAAATGCTAGAGGAACTCAGCTGGCCCAGCAGCATCCACAGAAAAAGAGTGAACAGTCGACGTTTCGAGCCGAGGTCCTTAGCCGGCTGAGTTCCTGGAGCATTTTGAGTGTGTTGTAGCAATGTGTCTGGTGTTTGCTAAGCTGTCTGATCTGCAGAACCAATTGCACAGTGGTCCATTTCTATTCACATCATACACATAAGTATTTTTCCATGTAAACCTAACCAGAGATGGTTAAATAGAAGGAATTCATTTTATCTGGAGCTGATTGTGCAAGATTATGAATTAAACTCTACCTGGGCTTCCAGGTTTGTTTACCAACTTTTGTTTCTCATTTCCCTCTCTGATTTAATGGCCCTTTTAAAATTAATGTGGTTATAGTCCAATCTGTTCCCCTACGTCCTGTGACCCCAGTACGCAATGTAGCAACAAAGCACTCATTTTAACATTGTTGTTCTGTGTTTATTTTTAGTATTCAGGTCACTGGATACCTCGTATGCAGTATCACAGACACCATCTGGTCAGTGTCGACTGGCTCCTCTCATTCAGGTGATCCAAGACTGTAGCCACCTGTATCACTACACCGTGAAGTTAATGTTCAAGCTCCATTCATGTAAGTACCCAGCAAAGCTGCAGCCCTTTTTAAATGCCTGACGAAACCAGGAACTGCAAAATAAATGCATTGCAGAGAATATTAATTAGGTTTTAAGTCATTAAATCATTGCTGGATAGAAATCTCAATTAAGTTTTGCTGACACCATTAATAATCCCCCCTGGAGTATTTCCCTTTATGGTGTCTTGTGTGATTTTTCCAAGCAGAAGTAATGATTGGAAGCTCTGTGGTTTTTTTTGAACGGCCGGCTTCATACTGCTGTCCTTTTGATAAACCAAAGGACTTAAAGCAGAGTGTTTCCATCCCAAGCCCTGGAGTCTGAGTGGAAGAAGCTGAAATGGGATGTGTTTGTATGACAGCTGAGTAAAGGGAGCTACAGAGGCATAAGGGAAGAGCTGGCCCAAGTGGATTGGAAAGGGACCCCAGCAGGGAAGACAGTGGAGCAGCAAAGACAGGAGTTTCTGGGAGTAATTCAGGGGAGACAGTGGAATTTTATCCCAAGGAAGAAGAAGCATATTAAGGAGAGAAGGGGGCATTCATGGGCTGATAGGGGAAGTCTAGGATAGTATAAAAGTGAAAGAAAAGGCATACGGGAGCCAGGAGATTAGGAAGCCTTTAAAAATCAACAGACAACTATGGAATGTTATTGGGGGGAAGATTAAATATGAGGGAAAACTAGCCCATGGTATAAAAAGATTATCCCAAGGAAGAAGGAGCATATTAATGAGAGGGGATCTAATTTTTTTTTGGATATGTAGAAGGAAAGAGAGAGGCAAGAGTGGATGTTGGATCACTGGGAAATGGCAGTGGGTAACAGAGAAATGGTGAAGCAACTGACGAGGTTCCTGGTGTCAGTCTTCACCGTGGAAGTCACCAGTAATGTGCCCAAATTGAAAGAGAGTCGGGGCAGAGGTAAGTGTGGTGGTTGTTAAGGAGAAGGTGCTGGGGAAGGTGAGAGGCCTGAAGGTAGATAAAGGAGATGGACTGGATGGTATTAATGTTATTTTATGATTGTCCCCATGTACCACGATACGGTGAACAGCTTGTTGTGCATACCATTTATACAGATCCAATCACTACACGGTGCTTTGAGGTAGAATGAGGTAAAACAATAATATGCAGAATAAATCGTAAAAACTTATGGAAAAAGTGCAGCGCAGGTAAAAAAAAGTGCAAGATATTAATGAAGTAAACTGCGAGGTCAAAGGTCCATCTCATTGTACAATGAGACAAAGTTGTCTGGCCATTCTGGTTCTTGCAGTCTGCCACTGATTACATGCTCATCACCTCTCGATGAACCACACAACTGGACTGGACTTTCTAACTCCAGATCTAACCTCTCCTTTTAAAGGAGTCCAGGGCAGTTTGCTTTCCCTTTTACATACTGGACCCATGTCTCATTCAGTTTTTCCTTACAACTTTACAAAGTGCCCTGAGATGTTTTTTCTCCATAAATATTAATATTTGAAATCCAATATCAGTCCTTAATATTTGAGATTTGTTTGTTGAGGGCAGATGAATAATTAAAGTTGCATTGCAGATAAGCCTAATAAGATTGCATTGCGCATGTTGAGAGAAAACATTTCCACAACATTAATTTACACGTTAATTTTGCAGTAAACATATCATTAGTTTGACAGCTTATATAACAGGGAAAAATAGTGTTCAGCGCTAGCTTAGTAAACAGATTACTGAACAAGCTACTCCCAGTGCTTTAACCAAGTGGAGCTCTGTTAAGCTGATCTTGCACTGGTTGGCTAGTTAGGTTGGTTACTATAAGACCAGCTTTCAGGAGATCCAATCTCCAGTCTTTCAGGAAGTACTCTGTTCAAGTGGATGGACTGCACAGGTTAAGGAGATGTTGCGTATGCATATTCAAACATTATTATCAAAGTATGTGTGCAGTATACAACCCTGAGATTCATCTTCCCACAGAGAGCCACGAAACAAAGAAACACCGTGGAACCCGTTCAAAGAAAATGTCAAACACCCAATGCGCTAAAAAACAAATCGAGCGAGAAGCACAGATTATAAAGCATCAAGCCACAGAGTCGTGGAATAGTCCAGGAATGTTCGGTTTAGTTCAGTTTAACACTGTTGGTCATTGACTGCAGGCCGCAGAGCCATTCAGCCCTGATGAGAATCGGACAAGATGGCAGCTGAAAAAAGGAGTAATCAGAAGCATGAACTGAAGAGTCCAATCCATAAACTGCATTGCTTAAACCTTGCCCAAGATTCAAGACTCTGGCAGCTGTGAGTGCGAAGGAGAGAGAGAGAGAGAGGCCCGTCAAAAGCAGATAGATGGCGCTGAATACCCAGTCACCTTCTGCTCTCATCCTCATTGCTTTCAATCTCACTCGACACTTCAGTCAGCGAGAAGTGGAGTTGGTCATGGGCTCGCACCGCTTCTCCAGGCTGCACACACTGCTGGAATCCTCGCCGAACTCCCTGGGAGACAGGAAAATACCTGATATCTCTGTTGGCCTGAAGACACACCGCCAGAATGGAAATCACAGGTTCCAACAGTAGCAGGATCCTATTGGAAGGAAGAAGAAGTAAAAGAAGTAATCTTGTGAACTGTCTGAAGGACCTCACCACCTTTGATTGCGTAGGCCATCTTCTTCAAATGACTATACAGGAATATAGTAAGCTGAAGGCAAGAGTGCTTTTTGAGTAGCCTTGTTGTCTTCTTGAATAAGTTGATGGAACGTGGCAAGCACTGATGCTGTCCATGTGGAAAGGGGCTGATTATATTCCCAAGATGACACTTTACAAACAGCAATGCTGCTATATCTGGAATGCAAGTAGGTGGTGAAAGTTTTTTGTGAGCTCAGTGTGGTTTGGTTATGGCTGGAGAAGTTTCCTAGTAGCCATGGTAACTTCTTTGCATTCAGTCTGGCAGCACTTTGCTAAAAAGGTCACGATGGGGGCAAACGTAAAGAGAAATGTTTTGGATTAGGAGATTATGTTCCTTGCCATACTTCAGGTTGGTGTGCTGTAGTGCCATATTGGAATATAATGGCCTATTAAACCTAAACCTAAACTTTCTCCAGACAGAATTTTTGTATTGTTTTCGGGTTTCATAGGAACGTAGATGCCTGGAGAAGACAGGGTGATGGTGTTTCCGTGCTCGCACAAGAACACTCATAATCACCTAAATAGGCTTCACGGAGCAGACTGGGTAAGCATATAGATGTTCATGATAAAGAGCCAAAGGTCTATATGCTTACAAAATTAGGGTTGCATTTTTCCACCCAGATCCCTAATCCTCCTGTCCAACTTGTAAATACAACAGAGGTTCTTTGTAAATTCAGTCACCAGGCAAGCAGGAATTTAATAGAAAGTCTGAATCTAGCGAACAGTTATTAATCTACACAATTACAGATTCATGTTTATTATCAGTGGCATTTGTCATAAAATTTGTTGTTTTGAGGCACCCAGTATAGTGCAATACATATAAGTTACAATAATCAATAAATAATACCAAAGACAAATAACAATGTAGTGTTCATGGACATTTTGGAAATCTGATGGTGGAGGAGAAGTTGTTTTCTTAAAATATTGGGCATTGGTCTTCACCTTGCTGATACTATAAAGTCTTGGATCTTTAATGATAAATGCCAACTTTTGAGGCACTGCCTCTTGAAGATATCCTCTGGCAGGGTGGCTTGTGCCCACAATGGGAATGGCTGAGACTACAGCCCTCTGTTGCCTTTTACAGTCTCATGTTTTGGAGCCTCCATACCAGGCTCCGATGCAGCCAGTCAGAATGCTCTCCGTCGTTCATCTGTAGAAATTTACAGGTTTTTTTTTAGTGGCATACCAAATCTCCTCCAACTCCTAATGAAGAGCTGCCTTTGTGATTGCATCCTGGGTAGATTCTCCGATGCCTAAGGGCTTGAAACTGCTCGCCCTTTCCAACACCCTACCTGACATTACTCTGTGAGTAACCTCAACATCTTTCTTCACCATCACTGGGTCTATGACCTGGAGGTGTTGTGGTGACTTGATAGAGATGTGTAGGATGGTAAGAGGCAAAGATCTAGTGGATAGCCGGAAACTTTTTCCTAGGGCAGAAATGACTAATACCAGGGGGCCATAATTTCAAGGAGATTAGAAGAAAGTAAAAGGGAGATATCAGGTAGGCTTTTTTGCATAGAGGCCGCTAGCTGATAGGATGGAGCCAGATTCAGAGGGGATGATGGGTAGGGGAATGCAGGGAGCAGATTTAAAGGTGAATAGAAGAAGGAATCCAGGAGGACAGGAGAGGGTGTGGGAGGGTAACATTCCTCTCCCTCTCCAATCTGATCCCACTTGCCACCTCCATCCTGCCCTGTACAGCAACCTGACTTCTTTTGTTCCAGATTCCAGCATATGCAGACTCCTTTGTCAGTTTGACCTTTCATTGAAATTTGAAAGGAGCTGTCTGGAAAATCCGGTTTGGCCGGTCCACAGTGTCTCACTGTTACGCTGTGACACACCCACAAAGTGTGTGGCAGAGCACGGCGCTCGTCAAAGGCAACTGCATTCATCTGCTCGAGTCTGGTTTTACATTGTTTCCCCCCATCCTCCCCCTCTCAGCCCAGTTTCTCCCCTCCTCCCCACAGACCAAATTGCCCCCACCCACTGAGACAGAATCAAAATCTGGTTTCATGTCATCGGCATCTGATGTGAAGTTTGTCGTCTTTGTGGCAACAGTGTAATGCAATACCTAATAATAGAAAAAAAACCTCTATTCCAGTATGTATATGTATATATTAAACAGTTAAATTAAATACATAAGTTGTGAAAAAATAGAAATAAAAAAAAGTAGTGAGGTAGTCCTTATGGGGTCAACATCTCCGTGTTCTAGCTCTGCCTGTATTCCCTCCTCCTTCTCCCAGAAGAGTTACTCTGACAATGTAATAGTTACAATCGCTCCTCTTCGGTAGAGCTTTGAAATTACTATGACGATCAGTGTTACGTCACCAAATTGAGGCAACAGCAAAAGTTGGATTAATCTCTTCTGCTTTCTTAACTATTACTCCAAGAAAGAAAATGGGGCTGGTTTTAGATCTTTCTTGGGGGGCTCCATCTGTGATAAGGTTGTAACTGACTGTGTCCCCTTTATATTTTCAGTGCCTATAGACTATAAGCCAGCAGGTATGGGGGACATAGGGTGAATCAATAAGCAGCAAGGATGTCACTGTAGTGATTTTCTTCATTGGTGGTTTGAGCAAATATAGGACAAAATTCAAAGTAGACTCACAACCCTGAGGTTTGCTTTCTTGTAGGCATACTCAGGAACTCCAAGAAACATAGTAGAGTCAGTGAAAAACTGCACCCAAGAGGACAAACAAGCAACCAATGTACAAAAGGCAATAAACTGTCCAGATGCAAAAGGGAGCAAAGTTCATCAATAAATAGATGACCAAGCAAACAGACAATAAGTAATGAAAACATGGGATGAGAATGTGAATTCACAGTGAATATCTCCAATAAAGCCATGGTTGTTTTGGAGGAAAAAGTTGTTGAGAAAGTTACTTAGTTGTTAAGTTAAGGATAGTACTGAGAAGATGAAGAAAACAATGTAAACATTTTCTGTGTCTCTCTCATTTTCTGTCATCGTCTCTCACTTTCTCTCTGTCCTCCCCTCTCTGACTGGTTAACTCAGCACTGTTTCCTGTCCACCTGCACAGTATTTGGGCAAGAAATCAGCTGCTTCTTTACTGTAAGGACGCAAGTGCTTTTTATAAATGTGTGCTCTTTGCAATGAAGCCAAATGTCCCCGGCTAGTGTGACTTTGATTGAACTGCAAGGCATAGCTCTGTGGCATATTTTAACCGAAACAACGTGAAGTTATGATTAAGATTGAAAGTAACCTTGACAGTAGTGGCGGTTCATTTGTGAACTTGTATTGGAGGTTTTCTGAGCTGTTGGGTGCTCTCAGGACTATTTTGTGGAAGGAGAGCCTGCAAGGGATACCTGCAAGAAGGTGTGAACGCCAGGTAGACAAGCTACCCGCGTCTCCTCTGTTATCAGATAGGTTCATTCTCTATCTGATGAAAATGAAGGTATTTCTCTATTGATCACTAGCTGATTATTTGTCTAGCTGAGCACTATGAAAACAGAAGTAGGGTGTAAGAAACATTTCCAGCAAAAGGACTTTGTCTTATTAACAATTGGTCTGAACTTTTCTGTACATTCTGTGTATGCAAAATTACCCATTCCTGTTTATCTGGGTGTTGCACACAGATGCATTAATAGATTAAAAACACAAAGGTCATTTATTATCAGAGTATGAGTGCAGTATCCAACCCTGAGGTTCGTCTTCCCACAGACAGCTACAAGACAGAGAAAAATAATGGAACCCGCTCAAAGAAAAACGGCAGACCCCTGATGCGCAAAATACCCCCAATCAGAATCAGGTTTAATATCACCGCCATATGTCGTGAAATTTGTTAACTTTGTGGCAGCAGTACAATGAAATACATGATAAATAAACATAGAGAGCAACAAAAATAACAGAAATGAAGAAGTAGTGAGGAGGTGTTCATGGGTTCAACCTCCATTTAGAAATATGGATGGCAGAGGGGAAGAAGCTGTTCCTGAATCGCTGAGTGTCTGTGTCTTCAGGCTCCTGTACCTCCTCCCTGATGGCGGAGAGGAAGAAGCTGTTCCTGAATCGCTGAGTGTGTGTCTTCAGGCTTCTGTACCTCCTCACTAATGGTAACAGAGAGAAGAGGGCATGTCCTGGGAGGTGGGGTTCCTTAATAGTGGACGCCACCTTTTTAAGGTACCGCTCCTTGAAGATGTCCTGAATACCATGGAAGCTGGTACCCATGATAGAGCTGACTAATTTTATAAGTTACTGCAATTTATTTGCCCCCCCCCCCCCCCACCTTACCATATGGTGATGCATCCATTCAAAATGGTCTCCATGGTACATTTGTAGAAGTTTTGGAGTGTTTCAGTTCATAAACCAAACCTTCTCAAATTCCTAATGAAATATAGCCACCGTCTTGCCTTCTTTATAGCTGCATCAATATGTTGTGTCCAGGTTAGGTCCTCAGAGATATTGGCACCCAGGAATGTGAAATTATTCACTCTCTCCACCTCTGGTCCTTCTCTGAGGACTGGTTTGTGTTCGCTTGTCTTACCCTTTCTGATGTCCACAACCAGTTTATTGGTCTTACTGATGTTGAGTGCAAAGTTGTTGCAGTGACACAACTCAACTAGCTCTGATACAGCGTCCTAGCTCTGCGACTGTCAATTTTATTTACTACAGATTTGCCAACAAGATGGTTGGTAATGGGACACAAAAACCTTGTTGTTTTAAACACACTATCAGACCAGCACATTCAACCCCTCTTTCGCCAGCGGTTTTTTTAATGGGGCAGTGTCCCGGCCACAGTCGGGTCTTTTTCCGTCAGTTTTCAGCAGCGATAGAGTGTTCCATCGCATTAGAGCTTCATCACGGACTCTACACGTCAGAGATGTAGTTGTGGTTCTCAGCCATAGCAAGCTAAATCGAGAATATTTGCTGTTTTCCATCTTTTTCAATGAGAACTGCTATTAGGGTCCCTTGTGATGTTGACGCCCTGGAAGTAAAAATCGCGCAAACAGGAAAAAAGAACGAAAAAAAGACAATATAAAACACCAACCCCTAGAGTTGTTGAGAGAGTCCAGGCATATTCAGTTTAGCTGAGTTCAGTTCAGTCTAGAGCTGTGGTGTTCATTAACTCAGGCCGCATGTCCAGTCCGTCCCAATCAAAATCGCATAAAATAGCAGAAAAAAAGGAGTGATCAGAAAAGGTCAAAATGTGAACTAGAGAGTCCAGTCCACAAACCATGTCAATTAAACCCTGTCCAAGAACCGGGACTCCGGCACTCACTCCCGGAGGGAGGGAGAGAGACCATTCAATGTAGGGACCTTCCTCTGGGAACAGCCGGTGAGAGGGAGAGATCGGACGCATGCAGACACCTTCCTCTGTTATGTCACCAAGATAACACAATGTAATCATATTCAGAGATGCAGGAATTGCATTTGTTAGAACTATGAAATAAGATAAGGACACCCATAAGTAAAGATACAGTAATACATTGTATGGAATTATTTGTCAGATTTTATCAGTTTTGCTTTTCCAATATGTCTGCAAATGGAAAATGCTCAATAAAAATCATTCTTTAAAATTCATACGAAAGGGTATTTTTAGTTCTTTTAAAATCTTATTTAGGCTCTAATCCATGGAAACTTAAAGCAAAATCACTTGCTTAAAATATTCAGACTGAGAATAATATCAATTGCACCTCCAGCTCTGTTTACAGGACATATTTATTTGCATTTTGGAAGAGTTTAAGGCAGTAAATCCAGTTATCGGATAGTGCATTTGCATTTATGTCATAATCACTGAGTTTCGCCCTCGCTATTTGCACTGAACAAGCTTGTTCTTAATGGAGAACTCGAGTCTATTAACATTCTCCTCTTTTGTGAGGTGTGGTGCGCCACACAGTCTTTCATTCTGCACCTTGTAAAGCATGAAAATGCCTGACATTGGCCTCTCAGGCCTGAGTTGACATCATCATCGTCATCATCTTTTTAATAATCCACTGCACTAACTTTCCCAGATTATATAACTATTGGTCTTGTTTGGCAAACTCAACACAGCTTTTGTTGCCTTTGATTCCTGATGAAGGGTCTTTGCTTGAAATGCCCACTGTTTATTCCCCTCCATAGATTATGCCTGACCTACTGAGTTCCTCTAGCATCTTGTGTGTTGCTCAGGATTTCCAGCACCTGTAGAATCTCTTGTGCTCAAAATGCCTGTTTAAAGGCAGCCACCATCATACCGGTGCCCAAGAGAGTGACAATGCTCCCACTGCCACTAATCATGAAATGCTTTGAGCAGGTGGTAATGGATCGTATAAAATCCCACCATCCAGCCACATGGGGCCCTTTCCAGTTAGCCTTCTGCTCAAACCGGCCTACTGAAGATGCCATAGCCTTGGCCCGCCACTCCATTCTCTTCCACCTCATACACCAGGAGGCTGTTCATTGACTTCAGCTCAACATTTAACACGATCATCCCTCAGAGGCTGATGGGTAAACCGTCCTCACTAGGTCTCGAGACCCCTCTCTGTAACTGGATCTTGACAGGAAGTCGCCATTCAGTCCGAGAGGTCAAGCTGTGGCGCACTGGTGCCCCCCAGGACCGTGTGCCCAGCCCCGCTGCTGACTCACGAGTGCACCGCCAGATCCAGCTCAAACCGCATCGTCAAGTTCACTGATGGCTGGCCTCATCAGCAAAAACGGTGAGTCGGCATACAGACAGGAGGTAGCGAGGTTTGTCATGTGGTGTGAGAACAACAACCTGAGTTTCAACGTGGACAAGACAAAAGATGATTGTGGACTTCAGGAAGGCAAAGGTTGACCGCTGTCCATTGCATGCTGATGATTCTGCCACAAGAGAGTGAAGAACACAAAGTTCCTTGGTGTACACGTAACTGACAATGTAGCGTGGCACCACAACACCTCCTGACTAGTCAAGGAAGTACAGTAGCGTCTGTGGCTTCTGAGGAGTTTGAGGCGTGCAAAACTCCCTGCCCCCATTCTCACATCTTTCTGCAGGACCGCCATCAAGAGTGTCGTGTCTGCCTGCACCATGGTGTGGTACATAAATACAAGGCATCGGACCATATGACCTTACAGAGGACAGTAAGAATTGCCGAGGTCTCCCTCCTCACTATTTGTGATAGTCACTGAGAGTGCAGTATGCGAAGGGCTCAAAGCATTTTTGAGGATCCCTGCCACCCATCCCACTATCTATCTGACTCACCACAATCAGGAAGGAGGTACAGGAGAATCAGGACCAGGACTGTAAGACTGGGCAACAGCTTCTTGCCCCCCACCGCCCCCCGCCGCCAGGCTGTGAGACTAATGAATACCCTGCCACCATTGAGTTCCTGTCACTAGGACAGTGAGCTGTTCACTGTTTCCCTGTACTGCACACTTCACATGCATTTTGAATTATATTTTATTAACTTTTTTGTGATAATATTTTGTTTTATGTGGTATGTATATGTACTGTGCAGGTACTGTGGTCCAGGGGGATGTCGTTTTGTTTGGTTGTATATATGTCCAGTCAGTTGACAATAAACTTGAAATTAATTTCAACCGTATTTAACTTTATTTTCCTCTGTTTCCACAATGCTCGTTTACATCCGGTCTCTGTAGTGTGATAGTTGGCGCATGAGCTGTAAGTGATTGTTTTGTTCTTCATGACATAGTCTGCATTATTGTGTGCCTTCTCTAACAGGTCTTCCAGCAGACACTTTGCAAGGACATAGGGATCGATTCTATGACGAATTTCACAGGTACTAAAGAACTTGTTGATAATTTTAACAAACAGCAGAGGGTCCCCTGGCTGGAGCGATGGGCGAAGAATAAATGTTCTGTAATTCATAAAGTTTTTTTTAATCTCCTGCAGAGTGCAGACCTTTTCTAAGTTTGAACAAAGCAGTAACAGGGAGGGGAAGTTTATACAGTACATTTGTGCTGTCTTTTGTGTAGAATTCTGCTACGAAGTGTAAATAAGTTAGGGGTCAAAAGTTTAAGGGAAACACGAGGGGGAATTTCTTTACTCAGAGAGTGGTAGCTGTGTGGAATGAGCTTCCAGTAGAAGTGGTAGAGGCAGGTTCAGTATTGTCATTTAAAGTAAAATTGGATAGGTATATGGACAAGAAAGGAATAGAGGGTTATGGGCTGAGTGCGGGTTGGTGGGATTAGATGAGAGTAAGCGTTCGGCACGGACTAGAAGGGCCGAGATGGCCTGTTTCCGTGCTGTAATTGTTATATGGTTATAGATTGTAATTGTTGAGCCAGAAGTTGCTTTCGAACTGCTATCTTATCCCAACCAGTGAGGTCTATACCTACTCTCAGCACTCAGCTTGTTTACCTGAGTGATGTTGTAGTCATACAGAATACAGATCATCATGTCTATACTAACCAACGAGTACTCTTCTAAATTACTCCCATGTACCAACATTAGTACTCTAGTGCTCCCATGTAGCAACATTAGTACTCTAGTACTCCCATGTACCAACATTAGTACTCTAGTACTCCCAAGTACCACAACCTTGTTGTAGGGCTTGGAGGTGTGCGTGCCTCAATGACCCGGAGAGCTATGTTGGCTGGAGTCAGGGCTTTGTACTTTGGCTCTTGGTAGAGTCTCGCATGCCGAACAGCTGAAAGGGTAGAGGACAGACTTTGTCCAGCTTTGGAGGTTCAGACTGGTAAAACAGAATTGTTACAGAAACAGCAATGAAGAAACCTTCCACCTCTGAGTGTGATAGCATTCCTGAGTCTCCACCCGGGACTTGCATGAACGACGATAGTGAACACTGAGAAGAAGCTACTAACGTGATGAAGGAAGCCCTGAGAGGACCTTCATAGCTGCCCTAAATGCAAGTGGTGTAACAGGCAGTAAAAAAAACATTTGGCCTGTAGCATGCTATGCCTTGGAAAATTGTGCTGTGTCATGAATCATCAATTGACACTTGAATGACAATCTTATTGCTTAAGCAGTGAATTTCTCCCAAATTCACCTTTGTACTACATATGTTTAAATAGACTTGGGTGTGAGACACACCATAGTTAAGTTAAAGTTTAAGTCTTTCGCGAGCCTTATAGGCTCATCAGGCCGGTGCTTATGCCAGTTTATGTGATGGGAAGTGACTGAGAGTACGAGACCCCCCCCCCCCCCGGATAGGATGCCAGTCTATATCGCGAGGTTAACCCCCAGCATTTTGCCGGTGCCCATTTTCAGCTGGCCGGACTGGAGCAATGTGTGCCTTGCTCAAGGACACAACACACTGCTCGGTTGTGGCTTGAACTCACAACCTTCAGATTGCTAGTCCAATGCCTTAACCACTTGGCCACGCGCTGCATGAGACACACCATCTGGATGTTTAATGATGTCACAAAAGTGGGTGGGAACCTGATGAAGGAGATTGTACAAGACTTTGGAAAGTTTTGGGGGGAGGTACTGTTTAGTGGATAATGTGTAATGCATTATAATACACTTTTGTACAGTGTTTATGGACATGCTCAGACAACTTAATTTTTTTATCTTTTTAATTTGTTGCAGCTTAAAAAGTTTCTTTAGCCGATCACGTGACATGTTATATTTCAAGCGTCTCATCCAGATCCCAAAATTGCCCGAGGTATGGGATTTCTTAGAAAATTAGTGTGATCCTATTACCTAATGAAGGCTTTTATCTGCTCATTTTAACTTAGAAACTAGTGACCTCAATTTCAGGCTGAAAAACTACATTTACTGTAATGCAGACTCCTTTCCAGCTTCTGAAGATGGTTAATGTTACCTATTTCCTTCTGCTTTACAGAGCAAAATATATTTTTAAAATTTCTTTCTGCATACAGTGAATCAAAACTTTCTCTGTTAATGACGTTGGTATTTCTGTGTGGTCAGCTATCATGTGCTTTGATTAAATGCATTTCCTTCCCATCTCTCCTGAATCAAGATGAGGGAAATTGTCCTCTCGTTCACTCTCATCATCTAGGTTTGGGTTACAATTGATGTTCTTGAAGACCCAAAACTCCTGTGTTACAGCTACCAGGATATTCTTCATGGACAACTATCATTGTCCAGATGTGGGAATTCTGACACGTTTATAGAAAGAAACTCAGATTCATGTATAACTCATAGAGCCACAGAAGGATTGTTACCCTTCTGATGAATGTATTCCCACCCCTTTCATCTATTCCCCACTGACATTTTACCTCTTCTCACTTGCTTATTACTTCCCCCGGGTCTCCTCCTCCCTCCCTTTCTTTCATGGTCCACTCTCCTCTCCTATTAGATTCTTTCTTCTCCATAAGAACATAAGAAACAGGAGCAGGAGTTGGCCATCTGGCTCGTCGAGCCTGCTCCGCCATTCAATAAGGTCATGGCTGATCTGATCATGGACTCATCTTTACCTACCTGCCTTTTCCCCAAAACCCGTAGTTCCCTTACTCTGCAAAAATCTACCCAGCCTTGTCTTAAATATATTTACTGAAGTAACCTCCACTGCTTCATTGGGGAGAGAATTCCACAGATTCACCACCCTCTGGGAGAAGAGTTCCTCCTTATCTCTGTCGTAAATCTACTCTCCCGAATCTTGAGGTTATGTCCCCTAGTTCTAGTCTCACCTTTCAGTAGAAACAACTTTACTGCCTCTATCTTATCTATCCCTTTCATAATTTTGTATGTTTCTATAAGATCTCCTCATTCTTCTGAATTCCAGTGAGTACAGTCCCAGATGACTCAATCTCTCCTGACAGTCTAACCCCCTCATCTCTGGAATCAACCTGGTGAACCTCCTCGGCACTGCCTCCAAAGCCAGTATATCCTTCCTCAAGTAAGGAGACCAGAACTGCATGTAGTGTTCCAGGTGTGGCCTCACCAGTACCCTGTACAGTTGCAGCATAACCTCCCTGCTCTTAAGTTCAATCCCTCCAGCAATGGAGCCCAACATTCCATTAGCCCTTGACCTTTCCTGCTGACCTGGCTTCACCTATCACCTTCTTGCTAGCCTCTTTCCCCTTCCCCGTGACTTTTTTATTTTGACATCTTCCCCCTTCGTTCTCAGTCCTGAAGAAGGGTCTCGGCCTGAAATGTTGACCATCTATGAATTTCCCTAGATGCTACCTGACCTGCTGAGTGCCTCCAGCGTTTTGTATGTGTTGCTCTGGATTATCAATACCTTTGGACAATAGTCAGATATATATCATGTGTTTTCTTGTGTTTTCAAAGAGTCCTCCAAACTTTTTGAGAGCCTCAGCCCTGGCAGAGCATGTGAAACCGGTAGTGATTATTCCTGATGAAGCCCCAGCGGATGACATTGAGGAATCTGAAAGCCTTGTAGAGGTTACTGCAGCTCCTGTGGTTGAATCCCAGGTAAGCGAAAGTCTTTTCCTAGAAGATCCTGGCAGGGAATTTTTCTTTGTCTGAAACAGCATGTGACGGACTTAATTGCATACAACTTTAGATGTTGAAAGTAAAACAATGAATCAAGATGAATCTTTAGGATGGACCTTGATATGCTGCTGAAGTGTGAAGGGAGGAGTGCTTTTGAATACAATAATAGCAACTTAATAAGGATTTAGATCAGTAAGGAGAAAAGTAAGATATGCACTGATGTTTTCAAAGAGTCTTTGAAAAGGATGAGGTATTTTTGAAATGGGGTCAGTGCTGTACTACAAAGAACTCACAAATAACTATTGGATCATGCCATTTAATTTTTTTAAACAAATAATAGGTTAGGGCTGATTTTTTTTTTGCCAGGGCACTGGGGGTAGCTCGACCTCCTTTTTGCATCTTTCTGAGAAGAGTTCAAGTTTATTGTCATAGGTGGATAAATACATAAGGTATAGACTAGCTTTCTGCAGCAGCAGCAAGAAGAATGCAAGATGAAAAATGATCAAGTGCTTTCCCAGTGTGTATGACGAATAAATAATTCTCGGGCTTCCATCCGGGTACAAGTATCGATTTTGACCGACGTTTCGATGACAAGCCCTGTCATCTGCATCAGGGATGAGGTCTGGGCTTGTTTAGTCCAGTGGTGTTTATATCCCGTCATCTGCCCCTCCTGATTGGTTAGTCCTTATCCAATTAGGTGTCTGCTGTCCCATCTTGTTAACAATCGAATTGCAGATCTTACTTAGAGAGAGGGACATTTGTCTTTGTTAAAATTCTTTTCCTCCAGTTGTATTTCAATGGCTTCCTTTACCAGGTGGTCTCAAAAGCCACTGGTGCGGCACAGTAGTTTTGTGCCATCGAAGTTAATCCTGTGGCCATTGCAAATGCAATGTTCTGCTCCTGCTAATTTCTCTGGGTAACCCGAACGGTTATACCTCCTGTGCTTCTTGATGTGTGTTTTCACTGTGTGTCCCCTCTGGCCGATATACGCTGCTCTGCATTCACAGGGAATCTTGTAAACGCCAGCCAACCTGAGTCCCAGCTGATATTTGAGCTTCCTTGCGTGTTTGTGGATGGCATTAATCCGTTACTTCTTCAGGATCCTGGTGATATATTTATGTGGGTTACCCAGAGAAATTGGCAGGAGCAGAACATTGCATTCGCATAGGATTGATTTCAATGGCACAAAACTACTGTGCCATGCCATTGGCTTTTAGGACTACCTGGTGAAGAAAGCCATTGAAATAAACTAGAGGAAAAGAATTTAATAAATGGGTCAGTGGAAAACTGGATAAGGACTAACCAATCAGGAGGGATGAACCAGGGGGGTATAAATCCCACCAGACTAGACATGCCCAGGCATCATCCCTGATGAAGATAGCAGAGTTTGTCATCGAAATATCAGTTAAAATTGATACCTGTACCTGGCTGGAAGCCCGAGAAGAGTTTATTCAACGTTACCAGATGTTAACATAAGCTTAAATGAATAACATTTATACATAACGCAGATGTTTAATGTTTAATTCCTTGTGTGAGCACATTACCATATGACTTGGGCTGGGACCCTGCCAATTAAGGACAGCCACTCAGAGACCAGGACTGAGCAAGAATCCTATAGAATACAGGGAGTACTTCTACTCTGTGTTGGATTTATGTTGGAGGCAAAAAAACAGGACTATAGTTTATGGGAACACCAATGCATTTGAACGGAAAATGCTAGTCAAGGTAGTGGATCTGGCCCAATATATCACAGGGTTTGTTGTTTTGTATGGCTGGGCCTGGGAAGAGCAGACACGAGTCTGTCCGTTCTGGATCTGGGGTTGGATCTATCTTTGCCTGACATCTTGTCCACAGCCATTCCAATGTCGGTGGCCCTGAGTTGGCGTCGCCTGTTGGAGTCCTTGAAGCTCACAAGCCTCCACTCGATGCCAACCTGTTGATCTAGATAATGGGGCAAAGCTCTCCCAATCACTGAGCACATCTACATGAAACGCTGTCACAGGAAAGCAGCATCCATCGTCAGAGATCACCAGCATCCAGGTCATGCTCTCTTCTCACTGCTGCCCTGAGGTAGAAGGTACAAGAGCCTCGGGACTCGCACCACCAGGTTCAAGAACAGTTACTACCCCTTAACTATCAGGCCCTTGAATAAAAGGGGTAAGTACACTCACTTGCCCCATCATTGAGATGTTCCCACAACCAATGATCTCACTTTAAGGACTCTTTATCTCATTATCTCATGTTCTCATTGTTTATGGCTATAAATTTATATTTGTATTTGCACAGTTTGTTATCTTCTGCACTGTGGTGAACTACATATACCTGTCTGGACACGCCCCCTGCTGACTGCTCCTGTGGCCCCTCCCACTGACCATGGCTCCTCCCACAGTCCCCGGTATAAAGGCGATCAAGGCCTGAGCCCGGCCCTCAGTCTCCAGGATGTAGTATGGTGGTCAACTACTGCTTGTTCTTTCTTCCAGTCAATAAAAGCCGATATCTCGCCTTCACGTCTCAGAGAGAGTTATTGATGGTGCATCATGCACTCTAGTTGATTTTCATTGATCCTGTTAGAGTCACCATTCTATAATCTGAATATGCCCAGAGGAAAATAAATCTCAGGGTTGTATATGGTGATATTGGTAATGTAATTTACTTTGAACTTTAAAAATTAGGAGCTTTTGAGTAGCTCCTTCAGAAATGTCTGTAGTCAAGTTCCATTTTCGTGCTTCGGGTTGGGACTGGAGTCAGAGTGTGTTATTTTAACTTGTTTTTGGCAGTGTTAGTTGCCGTCACCCACAATGCAAGATCATCATGGAAGTCCAACAGTTAGAGCTTACTTGTATCATCTGGGCTCCAATGGCGCTTCATTCCCTGGCAACGCAAGTCGTACACAAACACATACCTGTGAGTTTTGCTCTGACATGGATTCAGGCCCTGAAGAGGATTGCTGCATTGTGTAAAGTTGCTTTGCGTTTTCCAGGAAGAGCCCCGATGTCCAGAGGAGCCCACAAGGAGATGTTTGGAATTCGTGTTGATCCTTGAGTCACTGTCCAGTGATTCTGATACCTGCCCACCCAACCCTCTGTTACCCCTCCCCTCGCGTGGGCAGCGATTTCTTTACATTCCCAGTGGCAGCAATCCTGATTCTGCCCTCTTACTGACCATACCGGTGAGGAAGTCCAAACTGAAAATTGTTGAAGTGACCTTATCATCCAATCACGATGTAAGCACGCGCAGATTGTATTCTTATCCCAAGTTTAAAACTTTACCTCTCACATTTCCACACAGTACAGGCCCTTCGGCCCCTGATGTTATGCTGACCCTTTAAGCTACTTTAAGATCAACTTTCCTTCCTAAGTTGAAGTCCTGGCTGACAGTGGGGAAATGAATAAATCCAGGGATGGTCAGTGGAACAGATATGTGGGAGGGGAGAGGTCTCAATGTCCAAAGAGGCTAGAGAGGGTTGAGAACCTCCTCTAGGATGAGAGCTATTTGTCCCTTTTCGTAGGGTTTAAGAAGTTGAGACTTCTGCATATTGAAGAGCTGAATATCTTTTTTTTTCTAGAATTTGGTGGATGTGGATATTTTCGATGCTACTTTTGGTCCTCCGACTAATAATGGCTTTCTGACCGATGATCGGTAAGCTGAGCTTTGGGAATGAATGACTGTGTTCAGCAGAAGGTGTTCTGCTTGAGTTCAACTTTTCCTCTTGTGCATTGTTCATGCAGAGACCTTCAAATTGACAACCTGAAGAAAGAGGTGGAACTGCTGAAAGCAGAGCTCGAGAAAGTAAAGGCAGAGGTGAGACCCTCTTTATAAACTTCACCTTGAACTTGGAAGAAGTGTCACCGTGAAAGGTAAAACATAAGGAGTTTTTACCAGTGTTCAAATAACTCTCAATGTTTGATTTAATGTGAGTAAAATCCAAAACATATATTCTTAGAAGGAATATGCAGCCTCTCTTAATTACTCGTGGCTGACAGCAGGAAGGTAATCTTCATGTTGCGACTGCACAGCTCCTAACCTCCTTGAGGCCTTCATGTGGTGACTGTTCTGCAAGGCCTCAGGCACTGCAGACTGAGGCCTGGATCCTGGCGGCCCTGCTCGTTTTCTAACACGGTGATTCTGTAGCCAACCAGCTAGCTCCAGTATGTGTGTCAGCAGTGTGTGTGTGTGTGTGTGTGTGTGTGTGTCCTGGTGCCCCTAAGGTTCTGAACAGCAGAGTAAGATGCCCTTTGTATCTGACTCCTCGGGTCCCCACCAGCCATGTCTGGCACCTCTAGTGCAGTCCCATTCATCTGATCTGCAGGGAAAAGAGAAGTAAAGCTAAGATTTTGTTTTTAAATATTTGTTTTAATTAATGTTTTGGTGAATTTCTTTGTACTAGTTGAATGTGTATTTAAATTAATGCATTTTAATTAAATGTACTTCAGCTGTTGGCAGGTGTCTCTGACCGCAAACAGGGAACATGGGAACAGGGAAGATCTGTCATTGTAGTCTAAGCTTAAGGCCATCGGGGCAGTTGGGTTCCAGTCTTCAGTCAGCACTGCTTTAGCAATCACAGCAGTAAGGACCCAAGGGTGTTCAGAGCCATGCACTCACAATGTAGGGATCCCCACAGAAGGCACACATGGATGCCTGTGTTTCTGACATGGTCAGGCTTAATTTAGGGCAGAAACAAAAGACTGCAGCATTGGTGAAGGTGCCATCTTTTGCCTGAGGTGCTCAGCCAAGTCTTCAGGTGTGTTCAGTCAGTTTGCAAATGCTTTGCGCTTCTCAACTTTATTTCAGTCAACACAGCTTCAACTAGTGTCACCAAAACAACTTTAGCTGTTTGGCCCTCTGATTGCTGTGTGGGATGCGTTGCTGTACAAAACAACAAAACAATAGCGATGACTTTTCAAGAGGTTGTAGAACATTTTGAGGCATCCTGGATAATGGCAGAATATAACTTCAGTGTCAGGTTTGGAGTATTGGTCTACTTAGAGGGAAAACATATGATATTTTCCAGCAACACTTGCACCCCAAACCTGATTTCACATATCAAGTTTATGTCCCTGTTGAATTGAAAAGTTCTCCCTAAAAATTATAAAGTTTACTTTGTGACAGGTGAACATCCACTACCCCTGCTGGCACATGGTGTCATGTGGAAATGGAAGACCAAAAATTGCAAGTTGAATTCCAACCATAACGAGGATCATGTAGAATATAAACACAAAACAAACTTTACCTTCTTTGAGCACTGCTATGTAAATGTTGGTACAGTACCTTGTGGGCATTAAACCTAGCTGGCTGATGTCCTTGCGGGACGCCAGCTTCAGGTTTGGTAATCAGAGTCATGCCAATGTCCGGTTGCAGTGTGTGTGTGTGTGTGTGTCCGCAGTCTGATTTGGCACATCGTAATTAAAGGAATGGGAAGCACTCACGCTGACAGTGAATCTTTTGTGTTTTGACCTTTTTTAAAATTTAAAATCTGAGAATTTACCAATGACTTTATCTTGTTGCTAGGCGCAGATGTACATTGCGCAGTTGAAAGCCCAGATTAACGTGCTGGAGACAGAACTGGAGGAAACACGCAAGCTCAAGCAGAAGGCATTGGTCGACAACGAAGAGCTGCGCGATGAGCTGGAAAAGCTACGGAAGCAGAAGGGTGATACGGACAAAGTGCAGTTTTTGCTAGTTGAGGCAGAGAGTGAGTTGTGTTCTTGACATGTTCACTCAGACGAAAAAAAAATAATGCCTGCGTCAGGGCGTTGATCCAATGGGTGGGACTTTCCCATTCAGTTGACACCACAATGAGGCCTAATTAATGTCATCCCAGATCCTGCCCACGTGCATTTTTGCCATAATCTTACCCATCCCTGCAAATTCTTCGCTCCCGTTCATTAATAATCTGAACTCAACTGGGAATGGTGATTTTAAGCCCATACTTATGAATGTCCTATTACTAATACTTCTGAGACCTGTTCCTGTACAGAATAATACTTGGGGTTCATGCACTCTACAAGGCAAAAATATACCATTAGTTTGTGACAGGGATGATAATCTTGAATAAGAACATAAGAAATAGGAGCAGGAGTCTGCCATCTTGCCCGTCGAGCCTGCTCCATCATTCAGTAAGGTCATGGCTGATCTGGCCATGGACTCATCTCCACCTACCTGATTTTCCCCATAACCCTTAATTCCCCTACCATGTCAAAATCTATCCAACCTTGTCTTAAATATATTTTCTGAGGTAGCCTCCCCTGCATCACTGGGCAGAGGATTCCACAGATTCACCACTCTTTGGGAAAGGGAATGCTAAATTTACTCCCTCAAATCTTGATGCTATGTCCCCTGGTTCTAGTCTCACCTGCCAGTGGAAACAGCCTACCTTTATCTATTTAACGATTGTAGGATTAGTGTCTCCAGGCTTTTACAAACCTACCATATTGATGCTCTCATTCCCCCTGAGTCACAGAAAGTACCACACTCAGAGGAAGCATTAAATGGCAGAGAAATCTACCTGCCATTGATAACTGCAAATTTGGGGCTAACTTCATGAAGGAATTGGTGTATCGTGTGTGTTTGACTGCGTGCACCTTATCAATAGACAATCGTGTGGGCCAAATGGCACAGAAAACATAAACGACCCTGTTGTTACTTCTGCAAATATGCTGTTTATAGTGACTAGTTCTTGGCAGCATTGCCACGGTGAGGATATATGTGATGTATTTATTGGAGTGTTTTATTTAATTGCAAACAGGGGAACAGCAGAGGAGTAGTTCACTTACTGTTGTTGTTTATATGATTTGTTTTTATTTTCTGCACATTGGGCGGTTGACGTTCTTCTTTTCTAATGGGTTCCTTTGTGGCTCAAGGTTGGATATACATACTTTGTACTTTGAACAGGGCTGATTTATTACCTGTTTCCTTTCCAGCCAGTGAACATTGCCACCTGAGAACTGGAGTTATTCCGAATCAGAACCTGAATAAATATGACACTGGCATATGTTGTAATATTTGTTAACTTTGCAGCAGCAGTAAAATTCAATACATAATGTAGAAAAAACAGAATTACGAAGTTTATGTATATAGATTAATTTAACCATAAATTAATCAAATAGTGCAAAACAGAAGTAAAAACAGTAGTGAGGTAATATTGGTGGTTTCAATCTTCATTCTGAAATCGAATGGCAAAGGGACTTGCAGTTCAGTTATCTTTCTGTGAGTGCAAGCAACTTTAGATGTCACAAAATTCTCATAATTGGAGATATGCTGCCAAAGCTTACTGGCTCAATATATCAACAGTTCTGTTGCTGTAAGTGTCACTCGATTTGCTTTTACAGAGAAAGTGCAGGCGAATGAGCAGCGCTACAATAAGCTGAAGGAAAAGCACAGCGATCTTGTCAACACTCACGCAGAGCTCCTCAGGAAGGTATGGAAGAGCGTTCCGCTGAGCACAGTCCGTTTCCAAATGAGCAGAGTTATTCTGCACTTGACTTCTGCCCATCTTGTCTGTAATTAACCTTTTGCACTATGTCCCTTCTTTAAAGTGTGATCCCGGTTCACGAGAGGAAGTGGGGCTGAGATAGCTGTCACTCAATTGTGTTTGACTTTAAATTAGGAACTAGAAGTTATTTAAATCTTGCATCCATCCCACGACGTGAGAGAGTAAAAATCTTTGCATTATGACTCTGTTGTAATGTACAGACACGTGAATGGCTTGTAGAAAGAAGCTGTCCCGTAACCTGTAGGTCCTGGCTTTAATGCTGCGGTACCATTTACCAGGTGGAAACAGCTAAAACAGTTTATGGTTAGGGTTACTGGTGTCACGATGATCTTGCAGGCCTTCTTTCTGCACCAGCTGCTATAAATGTCTTCAATGGAGGGAAGTTCACATCCACAGATGCGCTGGGCTGTCCGGACCACTCTCTGCAGTGTCAAGCGATAAAGGTTGGTGCAGTTCCCGTTCCAGATGGTGATACAGCCAGTCAGGATGCTCTCAATGGTGCCCCTGGAGAAGGTCTTGAGGATTTGGGGGCCCATGCTGAACTTTCTCAGCCGTTTGAGTTGGAAGAGTTGTTGTTGTGCTTTTTTTTGCCACAAAGCCACTGTGTACAGTCCAGGTGACATCATCGATGACTTGTATACCGAGGAACTTGAAGCTACTCACCTTCTCAACTGCAGTCCCTTTGCCGTTGATCACGGCAAGCCTGTCTTTGTTCCTCCCGTAATCCACAATCAGCTCTTTTGTTTCTTTGGACACTGAGGGAGAGCTTGTTATTCTGGCACCACTGTGTCAGGGTGTTAACCTCTCCTCTGTAAGCTGTCTCGTTACCGCTAGAAATAAAGCCGATCAACGTTTTGTCTTCTGCTAATTTGATCAGCAGACTGGAGCTTTGTGTGGTAGCACAGTCGGGGGCGTAAAGGGAGAAAAGGAGGGGACTCAGGACACAACCCTGAGGGCACCTGTGTTGAGGGTCAGGGGGCAGAGGTCAGGGAGCCCGTCCTTACCACCTGTCGGCGATCCGATAGGAAGTCTAGGATCCAGCTGCACAAGGAGTGCAGGCCGAGGTCTCTGAGCTTTCTGTCAAGTCCGGAGGGAATTATGGTGTTGAATGCTGAAATGTAGTCCAGGAACAGCATTCTAATGTTTGTATCCCTCTCCTCTGGGTGAGTGAGGATGGTGTGTAGTGCTGTGACTATGGCGCTGTCGGTAGGCGAATTGTAGGGGGCCCAATGTGGGTGGTAGCATGCCACATACTTAGTCTTTAACCAGCCTCTCAAAGCATTTGCTTATAATTGAGGTGAGTGCAACAGGACGCCAGTTGTTCAGGCAAGTTACCTTGGTTTTCTTGGAATAGCTAGTAATTTGTGTACATGTTGCAGATGTTTCATAGTGGTTTTGGGTATTTTTCACTAATCTTCGCAGCAACTCCTTGAAAATAAATGTTTTCCTTGCAGTATTGAAATCAGAACAGGTTTGGAAATGGGACCAAATTTGTTTCCCAAAGCTGTTTCCTGGGATTTGTTGACATTGAAAACATTTGAGGCCGGGCTACAAGGACCATTTCTGAATATGCTTAATGAATTGCTGCTGTTCCAGGTGGAGTGATGCATGTTTGGTTCAGCTGGTTTACAATGTGAAATCTGTGTAATGTCTGTTAATTGCTTGGGTGTGGTAAGAAAAGTCATTTCAACTATTTGTCTATTCTAAGCTCTTCCTGGAAAATTAAAGTACTGGCACACATCTTATTGCTTTCCAATGCGTCATCACATAGAATCCAATCTTAATGCCACGTTCTTTACTGCCTGTGCAAAGAAGCAAGCTTGAAACTTGACATTGTCAGACTTGAGTTTGTACAGGTTTTCGTCCCTAGAGGGAACCTCTGAGAGCTACAGGTGACTCAAAACACGTTTATCCAGTTTGTAGGTGCACAATAGATAACGTCACAGCTTGGTATGGCAACTGCTCTGCCCAAGACAGCAAGAAACTGCAAAGCGTTACAAGCACAACTTAATCCATCGTGAAAAACAACCTTCCCTCCACGGACTCATTTCCTTTTCTAGTTGGCTGCTGGTGGCTAGTAGTGTTCATGTCATGTAAGACATTCAGCGATACTTCAGAGGTTTGAAGGTCTGTAGCCTTACCCACATATCACTGTCAATGCCCAGCCCAGCCTGTGCTGCTAATGGAAACTCATTACTGCTTTCATGCTGATTTGTTTAATGTGTACGGTGAAACAATATTACAAAAAATAAGAGACATCTGTGGAATCAAAGTTGGCGTCGAAAGCATCAATAATTTCAGATATGCAATATGACACTGTGTTAGTTGCAAGTACGGAGGAAGAACTACAAAACTTAATTGATATAGTTGTTGAAGAAAGTGCAAAAGTGGGTCTATCTATCAAGTCCAAAAAGACAGAATGTATGGTGATATCCAAAAAGGAGGAGAATCCTATCTGCAGGCTGAGAATAAACGGGAAAGACATAAAACAAGTACAGAACTTTTGCTAGTTAGGAAGTTTTGCTAGTCAGATGGCAGGTGCAACATGGACATCAAAAGAAGAATAGGGATGTATAGGACACTTTACGAGAATGTAGAGTATACTAACCAACTCTAAAATAGGCATAACAACCTGCCTCGAAGTACTGAAATGTCACTGAAATCCAGTGATGTTATATGGCTCAGAATGTTGGACAATATCTAGTAACATGAGGAAATGAACTGAAGCAGCAGAGATGCGGCTTTTGAGGAAGATGCAAAGAATATCGTGGATGAAATGAATATCTAACGAGGATGTCATGAACAGAGCAAGCACAAAAAGAGAAATAATGTATGTGATCACAAAAAGGCAACGTAACTTCATTGGACATGTGATTAGGAAAGAAGAGTTAGAATGCACGGTAATTATAGGAAAGACCGAAGGGAAGAAAGCAAGAGGAAGGCAAAGACAAATGATGATGGAGACAGCAGCCAGAGAACTAGAAATGAATACTAATGAATTGATCCAGACCCGAAACAACAGTGTGTGGGCCATGGCAGTCAAAGCTCAAACTGGGCACGGCACTTGATGATGATGCTGACCATCAGCTCTATTTTTTATCGTCTCCTGGACCACAGCTTTCCAGAAACCTGTCCCTTGTTTAAGGAAGCTCTTGGATAATTGGGAAGGATTAGCAGATTAATTTGCAGCTTCTGCTGATCAAGACAACTGGTAGATTGACTATCAACAACTTTCAAGGTCCTGACTCAGTGAAGAGACAAATTCTCAAGCTAGCTCAGTGTATCCAGTATCGTCATTGTTTCCGTTTTCCAGCATTAATAGTTTTTAATATTCTTCCAATCACTGGCCAGTTGTGATACTCTACGTCAGTCTTCTTTCTCCACTCCTGATGCTGCCTGACCTGCTGGGCTTTCCTAGCAGCCACCTCCATTTCTGGATCTTGAATAGTTTCTCGCTCTCACGCTTGCTCTCTCTTCACATTAGTCACTATCAACAAGCTGTCAGCACCATCTTCTGCCATCTGTCTCCTCACCTCCACACGGACGCAGGCATTCCTCTTTTTCATTCCATCTCTCTTTTTGGACTTTCTTCTCCCAGTCCTGATGAAAGATCGTTCACCTGGAGGGTTAATTCTGATTTCCACTCCTTGGCAGAAGTTTCAAAAACTTAGTGAGTTAATCCAGTCAATTCAGCAAGTCCTAGATTTTTGAGTCAGATTGGCCTGCTTCATAAACTTGGCAAAAGCAGCCTCTGTGCTTATGCTGAGTTTCAACAAGCTGTTTGACCTTGCAATGGGAGAAACCCGATCTCTCTCCAAATTCTTTCTTGGCTGAAGCATTCTACAGCAACAATAATGGAAACTCGAACTGGTGCCCTTGTTACTCTTTAACCGAACTGACCCCCTTATTTGGCCCCATCACTACCGAAGAGACAATAAGGCCCCATCAGTATTTGCAACTGTTGTGACAGAGACAAGAAGCAGCAGAGATGGTCAGCTGGTCACAGAAGGAAGACAAACCTGGGCTCGAATACGTATGGCTCTCGCAATGTAGCAGCTTTTCATGCCTTTTTTCAGTGGTGCAAAAGGAGGTGTTTGTTTGTCTCCTATTTCAGAATCAGGTTTAATATCATCAGCATATGTCATGGAATTTGTTAACCTTGTGGTAGCAGTACAATGAAAACATGAGACATAAATATGGAGAACAAATAAAAACTGAGTTACATTAAGTACATATGTGTCTATTAAATCGTTAAGTTAAAATAAGTAGTGCAAAAACCAGAAATAAAAAAATAATGAGGTAGTGTTCATGGGTTCAATGTCCATTTAGAAACTGGATGGCAGAGGGGAAGAAGCTGTTCCTGAATCACTGAGTGTGTGCCTTCAGGCTCCTGTACCTCCTTCCTGATGGTAACAGTGAGAAGAGGGCATGCCCTGGGTAATGGATGCTGCCTTCCTAAGGCTCTGCTCCTTGAAGATGTCTTTGATAATACGGAGGCTGCTACCATGATGGAGCTGACTAACTTTACAAGTTTCTGCAACTTGCTTGGATCTTGCGCAGTAGCAACCCCCAACCCCATACCAGACGGTGATGCAGCCTGTCAGAATGCTCTCCATGGTACATCTACAGAAGTTCTCGAGTGTTTTAGTTGACAAATCAAATCTCCTCAAACTTCCCAATATCTGCTGTCTTGCCTTCTTTGTAGCTGCCTCAATACGTTGCACCCAGGTTGGGTTCTCAGAGATATTGATGCCCAGGAAACTGAAATTGCTTACTCTCCCTCCTTCTGACCCCGCTGTGAGGATTGGTTAGTGTTCCCTTGGTCTCCTCTTTTGGAAGTCTGCATGATTTGTTCCGAGTTTCACCAGTTTCTGGTATCCATGATAAAGTTCATTGTGCTTGGCACCCATAGATCCGAGCGATCCAGGGACCTCTCTATTGCGCAATGCAGTTTATACTGAATAGAGAGTAAACTAGAGTATAATACTACAATAGGAGAGGGATCAAATCTCTATCCTTTCTTTGTTTGACACATGCAGAGTGCTGAGACATCGAAGCAGTTGACAGTTACACAGCAAACTCAAGAGGAAGTGACCCGTACGAAACAAGAGCTTGAATTTGCCATAGAGGAAGCCAAAAGGGAAGCGGAGATGAAGGTAAGACTGAGTGGTAAACACCTGGCATCCTGCTCTGACTTGGCATCTGCCGCTGTGTCAATGGCCTTAAGTGTCGGAATATGGGTGCACTCTAGTTATGCAGTCAGTAATGGCCATTTTCTTTGAGCTAGAGGGGATTTTGCTATTTGGTTGATGTCCAGGTAAATGTATTGAGATCTTAATATCAGAGAGCTGTGGCTATTGTAGACCTGTTGCCACCAGACGTCCATCCTGCAGTGTAATTCCAGTTTTCACTCTAAACCGACAAACTTGTTAATATTTAAGCTGGTAAATAAACAGAACTCTAATTTAAAAAAAGTCTATTTATAGTGATTAGATTTTACTGATTTCCCCAATGTGAAGACACAAACAGCTTCTCCATAGCAACTACCAATACAGCGATGGCTTTAAAAGTTCTCTGACTGACCATTCCAAGTCGCAAGTGACTACCACATATGTACAGTTGCCAAGTTTTTGTCCAGTTGGGGACTGCCCAGCTCCTGTAGTTACGTAGGGTTCGGGATGTAAAGTACTGTAGCAACGAGCTTTAATGTACGTTTGGCTGATACACAAATTTGTGCAGGTTCTGTCTGAGTAACGAGTGCATGTGGTTCAGACGACAAAAAACAGGATGAAATCCTATTTCTAGACAAGAGTTTGTCTCCCTTTATTTGTTTAATATTGAACCTTGACAACTTGCTCTTGGTAGATATGGATTTCTTTTGCTAAAACATTGTGATCAGAACTTGGTAGTCCATGTTGATTGGTAAGTAAGACAGCACCGGATCTTCCCATTAGCTTGTCTGGAATTTGCACACGGCGCACAGTTGCAATAAGTCACTTGAAGCAATGGATGACGTACAAGGTCCTTTGAAGCTTTTGCTGAAGGATCTAATGGGATTTGAGAGAGGTTTTAAGTTCCTCTGATGTGAAGTTGGAACTGGATGCAGTGTATGGCCTTGTCTCTAATGGAGTGGAAGTCGTGAATGAAAAGTGCATGAGGTTTTGTTGCTTGTACGTGCATCTCTGAAAGATGAGAACATAATTTAACAGAGATAGTTAGGCAATAAATTTCACTAATTTTTCCTTCTCCCTCCCCTTTTATTCTATTCCCCACTCTGGCAGTTTACCTCTTCTCACCTGCCTAACTCTCCCCCCCAAGGCCCCCTCCTCCTTATCTTTCTCCTGCTGTCCACTCTCCTGTCCCACCAGATTCCTTCCCCACCCACCTGACCACCTATCACCTCATTCCCCTCTCCTTTTCAGTCTTCCCCCTTCCTTTGCAGTCCTGAAGAAAGAGCTGGGCCTGAAGCATTGACTGTTTATTCACTGCCATAGAAGCTGCCTGACCTGCTGAGTTCCTCCAGCATTTTGTGTGTGTTCCACTAAATAGGGATGTTGTCAATCTCTGAGAATTGAAAGATTTGATTATTTTGAGCCCATAACAGTGAAGTTAATTCTCAAACCACCAAACCAAAAAATAAAGCTGGCATACTTTTTAAATGATGCAACTTGCATATCAACATTTGTGGGATCTGTTGCAAGGATTACTCATTTAATGGGGTTACCTGTTGATCTGCCCAGTGATGGAATGGTGATGACTTGTTAACTTTTAGCCTGGAGGCTTTGTGGAAGTTTTTTCCTAGGTGGCGACTGGCATAACTCTAGAAAGGAATGTAGTCTGAATATGAATTATCTGGGAGTCCTGCTGAATCACAATCAGGTTTAATATCAACATTAAATAGTTAAACTAAGTAAGCAATGCAAAAATAGAAATAGGAAAATACTGAGGTGGCGTTCATGGGTTCAATGCCCGTTCAGAAAGTGGATGGTAGAGGAGAGGAAGCTGTTCCTAAATCATTGAGTGTGGGCCTTCCGGCTCCTGTACCTCCTTCCTCATGGAAGCAATGAGAATGAGGCAAACTCGAGGAAATCTGCAGATGCTGGAAATTCAAGCAACATACACAAAATGCTGGTGGAACGCAGCAGGTCAGGCACCATCTATAGGAAGAAACACTGTCGACGTTTCGGGCCGAGACCCTTTGTCAGGACTAACTGAAAGGAAAGATAGTAAGAGATTTGAAAGTAGGAGGGAGAGGGGAAAATGTGAAATGATATGAGAAGACTGGAGGGGGTGGGATGAAGCTGAGAGCTGGAAAGGTGATTGGCAAAAGGGATGAAGAGCTAGAGAAGGGAAAGGATCATGGGACGGGAGGCCTAGGGAGAAAGGGTTGGGGGGAGCACCAGAGGGAGATGGAGAACAGGCAGAGTGATGGGCAGAAAGAAAGAAAACAAAAGGAGGAGGGGAGAAAGCTAAATATATCAGGGATGGAGTAAGAAGGGGATTGGGGCATTAACGGAAGTTAGAGAAGTCAATGTTCATGCCATCAGGTTGGAGGCTACCCAGACGGAATATAAGGTGTTGTTCCTCCAGCCTGAATGTGGCTTCATCTTGACAGTAGAGGAGGCCATGAATAGACATATCAGAATGGGAATGGGACGTGGAATTAAAATGTGTGGCCACTGGGAGATCCTGCTTTTTCTGGTGGACCGAGCACAGGTGTTCAGCGAAACAGTCTCCCAGTCTGTGTCGGGTCTCACCAATATATAAAAGGCCACACCGGGAGCACCGGACGCAGTATACCACACCAGCCGACTCACAGGTGAAGTGTCGCCTCACCTGGAAGGACTGTCTGGGGCCCTGAATGGTGGTGAGGGAGGAAGTGTAAGGGCAGGTGTAGCACTTGTTCCGCTTGCAAGGATAAGTGCCAGGAGGGAGATCGGTGGGAAGGAATGGGGGGGATGAATGGACAAGGGAGTCGCATAGGGAGTGATCCCTGTGGAAAGCAGAAAGAGGGGGGAGGGAAAAATGTGCTTGGTGGTGGGATCCCATTGGAGGTGTGGAAGTTATGGAGAATTATACATTGGACCCGGAGGCTGGTGGGGTGGTAGGTGAAGACAAGGGGAACCCTATCCCGAGTGGGGTGGTGGGCAGATGGGGTGAGGGCAGATGTGCGGGAAATGGGAGAGATGTGTTTGAGAGCAGAGTTGATGGTGGACAAAGGGAAGCCCCTTTGTTTAAAAAAGGAAGACATCTCCTTCGTCCTGGAATGAAAAGCCTCATCCTGAGAGCAGATACGGCGGAGACGGAGGAATTGTGAGAAGGGGATAGCATTTTTGCAAGCGACAGGGTGGGAAGAGGAATAGTCCAGGTAGCTGTGAGTCTGTAGGCTTATAGTAGATATCAGTAGATAAGCCGTCTCCAAAGATGGAGACAGAAAGATCAAGAAAGGGGAGGGAGGTGTCGGAAATGGACCAGGTAAATTTGAGGGCAGGGTGAAAGTTGGAGGCAAAGTTAATGAAGTTAACGAGCTCAGCATATGTGCAGGAGGCAGCACCAATGCAGTTGTTGATGTAGCGAAGGAAAAGAGGGCAACAGATACCTGTATAGACTTGGAAAATGGACTGTTCCACAAAGCCAACAAAAAGGCAGGCATAACTGGGACCCATACGGGTGCCCATGGCTACACCTTTGGCTTGGAGGAAGTGGGAGGAGCCAAAGGAGAAATTATTGAGAGTAAGAACTAATTCCGCTAGACGGAGGAGAGTGGTGGTAGAGGGGAATTGGTTAGGTCTGGAGTCCAAAAGAAGCGGAGAGCTTTGAGACCTTCCTGGTGGGGGATGGAGGTTATATAGGGACTGGAGGTCCATGATGAAAAAAAGGCGGTGGGGGCCAGGGAACTTAAAATCATTGAAAAATACCTGGGTGATGGGGGTCCTTTGATGATGGATGCTGCCTTTTTGAAGCTACTGTAGTGGAAGAGAACATTTATGAAATTTCAAGGCTTTAATGATTAAACAAAGCAATCACAGCAGTAGATTAAGATCTATATAGATTCCGTTGAAGGTCTTAACCTTTAATTCACTTTTGGGACAATTTTCTGGAGTCTCTTGAAATCAATTCCTTCATAATGTGATAAAGATGCCACAGCCTTCTACAAACCGATCAATAGCCATTAACGCTGCTTGCTGATGGATGACAGGGATTATGAAAGGCTTTGAGCTAGCCATCTTGTCAAGATTTTAATTCAAATCGGAGGACACTGAAATTATTCTGCCTTTTTTTAAAATCAGTTAACAACCCAGGCCAAGGATGACCCAGAGATGATGATGGTCAAGGTGACGTCATGTCGTACATCTTCTGGTTGCGTGCCATTTTAACTCTCCTTCCCATTCCCACATTGACTTGTCTGCCCTCCATCTTCTCCTTAGCCAAACACAAACTGGAAGAGCAGTACCTTATGTTCTGCTTGAGGTTCTCCTGGGATTTTCACACACAACAGTCTCTAGAGTCACAGAACACGACGACACAAAAACAGGCCCTTTGGCCCATTTAGTCCATGCCAAACTATTAATCTGCCTGGTCCCATGGAATTGCACCTGGACCACAGTCCTCCACACCCATCCATGTACCTGTCCAAATTTCTCTTGGAAGTTGGAATTGAATCTGTGTCCACCCCTAGCGCTGGCAGCTCGATCCACCCTCTGAGTGGAGAGGCTCCTCCTCATGTTCACTTTAAGCATTTTACCTCTCACCCTTAACTCATGACCTCTAGTTTGAATCCCATCCAACCTCAGTGAAGAAAAGCCTGCTTGCATTTACCGTGTCTATGCCTCTCATAATTTTCCATACCTCTATCAAATCTCCCCTCATTCTTGTATGCTCCAGGGAATAATGTCCCAAGCTACTCCACCTTTCCCAGTACCTCAGGTCCTCAAGTCCCAGCAGCATCCTTGTCAGTTTTCTCTGGACTCTTTCAATCTTATTCATATATTTTCTGTATGTAGGAGACCGAAACTCCACACAATATCCAATTGGACCTCCCAGACATCTTCCACTTCAACATAACATACCAACTCCTGTATTCAGTACTTTGATCTGTGAAGGCCAATATGCCAAAAATCTTTTCTTTACAACCCTATCTACCTGTGATGCACTTTCAAGGAATTATGAATCTGATTTCCAGATCCCCTTGTTCGACTACACTCACCTGTGGCTGGGGATGTTTAAAATATCTCTGCTAGGGTCCCTGCAGTTTCTGCACTTGCCTCCCACAGGGTCTGAGGGACCACCTTGTCAGGCCCTGGGGATTTATCCACCCTAACTTGCCTGAAGACAGCAAACAGCTCCTCCTCTGTGATCTCTAATGGGATCTGCTGCTTGGCCTTGATTAAATGCAAAACGTCCATTTAAGATCTTCCCCATCTCTTTTGGCACGATGCATAGACAACCACTCTGATCTTTCAGAGGGCCAATTTTGTCCCCTTGCTATCATTTTGCTCTTAGTAAATCCGTGGATGCCCGCAATGGCATTATGTTTACTAGATGCAAAGTGCTCCCCTACACAAACTTCTGTCTCCTGCCCCGTCTCATTCCCTAACAGGAGATCTAGTATTGCACTCTCTCTAGTTGGGACCTGTATGTATTCATTAAGAAAATTTTACTGAATCCATTTCACAAGCTCTAACCCTTCCAGCCCTTTTACCATATAGGAGTCCCAATCAGTATTTGTAAAGTTAAAAACACCTTTTATCACATCCTTATGTATTTTTGCAACAGTGATCTCTCTGCAGATTTGCTCCTCTAAATGCCATGGACTGGTGGTGGTCTATAATATAATCACATTAATGTGGTCACCCCTTTCTTATTCCTCAGTTTCATTCATATAGACAACGTCTGTAGACAACCTCTCCAGCTTGTCCTGTCTGAGCACTACCATGGCAGTTTCCCTGACTAGTAATTCCACCCCTCCCTCTTTAATAACTCCTCCTCTATCACGTCTAAGACACCAGAACCTTAGAACTTTGTGCTGCCGGTAGAGCTTACAGAGAATAGTACGAGAAACAAAAAACATCCAGTAAGCGGAGGTTCTACGGGTGAAGATGTCTTGTTCCTGAAAGAGGTCCGAGGAAAATGGCCGGACTGGTTCCAGTTGTCAGCAGCGTGATAGTAACTCGGAAAGTCACAAGTTACAACAGTGGTGTGCGGAAGAGCATTTCTGAACGCACAACGCATTGAACCTTGGAAGTGGATGGGCTACAGCAGCAGATGATCACATAAAGCAGAAGGCCACTTTACTGGACCACTCCTTACCTGAGAAGGTGGCCTCTGAGTGTAAAATACTGATGACTATAAACTTGGGTGGGGTTTGAGAGATTCAGTGGAAAAAAAGAGGAGCAGGGAATTCAGGGCTCGCCAACCTGGCGTCCATTGATCCCTTATTTAATGGTATTGGCCCATGGCATATCATAGGTTGGGAAACCCTGCTGTAGGTCCTTGGTTCAAGGTAGCTGATGGCCCAGTGGCCAACAGCCAAGCAAATAAATAGTAATTAACAAGTTTGGATAGAGGGAGAGCAGATCTTCGTGGTTGGGCTGGAGGAGGCTAGAACTGGAGAATAATGAGGCCAGGAGAGACTTTCAAATCAAGAATAATGACTGAGTGGTATTGTTTAGCCAGGAGTCATTATAGGCCAGTGAGCCAAGGGACATTGATCGAATTGTGAGTTAGCACTGTTTTGGATGATCTCTGATTCCTAAGGGCAGTATAGGAGGCTGTCCACATATGATTTAGCAGTCTTGCCTTGAAACAACAGAGATTTTTATTTATTTGTTTGACGTACAATACTCAATCAGCTTTTCTGGCCTTTCGAGTCAGTTACGCACCCAGCAAACCCCCGATTTAATCTTAGCCTTATCACAGGGCAATTTACAACAACCAATTAACCCACAAACCAGTACGTCTTTGGAGTGCAGGAGGGAACTGGAGAGCCCGGAGGAAACCCACGTGGTCACGGGGAGAACGTACAAACTCCTCCCAGGCTGTGGTGGGTGTTGAACCTGGGTCACTGGTACTGTAAAGCATTGTGCTAACCACTACGGTACTGTGCCGCCCTGAGGAAAAGTGTTCAGTAAAAGAACTAAGGATTGACCGTGCCAGGTAATGTTATATAGATGAAAATAATTTTAAAGATGGCCCTGGTATACAGTCTGGCCCCATAAGAATTTTCAAACATGCTAAGATTGTAAGATCGCTAGTTCAGTACCTGCCATTGCTAGGGCGAGAGATGATGTTCAGGACCAGGGAGTGGAGTTTGTGATGGGATTAGAAGGTTTGGTTTTCCCAATACCTAGAGTAAAATTCCTTTCAGTCTGACAAGTAAGTGATTGGAGGAATTGAGAGAGTGGTGACAAGGTGGAGTTCAGCGTTGACCTTTATAAAGCTAATCTTTTTTTCTCTTCTTAGATTTCCGGCTTCTGGAACTTTATGCTTTTTCATTTATTGAGTCAGTCTGCACTTTGGGGGGGTGGGGGGTTGCAGGTGAGAAACAGGAGTGAAGCACGGCCTAGGTCGTTGGGAAACACCAGCAGCGGGTGTGTGGGGGCAAGTGACTCTTTGCCTACAAGGGGATAGGAAAGAATGATAGCAGCCAGTGAGTTTCTACCCTGTTAGATGGTGCTTGAGGGGAATGATGTGATCCACTATTGTGATGGAAAATAACTGGTTCTTTGAGTCTCAACAGTAGAGGCCTGGACACACACAGTTTTAATAAGGAATTTATTTACAAGGGGAAATTGGGTCAACACAAGCAACTACGATACACAGGAAGCGGTGTGGGGACAGGGTACAGTTACACAAACAAAGAACAAGGGAAAAGCACTATGACAGCTGTCCCCCTTGACCTTGGATAGCTGAGGCTCCCTTACCAGGACAAACGATAGACCTTCCCAAACATAAATCAATGAACTTGCCTCCAATGTGGTGGTCTGCAAGAGAGGGCTAGCCAAGGCCAAGTCTCACCTTTTAAAGCATGGGGCTGGGTGAGATAATCCAATTAAGGTGACCAATAATTTAGGTGTGCATTAGGGAGGGATCAAATGTTGATTGGCATGTGGTGTGTCCTCCGACCAGCCAGGTGGCAGTGCATCTGTCACGTGGGCGGTATCTCTGGATACATCCACTGTGTCAAAAGCTGAGCTGATTGAGGCAGAATGTGAGGGTGAATTATGTTTCAGTCACTGGGGATTCAAATATACAAGTCTCATCTATCTGTCTCATCTATAAATACATGTGAACAAATTCTGCTGAATGGTACATTCCTCAGCTTCACTGTTATAAAGTTTTTCAAACTAATTTGTGAATTAATCTAATTGTTACAAGATGGCATTTATTTTGTCATTTTATGAAAATTCTTTGTAAATAGTGTAACTGTAGATATAAATTATATTGTGAATATAATGTTATTATACTGTGCTAATATATATACATAATTAAAATATCTATTAGCACTATATATAAAAGAAAATATTCTTTGATTTCTTTTCCTTATATGTCTGATTGAATTAGCTAGATCACTTCCTCCCATGGTCAAGGTCAATACGTACTAGGGCGCCCCCTAGAGCTGAGATGCAGCAAAAGAATTCCATGGACTGATTTTCAAATACACAACCTCACTGAGCGGATATTTAATTTCATTGATGCATTTAACCAAATTTTATTAAATGACCCAAAATCTAACTTTTCCATAATAGATTTTATATCTTAAAATATATTTCCAAATGCTTTCAAGGTGGTGAAAATTCACTAAATCTGAGAAATTGCTTCTATTTACATAATTGCTAATGCAAGTTGCAAACGACTCATGGGGTTGGAGGAATGTGTGAAATCAGGTTTGATATGATTCGCTACTGAAACAGGAGACTGCAGCCCTGTGTAGTGAATGGAGTTCCAAGTTTAGCTATGCTTATTAGATGAAGTTGACATATGGATAAAGTAACTGAAGCATTATTTTCCAGCTGATGAAAACTTATGAGAGAACTAAAGTTAGCAGGGATGGTTCATCTGGCTATTTATTTAGTAGCCAAGTTCTCACACCAAGTTGATGTAATGCCTCTCCTTTTTATAGACGCCTCTGTCACTACCAGCGATTGTCTCGGCAGTTTTCATTTTCTCACAATTTTTTTCTTCAATATGAAGAGTAATTAAATAATGCCATTGGAAAAAAATACCTAACTCTGTTTAGCACAACGCTTGACAGTACAGGTGACCAGGGTTCAGTTCCCGCTGCTGCCTGTAGGGAATTTGTACATTCTCCCCGTGAGTGCGTGGGTTTCCTCCCACAGTCCAAAGACCTACCGGCTGGTAGGTTAATTGGTCATTGTAAATTGTCCCGTGATTAGGCTAGGGTTAAATTGGGGGATTGTTGGGTGGAGTGGCTTGGAAGGGCCGATTGCACACTGTATCTCACTAAATAAATGAAAATATTATATAGTTGAAGTAAATAACATATAACCATATAACAATCACAGCATGGAAACAGGCCATCTCGGCCCTCCTAGTCCATGCCGAACTCTTAATCTCACCTAGTCCCACCTACCCGCACTCAGCCCATAACCCTTCACTCCTTTCCCGTCCATATACCTATCCAATTTTACCTTAAATGACACAACTGAACTGGCCTCTACTACTTCTACAGGAAGCTCATTCCACACAGCTATCACTCTCTGAGTAAAGAAATACCCCCTCGTGTTTCCCTTAAACTTCTGCCCCCTAACTCTCAAATCATGTCCTCTCATTTGAATCTCCCCTACTCTCAATGGAAACAGCCTATTCACGTCAACTCTATCTATCCCTCTCAAAATTTTAAATACCTTGATCAAATCCCCCCTCAACCTTCTACGCTCCAATGAATAGAGACCTAACTTGTTCAACCTTTCTCTGTAACTTAAGTGCTGAAACCCAGGTAACATCCTAGTAAATCGTCTCTGCACTCTCTCTAATTTATTGATATCTTTCCTATAATTCGGTGACCAGAACTGCACACAATATTCCAAATTTGGCCTTACCAATGCCTTGTACAATTTTAACATTACATCCCAACTTCTGTACTCAGTGCTTTGACTTATAAAGGCCAGTGTTCCAAAAGCCTTCTTCACCACCCTATCTACATGAGACTCCACCTTCAGGGAACTATGCACTGTTATTCCTAGATCTCTTTGTTCTAGATTCTCTCTGCCCTACCATTTACCCTGTATGTTCTATTTGGATTATTCCTGCCAAAATGTAGAACCTCACACTTCTCAGCATTAAACTCCATCTGCCAACGTTCAGCCCATTCTTCTAACCGGCATAAATCTCCCTGCAAGCTTTGAAAACCCACCTCATTATCCACAACACCTCCTACCTTAGTATCATCGGCATACTTACTAATCCAATTTACCACCCCATCATCCAGATCATTTATGTATATTACAAACAACATTGGGCCCAAAACAGATCCCTGAGGCACCCCGCTAGTCACCGGCCTCCATCCCGATAAACAATTATCCACCACTACTCTCTGGCATCTCCCATCTAGCCACTGTTGAATCCATTTTATTACTCCAGCATTAATACCTAACGACTGAACCTTCTTAATTAACCTTCCATGTGGAACTTTGTCAAAGGCTTTGCTGAAGTCCATATAGACTACATCCACTGCCTTACCCTCGTCAACATTCCTCGTAACTTCTTCAAAAAATTCAATAAGGTTTGTCAAACATGACCTTCCACGCACAAATCCATGCTGGCTACTCCTAATCAGATCCTGTCTATCCAGATAATTATTAATACTATCTCTAAGAATACTTTCCATTAATTTACTCACCACTGATGTCAAACTGACAGGTCTATAATTGCTAGGCTTACTTCTAGAACCCTTTTTAAACAATGGAACCACATGAGCAATACGCCAATCCTCCGGCACAATCCCCGTTTCTAATGACATCTTAAAGATCTCTGTCAGAGCTCCTGCTATTTCTACACGAACTTCCCTCAAAGTCCTGGGGAATATCCTGTTAGGATCCGGAGATTTATCCCCTTTTAAATTTCTTAAAAGCGCCAGTACTTCCACCTCTTTAATTGTCATAGGTTCCATAACTTCCTTACTTGTTTCCCACACCTTACACAATTCAATATCCTTCTCCTTAGTGAATACTGAAGAGAAGAAATCGTTCAAAATCTCTCCCATCTCCCTTGGCTCCACACATAGCTGACCACTCTGATTCTCTAAGGGGCCAATTTTATCCCTCACTATCCTCTTGCTTTTAATATAACTGTAGAAACCTTTCGGAATTACTTTCACCTTATTTGCCAAACCAACCTCGTATCTTCTTTTAGCTTTTCTAATCTCTTTCTTAAGATTCCTTTTACATTCTTTATATTCCTCGAGCAATTCCTTTACTCCATGCTGCCTATATCTATTGTAGACATCCCTCTTTTTCCGAACCAAATTTCTAATATCCCTTGAAAACCATGTTGCTTTCAAACCTTTAACCTTTCCTTTCAACCTAACAGGAACATAAAGATTCTGTATCCTCATAATTTCACCCTTAAATGACCTCCATTTCTCTATTACATCCTTCCCATAAAACAACTTGACCCAATCCACTCTCTCTAAATCCCTTCGCATCTCCTCAAAGTTAGACTTTCTCCAATCAAAAATCTCAACTCTAGGTCCTGTCCTGCCCTTCTCCATAATTATATTGAAGCTAATGCTATTGTGATTACAAGTGCTCCCCAACACATACATCTGTCAGCTGACCTATCGCATTCCCTAACAGGAGATCCAACATTGCCCCATCTCTAGTCGGTACTTCTGTGTATTGTTGCAAAAAACTACCCTGCACACATTTCACAAACTCTAAACCATCCAGCCCTTTTACAGAATGAGCTTCCCAGTCTATGTGTGGAAAATTAAAATCTCCCACAATCACCACCTTGTGTTTACTACAAATATCTGCTATCTCCTTACACATTTGCTCTTCCAACTCACGCTCCCCATTAGGTGGCCTATAATACACTCCTATCAGTGTTACTACACCTTTCCCATTCCTGAATTCCACCCAAATAGCCTCCCTAGAGGAGCTCTCTAATCTATCCTTCCAAACCACCGCCATAAGATTTTCTTGGACAAGCAATGCAACACCTCCTCCTCTGGCCCCTCCTACACTATCACATCTGAAGCAACTAAATCCAGGAATATTTATTTGCCAATCACACCCTTCCTGCAACCATGTTTCACTAATAGCTACAACATCATAATTCCAGGTATCAATCCACGCTTTAAGCTCATCCACCTTTCTTACAATGCTCCTAGCATTAAAATAGATACATTTAAGATACTCTCCACCTCCTCCTCTCTTTCCATCCCTAACAATGCATTCAAATTTAATATCCTTTTCTTTCTTCTCCCCTACATCTTCGGGCTGAGCGCATCCCTTCTCCATCACCTGCCTTTCCTCCCTCACACACTGTCTATTTACTTGCTCTACTGGTGAACTAACCTCCTCTCCCATAGTTTCCTCAAATTGATTCCCTCAAAATGCTGAATAAATTTTATTTAAAAAACATCCTGCTGTATCTCTCATCAATGGTTGTTTTGGAATAATTTTCCACGAGGCACACAATCTGGAACAGGTAATTCTCGTGCGTTCGCCCCTATAATATGGAGATGGACTGATTAGCAGGTCGAGGACTAGTATTATTTTCATGGGCTCTTCCTGAATTCCTATGTCTGCCTGGCCTCTGAGGTCTGATTGTGCTTGTTATCGTCACTTGCAGCTGGAGGAGCAGAGCTTTACAATGGAGCAATTGAAAAGGGAACTGGAGGCAAGCAAGGAAGAGCTGGTGACCGTCCAGGGCTCATTGCGCATCACCGAGCAGGTACAGCGCAGAGGGAACGCGTGCTAATACACGGGTACAGCGCAGAGGGAACGTGTGCTAATACACGGGTACAGGGTAGAGGGGAACACGTGTGCTAATACACTGAGCAGGTACAGCGCAGAGGGAACGCGTGCTAATACACAGGTACAGCGCAGAGGGAACGTGTGCTAATACACGGGTACAGGGTAGAGGGGAACACGTGTGCTAATACACTGAGCAGGTACAGCGCAGAGGGAACGCGTGCTAATACACGGGTACAGCGCAGAGGGAACGCGTGCTAATACACGGGTACAGGGTAGAGGGGAACACGTGTGCTAATACACCGAGCAGGTACAGCGCAGAGGGAACGTGTGCTAATACACGGGTACAGCGCAGAGGGAACGCGTGCTAATACACGGGTACAGGGTAGAGGGGAACACGTGTGCTAATATACCGAGCAGGTACAGCGCAGAGGGAACGCGTGCTAATACACGGGTACAGGGTAGAGGGGAACACGTGTGCTAATACACCGAGCAGGTACAGCGCAGAGGGAACGCGTGCTAATACACGGGTACAGCGCAGAGGGAACACGTGATAATACACGGGTACAGGGTAGAGGGGAACACGTGTGCTAATACACCGAGCAGGTACAGCACAGAGGGAATGTGTGCTAATACACGGGTACAGCGCAGAGGGGAACACGTGTGCTAATACACGGGTACAGGGTAGAGGGGAACACATGTGCTAATACACCGAGCAGGTACAGCGCAGAGGGAACGCGTGCTAATACACGGGTACAGGGTAGAGGGGAACACGTGTGCTAATACACCGAGCAGGTACAGCACAGAGGGAATGTGTGCTAATACACGGGTACAGGGTAGAGGGGAACACATGTGCTAATACACCGAGCAGGTACAGCGCAGAGGGAACGCGTGCTAATACACGGGTACAGCGCAGAGGGAACACGTGATAATACACGGGTACAGGGTAGAGGGGAACACGTGTGCTAATACACCGAGCAGGTACAGCACAGAGGGAACGTGTGCTAATACACGGGTACAGCGCAGAGGGGAACACGTGTGCTAATACACGGGTACAGGGTAGAGGGGAACACGTGTGCTAATACACCGAGCAGGTACAGCACAGAGGGAATGTGTGCTAATACACGGGTACAGGGTAGAGGGGAACACATGTGCTAATACACCGAGCAGGTACAGCGCAGAGGGAACGCGTGCTAATACACGGGTACAGGGTAGAGGGGAACACGTGTGCTAATACACCGAGCAGGTACAGCACAGAGGGAATGTGTGCTAATACACGGGTACAGGGTAGAGGGGAACACATGTGCTAATACACCGAGCAGGTACAGCGCAGAGGGAACGCGTGCTAATACACGGGTACAGCGCAGAGGGAACACGTGCTAATACACGGGTACAGGGTAGAGGGGAACACGTGTGCTAATACACCGAGCAGGTACAGCACAGAGGGAACGTGTGCTAATACACGGGTACAGCGCAGAGGGGAACACGTGTGCTAATACACGGGTACAGGGTAGAGGGGAACAAGTGTGCTAATACACGGGTACAGGGTAGAGGGGAACACGTGTGCTAATACACGGGTACAGGGTAGAGGGGAACAAGTGCGCTAATACACGGGTACAGGGTAGAGGGGAACACGTGTGCTAATACACGGGTACAGGGTAGAGGGGAACACGTGTGATAATACGGGTACAGGGTAGAGGGGAACACGTGTTCTAATACACGGGTACAGGGTAGAGGGGAACACGTGCTAATACACGGGTACAGGGTAGAGGGGAACACGTGTGCTAATACACGGGTACAGGGTAGAGGGGAACACGTGTGCTAATACACGGGTACAGGGTAGAGGGGAACACGTGTGCTAATACACGGGTACAGGGTAGAGGGGAACACGTGTGCTAATACATGGGTACAGGGTAGAGGGGAACACGTGTGCTAATACACGGGTACAGGGTAGAGGGGAACACGTGCTAATACACGGGTACAGGGTAGAGGGGAACACGTGTGCTAATACACGGGTACAGGGTAGAGGGGAACATGTGTGCTAATACACGGGTACAGGGTAGAGGGGAACACGTGTGCTAATACATGGGTACAGGGTAGAGGGGAACACGTGTGCTAATACACGGGTACGCGGTAGAAGGGAACACGTGTGCTAATGCACGGGTACAGGGTAGAGGGGAACACGTGTGTTAATACACCGGTACAGAGTAGGACTCATCTTCCTTCCATTTCCTTCCCCTTTTCTCTGGGATATGCCGACTCGTGACGAGGTACAGCTAAGAAGCTGTTGACAATTACGCTAGATGGCCACTCCTCAGACATAAATTTACATGAATGCATTTTCCACCCTGAAGCAGTGAATAGCAATCCTGGAGCTGTGATTAAAGTCATTTCCCACCTTCCCCCCCCCCGCAATCCCATTTCCAACTCGGGCACCAAGAACTGTTGTTTCCACAAAGACGGGCAGTTAGAAATATGCTTGAACCTTATTACTTGTCTTCACACTGGACAGTGTCACTTTTATATAATGAATATTTTCCTATGAATAGTTGGAGAGTTTATGGTTCAACAATAGCACAGGGGGAAGGTGTCCTGCTCCAACACACCCAGGTGACTAGCATCATTCACAAAAATAGTATTAAAATAGCCATCTTCAGGGTGGTGGTGAAAGAGAGAAGAGTGGGATAGCTCTTTGAAAGAACCAGCATGGACACACGGTCCTAAATGGCTTCATTCATGACGCTGGGGTTCGATACAAAGGGGACTTTGCTCTTGTCCGGACAGATTGGTCTAATTCTATATTCCAATAAATAGCTTTCCACCTTTCTGAACAGATCCTGACATTTCATTCAGTGATGTGCTTTGTCAGTCAGGGAGTACGAGCAGATCCCGGGATTTTATTCACTGATGCACTGGTGCTTGAATTACAGGCAGGCTCTGAGTTGAACACAAGACTGCAAGGCCTTGAGGCAGAGAAGGACAGCCTGAGGAAGACCGTGGCTGAGAAGGAGGCTGAAGCGTACTCGCTGAAGAACGCGATTCAGGAGAAGGAGACGGCCATGCGCACTGAGAAGGACAAAGCCTCGCGGGAGCTGGAGGAACTCCAGGGAAAGTTTATGGAGAAGGTCAGGGTCTTTAAATTATCACTCTGAGTTTTGGCTGCCTGCTTGGTGATTATAGAGTTCCTAGCTGTCACTCTGCAGTATTAGCTCTGTCACAGAATCAGAAGCTTTATAGGTTCAGTCGTCCCATGTGGGTGCAAATTCGAACCTGACTATGCAGGACTATGAGAAAGCTGCTCTGTCTGAGGTAAAATCTTTAGGTGAAGCTTCGAGCTGAGGCACGCCCTTCCCTCTCTGATAGACGTAACATCCCAGGGGCCAATTCAGAAAAGCGCAGGGATCCTGGCTATTTATCCACTAACCAACATTACTGAATTCCCTTTAACCTTACCATTGCTATTTGTAGTTTCAATGCATTACAACACTATAGCACCATTTGTGATAGGAAGTGCAAGTGTCTGTGGGAAGAGCAGACGTGTAAACATCTCAGACGGGTTCCACTGGAAGAACGGCCTTTAAAAGAGATGATGAAGCAGCTTTGTGGAAGACAGTGTACAGCAGAGGTTCCCAACTTGGGGTCCACAGACCCCTTGGTTAACGTTAGGGATTCGTGGCATAAAAACGGTTGGGAACTGCGGGTGTAGAGTGATATGGATGATGTGCTGATATGGTGACACAAAAGAGAGCTACTGAGAAAAATGGGAATTGTCGAGGTATTAAGACAGGAGAAGGAGGTTGAGAGGGATTATAAATCAGCCATGATAGAATGGCGGAGCGGACTTGATAGCCTGAATGGCCTAATTCTGCTCCTATGCCGTGTGGTCTAAGGCAGAGGGCAGGAAAACTGTATTTCCTTCCCTCCAGTAATTGCTGAGCATCAAACAGCTGTGTGACGTCGTTTGATTTGTATTTCAGACAAACCGAGAGCAGCAGCTTCAGCAGAAACTTCTGGACGAGCAGTTCCACATGGTCCAGGGCACTGTGAGGGAAGCTGAGAGCATCATTCAAGACGCTATTGCAAAACTCGATGATCCGCTGCACATCCGATGCACCAGTTCACCAGGTGGGGTCATGCCCTGGGGGCACACCATGCAAGAATGCAATATAATGATCTGAAGCAGCTTGTGATAAAAGTTGTTCAGGAATATACTTTACAAACTATGACAAGAATCATATCAAGAGGTGGTGCTGTGCTCTAACCGTGGGCACTCGATCAATAGTTGAATAGTTCCATTTACTATCAGAGAACGTATACAATATACAACCTGAAATTCTTGTTTTTCACACACATCCACGAAAACGGAAGCAGATCCCAAAGAATGAGTGACAGTAAAAACGATAGAACCCCAAAGTCCCCCCACTCCTCCCTCCCACGCACAAGCAGCAGCAAGCATTGACCTTCCCCCACTTACAACAGCAAAAAGCATCAGCACGTACCACCTACCAAGTAAGCAATAGCCAAGCCCCCAAGAGAGAGACTGTCATCTGCAGTATAGCAAGAACAATTCAACATACCACAGGCTCTCTCCCTCCCTAATAAAGGGGCAATGATTATGGCTCATTCCTCTTCCCAACACTTATAATGATACTCCTGCACCTTTATAAATGTTTCCATATTCTTCAAAGAACCAATTTCCACCTTTCCCTTTTTATCTTCTACCCCACCACATGCCACTCTAATTTTCCGGATTAACATTAAAGGTATATAATATAGTTCTGTCCTGCATTGGGTTACTGCCCCATATTCTAATAAGCAGCTTGTTGCCCAAGTAACAATTGAAGCGCGGTAGCGCACTGGCTATTGAAGGAAGCTTGCTCTCCACTTTGCAATTAGAAATCTGCTCTGGAGATGCATCGGGGATAACGTTGGGAGAAGCAGCTGTGCCTTCCTCTGTCGGCAATGTTTGCTGTCCGAGTTTACGGTCACTATCTGCAGGTACAGCAAAGTACAGCGTTAAACCCGCGTTGAGTGCCCTTCGGGATTTTGTGATAGCAATGTGCAGGCTGGTATTGTATGAAGGTGGGACTGCCCCAGGACATGTCTTGTTTGCACTTTAAAGGGAAGAAATTATTTTTCCGTCTCTTGTAGATTACCTTATCAACAGGGCAGAGGCAGCACTGGAGTCAGTGAACTTGATGCAGCAAGGACACTCCCGGTACACAAAGAACATGGCAGGTACTGTCACCTCCGTCTCAATCACACATGGCCACATTTTATTCAGTGGCTACTCTGAAAGCTGAGCTCACCTTTGATGTAAAGGTGAATTACTAACTCTTAAGTATTTTCCTCCTTCTCTGGGATTTTCCTATCAGCTTATGGTCTGTGTAAGTGCCGGTTTCCAACTGTTCATTGGTACTATTTGGTTTGCTTGAGCTTAAAATGCTATGAAAGGCTTGTGGAGACTACAAACTGTGCTATTATGTTGAACTTTGCCACGTGAAGATTCACAGGATGTTTATCCTATCATCATCATTATGTACCGTGTCGTGGGCAATCATGGTCCATGACTGTAATTGTTCTTGGCAAATTTTTCTACAGATGTGGCTTTGCCATTGCCTTCTTCTGGGCAGTGTCTTTACCGGACAGGTGGCCCCAGCCATTATCAGTACTCTTCAGAGCTTGTCTGCCTGGTGTCAGTGGTCCAGGATTTGTGATGTGCACCAGCTGCTCATCCACCACCTATCCCCATGGCTTCACATGACCCTGATCGGGGGGTTCTAAGCAGCTGCTATATACCTTACCCAAGGTGAACTGCAGGCCAGCAAGGGAAAGAGCACCTTACCTCTCCTTTGGTAGAGGAATCTCCACTCCCTACCACTTGCCCTATAGCAGTTTCTTACTCAGGTTGTAAAATCAAGTCACAGATTGTGTGACCTTGAACACTGACAATGTCAAGGCCAACTTTACAAAGGTCTTCAGCTGATGAATGTGCAGAGGGTTATTGGACTTGAGGTTCAGTTGCTTCTTACATCCATGGTTATTGGGACCTGTTGTAACATCACAGTTCACTGTGATGTGGAAACACTTAAGTGTGCAGATGTGAAATAATAAAGGCTTGTGAATGTGCTGTGCAGGGCACTTGTCAGTATCCGCAGGGCAGGGTGCAAATAGTTGGAGCCTGTCTAAAAGAATAGAGCAACAATCAGGGAAGATTTTAATCTGTAGATTAGAGAAGTCAGATGGATAATGAGGTCTCAGAATAGCACATGAGTTGCCTCTGCTTCCTGAGGTGACTGAGGTCCTTTGGAGTACGCAGGCCTTTCCTTCACATGTTCTCCTAGTCTGTTGTTGCCAGTACAATCTTCGATGCGGTGGTATGCTGGGGCAATGGCATCAGCAATGTCACTATCACCCTGCATTTGTGCTAAGCAAGTGGTTGGAGCTGTGGGCTGACAAGTTCTTATCCTGATGGACTTCATTCCTGGATTTTAGAGAAAGTAATGGATGAGATGATTTCAACTTTCCACAATTCCATGGATTTGAGGAAGGTTCAATTACATTGAAAAATATCAAATGCAGCTTCTATTTTTAAGAAGAATATAGGAGTTACATTTAACAACTTGTTATAAAGATGATGTTAGAAGGAGTTATTAAGGCCATTGTGGTGGGGCACTTAGAAAACTCCAAGAACTTAGAAAGCACTTAGGAAGTTAATCAGGCAAAGTCAAAAAGGAAATCAAGCTCCATTAAATTGGCTAGCATAACAAAGTAACATAATCTAGACAGATTTCTGAAACGTTTTTGTTTAGGTATTGCATCAAAAGTCGTTGCAGAGACTAAGAGCTAAAAGTGTGGGAGTTAACATGTGACTATGGATCTGATGTACCTGGTTAGTCAAGTCAATTGGGTCGTCTTCTACTGGCAAGATGTAATGAGTGTTAAGGATCTCTGCTGGGGCCTCAGTATTTGTATGAAAGGTACCAGAGTTAAAATTGCTATCTTTCTATTTTCTGAAAATTTAGCAAAGTAAATTGTGAAGATAACATAAGAAACAATGATTGGCCAATTGTAACTTAATGTGGAAAATTGGGAATCTTAGCAGGGGAAAAGAAACATGGTATTGAAATGATGAGTTTGCAGAACTTTGAGATGCTGAAAGATCTGAGTGTCCAGTGTACAATTTGTAAATGCAGGTGCTACAAGTAGTTATGAAGACTAACAAAAGACAACTGTCAAAAGAATTGAATACAAATGAAGGACATGTCTCATTTATATAGGGGATCGTTGAGACCAATTCTGGAGTATTCTATATTTAAGGCAGGGTCTTAATGCATTGCAACTGTTCAGGAAAAGATTATTGGACTGGAATGGGTAGGTTGTCTTATGAGGGAAAGTTGGACAAGCCTTTGATTAGGAGATGATTTAAAAATAAACACCTGCGGTGGGCTACACAGCCCATGATTCCTTTTGTAGGAGAATCTAGAACTTGGAGTCACAGATTAAAAACGAGTTCCACCTTCTAGACACTGATGAAAGTTTTTATCTTGAATGTCATTAGTGTTTAGGAAATTTCCACAAAGGGCAATGGTGGCAGAATTCTTGAACATTTGTAAGACAGGGGTAGAGTAGGTAGATATGTGATAGTCAAAGTGGCAAAAGGACAGATGGGAATACAGGGTTGATCATGATCTTACATGGATTGAGGGGCCAAGTGGCTTTCTCCACTCCTTGTTTGTGTGTTTAAATGAGTTAAGTCAGGATTAGCATGCCTTAGTGCCAAACTCAGTGACTTAGGAGCCTGAACTTATTAAGACCTCACTTGGTGTCATATCAGTATCAAAAAGACCTTAATTGGGGTTAATAAAATAGTTGTTAAAGATCATGTTGTGGGTGTTGAGGAGGCTCGTCTTAAGTGTTCTGCACAAAAATCCTTTAGAAAGTATTGTGAAAATCATTTTATAAGATGTGCATTTTGCCCTTAATTTGCTGATTCTCTTTATTCTGCGTGTTCAATGAATTATTTCCTTCAGTTTGACACTCTTCCATTGGTTCCCACAGATGCTAGCAGCCTCTTGCAGGCATTGACCAGGTTTGCACATTTGACTGCGGACACCATAGTAAATGGCGGCGCCACCTCACATCTGGCACCAACTGACCATGCTGACAGTGAGTATTGAGTGTTTCTGAAGACCCTGGAAAAGATGTTTAACTTAAACACTTAACAGCAGTCCCAGCATACCGTTCAGCATCAGAGCTTAGACTGCAGGCGAAATACGTAACATTTCCTGGGGTCTGTCTCGACGAAGCTCGGTAGGTGCTAGAGCTGCTTCTCTGAAGTTTAGTTGTACACTTGCTGCTGGACTGCAGATGCTGCAATCTGGAGCAACACACAAAGTGCTGCAGGAACTCTGAGAACCAGGCAGGCAGCATCTTTGGATGCTTTGAGTCCAGACGTAAGGTCTAGGCCTGAATTATCAACTCAAAGTTCAAATTAAATTTTTCAATCGAAGTACACATGTCACCATATTCAACCCTGAGATTCATTTTCCTGTGGGTCTGTAATGATGCAGCTCTACAAAACTCTAGTTAGGCCACACTTGGAGTACTGTGTCCAGTTCTGGTCGCCTCAGTGTAGGAAGGATGTGGAAGCATTGGAAAGGGTACAGAGGAGATTTACCAGGATGCTGCCTGGTTTAGAGAGAATGGATTATGATCAGAGATTAAGGGAGCTAGGGCTTTACTCTTTGGAGAGGAGGAGGATGAGAGGAGATGATAGAGGTGTATAAGATATTAAGAGGAATAGACAGAGTGGACAGCCAGCGCCTCTTCCCCAGGGCACCACTGTTCAATACAAGAGGACATGGCTTTAAGGTAAGGGGAGGGAAGTTCAAGGGGGATATTAGAGGAAGGTTTTTCACTCAGAGTGTGGTTGGTGCGTGGAATGCACTGCCTGAGTCAGTGGTGGAGGCAGATACACTAGTGAAGTTTAAGAGACTACTAGACAGGTATATGGAGGAATTTAAGGTGGGGGGTTATATGGGAGGCAGGGTTTGAGGGTCAGCACAACATTGTGTGCCGAAGGCCTCTAATGTACTGTACTATTCTATGTTCTATACTCACCAAATCTATAGAATAGTAACTATAACAGGATCAATGAAAGATCAACCAGAGTGCAGAAGACAACAAATTATGCAAATGCAAATATAAATAAATAGCAATAAATAATGAGAACATAAGATAAAGACTCCTTAAAGTGAGATCATTGATTGGTGGAAACTCATTTCCTTCCACTGATACTGCCTGATCTGCAGGGTTCTTCCAGCATTCTGTGTGTTACTAAGAATAGTACTGGTTTAATAATGAAGCATCAGTTCGCTAGAACTAGGATGTACAGGATGCAGTCACTGTGGGAATATTGTTCCAAAGTAATCACTTTCCAGGGGTCTTCCCTGGGGAACGTTGGAGCCTGTTAAAATGATTTTCAGGTTGTTTTCATAAAAATGTTTTTCCAACCCCACAGGACTAACAGACAGCTGCAGAGAGTGTGGGAAGGAGAGCCTATGCTATTTGGGTCACTTGAAGGATAAGCAGACAGTTGCGCATGCAGACCCTGTAGCTGTTCGGAGAGTGATTCAGAAAATCCTTGACCTTGGGCAGGTATGACTTTCAACTGACCAGGCACATTCTTAAGTGATCTTAGGAAAGCCCAAATCTGGATGTATGCGAACTCCCAAGAGATTTGATCATTTTCCACATGAAAAGCTGCAAAATTCAATTCATTGCACTGGGGATGCGGTATGAACTTTAAGGAGGAGCACTGATTTCTTTGCAAGGTGAAGATCCAGCTGTTCACTCAATGAAAGATCATTGATGCGTATCAAGGAGTTCCATTTTTACCATTCTGGAGGTGGGACTCTCTGACTCCATGAGTTGGCAGTGCCGAGTCCCTATGCTATTGATTGAAATTTGTAATTGCAGTGGGAATGTCAGCAGATAGTCTGGTACTCTGGCTGCTCCAGTGGTCAGGGAGGTCCATAAGGAACATACGACTTGGAGCAACAGCAGGACCACTGCCTCACCTTGATTCATCTGCCCTCCAGAGTTCCATTATATATTGTTCTCGCTCTATCTCACACACACAGACATGCAACTCTATCCAGGCGATTATGGAGCAGCTGGAAGCCTTCTGGATTCTGCTTTCAGCTTGCAAAACAGCAACTGAACCCTCTACCTTGGAAATAAATTAATATTCCTCCTTGAAATTTGTGCTAAATCCTCAGTAAACTGCTTCTGTTTTAAACTGGATTTGTCACTGAATCCCATTAGAGTTTAGACTGTAGAGCTCTTCAATCTGCGGAGGATTGTATGTATTGCTGCTTTTGAACCTGGTCAGAATCTGACTTGGGGTCAGTGCTTTACAAGAATAAAACATAAGTTTCAACAGTTCAGAAAGGAAAAACGGCTGGTTAACTGAATCCTGAAAGCCCTGGAAACATTGGAGCGACTTATAAAGTGTTGGAGGAACTCGGGATGTTAGGCAGCATATATGGAGGGAAGTAGTCGGTCAACGTTTCAGATCAAGACACTTCATGGGTCTTGGTCTGAAATGCCAAATGCTCATTTCCTTCCATTGATGACATCTCTCCTGCGGTGTTCCTGCAGCATTTCCATCCTCCGGCATCTCCAGCCCTAGAAATACTGCGGTTTTGTCCAGGAGGATAAATGCCAATTACAATTTATATCTGGACAAATACATTCGCTTTTATTGTTAAATGGTGGCTTTGAGAAAACAGGAATTCGTATGGTATTAAGCAACCTGCAGTAGATGTTTTCAACCTTTAAAACTGTAGCTGGAGTAGAGACTTTAATTATATTTTTCCCTCAGGAACTGAGGCCCAAGAGCATTGACATCAGACAGGAAGAGCTTGGTGACATGGTGGATAAAGAGATGGCAGCAACATCAGCAGCCATTGATGATGCAGTAAAGAGAATTGAGGTAGGATAGAGTTGACCTTTTGTAGAAAGCAAAAGGTCATTGTAAGTTTCCCTAAGTTTGTGCAATATCATTATGACTAAAATGATTTACACTTTCCTGAGTTCATATTCTTACTATCAGATGACTAATCAGTTTTATTACAGAGTAATATCTCTTAAGATGTCCCTATAAATTTTTCTGGGCAATTTCCTGTAGGTTGTTACTTCCAGCTTGATCTAATCCCAGGTAGGGAGAGCAAGCAACTTCTCTGCACGTTCTAAAACGTGTTGCTACTAGTGATATCAGTTGTGTTCCTGTGCACTTCAGCCAAATACTGATTGGAAGCAACCAAACACTACTTAATTACTGTTTTTAAGTAGTTATTAGGTGAGGGGGAGTGCTATATTTCAGTTGTAAGGACTAGTAGATCATGTGTTGCTTACGGTGATCATGTTTCAGTATGGATTATGGCACATGAATGTAGTTGGATCTCGATAGTCATTTAGCAATGCACTTTTTGTATGAAAGGCATTTAAAATGTACCTTGTTATCAAATGAACAAAATTCAGATATAGATCTTAAGCTTGTTCTATTTCATGGCAAATGTGATTGGCGTTCTTAATGGTTTAAAAAATTCCAGCTGGGAAGTGTTCACCCACCGTGCGCTTAAAGATCTTAAGAGTTCTTGCCTTCTGGAGTGTGGAGCTCTCCAGTACATTCTGAGTCTCTGGTCAAGATTTGAAAGCATTCAATGTTCCACCTTGCAGGAAATGATGAAGCAAGCCAGACAAGGAAGCTCTGGGATTAAACTTGAAGTTAATGAAAGGTTTGTGAATCTCTACCATCACGCACAGAACTCTGTTTACTTAAAAACTGATAATGTTTTTGCCACTGTACACTGAGGTTTTCCTGTTATCTTTGTTTCAGAATTCTAAACTCTTGCACCAGTCTCATGAAGGTAGGAACTGTGCATTGGGTCTTCTGGCATTAATCAGTTTATCAGACAGAAAATCCAGCTGTACTTTTGACACTGTTTAATTGAACAAATTCTCTGCTTTCTGCATGTAAAAAAGAACCTCAGTACACTTCACTGAAGAGCTGTTGGTTCATTTAAACAAATGTTGTCTACAGCAGACTGCTTTGTTGGACTAGTGACCTTTGAATCTAGAATTCATGGTTGTCTCATCAGAAAACAATTCTTACTGATTTAAATCTGCGTTTCATTTCCTCCTTTTCAGGCAATAAGGCAATTGGTGGTGGCCTCCACAAGCCTGCAGAAGGAGATTGTGGAAAGTGGCAGGGTAAGCATAAAAGTCATTGTCCAATCCAATAGAGAGGAACACCAGCATCTCACTACCGCTTCTTGTGACCATGATTGAAGTCACCACAGGGACACTGAAGCTGGTGATAATAGAAATCTTTATTTATCCCAACAAGCAAGCTCATGACCACCATTTTCCTAACCATAATCTCTTAGTCTGTGGGATAGTGTGTACTCTTAACTTCAACTTACTGCTTGCAATGTACATTGAGAACTGAAGACTTTTCTTTGAATTAGTATCTGCTATATTTACATAACTCCAGAAAACTCCCTACGTATGCCTGTGATGGTTTTGAAGTAGATGGTTGGAAACATTAGTTGTTGATTTATTGACTTCATGGTTTTGTTTTAAAATTATGACTTCTTAGTTTGTTTCTGCAATTTAGGACAATCATAACCTAGGCACCCAGAATGTCAACTGTCCATTTCTCTCCATAGATATTATCTGACCTGCTGAGTTCCACCAGTAAGTAGCACAGGTGTTGCTCCAGATTCCAGCATTTTCACTCCCTTGTTTCCATTCCATTGGCCTTCCCCACTCAAACCCAGGAGGATGGACGCTCCCTCCAGCACTTACTAGTTTGGAGGGATTGGAGTGCAAAATGATCTGAAGCCAATTCAAGGAAATCACCCGAGCGTTTTAATATTGTACAAAGCCTTTTGACATGCATGCAGATGATGATTTTTGGACTCGGTTAATGAAGAAATAACTCATTTACAGGGGGCAGCAACTCCAAAAGAATTCTATGCAAAGAACTCTCGCTGGACAGAGGGCCTAATCTCTGCCTCCAAAGCTGTTGGATGGGGTGCCACACAGTTGGTGTAAGTACTGGCTGCAACCACTGGGTAGTTGCTTTCTTGTTCTTTGTGCTACTGTGGCAATAAAAGGGAAGACATTTAGTCCCTGTATCATAAGTAATGGAGAAAATACCTACATCTAATAGCGAGGGTAGTATTAGATGGAAAGGTGTTAGAAAATAGAAAGGCATGATGTATTTCATGGACCACGTAACAAATAATGACATTGAGGCACTGTATAAACTGTCCATCTCAGGCACCAAGTAAACTTCTGCTCCCTGTATCATAGGAGTCCGTTTGAATCTTATTCTGTATCCTGATGTATGGGTTCAGATCACCTTCCCCTCCCCCCCCCCCCCACCCACCACAACCCTTCCTCCTAGAACCCAACTTACTTTAAACCCACTGTTGGAATATATCCCAAGGCTCGAGATTGAGCTGAGGTGGAGCTGTCAGGAAACAAGGAACTTTATAAAATTCATTTCTGCTCTCATGAGAAAAGCTGCTGCAGGGGATTGCACAGGGCAAAATCCTATGCGACGGGTTCTTTTGAGAAACTGTTCGTGGAGGAAATTCTATGATTTAATGTTTAGCTGTTTCACAGGCTCACTTGTTTCTGGGAAATAACATCCGGGAAAGGTAGGCTATTTTGTTAAGTAACTAAGCTCACAGCCTTCCTTCAGGCTTTCTCCACGAAACCTTCAATAAACATTCCTAGCCAACCTGTAGGAACCTTAAATTGAGCTCAGGTTAGTTGTTCTACATACCCACCTGTCCAGCATTAACTAGCAGTATTGCTGGATGTGCTTTCCTTCAGCTCCTATCCTATTCCTTGTTGAACTAAAGCAAGCAGGAGCAGACCGTTTGGACTGGACCTTTGTCAGCTTTACTGTCCATCTTGGTAATAGCTGATCTACCACACCAAATCTCCATAGTCCTCAAATCACCTAGTATCCAGAAACACAAATGAATTCAGCTAGGTCCCTACAGCCCTCCAGCGAAGCAAGATGAATGAAGCTTTTTCCATCTTCAGGCCAAATAAGCTGCCCGTACATAGCGAGTCCTGACATTAAACAGCTCAGAGGAGCAACGTCCTTCTATATTCACACACACCCTGTGAAGTTCATACACTGAAAGATCACAAGCCTAGCCCACTCAATCACGTGGGCTGAACCCACCAGTCTGGTGGGTCTTTTCTAGAAAGGAGACCAAAACCACATACCACTCAGTCTTACCGAGCCCCTGCATTCAGGATTATAAAAGAAACACTAAGTTATCATTTTGTGTATTAGCTAGCTGATAAAACTGTAACAGGTTGACAAATAAACAAGCCTTTTCCCTTTGCCAGGGTACGTAACCATCCTTCCTCACTGTAGCAGCTAACTGGGCATGCTGCAATTTTCTTCCACACTTTCAGTAATCAGATTTTGGGGCAAGCAGAGGGCTGAACCCAGGACCGAGGAGATGAAATGATCTATAAGGAATGTTTTTGTGTTTTTTTTTTGGGGTGGGGGAAATCCAGAGATTCAGCTGACAAAGTTGTGCTCAAGACCGGGAAGTACGAGGAGTTGATTGTTTGCTCGCACGAAGTCGCAGCCAGCACAGCGCAGCTTGTAGCTGCATCAAAGGTGAGGAGACTCTTAATAACACCAGCTTAACCGTGCAAGAGAAAACGAGGGAAGGGGGTAGATGGAGAAGTCAGTACAACTGAAAGGAGGAATAGGGAAACGGGTACACCTCTTTTTCCCCTTATTAGGGAAGAGAGAGCGCCTGTGTTAAGTGGAATTATCAGGTGAACAAGTGGTCTTTGGGTTCTGCAAGTCAGTGCCTTTATTGTTGCATTTGAGTGCTTGGTGGAGGGCGCCAATACTTTTATGGTAGTGGGGGTGGGGAGGTTTGTTGCCTTGTTGCTGCTTGTGTGTTGGAGGGGGAATTGAGGGGAGGGCTTTTGGAGTTCTAATGTTGTACCTGTCATTCACTCTTTGGGGCACTCCTCTGCATGGATGTCTGAAAAGAAATTCAGGATGTATATTGTATACATTTCTCTGACCTTAAATGCACCTGTTGAAACCTATTGATCACCCCCTCACAGAAGACAAAACAGCTTGAAGGGAACATCTCAAGTACAATGATGGATCAGACAGATAGCAGTGACAGTGTATCCTGCTGAAGTGGGTTTCATGTTGTTTATCTGCACTCTAACCCAGCACATCTCCTGACACTAGAACAGCTCCATTCCTTTCCCCTCTCCAAACTTCTGCTGCACTCCGGACCCACTCTACTGTTCCCGTTTAAAATGACCCCAGCAGATACAGGCAGCCTCAGCGACGTTTACCCGCTCAAATCGTGAACTTCTCTGTTTAGGTGAAAGCAGGCCGGAACAGCAGGAACCTGTCCCAATTGCAACAAGCCTCCAGGCACGTAAATGAGATGGCTGCTAATGTGGTTGCATCAACAAAATCTGGACAGGAACAGATTGAAGATAAAGGTAACCAGACCCCACGGGGTTAACAGGGTTTGTCAGCAGTTTGATACTTGTATTGTTCACTTGTTTGCTTTTGAGTACTGAGGTTACTGTTCCACCATTTTCCAGATACTATGGATTTTTCTGGAATGTCAAGGATTAAACTTAAAAAGCAGGAGATTGAAACACAGGTAAAATTATTGCTTTCAATATTTGCCAGTTAAAACAACTAAGTGTTATACCCATTAGAGACAGCATTTATGATGGAATAGTCTTTTTTGTTCAGCATAGTTATTGTATATTTAGTTACAGTAAGCTCAATTCAGATTCAGTGTGTCATTTAGAAACCACAAATGCAATGCAGTTAAAAAATGAGACCACGTTCCTCCAGAATGATATCACAAAAGCACATGACAAAACAGACTACACCAGAAAATCCACATAACGTTTGGCAATCCCCAATCCAGCATCCGGAGAGGCTGCTGCGTATTAATATTGCACTACCATCTTAGCGCGTTCCCCGGGAAGGAGCTCCAAAACCACCAAACAAGACCAAAAATTAAAGCTACAAGACCTGCACAAAACCACATAGTTACAACAGTGCAAACAATAGCATAATTGATAAAAAGAACAGACCATGGGCACAGTAAAAATTGTGCTCCATTCTAAGGGACTTTCTACCTAGAGCTGTGCTGGAGTGCAACACAGGGTCAGCTTTCTTCCTTGCATGGAAATGACTTGGGAGACAAAAGTCTAATACTCTCAAATTAAGAGCTGATTTTATAGACTTGTACAAAAGTTCTTGAAGGCAAATTTGAAAGGATGATTCTATGGTTTGAAAGGCTGCAAGGGGAAGTAACTTTTAAAGGATTAGCTATTCACAGTTTAAGGCATATGTGCATGCACACACACAAGTGAATCTATGAAATCTTCTACTTGAACTGTGGAAGCTCTGTCCCTTCTTACTTTCAAGGCATATTTCTCAAAAAAAAAATCAAGGGCATCAGATATAGGGCTGGTGACGGAGTATAAAGCCTGATTTCTTGTATATCAACTGCTTTGTTTAGGTGAAAGTTTTGGAGCTGGAAAACAAACTGGAGCAGGAGAGGATGAAGCTTGGAGATCTCCGGAAGAAACATTATGAGCTGGGAGGAATGCACGATGAACTATTAGAAGACGAGAAGCTACCTCCGAAACCTGAAATTTCAAAGAAACCGCCAGTGTCCCAAAAACCAACCATCCCGCCCAAGAAAGATCCCCAGGCAAGTCTAATCTCATCCAATGTATACTGCAACCGGTAATTGAGGCCAGCGGTGTTGTAGCATCCACACTAGACTTTGAGGCAAGTAATACCGAGTTCAAATCCAGCTAGCTGCTTGCATACTTATCATCAGTGCCTGGTTGAGCACCGAGCTAGCAACTCAGCCTCGTTTAAAATGCTAAGGAAACAGCAAAAGTTTGTCCCCCGATGAGCCACAAGGTGCGGAGAGGAACAACAAACTGGTAATTGATAACAGAGGAGTGACCAATGGAGTCCAAGGATCTAGACCAGGGGTTCGCAACCTTTTTTTAAAAAATGGCGTGGAGCCTTACCATTAACTGAGGGGCTGTAGACCCCTGATCTAGACCAAGAATTAAGTTGTTAACCTGGCTTCTTTAGGATGTGCCCGACTCTGGCAAGAAGTTGAGTTGTAAACACTGAATCTCAGAATTTATTATCACCGGCATACGTCGTGAAATTTGGTAACTTAGCAGCGATACATGATAAGTATAGAAATAAATGAATTGCAATAAGTGCATATTTATATTAAAAAGTGCAAAACCAGAAATAATGAAAAAGTGAAGTGGTGTTCATTGGTTCAATGTCCATTTAGAAATCAGATGGCGGGGGGAGTAACTGTTCCTGAATCTCTGAATGTCCTGGGTGATCTAGTTGCTAAAAGTGTAGAATAAAATGGAAGGCAGTTTTTAAAATTGTAAAAAAAAAATCTGCATCCCCTGTATTTAAAGCTTAATATGGGTTACTTCTGACTCTACCTATTCAATATTTTGCAGTTAAAAGTATCTGAACCAAACTACATTTCTCATTTACGGAACTCTCAATAAACGTGGTGGCTGCAGTATGCTGGACCAGAGAACAAGTCGCTCTGCATTCTTTACAAGTCAAGCCCATCAGATGGCAGTGCTACATTCCATAAACTTGCTCATTTCACTCTTTCAATGTGCCCCCTATGAATTAATGAAAAGCAGAACTGTAGGAGCTAAGTTCATACATTAATATGCATGTTTTGAAATTGGTCAAGCAAGATGAAATGGGGGGGGGAGGGGGGATCCATGGTTGAAATAACCATTCATTTTAACCTTTTGCAATCAGTCCTTCAAGAATCAGACTTTTTTGTTAGAAAGATTAATTAGGTGCACTGTACATTTGCTACTGGGCTAGAATATTTGTTTAGTTGCTGGCAAGCACTGGCAACCTTAAGTAAAGATTCAGTAGCTTCAAAAGCTTTGTACATAATTTTAACTCAATTTCTGGGAAATCTAAAGTATTTTATATGTACATGGAAATTTTAACAGGTGTGGTGTATTTATTAGCAATAGAAAATTTTGCCTATGAACATTGTCTTCAGCTGTATTGAATTTTGAGAACTGAATTTTAATGTAAAATTTGAAATAAACTGAGTACATGTATTGTTTTTGTACATCAGATGTAAACAAAGATTCAAAAAGTCAAAGAAATCTTGTGTCCATAAGAATGTATTACTGTTACATACATTTAAGATTTATATTGGTTTTTAAACTTCGATAACTAACTTATGCCTCCCACCCTCCCTCCTGTCTGTGAAGTAAATTAAGTATAGGCCAATTTATAGAGCAGGTAAATAAATCAGTCCAACTCTCCATTTGCCTCAAGGGGTGTTGCTATTTTCTCCCTCCCTGTAGTGCAAAGAGATGGGGCTAGAGCTTTATATTTGCACGTGACTCAGAAATAAACAATGGTGGCTGCGTTCTAATACTTATTTCACTCAAGTTGCACTGAATGCCCCCAAGCCTTGGGTGGACAGAAGAACAATGGGGGGGGGGGTGGAAGAGAGAAAGAGGGGAAAAAATACTATTCAGATGAAGGAATTGTTCTCTTCCAGTTTCTGTGGAGTTGTGGAACTTGTTTTTTGATTGCACTAATCTCTTTCTTTAGCTAAGGCTTCTCCACTGCTATATTTTTTAGGACTCTCAACCATATCTATTTCTTGTATTTTCCCTCAACCCTCTTCAGCTTGAACAAAGGGTATTTATTCCCTTCTCACTGCTCTCATTCCTACTATTCATTTTGCCCACTGTTGCTGCAGCCTGAGCAAGAGATTCAGCATTTTCTGTTGCTCACTCTAATATTTATACATCTCCTTGACCTCATCTATTGTGGCTCTTGTTATCCAAATGATTTTCAAATTAATCCTTGTTCACAGTTATTCAAAGAACCACCAAGATTTAAGCATCTCAAAGTCTGCCACCTTGAATACGTCACTGGAAAAGGAGGCAAAGACCATCATACCTTAATGAACCAAGCACTAAACACCTTGACCCATTCTCAACTAAGCTTTTGGTGTTCTATCACAAATTGAAGGGCCTGGAGCTCTTGCATCTCTGAAAAGGTGTTAATTTCATATTTATCAACTTTCGATTACTCTATCAAGTTAACTTTTTTTCCAGCTCTAGGTGTGGTTAGAATATATTGCAGAAGAAAAAAAAATTAAAGGTTACACAGCCCTGCCAATCATGAAGGACTTGCTGGACAATGGCAAATATACAAGTTTGAAACTGGATTCACACAACCACAGCAAATACATACTCTGGGCTCACTATATTCTAATCCTAATCAAATAATAGGCATTTCTAAACCTAAATGACGTTTCTCTGACCAGTACTTTAACCTGTCTTAAATATCTTATCCTGCTCCTTCACAGGATCAGTTCAGGAAGACTTTTGTCAGTCATCCAGCCAAAAATCACTAGGGTAAATTTTCAATACAAAACTATCTTTTTTAGCAAAAAAAATCATCTTTCTTTTATGTGGTGCAATATTGCTGTTGCATGTAGTTCCAATATAGATCTCTAAATAACTGTCAGAATAAGGAACGAGTTTCTAGCCTTGAGCAACACACACAAAAGACTGGAGGAACTCCGCAGGTCCATCTATGGAGAGGAATAAACAGTCAGCATTTATGCTGAGACGCTTCATCAGGACTGGAAAGGAATGGGGAAGAGCCAAAGTAAGGTCATAAATGAGAGAAGATCTGTAGATGCTGGAATTGTGAGCAACTCTCACACACAAAATGCTGGAGGAATCCAGCAGACCAGGCAGCATCTATGGGGGAAAAAAGTCCTACCAAAGGGTTTCAGCCTGAAACATCAGCTGTACTTTTTCTTTTCCCCATAGATGCTGCCAGCCCTGCCGAGTATGTGTGTTGTCAAAGTAAGGTGGTTGGGCTATGGGACAAACAAGGAGATACATGAAGCCAGGTGGGTGGAATGAAATAAAATGAGAAGTGACACGGGAAACTGATGGACAGGAGCTACAGGGAGGTAGTCACCCCTCAGTTACAGAAGGCAGATACCTGGGTGACTGCCAGGAGAGGGAAAGGAAATGGACAGCCAATGAAGAGTACCCCTTTGCCCATTTCCCTCAATAATAAGCATACCACTTTGGATACCGTTAAGGGGACAGCCTACAAAGGGGGGGGGGGGGTACTCTGGCACTATGGCTCAATAGGAAAGGTGGAGTGGGGGGGAGAAGAGAAGAGAACTGTATTAGTGATAGGGGATTCCATAGTTAGAGGAGTAGACATGAGATTCTGTGGACACAATAAAGACAGCCAAAAGGTATGTTGCTTCTTGGGTGCCAAGGATGTTTTGGATTGGGTTCAAGGCATTCTAAACAGGGAGGGTGAGCAGCCAGAAGCTTTGGTACATATTGGTACCAATGACATACAGTAGGTTGGAAAAGCGAGGAGGTCCTGAAGAAAGAATAAGGAGCTAGCTAGAAAGTTAAAAAGCAGGACCTCCTCCTTTGGATTGCTGCCTGTGCCATGCAACGGTGAGGGTAAGGATAGGATGATCTGGCAGATAAATGTGTGGCTGAGGAACTGGTGCAGTTTCAAATTGGGATCTCTTCTGGGGAAGGTACGATAAACTAAAGGGATGGGTTTCACATGAACCTGACGTGGACCAATATCCTTGCGGGCGGGTTGGTTGGAACTATTTGAGAGGGATTTGGCAGGGGGATGAGAAACTGAGTGATAGAACTGAGAATGGGGCAGTTGGTATAAAAGCAGAGTCAAGTGTGTAGTGAGACTGCTGGCAAGGAGAGGCAGATGATAGGGCAAAATTGCAGTTAGTGGGATGAATTGCAGTGTAGCAGGAGGACAGGATAAAAAAGGATGACATATACAGGACTTTGTTGTATTTGAATGCACGCAATATATGGAATAAGGTAGTTGATCTTTTAGTGCAGTTGGAGATCGAAAGAAATTATATCTTGGGCATTACTGAGTTATGGCTGAAAGAGGTTTATAGTTGGATGCTTAGTACCCAAGGATAAACATTGTATTGAAAGGACAGGCAGGAAGGCAGAGGGGGTGGGGTGGCTCTGTTGGTAAAAAAAATAACACTTAAATCAAGGAGATGACATAGGAGCAGAAAACGTAGAATCCTTGTGGGTAGAGTTCCTGAAATGTAAAGGTCAAAATACGCTAATGGGAGTTATGTACAGGCCTCCAAACAGTAGCCAGGATGTGGGCTACAAATTATGATGGCAGATAGAAAAGGCATACAAAAAGGGCAATGTTATGACAGTCAATGGGGGAACTTCAATATGCAAGCAGATTGGGAAAAATCAGGCTGGTGCTGACCTCATGAGAGAGGATGTGTAGAATGCCTACCAGATGGCTTTTTGGTTGAGCTCACTAGGGGAATGCACAATTCTGGATTGAATGTTGTGTAATGAACCGAATTTAATTAGGATGCTCAAGGTAAATGAACTCCTCGGAGGACGTGATCATAATATGATAGAATTCACCCTGAAATTTGAAAGGGAGAAGCTAAGGTCAAATGTATCCGTATTATAATGGTGTAAAGGGGATTACAGAGACATGAGAAAGGAGTTGACCAAAGTTGATTGGAAAGGGATATTGGCAGGGATGAAGGCAGAGCAGCTATGAATGGAGTTTCTGGGAGCAATTCGGAAGATGCAGGATAGATACATCTCAAAGATGAGGTATTCTAAATGGAAGGATGACAATCGTGGCAACTAAGAAAGTCATAATGAATGAAAAGATGAAATATAATGATAAACTAGCCAATAATATCAGAGGATACTAAGTTTTTTCTAACTTTTAATGAGTATAGAGAGGAGAGAGGAGATATTAGACCGCTGAAAAGTGACATTGGAGAGGTAGTAACGGGGAACAAGGAAATAGCAGATGAATAATATATTTCATCAGTCTTCACTGTGGAAGACACTAGCAGTATGACAGAAGCTTGAGAGAGTCAGGGGCAGAAGTGAATGCAGTTGCTGTTACAAGGGAGAAGGTGCTTGAGAAACTGAAAGTTCTAAAGGTAAATAAGTCACCCGGACCAAATGACTACAGACCAGGGCTCTGAAAGAGGTAGCTGAAGAGAATTGAGGCATTAGGAATGATCTTTCAAGAATCACTAGATCCTTGCATGAAGGATTGGAAAATTGCAAATGTCACTGCACTCTTCAAGAATTAAGGGAGGAGAAGAAAGGAAATTATAGGCCAGTTAGCTTAACCTTAGTGGCTGGGAAGATATTGGAATCAGTTGTTAAAGATGGTTTCAGGGCACTTGGAGTCACATGATAAAATAGGCCAAAGTTAGCTTGTTTTCCTTAAGGGAAAACCCTGCCTGATAAATGTGTTGGAAATCTTTGAGGAAATAATAAGCAGGATAGACAGAGAATTGGTGGATGTTATGAACTTGGATTTTCAGAAGGCCTTTGACAAGGTGCCAAACACGAGTCTGTTTAACAAGAGTCCATGGTATTACAGGAAAGATACTAGCATAGTTAGAGCATTGGCTGATTAGCAGAAGGCAAAAAATGGCCTTTTCTGATTGGCTGCTGGTAACTAGTGATGTTCCATAGGGATTGGTGTTGAGCCCACTTCTTTTAACATTGTATGTCAATGATTTGGATGATGTGACTGATGGCTTTGTGGCCAAGTTTGCAGCCAATATGAAGAAAGGTGGAGGGACAGGGAGTGTTGGTGAAGAAGGAAGGCTGCAGGAGGATTTACACTAGGGATTCCTAACCTGGAATCCGTGGACCCCTCGGTTAATGGCAGGAGTCCATAACATTAAAAAAAACATTGGGAATCCTTGATTTAGACAGATTGGAATGGGCAAGTGCCAGATGGAATACAAGAGGTGTATGATCATGTGCTATGGTAGAAGGAACACAAGTGTAATCTAATTTCTAAATGGGCAAAAAATTAAAAAAATCTGAGCAGCAAAGGGACTTGGGAGTCTCATGTAGGATTCCCTAAAGATTAATTTGCAGGTTGAGTCAGTTGTGAGGAAGGTAAATGTGATGTTAGCATTCATTTTGAGAGGACTAGAATATTAACTCAAGGATGTAATGTTGAGGCTTTACAAAGCACTGGTGAGGCCTCACTTGGAATATTGAGAGCAGTTTTGGGCCCCTTTTCTAAGAAAGGATATGCTGACATAGGAGAGGGTTCATATGATTCTGGGAATGAATGGCTCATCGCATGAGGAGTGTTTGACCTGGACCTGTACTTGCTGGAATTTAGAAGATTGGTGGTGGGGGGGGGGGGGGAGGAGGGAGTAGAAAGGGCAAGATCCTCATTGAAGCTGCTCAAACGTTGAAAGGCCTAGATAGAGTGGATGTGGAGGGGATGTTCCCCATTGTGGGAGAGTCTGGGACCAGAGGGCACAACCTCAGAATAGAGGGACATCCATATAGAATGGAGATGAGGAATTTCTCACGCCAGAGGGTGGCAACTCTGTGGAATTTGTTACCACTGGCAGTTGTGGAGACCAGGTCATTTGCGGGTATTTAAAGCAGAGTTGATAGATTCTTGATAAGTCAGGGCATGAAAGGGTTGAGAGGGAAATGGATCAGCCATGATCAAACGGCAGAGAAGACTCAAATGGGCCAAATGGCCCAAGTATGGTCCTATGTCTTACGGTCTTACCGAAAAGACAAAGGGCTGGAAAAGGAGCAATTTGAGAAAGGGCAGTAGGAGAGGCATGAAGGGGAAGGGATAGGCAGATGAGGAGAAGAGGCAAGAAGCTAAAGTGGGGAATTGAAGAAAAGGGAAAAATTAACAGATTAACAGAAGTTGGAGAAATTGATGTTCATGTCATCAGGTTGGTGGCTACCTGGACAGAACACGAGTTGTTGTTTCTTCAACTCGAAAGTGGCCTCATTGTGGCCGAAGAGGCGGCCATGGAGTGCAATTTCGGAATGGAAATGAGAACAGGAATTAATTCTACTAGAGCCAATAGCAGCTCCTAAATTCACCCATTTCCAGATCTGTTAACAGTGAATACAAATCTTTCAGAAACTGTATATTGCCTATATTTGATCAGTTGGAATTATTGAGTACAGGTTCCCCGTGAAATTAGAACAAAAAAAAACATTGTTACTGGCACAACATTAAAAAGAATGCATTTTCTGAAGCAGAGACTTGCATTCTTTGCAAACAGTTGTAATGGCTCCACAATAATTAAAGCTACATTTTCTCAATTTTTGTAACTGTAGTATAACAGCATTATAAATAATCTAAAACTCATTAGCCATACGAGAAGTGGGTAATACTTACAGCTAATTGGGTGCAGACCAATGTTTAAATGCAGTCCTGTGAGCTTGCCACCTCTGGCAAGTAAAAAGAATTAGAATTGGCCTTACTGCCCTGACTATTGCTGGGTGAAGACCTGATCAACCACGTCAACATATTTGTTTCCAACAGGAATTACATAAAGATCTACAGGATTTACATTTTTATTCCCCTTTTATGTCCAGCTCAAGTTCAACAAACTGTATTTAATCCCTAGTGTTCAGACACTGAATTTGCTGTTTATGTATCTCATTTTTCCCATCTCCTGCAAGTGTTGCCTCCTCCCTCTCGTCTCATTCAGGACACAATCCAGTCAATTTCCCTCATCTTCAACACTGAGGTAGTCCTGCTTCCTCAGAATATTCTAACACTACTTGCCTCAATAATATTAATTTCAAAGGCAGCATCAGTAAGCAAACACATGAAATTTAATCCTTTTTGCAATATGAACCTCTAAGGCAGGGTTTCCTAACATTTTTTTCTGCCAAGGATCCCTACCATCAAACGAAAGGTCCGTGGGCCCCAGGGCTGGGAATCCCTGCTCTAAAGTAACTCAATAACATGGATAATAGAAGCACTTTTAGTTGTGTCCCATTTAATTTCTACCTGTCATTCCTCTGCCTCTTTTTTTCTTGCACTGCTCCCACATTGCAGCTTATGTAACATTTCTTCCACCACTAGCTTCCTCAACTCATACCCTTACTTTTGGCCACTAAACATTTGATAGACAAAATCTACCCTAAAAAGACCATTTAAAAAATCTCCACCTGATTTAGTAACATTAGGCGATTAAAAAAAATCAATCAACCACCTTCTATAAAACCAGAACCAGGATCAAATTATGTTGTGACATTATTACCATACAAATAAATGTGTTGAACTCAGTCCCGCAGTGTTGGAGGAAGGGGTTTGGCACTGGTAGCGAAAGTGAAGCAGAGAACAAAAACCTTAAATTATATATCTGAAATGTAACTTTGTAAAAGGTTTACAGTTTTCATTAAACTTCACAGACAAGATATTCTTTATGAATTTCAGGGAGGGGCATCAGTATTTTAATGGTAATGAACTATGGGCAATTTCATACCACCCAAGTTGCAAGTTACAAGTTACAGCCTTTGTGTAACCCAGTATGATTAATCACTTGCGTCAACCACAACAGTAATGAGAATATCAACATTCTAATTATAACATTCTAACTATGATCAAGCAAAAGATCCAAGCATCTTAGATTTTAAAGACAACAGTACTTTGTACAAAGGGCATGCAACCTTTTTTTCAATAACTTTCAATTAAAACAATGTAGTAATTCTATAGTCAATGTATAGAACTTAAAGTAGTTGCTTTTTTTAAAAAAAAACATCAATTTGACATTAACATTTACATCAAAAGACAGGTAAATATACAATGAAAACTGTATTGCCGCTATATTCTACCTCCTGATTCGTGCAACTACCCAATACACAGCTTGAAATCAGAATTTTTACTTTTAACCTTTCACTGCATAATTGTGAAGACTTTGAAAGGAAAATCCCTTATCATTTTCACTTGAAAATTCAATTCCCATACACACTAGTACATTCCAAGCTTACTGGAAAGATATTTTGCCTCAAAACATGATTATACAGAGAAATCAGTAGGTAAATGTGAAACAAGATGGAAATCAATAAATTCAATATATATATATATATATAAATTTTTAAAAAATATACACACATATGATTATTCAATATATAAAAGGTTTTCAAAGAGCTATTGGTCAGAATTAATATTAAATTTCATTGAGAATGGGAATGTTATTTCTAACTAAATTTCCTTTCCTGCGTTTCATTTTTACAAATATAGAAAGGATTAAAAAATCCTGATTATGATTAAAGTAGAATCTGTCTCCCAAAGAAAATGCAAGAACCAGGTGATACTCAACTTTTACCAGAGAACTACTCAAAAGCAACTTTAATTACCTGGAATGTGCAAGACAAATTCTGATTCACACAGTAATGAGAATCTTTCAAAATGCATAACTGAAAGCAAAGGCAGCAAAATAGATCATGTACAATACATTTTATTAATAGAACTGATTAAAATGAGGTAATTTTTTTTTAGCTCACCACTACATTAGTAACAGCAGTCATGAACTATAAGACTTTACAAATGTACTGTCAAACATTTTAGTTAAAACATGTGAAACTGGAGTGAGGGTTTTTCCCTGCGGTATTAAAGAAGTTGTTTTAACTTACTGATGAATGAGGAGCTGTAGTAGGGACAATCTTGAGGCCTTTCAAGGCAACGTAATTTTAAAAGTCATCTCACAAAAAGTGTACTCAAAAGCAAATCCAACTGTAGTGTCTGAAATGTTTCTACAATCAATTTACCAAAGTCTTGAGTGAAGCAAAGAATTTGTGTAATTTCAGGAAACCATTTAAGATAAAGTTTCAGTCTCCCGCATTCGCAGTAATGCATTTTTGAACAAGTTATATTGCCAGCAACTAATTTGCTTATTTTTAATATTGATTAGTTTTACTAATCTAACTTTGATGTACTATAGATCAACAAAATATTTTGATTAACTGCAACACTCCATCCCTTGGAACATAAATATGAAAATCTATGGTGCTACCTCATGAGTACCACAAGTAACATTTCCAACAGTCCCTCAATGAGTATTACTAAGGCACATAAACATACAGCCACATGACACTTCTTGAGCTTGCAAATAAATAAGGTAGTCCATCTGTTTAAAGCCCTAAATAGAACTGTTTCTGAATGCAGATACAAAGGATAGAAATACGTAACACAGCTTAACACTAAAAAAAAGATTTTTTCCCCTCTTAATACACATTAGAAAAGCTATCTAACTCTTAGTTTTTAAAACAGTTCTGCTTCACAATTTTAAAGTATTTGTTTCATTGTACCTGTTCACCCAATGAAATTCAGTTTGTTTTGACATCATTCCCCCTCAACCAATGTAGTCGAGCAGTTTCCAGTTTGTTTGCAACCCAGCATTAATTCCTTGATTTACAAACATTAGATTGACAATTTTTTTGCTATAACATTGTTAACTCTTTTGGATATGAATCTTCAATATGAAATGTCATTATAAGAAAAATCTGTCACACTCCCTACACAGGAAGACACTGTACTGAAACACTTAAAATGCATTTCACACAGTTTTTTTCCATTTATGAAATGTCACAACACTTTCAAAGAAAACATCCCTGTTGCAAATCCAGGAATCATTGTCTTCTAGGGTAGGGAGCATCAAAAACAGCTAAATTGGTGCCTAGTTTTGACAAAATCTTAAGACTATTTTTCTACCAGAAGTATTAAAGCTAAATATCAAATGTCAAAATAATTTATTTTTAGTCATTAGAATGATTTAGTTTTAAGTGGTGTGTATGTGAACAAATATTCAAAGCTAATAATTTGACAGCTTAGTGAGAGTTAATCAGGATTCAATAAATCTGTAATGTTAGCATTGACATAACTGAAACAATGAAAAGTATACCCAATCACATAGGCACAAACCTCAGAGCCCTGAAACTCCTATACAAATTACCCTTCTACAAAAGCTACATTTATACACAACCTATGCCTATGGTCGATCACAGTATTTTTTTCCCTAACTGAAACAGTAAATGCATTTCTAGAAACTGTGCTAATTGACTCAGTAAATTATGATTTTTTTTGTATCAGCATTTGTATTTTTGTGGCAGTTGCTGCTAACGAACTTCTAAAATGTCCCTGCAGAAAGTGCAATGGATTCCAGAAGTAAAAGGTTTAGAAATCACAGAAAGGCCCCATTATGTTTCATCTTCCATCCAAATGCTTCACAAGATAGAGCTTCATGGCTGCTGGGTAATTTAAGAGATTCTCGTTGAAGTAGGTGCAAGGTTCTGATCTGCAGTCTACCAACAGAGCCTTATTCGCCCACAGAGAAATGCAGATCACACACACATCAGACACTGAACTCTGCAGAAGTATCTATGCACAGAAGGCTGCACTGGAACCCATTCTGCAGGATTACTGGTAAATAAAGCCTGGTTGAGGAGGATGTCCGGCTTTCTGAGTGGCAGGCAGAGGGCAGGGTGGCCTGTACTGTAGTGGAGCGATGAAATTTGGAGCAGTGTTCCCTGATCTTGGTGGGATGGGAGGATATGGAACAGGGTAAGGTGCTCCTGACGTTGCTCCCAGGGCTGCACTCGTAAAAGGAGTGGGAGAGACTCCAACCTGAGGTGGTGGTGGAACCCTCCGAGGTATGACAGTGGGGGTGTTAGATTCTGCATTGTTGGAATTCCAGCTTGTCTGTGGTGGCTCAGGTTGCATTTGTGGCTGGGGTAACCGTGGCCAGGTTAACTTTGGTCCTTTGATGACCATTTCCTGAAGCTTCTCAATTTTTACACGCCGTTGATGTGCCAGTTTTCGTTTTGTTGGATACTGCTCTATAAACACATCCAAGGGTACTTCACCATCTAGAAAGTGTTCCGCCATGATCTACAACAAAATTGAGAGTAAAGCTATCAGTTGTTTTATCAATAAAGCAAAGAGGCATTTATAGGTATTGTGAATTCCAAAATAACAAACTGCTGGAAACACTTGATCAGACAGCACATGTGGGCAGAAGCACTATTAACAACTTTCACTGGATCTGGAAAAATGTTAGAAAAGTAACTTTTTTTAAAACTAAAGCAACACAAAATGCTGGAGGAACTCAGGAGGTCAGGCAGCATCTATAGAAATGAATAAACAGCCAATGTTTTAGCCGAGACCCTTCTTTGGGATGGGAAAGGAAGGGGGAAGACGCCAGAATAATAAAGTGGAGGGAGGGGTTAGGAGAATAGCTAGAAGGTGATAGATGAAGCCAGGTGGGTGGGAAAGGTCAAGGCCTCGAGAAGAGGGAATCTGATAGGAGAGTGGGTCATAGGAGAAGGGGCACCAGGGAAGTGATAGACAAATGATAAGACATAAGAGACTAGAGAAGAGGAGAGGGGAGGGGGAGGGAAAGATAACGAAAGGAGAAATCAATGTTCATGCCATCAGGTTGGAGGCTACCCAAATGGATCCTCCACTCTGAGGATCAACACCCTATTTTTTAAAACTAATGTGCTGATGAGGGGGGTGGAGGTTGGGGTAGGAGGAATAAAAAGTCAGGTCTGGACAGGGCAGCTGTGAGTAAGTTGACAATGAAAATGCACAGTAAATGAGACAAGCTGGGTTGGATGAAGGCGCAATGGGAATAGCAGGAACGATTGTTGGCCATTGCTGAAAGTCTCAAGTATGGAAGGTATTTTGCAAGTTGTCTCCTTGAGCTTAAGCAGAAAAGGAGACGAGGAGGTCCTGAGGTAATGAAGAGTGGAGCAGCTCCACAGCAACACACAGATTAGACAAAAGCAAGTTACAAAATGATCACCCAGTTGGTGTTTGATGACCCAGTAGGGTCCTATATAGTAAACAAATACAGAATACCAAATTGAAATTAGAATAAGAAATTTACTTATCACCTGAAGGTAACATTTGGTGTTCAACACAGAGCGAGACAGGTGAAGGATAAGTATAGCAACTCCTGCACTTGATAAGGATCACGGACAGTGAGGGGTGAAAGATAAATAGAAAGGAGAGATAAAAGAGGGATGATGCTTATGTATACAATCTGTTACATACAGAAACAGATGAAATGAATAACAAGCACATCTTTATTCTGCTTTTGGAACAGAAGCAAAAGGAATGAATGCTGTTGAGTTATCAACAATGTGGAAGGGGGAGTCCTTTAAAAAGGAATATGAGGAAAAACTTAGAAGCAGTGGCATTGCCAGAACAGATTCTACTAAGACAAAATGGGGAGCAAGCTTGGAAGTGTAGAAAAATTAGCTTTGAGCTGACCTGGATACTGGTTTAAAGCCCATCCTCAAAAAGACTGAGAAATTGTGCAACACAGGAGGATAGTCAGTGATGGATCACATGAAGGAAAAGGCTGGAAAATTATTAAATATTTCAGTTCATAACACAAGTTTGAAAAGGCACATTATACACTCAAAATGGTATTGAATAAAAGGGACCATTAGAATGGGTCTCCTCATGGGGATGATGGGACTGGACAACAAAGGAGAAAATAGTTTGCTGTCTTTTTGCACACTGGTTGAATGCCAAGTTGGTGCAGTGTTTCATTGACTCTTATGTTTATAATTTTACTATGGATTTATTGAGTATGCCTGTTGGAAAATAAATCACAGGGTTTTATGCTGTGATATACATATATGTTGACTAGCAAGTGGTGATAGATGAGGGTGGGAAGAGATTGGACAAAAGGGATGGTAAAGAAATAGAAGTTTAAAAAAAAATTGTGGGGCAAGATTCCACATTCAAAATGAAGTCTCCTGCCTTTATGATTACTTAGTCTTTCTCATCATCATCATAGAATTACTAAGATTACGTGCTGGTTTACAGTAGACATTGTCTCCTTCAGTCAGAATGATCTCAGAGCACAAGAGAGAATAAGAACTGAAATGAAAGGGGATTGAGGGGTGGGGGTCATAATTTAAAGCAAGTCATACTTGAATGCATTTTGAGAATTGCAAAATGAATCATCAATAGCTCATTTGACATTGGGGAGCAGTTTAACTAAATATAGTTTTATGCAACTACCAATCTCACCCAAAACTCTTTTCCTCCCCTCTCTGTCACAAGATCATCAAACAATTGTGCTTAGTCAGCTCAGCTGATAGAAGAGTTTATGATATCAGTGATGCTCTATCATAACTGGTTGGTCACTGAACAAACAATTTGCATAAACTGAACTGTGAAACATTTACCTCAGTTTCCTCTTCAATTTTTGCTCCTTCTGTCTGTAGGAGTGCAAGTAGTGTGTCTAGGGAAGCACTTCTGGATTGGCTTTCTGCAAAGAGGAAGGAAAAAAAACCTGTTTCAAAGTCAATTTTTTCCCCACCCAAAAATGTACACTGTTGAATTCTAAATTTAAAAATGGTACAAATCTTGTTAATTTAAATTGACCTGGGAAAACTACATCAGATGCTGCAGCATGAATGTTATGAGTTTACAGCTCAGTACCAATCTATTCAGCCTGTTGTATCTCCGCTCGTATAATGTTGGAACAAAATGTCAATGCCCATTTCCATAGTTCTGTCCGCTTATTTACATTTTCTCCATAAAGACAATGTATTCTTTTTCAATACTACCTGCATCAATACATTCAAGGCAATGACCACTGCCCATCTTCAGTAGCACTTCAGTACATTGTATTGTACAGAAGCTGAGACAAAAGGGAAAGTTTGGGTAATATTTCATAATGGAAACCTGTGAGAGAGGCTTGGGTGAAAAAAGTGGGGAAAAAAAGATACAATTCAAATAATTAAATTACCTTAAGTTCAGATTATTTGGACCATCTTTTACAGAGGAAAAACATTTCTTTAAAAAAAGTGCCTGATCTCAGCAGCTAACCCTCTTGGATTTTAAATGTTTTGTAATGATCTCAACAAATCACACAGAAAATAGTCCAAAACTTCCAGAATTATGTTTTTGAAATGCTAGTTTCAACCACTAGAAAAAAAGTACAGCTGATCCAATAAATTTAATTAAACAATTACATAATAGAAATAAGGAAGGTGTGCTCAATAATTTGTTCATTGTAATCTCTGGAGAAAAATATTGTCTGAATATCCAGAAATTTTTTAACAATTTGTAATGTGAAGCCCATCTGGACCATTTGACATTTCCAACAGTGTTAATAGACACGAGTAGAGCAGCAAGAGATGGAAACTGGCCAGCCTAGATTCATTCTTCATGATTCAGTGGAAGGGAAATAAAGCAGCGATGATTGATACTGAACTGGCAATTTCAGGTTGGAATTACCTGCAAGGAATAGTACTGGAAGCAGATTATCCACCTTTCAAAATGGTGCTGTAAGGAAATGTTTGAACTATACTGAACCTTTTCTACAGTGCTTATTTGAAATATTCCTGATGTGAAAATTGTTTTTTTGTTAAATGGCTGCCAGGACTCTTTACAGTGCAAACCAATTGACCTTGTACTGCAAGTTTCGCTTTGTTGATTACAGATTAGTTAAAATTCAAAGGTTTAAAGTACAGTTATCATCAGGGAATGTATAAATTATATAACCTTGAGATTTGTTTGCTCACAGGTAGCCACTAAGCAAGAAAGCTGAAAGAACCCAATTAAAGAAAAAAAAAAGACAATACCCAGTATGAAAAACCACAAGTCATGCAAACAATTGACGCGAACAACATTCCAAACCAAAAATCGAGTCCTTAGATCCGATCCCGGAGCAAAGCCTCGTTTATTAGTTCAGCATATTACTGGGCACTGAACACAACAGCTGGGGCAGTCTCGAGACAGAGCCATCGCAGAGAATGAGCGAAATCAGCTCTTGCCCTGGATCCCGACACCTGGGCTGGCGTTTAAATTGACCAAAGGAGCAGTAGTAAAAGGATCTGGCACCCTGGAGAGAGGACTGAACATCATGCAGAGTGGGCGAAATTGGCTCTTGCCTCTGATCTGGGCCAGCATTTATACTGTCCAAACAGCATATCGTACCTTGCACTAGGACTCGGGGACTACTGCAGCGAAAGGCTCCGGGACTAGACCACACCACCCAGCGACTTGCTCTGGGCCCAGATTTCACCAAAGCCGCTTTCAAGCCCTTAAAATCAGCTCAGCGACTCTGATCTCACATCCGAGCTGATTGTATGGGCATCAAATCTCCTTCTGCCCTGTGCCCGACTTCTCTATTCAGTGCCAGAGTGATCCAACCTCGCACCTGGGCCAGTTGTATGGGCATTGAACTCAACCTGCCCACCCCACAAACTTGCTCCACCATTGCTCGCCCCTTCACTGTTTGCAGTGATAATTGAACACGATTTACCTCAGAAAAGGCATCTTTAGTGGAGTTTTTACTACCAGAAAGCTGTTGCACGCATTCGATAGCGCCATCTCAACCAGAAACCTGGGTCTAAACCTAAACATTGATTATGTGGCAATAGGGCAACTTTCCTGCCATAACTTAGAAAGATTGACATAAAATTTTTAATTTCACACTCAGAAGTTTGTCAATGAAGAACAGATTCCCACTGCCATTAATTCTGTTGGTTAAGTGGAAAAAAACATGTTCAAACATGCAACATTTCTACTGTTAATTACTGATTAGCACCACAGCTAATTAATACAAATCCTGCAGAGACACAAACCGAACAGCCTTACAAAACTTTTCCTGTTCCAAACTAAGGACTTCTAAATTCTAGCCAACAGAAATAAAACAAATTCAACCTCCATCCCTCAAGTAGAATACATCTCTGTAATAAATGCAAAAGGTACATACATTCCTCACCCAATCAACTTCACCATGGCTGTCTGTTCTGAAAAGTGCCAACCGCTTTCAGCTACTTTAATGACCACATATCCTGATCTTAAGTGGACCTGCTCCTACCATTTGACTGGCAGATGATGCTGTACGCCACCATACTCCTGTGACTGAATTAAGCGGAGTTCAGTGGCAGAGACTAACCTTGTGTAAAGCTCTCCCCATCACGGGTAAAGCTCTTCTGAGCACATCTACATGAAATGCTGCCGTAAGAAAGCAGAATCCACCATCCAGGATATGCTCTCTTCTCACTGCTGCCATCAGGAAGGTGGTACAGGAGCCTCAGAGCTCACTCCCAGGTTCAGGAACAACTATCAGGCTCTTGAATAACTTCACTTGCCCCATCGTTGGAATTGTTCTGACAACTTATGGACTCGCTTTCCAAGGACTCTTCATCTCATGTTCTTGATATTTATTGTTTATTTATTATCATTATTACCTCTTTCTTTTTGTATTTGCACTGCTTGTTGTCTTTTGCTCCCTGGCTGAACACCCAAGTTGGTGCAGACTTCCATCGATTCCGTTATGGTTATATGCATATATTGAGTATGCCTGCAGGGTTGTATGCAGTGACGTATGTGCTTTGATAATAAATTTACTTTGAAATGTAAAGTGAGAAAATTCACTTCCACTGAAAACAACAAAGGTCAGAAGTTACTAATTCAGGGGTGGGGGAGAAGGGGAAAACAAACTGGACCAAATGTTCAGAGTTGAGACACAGATAGGTGCTTGCAGGTTAGTGCGTATTCACTGAGCCAAAGGGCTTGTTTCCAATCTTGGCCACTCATTTCCTTGGAGACAAAGCAGGGACATTTGAGAGGTGAAGCTCTGGTGGAGGTGCAGCAATCAATTCAGAAGCCAACAGCAGGTTGGTCTTCATGTTAGAGGAATGGAACACAAGAATTAAGGCATCTTACTACACTTGTGCAAAGCCTAGGTACGATCACACCTGGATTTTGAAAATCTGCTTGCCATAGAGCAGGGGTTCCTAACCGTTTTTTTAAAATGTTGTGGGCCAATACTATTTAGCAAGAGGTCCGTGGACCCCAGATTGAAAACCCCACTGTAAAGGAAGTGCAGTGAATTTTCACCTGGCTGATTCTTGGAATTGTAAGTCTGAGATTAGGTAACCAGGGTCCTGGTGTTAAGATTTTAAGAATGAAATGTAGGAAACATTGTAAGATACAATTCCTAGAGAACTCAACAGAATAGTAGGACATTTCCCCGGCAGAGATCTAAACTAGGGTCAATTGCAAACAAGGGATAGGCCAAAGAGAAACAAGACAAGAAATTTCGTAACTCAGAATTCTCTACTCACGAAAGATAGAACCGTGGAATATCATCAATGCAATTCAAAATATATTTTTGGATATTAGTAGAAGAATGACATTTGGGGAATAAAACAACAAGTTCGGGCATAATCACGTTAACAAGCAGAACAGTTATGGTCTACTCCTACTCCCATTTGTTCCTAAACTTGATACTTTACTTTGAAATGATGGAATAATTTAATAAATTAAAGGTCACTAGAGTTGCCTAAAGTAGTTGCATCTTCCAGAGACAGTATGTCTTTTCTAAAGCACCAAACAATGGACTCAAAGGACTGAAAAATGGTCTGAGATTTTTAGTTGAACAGTTTATAAAAGAACCATTAAGAGAAGCAGTAATAATCTCTAACAGACTGTTATTGAACAATTTGTACCAACGAGCCTGCGGCAGCTCACTGAACACATTTTATTAGATTCTACTGTTCATAGTCCTGCAATAAAACATTTCCAATGATTATGCAAAGAAATCTACGAGATTAGCAAACTCTTGCAACTAGCATCTTATATTTGTGGCTCAGCAACAGGGTTTTGATCATCAGAACCACGGAGATGTCCAGACCAATTCCAGTCAGTATTTTTAAAACAATAAAATCTGGTGCATTTAAATCCTCTGCTTAGACATGTGCAATCAACACAACAAATTGTGTAGTTCAAAGATGGTGTTCATATGTGCCTCAGTATAATCAATACAAAACCATATTTGAAAATTACTATTCAACCATGACCATAGATGTGTCCTATTAGGATCCATATTCTAATTGCAAAGGAAATCTCACTAGAATGTGTGATACCACATAATTACTGATTAAAATGCATCTGTTCAGTTCATTTCAGATAGTTAAAACTGCTCTGAAGTTACTTCCACTGTTCTGAGGTTCCTCCTGCCCACAGGCAAGGCAAAGGTCGTGCAGTAGAGCAAGCAAAAAGGTTCTTGTTAAATTAGAAATCCCAGGAACCAAATTTCTTTATTTTTAAAAAAAAATTGTAACAAGGTACAACTGATGCTACAATGCAGAAATTAAAAAAAAAAGCAGAACAGAATTGCAGAACTCTCCCTGCAATGTTTTCCCCTTTCACATAATACAACATACTTGGGGATAATTCCACAGCCTCAAAAGACCAAAACACTTCCACAACTACTCCACTACAGCTGCCTGTCCAGCCAAGTGTAATATTGTAAGAGGGAATCCCATCTACCAACAACAAGTATGCCTCACACACCTCCACAGCTCAGATCAATATACATGTGACTAAACTTACAACCTGTCCTGGACTCAACAGCACATCCTCAATGCCTCAACCAGAAGGACACTGCAAGATTGAGACTGTTGTGCCCACCCCATACAGGAATGCACTGTTTTACATTCTAAAAATTTGAGAACTGAATGCTGTACATACACTTAAAGATAAACAAATGTTGGCTCAGTTTATACAAAATTGTACATCAAATTTTAGTTGTACAAAATTCAGTGGATGACTCTTACTTCCTACAATACTTAATTCTCCTTTGGATAACAAGGTGACTCTCAATAGTCCAGTTGTATTAGTGGAAATGTAGTGCAGTTCAGAGCAGTGACCAATTGAAATTTAAATCAACCAGCCGTTTACAGGATTGTCAGTGGGGTGCTAATGCTAAAAGTAGACTTGAGAAAAAGGTCACAATATGCCAAAATTATATATAATACACACACCTACACCTGTAAGATGCTCAGAGGACAGACAAGGTGCAATAAAGTGAAAGACAAGAACCTCTGCAGACCTCAAATTTATATCACCAACAGGCATCAATTGATGCCCAGCTTTAGAGAACTCAACAGCTAAGAATAATGGCTATGCACTTACCAAAAAAAAAAGTCCAATTTGAGAATTGTTATGGAGGTTGTTATCAACAAGTTTCATACCAAAGACTCACTTAAAATGTTCAAAGGTTCATTTTACTATCAAAGTACACAACTCTCAAATTCTTCTTCTGCAGGTTGCCACAAAACCAAGAAAGAATGGCAGCACAATCATCAACCCTCAAATTCCTCCTCCCTGTGCAAAAAAAAAATAAAGAACAGGCACATCGACCCCCAAATCCCCCTATCTGCACACAAAAAAAAACAAGAAAGATCGAGCAAAAAACACAGAATACAAAAACTATAAGGCTGAGAAAAAGTCTATGGTCCAAGTCCATTATCAAAAACGCAGAAAACCTGGATCACATACTTTGGGCACAGCCACAGGCCTTTCCCTCTCCGTAGCAGAGCAGTCTCACCAGCAATCAAAAGGCAGTCTACCCTCTCCATAGCAGCAATCCCCTAGCAATAAAAAGGCAGGCAGTTGGCCCTCATCTTTCGCATTCACTGCCATGTTTCAATCTCCCTCGTCGCTAAAATTGGCGAAGAATGGAAGCTTTAATCGGTGAAATGGAGTTGACCATCAGCTCATGCTCAGCCTCCTCTCAAAGAGGTTCACTCACGGTGCCTCTGCCTCCCAGAATCCTCTCAGAGACTGCGTTCTCCAAACCGCAAATCACAGGCTCCAACTATTCCAGAACCGCATTCAAGATGAAAAACAAATGTAAAGGACATAAAAGAAGTGAAACATAAGGTTTCATGATCTATCCAGATGTTGACTGAAGGAACATTGTACCCAGGTGCCATCTTGATCAGAGGTAAGACAAGTTCAACCAGTGCCAGACGGGCCCAGATGTGTGCCATGGAGCTAGCTCTGCTACTGGTGTGGCGAGGCAGGCCATGTGGCCCTGACCTGACCTGTCCCACAACCTCTGGCAGGGTAGCTCCAAGAGCAGACCAGGCAGGCACAACAACCCCGCGGCAGCCCAACACAATGCAGTGCACCATCGCTGGCCACCCCAGTGCAGCACATCATGCCCCTCATTAGCAACTGCATCAGTGTAGTGTGACGTCACTGGGCCACCCAAACAGTGCGGGAGCTGTGGCATCGGAGCAGCAAGGGCTCGGATCATGACCAACGGTGGTGGCTGGAAGACCTCCCGGACCAGCCCCTCGACATCTCCGCAGCCAGGGACGAGGGCTGCAGATGCTCAGGGCTGGTCTAACACCACATTTAACACTGGGCATGCCCAGCCCATCCACCCAAGGCCCCGAATGCCAGGCCCTCCCCATGTGCCAGACAAAGAGCCCTCTGACACCAGTGGGCAGCCTTGGTATTGTTGGTCAGAAAGAAAGACAGGTCCTGGTGATTCTGTGTAGATTACTTCTCAATGCCGTGACCCAGAAGATCTCTTGCCTGCTGCCCCGAATTGAAGATACCCTGGACTGTATCATGGGTTCGACCTGGTTCAGCTTTCTCAATTTTTGGAATGGCTACTGGTAGGTCGAACTGACCCTTAAGGCTCAGACCAAGACTACCATCACCACTTGTGAAGGGCTGTGGCACTTCCAGGTAACGCTGTTTGACCTGTGTAATGGCCTGGCCACATTCGAGAGACTGACGGAGAGGATGGTGGCTCACATTCTGCAGAGTCACTGTGTCATCTATTTGGACGACCTGCTGGTGCACGCTGTCGTTTTTGTTGATGCTCTGCGGAACTTGGAAGAGGTCTCTGCCGCCGTCCACCAGGCAAACCCCACAAAATGCTGCCTACTGTGCTGTCAGATGAAGTTCCTGGGCCTCGTGGTGAGCACAGAAGGAGTGGCGATGGATCCCAGGAAAGTGGCAATGTTGATGCTCTCTCTCGTTGTCTCTGTGAGCCCAACGAGTGTCGCTGCCTCAAGGAGCGGGGCCAGGGGCAAGCGGTGGTGGCAGCCGGCAGTGAGGTAGACATCCCCACTATTGACCACCAGCAGCGAACAGGAGAGTGATTCTGCGCTGGCCCGGGTGAGGGAATGGCTGAGTGTGGGATGGCGGCCAGAGTGGGCAGAGGTCTCCGCCCTGGATCCAGGGATCAGCCATGATAAAATGGAGGAGTGGATTCAATAGGCTGAATGGCCTAATTCTGCTCCTATGTCTTATAGTTCTGGTTTTAAAATGGCTTTGTGGTGTGTGTGTTCAGTAGAATGATGGTGAGATGTTCAAGTTTATTTAATGTTACATTTTAGCATGGTTATATCTAACTGTTAACTAGTGTTTGTGTGCCACCCTGAAGATAACTGGAATGTGTATAATCAGCTGGCCCATCTGTATGTGACTGAGTTAGTTCTCACTGAGCTACAGCGGTCTGTTACTGTGCTTGTCGCAATAAAAAAAAACAGTTCAGATATACAAGCTTTTCTTGTTTGTCATGAACCAAATGCTTGTCATGGTATGTTCCTTTACTCACCATTTAAGAGGTGCAAATTACAAAAATAATAAAATTAATTATACTTGTTATAACAATTTTTGTTACCTTGAACATAGAGCTCTGTCAAGACAGTTAAGCCCCAGCATAGATCCTTGTGCTAAAACCTACAGTCAATTCTTTCTATATTGTCCCTAATATCTGTGTGCTCTCCAAAGACAGAGCTAATCCTCTCCATATTTTAACTAAAATTAAAGCATGTGAAGCCAAAGGCACATCTTCTACATTGAAGCTTTCTGAATGTCCATATGTATTTTGTCTCCCCCATCCCAAAAAGAGCCCAAGTGTTTTAATTGCAATTCAGAGTGCATTATACTTACATCTTTCCCACCTTGTGAATACATAGGCTTTGGATGGCTGGGTGGAGATATGTCACTACTAAAGGAGGTTTAAGGCACTCCTTCCCTCCACTAGCCAGAGTTCACCCTTATGCAAGGTGTAGCACCTGCTTAGCACCCGATCGGGGTCACATGATAGCATACGAGCAGCTGTTGCACATCACAACCTTGGTTATGTAACCACTGACACTAGGCAGCCGATATTTGAAGAGTATTGATAATAGCGGGAATAAAGACATTGCCCAAAAGAAAGGAATGGCAAATCACTTCTGTAGAAAAGTTTGCCAAGATGAATCATGGTTCTGGAAAGACCATAACCGCTCTCATCATATGACACAGTACACACTGAATGAATAGGCTTTAAACAAGCAATTCACTTCAAGGAACTTAAAAATAGATGAAGAGAACTTAATCATAGTGAAGAGCAGAATAATGTTCCATTGCTCATCTATGACAATCCTATTGAGTTAGGTTCACAAAGACAGGAAGATCTGAGATGCTAGAAATCCAAAACAACACACTAAAAATGCTGGAGTAACTCAGCATATCAGGCAGCATCTATGGAAAAGAGTAAACAGTCAATGTTTTGAGTTGAAACCCTTCATCAGGGCTGGAAAAACAGAAGTCAGAGCAAGTACCTTCTTACTCTTTTTTTTTCCTAGTCCTGGTGAAGGGTTTCAGCCAGAGATGCTTTTCCATAGATGCTGCCTGGTCTGTTGGATTCCTCCAGCATTCTGTGTGTGTTAATTGTAGGGTCACATCCATTTCTGAAAATGGTGCACTAGAATCTAAGCTGACACTTGTTCAGTAAAGGACAAGTTAACTATTCAGCACTGGGATTGTTGTACAAGGCACTGCACATGAATCTTTTTTTTGTCCTTGTACGACTTCAAAATCTCCATTCAGCTCTGCCACTGATCAAAGTAAAGGAAAATCAATTGCAAAGATGATTAAAAAGGAATATTGTCAGTATCTACAAGTACAATCAGTACACTCATGGTGACTAAGGAATCTTACTGTTCCCACGTTGTTAATTAATCTTTATAAAATATTCAGAGACTTGCCAGTTACTTTGCTTTATATTGGTACAATTCCCTTGTTACAGATGAAGGGAACATCTGTCTGATGAGTTTGAGCTGAGCCATTACATTAAATTATTCCATGATTTTTCATTAATTTGTTTTATTAAATTGGGCTAATTGCAGCAGTCAGCAGTTCCACCACTACAAAATATTTCCTGGAACAGTAGTGAGGAATGCCATTTTGGAAGAGAATGTATTTTTTTTTTGCTGGTGCAAATACATTGTGTTAATTGGAACACAATGGGGCCAGTGCATGTTGGCCCAATTAAGCAGATAGTCCAATTAGCCAGTTTAATAGAAATAATTTTTAAAGTATAACAAAGGTAAACTACCACTTAACTGAATAAAAAGTAACTGAATGAAATACAGAACAAATTGAACACTATCAATACTACTGCCATACTATAGATTGGCAGCAGGCGCAGCGACATCAGTGCTGAACTCTGGAATGGAGTTTCCTGGGTTTGAATCCAGTCAGGCCGTTCCCGAGTACGCTTTCCATCCGTGCCGGGTTGAGCGTTAAGCTCACAACTTGACCTCGTAAAATAAAGAAAAATACTGCAAAATGTCTGTGTGAAAAGTGGCACGCCACCCAGTCTTTCATTCTGCACCTTGTAAGGCATGAAAGTGCCCAACGCTGGCCTCTCAGGCCTGAGTCGACGTCATCATCATCATTGACCATACTACAAAACAGCATACTAGTTTCTAATAGTTACTGATGTTGGAATTTATCTACTGTACACTGCTACTTTTTTTGACTGACTGTAAACTAACAAAATCAATAATAATGGACTGCCTTCATAACATGCTTTCAATGATTGTATCCTCTTCATTTTACCTGTAACATTAAAGATGATTGTTGATACCTTCAAAATTTTCATAGTTCCTGGTAGATTCTGCTTGTCTATTTTTGTGACTTAGATGAAGATTTTATGACTAATTAATGCACAAAACCAGGTAAGTACAAAGGGTTTACAAACTTTTTCTTGCAACTGTGTATTTAAATCTCTGCTTTAAATATAGTGACTTGGTCTCCATGACTGTCTGTGGCAATAAATTACAGACTCACCATCCTCTGGATACAGAAATTCCTTCTCATCTGTGTTCTAAATGGATGTCCCTCTATCCTGCAGTCTAGACTCACTTACTACAGGGAATACCCTCTCCATATTCACTTTATCTAGACCTTCTAATGTTTGATAACATTTCAATGAAACTCCCTCTCATTCTTCAAAACTCCAGCGAGTACAGGCCCAGAGCCATGAAATGCTCCTCATATGTTAACCCCCTCATTTCTGGCATCATTCTCGTGAACCTCCTCCGATCCTCTCCAATGCCAACACAGCTTTTCTTAGATAAGGAGCCCAAAACTGCTCACAATATTCCAAGTTCAGTCTGACCAATGCCTTATAAAGCCTCAGCATCACATGCTTGCTCTTATATTCTACTCCTCTTGAAATGAATGGTAACACCTGGGAGTTTTGAATTTTCTCCATTTTGAAAATATACTACACTTCTACACATTCTACCAAATTGCAGTACCATACACTTCCCTACACTCTATTCCATCTACTACTTCTTTGCGCATTCTCCAAATCCAAGTCCTTCTGCACACTCACTGCTTCCTAACTCTACCTGCTCCTCCTCCCACCTTTGTATTGTCTGAAAATTTGGCCACAAAGCCAACAATGCAGTAATCCAAATCATTGACACATAACAAGAAAAGAGGCAGTTCCAATACCGGTCCCTGCAGAATACCACTAGTCACTGGCAGCCAACCAGAAAAGGTCCCCTGTATTCCTGCTCTTTGCTTCCTGTCAGTCAGCCAATCTTCTATCCATGCTAGCATCTTTCCTGTTATGCCATGGGTCTTATTTTGTTAAGCAACCACCTGCTTAGGGCCATGTCAACATCTACTGATTCGCCTTTGTTTATCCTGCCAATTATTTCCTCAAAGAATTCCAACAGATTTGTCAGGAAAGATTTCTCCTTAAGGAAACATACTGACTTTGGCCTACTTTATCATGTGCCTCCAATTTCCCTGAAACCTCATTCTTAAAAAAACTGGACTCCAACATTTTACCAACCACTGAAGTCAGGCTAACTGGCCCATTTTTTTCCATTCTTTTGCCTTCCTCCATTCTTGAAGAAATGGAGTGACATTTTAAAGCTTACAGTCCTCCAGAACCTTCCAGAATCTAGTGATTCTTGAAAGATCATTATTAATGCCTCCACAATCTCTTCAGCCACCTCTTTCACCTGGTCCTACATTCAGATTTTATCTACCTTCAGATCTTTCAGCTTCTCAAGCACCTTCACCTTAGTAATTACAACAACAATCACTTCTGCTCCCTGACACCCTTGAATTTCTGGCATACTGCTAGTATCTTCCACAGTGAAAACTGAATCAAATACTGAAGTTCGCCTGCCATTTCTTTGTTATTTCAAATTACTATCACTTCATCGACATTTTCCCCATGGTCAGTTCTCCACTCTTGCCTCTTCTACTCTTTATATACGGTATCTGATAAAACTTCTGGTATCCTCTTTTATATTATTGGCTAGCTTACATCTATTTCATCTGTCCTTATGGCTTTTTACTTTTAGAAGCTTTCTGTTTTTTTCCAAGAAAAGCTTCCCAATTCTCTAACTTCCCACTTTTTTTGTTATTTTATACGTCTTCTCTTTTGCTTTTATGCTGTTTTTGACTTCCCTCAGCCATGGTTGCCTCATTCTGCTTTTAGAATACTACTTCATCTTTGGGATACATCTATCCTGCGCCTTCCGAATGGCCTCCAGAAATTCCAGCCATTGCTGTTCTGCCACCATCCCTGATTGTGTCCTATTCCAATGACCTTTCGCCAGCTCATCTCTCATGCCTCTAATTCCCTTTACGCCATGGTAATACTGATACATTTGACTTTATCTTCTCCCTCCCAAAATGCAGGGTGAATTATATTATAAACACTGTTTTCAAAGGGTTCCTTTACCTTAAAATCCTTAATCAAATCCTGTTCAGTAAACAACATCCAATCCAGAATTGTCTTTCCTCTAGTGGACTCCAACCACAAGCGGCTCTAGAAAGCCATTTCAGACATTCTACAAATTCCCTCTCTTGGAATCCAGCACCAACCTGATATTCCCTATCTACCTGCATATTAAAATCCACAATGAAGTCAATGAAGGTGAATGAGCAAGTGCAACAGGCAGTGAAGAGGGCAAATGGAATGTTGGCCTTTGTTACAAGGGGGAATTGAATACAAGAGCAAGGATGTTCCTTTGCATTTGTACAGGGCCCTGGTGAGACCACACCTGGAATATTGTGTACAGTTTTGGTCTCCAGGTTTAAGGAAGGACATTCTGGCAATTGAGGAAGTGCAGCGTAGATTCACTAGGTTGATTCCTGGGATGGCAGGGCTGTCTTACGCAGAGAGATTGGAGAGATTGGGCTTGTACACGCTGGAATTGAGGAGATTGAGAGGGGATCTGATTGAAACGTTTAAGATAATTAAAAGATTTGATAGGATTGAGGCAGGAAATATGTTCCAGATGTTGGGAGAGTCCAGTACCAGAGGGCATGGATTGAGAATAAGAGGTCAGTTATTTAAAACAGAGTTGAGGAAGAGCTTCTTCTCCCAGAGAGTTGTGGAGGTGTGGAATGCACTGCCTCGGAAGACGGTGGAGGCCAATTCTCTGGATGCTTTCAAGAAGGAGCTGGATAGATATCTGATGGATAGGGGAATCAAGGGATATGGGGACAAGGCAGGGACTGGGTATTGATAGTGAATGATCAGCCATGATCTCAGAATGGCGGTGCAGACTCGAGGGGCCGAATGGTCTACTTCTGCACCTATTGTCTATTGTCTATGACTATTGTAACAATGTCCTTATTACATACCTTTCCATTTCCCATTGCAATTAATTTCCCATATCCTGGCTACCGTTCAGAGGCCTGTAAATAACACCATCAGCATCATTTCACCCTTACAATTTCTGAACTCTACCCAAGCTGATGCTGCATCTTCCCACCCTATGTCACCTCCAAGGACCATCTGCCTTATTCCATAAACAGTGTACATTCCAATATAACACCTTCAGTCCTGTATTCATCTCAATTTTTGATTATGCTCCATCATCTGCTTGTCCTTCCTTACAGTTTCACTACACACTGCGTCAACTTGTATACCAACTGGCCCTTCCTCAGCCCTGTCATTGTGATCTCTTCCAGGGAAGGTATGACCTCTACAAAGGAAGGGATACACCTGAACCCGAGGAGGACCGGTAAACTTGTGAGCAGGTTTGCTAGAGCTATTGGGGAGGGTTTCAACTAATTTGGCAGGGTGATGGAAACTGAAAAACTGAAACTACCCCCTGCACTGATTCCTCAGCCACTCACTCATCTGTACTGTCATCCTCTTTCTGTCCTGACTAGCACATGGTACTGGGAGTAATCCAGAGATTTCTACCTTGGGGGTCCTGCTCTTCAGCCTCTTCACTAACTCCCTATACTCACTGAGCAGGACCTCTTTCCCCCCTTTCTACCAATGCTATTGGTGCCAATGTGCACCATGACCTTTGGCTGTTCATCCTCCCTCTTGAGAATCTTCTGCAGGCACTCTGAGATATCCTGGACACTCGCACCTGGGAAGCAACACTTCATCCTGGCTTCTCTTTCACAGTTCCAGAATCTCCTGTCCGTCACCTTAACCGACTTTATCCCTCTCTGCTGAGTCTCAGAGCCAGCCACAGTACCATTGGCCTAGCTGCTGCTTTGCCTTCATAGATCATTCCCTCCCCCACCTCCAGCATTATCCAAAGGGGTATACTTGCTGCTGAGGGGAACCCTGCACTGCCTGCTTGCTCCCTACTTTGTCATTCATCTACTATCTGAAGACTGCACTCTGGATATGACCACCTCATCTATGAGGTTTTCAGCCTCTTGTTGGTCCAGAATGCTTTTAGCTCCAGTTCCTTGACCTTGTCTGTCAAAGCTGAAGCTGGGTGTACTTCTTGCAGGTGTAGTCATCAGGGAGACCACCAAGTACCCGGAAAACCCACATCTCACAGGAGCATTTCACTGCCTTAACTACGATCCTGCCCACACTTGTTATACATCTAACTTCTCAAGCTTAAGTTCTAACCCGCACCTGTTATGCCTGTTGAGCAAATCCTGACCACTTTAACACTAGTCCTTAACATAACATTAACATAATGGCTGTTCCACTTACACCTCATTTTCTATTGGCCCCTGCTGAGTGCCTAAAAGATTGCAATAATTGCAGGCCACCAAAAAGTTCTGAAAGCCCCCAAGCTCTTTTCCAACCTCACACAGCCTCACTGATGAGCAACTTCTCACATTGATTTCAACTTTTTATTAAAAAAAGTTCAAAAAGTGCAATTAAATCCCCCATTTAGGAACTAAAAACAATTAGCATATTATGTCATGGTTGTAAAGAAAAACATGGAAGATCTGCTGCATACATTAGATGCAAATCTCAAAATCTGGTATTGTTAGAACTCATTCAGATTCCTAAACCTGATTCTTGTCCAGGAACTGCACACCAGATGATTTTTTAAATTGTGCATTTATAAAACAACACATCAAAGCAGATATCAGAAAATGTTATATTTAAAGAAAACTCAATTGGTTACCTAATCTCGATTTCCTCACTTGATATGCTTCAAACAGTGTCTGGAGCTCTTGGTATTTCCTAGTCAATTGAAGTTTCAGGCTGTCCAATTTGGGATGAAACTGTAGATTCTGTTCTGCTAGACTACGGTTACTAGCAAGACTCATTTCTTTATTTGGTTGTATACTCTGTACCTGAAAAACAAGGAAATTCTGATTGTATACTGAATAAATACTGGAATTATCAAATCATCCAAGATGCCAATTTGTTGACCAGAATCCTACTGTGTCCACATTTGTACCATTTGATTGGGTTTTAAAAGGTACCACACATAGTACTAAAATATTTTCATTTATTAAGTACTGACATGGAAACTAATGGTATTTTGCAAATATTATGGCAACAGATATTATGTCAAGATATTCTCCTTACAAAGACCACACACACTAGGCACATAACAACTGAAGAATGTTTGTCCCTGAGATGGGGGTTAAATTACCAGACTAACCAGTGACCAAAGTTTAAATCCCAAAGTAGCTGTGAAATTTAAATTCAGTCAGTAATCTGGAATTAAAATGCAAAGAAGACAGGTACGAGTAATGAAGATGATAAAATTACAAGGTGAATTCTTATAAAACCTGGTTTAACCAATGTTTTCCAGGAAAGCATTCATACCCTGTCTGACTAATGGGAGGCTAAACCCACCAATGTGCCTGACTCAAATGCACTTTGATTATATAAAACTGAAACAAAGAATAAGCCTAAATGTCTGCCTGGCATGGCTCAGTAACAAAGTCATTCTCCATCCAACTGAACTTGCAAAGCTCTCACAGACATCTGAAGGCTGGTGTCTAAATTGGGTCAGACAAGTTGACCAAAAAGCCTGACGAATTCAAAGTTTTCTATCACAATCTCAGAGTACGCTCGAGCAAGTCACGATTAAATCATAAGCAGCTTTAGCCACTGTTTTCCATCATTAACATCCTAGTCTCACTGATCAGAAACTCAGCAGGACCAGGCACTTAATGAGGCTACAAAAAGATACTCAATTTTATACAACAATTCAGCTCTCATTTTAACAACATATGCTCTAACACCAATTTGCTTTTAACACCATTTTAAAATCAGAAGGCCAAGAACAGTAAGAGTTGAGTAAATAAAAGGGATATAGGAATGAAATCATTATTTGACTTAGTTATTCTGAGTCACCTTGTCAGAAAGCTGCCATATTTGGGATACAAATTCAATTATCATGTAGGATATTCGGAGCCAGTCAAACATACTGAATAGTTAAGATTCAATTATCTTATGCAAAACTAGAAGAAGAAAAAGAGGGGAAATAGTTTTTACTTGCAAGGCATATCACAAATTCACTAGACCACTAAACAAAATTCACTTTGAGGTGTATAGATATCTGCAAAATTTACTACACAACCCTTACTACTTTGCAATCCTGAAGGTCAAACTCTTGGCATAGTTGATGCAAGGACTTTAACATGGGGCATAGTATTTACAAATCATACTTCTTTCCTTATCTACACTAAAATTAATCATGAAATGTCTGATGATTAGAACTGTGGTAAAGTTCTGGAGCAATCACCGTGTGATGCACTTCGTAGATTAAAAAAAAATACGAAAGTCAACTTAACTATACGGATCAGATACACTTCATGAGAAGAAAAAACCCTGACAACAGCAGCACTGTTCACTGAAAAGAATGTGAAAGCACTGATTATGCTCTCTGATGTCCAAATCCTCACTCGTCCCAAGCCTACTGACCTTGCTCCAACTGCTGCAGACCTCCTATTGTTAATTGCAATGCCAGCGATAGAAAAAGACTTGTTTTTGTCTTAAAGCTGAAATGGCTATTGATATAGATCTCATTAGTTCACTTTTGAAGCTCTGATCATTCAAATAGAAAAATTAGATGGAATTTAAGCAAGAGAGATTTACAAATAAACATCATTAACAGCCTGAACAGGTGCCATTCAACTTCTACTGTCAATACAGATGTTGTTTCGGAACGTCAAAACATTAAACTAATTCAAAGGAAGACACTAGAGTCCAGGAACGTGGGTCTAACTTCAAGCCTGCTTTAAGCGAGGCGTGCCCGTATCATGTGGCAGCATGATGACACATACAATTCATGTATTTTACATAGAACCCATAATGAATTATTTAAACAAAGAATGCTTAATCATTATATACACATACACACTATTATTTAAATATAACTTAAATATTAAATACATAACATTCCTCCCTGCTTAGCTACAGACTTCAACTCAGTAGAGAATGTATCTCAACTACATATGCAGTATACGACTAGTACATAGTACAGATATCTACAGCATAGTAAACTTTAAAATTGTCCCATTTAGGCGGAAAGATTTCCTCACCCTGCAGGAATTACTGTTGTTGGGGGATAATGTCCTTCCTGACAAGGGAGGTCACTCTGCTTGGCAGGTGTGACGTGTGGCTGTGAAAACAATCTCAGGTTCTGAGGCCTCCTCCGTGGTGGTTGCAGAAGATGACTTTGGGACTGCAGGTAGTTCTGACAGCTCTGGACACCTTTTTTCTCCCCTTCCTTTTTCTTCTTCTAGTTTGTGTATTTCAATCATGGAAAGGTGCGCTTAGATCACTGGAGTATTCTCTTACTAATCCTTCTATTGCTCTCTTTATGATCTGATCTCTCTTCATTCCTTCATCCACGTCATCTGATAAATCCTCTTTTTGTATCTCCATTGACTTCTTTCTTTTTGGCCTTCCATTCATTCAGCTGGGCTTTGTTCTTTGTGTCCACTTCTACAACTGTCTCCCACTTTATGTTAATACAATAACCTTAATGCACACAGAGTTGATTCTGGTCTTTGTACACAAAAATGCTGAATGCTTGCAACTTTCCTTAAACTCCTTGATCTTCCTTCCAGCTTAAAACCAAGTCATATTTTATAAGTAACTGTCTGATTAACATATCAGAAGCTTTCTCAGGTATGCTGCCAACAAAGACTGTTGCAATCGGACCACTGTTTTTATCACTTTCACGATTTCTCTGAGCAGCATGGTCCTTTCTTGGTCCAATTTGCTTTTCAACTAGAGGATGGCACCAACACCTATTGGTCCGCCAGTGGGCAATAAATAGTTCATGGCATTCAGCATGGAGATAGTTGTGGCATAATCCAGTACCTTTCTTAATCGCTTTCGGTTGAATTTTTCGTAGGGGATTGGCATGCAAATTGGGGATGTATCTCAAGTTGTAGTTGTCTCAGCCAATCACCCACCAGCCCCCCTCCCCCCACCACCAACAATGCTGGTCCTCCTGTTTTTACCACATACAAGCTCAACGTGGCTTGTTCATTGTTGTATTTTATTGTCAGGAACATCATTCCCAAAGGAGTTTTTTTCCCTCCAGTACAAGTTCTTAGTTGGATATCAGCAGGCTTCAGTTTAGTATCTTTGTAATGTTGTTCAAACTCATTTTGTGGAATAACTGAAACATCTGAGCTAGTGTCCAATTCCATTTTAATTAATTTGCCATTCACTCTGCACACAGTCCTGCATTATTCTCATCATTATCAGATTTTTCATCAAATGCATGCAGATTAGTGCTCTTTTTGACAATGCAACTTAACTTTTTTGTCTTTTTCTCTTCTCTGTGCAGTCCATTTCTTTTTATCTGTCTGACATGCTCTTAGTATGTATCCTACTTTGTTAGATTTTCTGCATGTTTCACCCTTAAACCTGCATTGGTCTGGTGTATGTGTGCCACAACAGTAACACAATTTGTTTGGCCAGGCCAGTTTGCAATTTTGTTCATGCTTACTTTCAATCCCAACTGCAACTCAACTATGTCTTTGTCTGTGATTTCCATTGAAACAACGATTTCAACTGCTCTTTTAAATGTAAGTTGTGCCTCAGTTAGGAGCCATTTTTGAATGCTTCCATGCAAGATTCCACAAACTAAACAATCTCTCAGTGCATCCTTAAGACCATTAACAAATTGACAATGCTTACAAGTTCTTCCAATTGAACCACGTAAGCCAAATTAGACTCCCCTTCCTTTTGATTCCGCTTATGAAACCTAAAGCTTTCTACAATCAACAATGATTTTGGTTCTAAATATTCTTGCATTACTTTGACAATATCAGCAGAACTAATTTCTGCTATTGATTTGGAGCAGTTAAATGTTGAAGCAAACTGTATGCCTTTAAACCCAATTCACTCAGCAAAATTGACACCTGTTTCTTATTAACAGGAGAAAGTTTGCAGATGCTGGAAATCCAAAGCAAAACACACAAAATGCTGGAGGAACTCAGCCGGTCAGGCAGCATCCATGGAAAAGAGCAAACAGTTGATGTTTCGGTCTGAGCCCCTTCACCAGGTCATGTCCACTTCCTTTCCTTCATCAAATTTCCTCGTGACCTCTTTAAACTCTGATTAGACCTAACTTACCACACACAAAGCCATACGGACTGTCCATAATCAGGCTCTGTATATCCAAATAAGTATAAATCTTCTCCCTCAGAATACCTTCTAATAACTTACCTATGAATTGGCCTGCAATTTTCTGGTTTATTCTTATGAGCTTTCCTGAATAACAAAACAATATTTGCAGTCCCCCAGCACTCACCCATGGCCCAGGACATTTTAAATGCCTTCTCAATTTTGCACTAGCCTCCTGCAAGGTCAGAGGGGACACCTTGCCAGGCCCTGGGGCTTTATCCACCCTAATTTGCCTCAAGACAGCAAACACCTCCTTTTCTGTCATCGGGATTTGGTCTACAAACTCACTACTCTTTTGTCTCAGTTTATAGATTCTGTGTCTTGATTACTGAGGAAATACTGATACAAAAGAATTCATTTAAAATCTCCACCATCTCTTTTGGCTCCATGCATAAATGACCACACTGATCTTCAAGAATACCAATCCTGTTCCTTGTTATCCGTTTCCCTTAATGTCAAACACCCTTACGATTCTTTCACTTTGTCTGCCAGAACAAACTCATGCCCTCTGTTAGCATTTCTGATTTTTTTTCTCCAAGTGTTCTCTTGCATTTCCTATACTGCACAGTCACCTCATTTAATCCTATCCACCTCCTTCTTGATCAGGGCCTCAATAACCCTTGAAATCCAAGGTTCCCTAAACCTGTTAGCTCTGCTTTTATCCTAACAGGAACATTAAAAACTCTGAATGCTCAGTGTTTCCCTTTCAAAGGTCTCCAACTTCCAAACATCTATTTTCCAGGAAACAATCTATCTTATCCTGCCAGATCTCTCCTGATATCATCAAAATTAGTCTTTCTCCAATTTAGAATCTCAACACGAGGACCAGGACATGGAAACTAATGGAATTATGACCACACACACACACCACACCCCACACACACAAAGTGTTTGAGAAGATAGAAGAAGAGAAGCTCTCAACTGTTATGACTACAAACAGTGATGGCCCATGTGACTATGAATTGGGAAGCAGGAGCAAACTAAATGACACAGATTGAAAGCTTTCTACATTTAACATGCCATCCAATATTACTCAGTATTTTTGTACAGAAAGGCTACAAAATGGCAAAGGCTAAACAGGAAACTTGCAAAAGCGAGTTCAAGCTCAGTTTGTTGTAATTCAAGCATATACAGCTAAATGAAACCAACTTTCCAGACTAAGGTGCACAACACAGTAGGCATGTCTCATGCACAGAACACAGAGCAATATTACCACAGATAAATTAACGGATGATAAAGTGCATTTACAATGCAGGTTAAAAAGTAAACAGTATAACACTACAGTATATGATGAAACCTGGGTGGTGGCAGGGAGATCAGAAGTCTTACAGCCTGGGGAAGAAGCTTTTTCCCCATCCTAGCAGTTCTTGTCTTAATACCAAGGCATCTCCTGTCAAAGAGATTGTTGGATAGATAGGAGGTATCATTAATGTTGCTAAGGGCCCTGCATATGCAGCGCTCTTCATAAATATCTCTGATGGACAGAAGGATCCTGTAGATCCTCTCAGCAGCCTTCACAATCATTTAGGAACATGGTGTCAGATGCCTTGCAATCCCTTAGCAGAGAGGGACGCAGCTGGTCAGGACACTCCTAACGAACGGTGCTCCTGTAAAAAACTGTTAGATTAGGGTTGGGGGGTGCCTTGGGTTGGCCTTGCTTGCCACATTCTCCTCAGGAAGTGGAGATGCTGCTGTGCTTTTTTGAACTTCCTTGACCAAAGAAGTAGAGTTGAGGGACCAGGTGAAATCGTCCTTTATGTGCACTCCCAGAAATTCGATCCTCCTAACTCTCGCCACAGAGGAGCTATTTATATGCTGTGAGGAGCAGTCAGCCTGCACCTTCCTAAATTCCTCCCTTTGGTCCTACCTACATTGAGACTCAAGTTGTTGTGCCTGCACATTCTGCTAGCCACTCCATCACCTTTCTGTACACTATCTCGTCAGTAGATGACACCTATCTGTTGTGCCGTCAGTGAATTTGAAAACTTGGTTTGAACCGGATCAAAGTTCAGTAAAGGAATGCAGTCATGCAACAGCAGTGTGAACAGCAGTGGGCTGAACATGAAGCCCTGGGTGGTGGTGGGGGGAGGGGCACCGGAGCTCAGTGAGATGGAGCTAGATAATTTCTGCCAACACCGACTCACTGTGGCCTTTCTAACAAGAGATCCAAGATCCATTTACAGTGAGAGCTGTTAAGATCCGAGGACAGTTACCCCATCAGCTTCTGAGGGACGATCATATTAAATGCCAAGCTGGTCAATAAACAGCATCTTGGCATGTGAGAGACCTTTACATATACCCATTGATTCGGACACCATAGCGATCTGTGGCAATGAATTACACAGGTTCACCACTCTCCAGCTAAAGAATTTCCTTCCTATCTTAGTTTTAAAGAGACATTTTTCTATTCTGAGGAGGTGCCCTCTGCTCCAAGACCCCACTGCTTTAGGAAACATCCTCTACACATCCATTTGGTAGGTTTCAATGGGATCACCCCATCATTCTTCTAAACCAAAGGAAGTACAGGCTCATAGTCAAACATTTCTCATATGTTAACCCCTTCATTCCAAGGATTATCTCTTAAACCACCTCTGGACCCTCTCCAATGAACATACATCATTTTTTTTTAAAACAGATGCAGACCAAAATAGTCTGACCAATGTCTTATATAGGATATTATGCTGAGGCTATACAACTTTCATATTCCTGTGCTCTATAAATGAAATACATCAACTCAATCTGCAAGTTAACCTTTAGGAAACCCTGCAGCAGGATTCTCAAGTCCCTTTGCAGCTCCAATATCTGAATTTGCTCCCTGTTTAGAAAACAGTTTATGCCTTTATTCCTTCTACCAAAGTGCATGGCCATACACTTCTCTACACTGTATTCTATCTGCCACTTTGTCCATTTTCCTAATCTGTTCAAATCTTTCTGTGGACTCCCTGATTCTTCAAAACTGCCTGGCCCTCCACCTATCTTTACAGTATATCGTGCGCAAACTTGGCCTCAAAGCCAACAATTCTGTTATCCAGATCATTAACATCTGTATCTCTCCCCTCCCATTCCAAATTCCTCTGCAGGTCAAAAGCCAATTTCCTAACATATTAATTTTATGAAGATCAGCTTGAAACAGTCAGACCACAATTTACATAGAGGTGCCAGAGAAAATGGTAATTTGCCCAACCTGAATTGATCTGTGCTGGTGTTTGTTCACAAGCTTGCTCTCAAATGTTTCATCCATCAGCAAAGCTTATTCCTTCATCGTGCTCTAAATGAATTGCTGAATTGTTAATTGCTTCATTCACATTCCACAATCTTGCCAACTGAACACACAAGTTCCTTCTGAATGTTCTACTTAGATTAGTGACCATCTTTTATCATTTCTGGTTTGGAACTTTTCCCAGAAAGAAAAACTTCCAGCTTGTATCCAACCTGTCAAAACCCCCTCATGATTTTAAAGTTCCTCTCAAATTTTTCTGAAAGGCTGGTTCTCTTTGCTGACATGTCATTGAATTTTTACCAATTCCTAAACTTTTGACAAAACACTGCTTTTCACAGAACTTCACGCATGTGTTTTTTCTCCCTAACAAACTAAACAGCTGAGCTCAATTCTATGGGCATACATCTGTGAACATATAAAAATTATGCCTGTAAAAGTTTCAGTTTTAAAAACAATAAGCTGCATAAGATCAGCAGCTGAGAGGTTTGGTTGTTCTGACTTTTGGGGTTGGGCACAGGATGGTTGAAGAAAAAAAAACGGGAAATAAAGTGTGGCCCATACCCAAAGTGAAGTTTCGTCATACCAACGACAAATGTGTGCTGGCACATAACTAGCATAAATGTACTTTAAGAAAACCAAAAGTTTTTTAAAAAATAAACACAATCTAAACCAATTCATAAATTAACACTAATGGATACAATTTTCAAGTAGCCGAAATGATTGAGGAATCGTTTAAATCATCTAATATCTTCTGAGGACCACAATCTTGTTGTAGGGTTTGGAGGGTTGCATGCCCCAATAACCCTGAGAGCTGAAGAATGGTGGCTGGAGTCAGGGCCATGTGTTTTGGCTCTTGGTAGGGTCAACCACACCAAACAGGTCAAAGGGTAAAGGCCAGACAAAGAGTGTCCACCAATCCTCCAGGTTCTAGGGGTTCAGTTCAGGGGCCAACAACCCTAACTGGTCAAAAAACAATTGTTATAGAAACAGCAATGAAGAATCTTCCTGTACAGACAGAGATTGAGGACCTTCACTGCTGCCCTAAATGCCAATGGCATAATGGACAGGTGCTACAACTCTAAAGCAAAAGCAGTGAAAATTAAGTATTCAAAATGAAGTCTAAAACATGGTTCTTGCCAAGGAAATCTCTAGCCTAAATTATTCACATTTTAAATACACTTTTGTAGGGTCATTCTAAACTCAAACACTATTTGGGAAAGACTTATTGGGGCATCTGATCTTTTCTTCCTGCTTTGTTTATATGTAGTAAAATTAACAGTCTAAGAAAAATGTTGAAGTTATATTCACAATAGTGTCACATAAACAAGGTGACACATTAAGCAAAAAGTAGATCGACTTATCCAATAAGCCAACTAATCTAATAGGCAGAAGGACTGAGTACCTTTACTGTTCGAAACAAAAAAAAAGTGGGAAGTAAATACCGGTTATATTTACCCACAACAATTCACTCTTTCACCTGTCATATGATGCTTCTCAAAACCTAATTTGACTGAGCTTTTGGCAACATGCCCCATGTGATTGTCATTTGGTTTACTATTATTCTGGGGAGTATTTCGAGGCATTTTATTGAGTTAAAGGTACTATAAACACAAATAATGTACAAATTTGTTTATGCTATGATTAGAAACAGAAAATGATTTAAATAACTTATCAAGTAGCATCTGAGGAAAAAAGTTATTTTAAAGAAAAATTACTAGTTATCAAGAGGGAACAGTAGTTACTCAATATTTCATTACCACAGATAAAGGTTTTGACAAGGTTAGTCTTGATGGTTCATGGAAGAACTAATAATTCTAGAAGCCATATTAGAACATAGGACAGCACAGGCTCTTCAGCCCACAATGATATGCTGGCCTTTTAACCTCCTCTAAGGTCTATCTAACTCTTACCTTGCACAGAGCACTCCTCTTATTTCATCCATGGGCTTATCAGAGTCCCTAATGTATATGCCTTCATCAACCCCAACCCCACCCTCAGGCAGCCATCTGGTGGATCTACCACTGTGCAAAAAAACTCTGACATCCCCCGTACCTTCCACCAATCAGCTTAAAATGATGCCCCCTCATATTAGCCATTGTTACCCTGGCTGTCCACTCTTATCTTAGACAATTCTCATCCTCCTTTGCTTCAAAGGTTCAGTCCATACTCACTCATCATTCCTCACAAGATATGCTCTCTAATCCAAGCAGCATCCTGGTACATCTCCTCTGCACCCTCTCTAAAGCTTCCATATCACTCCTATAATCCAGTGAACAGAAATATTCCTATAATATTTCAAATAATCCTGTTCTCCTGTATGATTCATCCCCTTCAGAAGCAAATAGGAACATTCAACTGTAGTGAGAGGTTGAAGATAAAGTTGATACTATTTCTACATACTGTTATCATTGTACTCTGACCATTTGTTATCATGGTTTCAACTCTACAGCTCATGCAATTACTCAGGTTCCATAGCAAGTCAAAATTAACTTTTGTAAAAGTCAGTTTTTGAACAGAATAACCATAGATTTCAAAACTTGTGTTTCAAATACAAATCTAACAGTACTGTAGAAACCATTTTTCCCACCTTCCATTGAGCAGAGAATTTAAGAGTTCATTCCATTTCTCAGCTTTGCCTTCAAGTATCCAACTCCTGCTTCACCCTACCCCCCCCCCCCCACCACACTTACACAAAAGTGTCACTGGCCATTCAACAGGGAAACAGTAGTACTCTAAGTGAAATCTGCTATATATTTGATGTTTGAAATACTGAATGGTTTCAATAAAACACCTTGCCTCAATACTAAATTCTCTCATTCTTTTCCTTTATTCATTAATTGACCTGAAGCTCCAGTTCAAATTATACTCTCCTCCACCAGTTTCCAGGACCAGAAGAGAACATCACTCCATCCATCCACGATGCAAAAACAGAATTAAACTCGATACTTAGCTGCTGTTATGTACTCTGTCAAAAACCAAGACAATGGAACAACTTCTAAGAAACTGCTGGTATGTACAACAGAAACGGAGAACTGCCACAACCACCTGTAGTAGTGTTGCTTCACCTTTAAATCAAGGTTGAGGTGGGTGAGAGCATTGCAGATTAAAAGACCAGGCAAACTATTTGTAAGCCTTCATAAACACACAACTATCTTGACACAAAGAATGCAAATCAGGGCAACAGTGAACATAAATAGCCATTTAAGATTCCACCCCCCCCCACAAATTTAACCACTATCACAGTAATATCGATCTTTGATCAAAACCAGTTTTTATTGGGAAGTGCAAACGACTTCAAAACTTTGATTGACAGGACTTCTTGCAAATACCCGAAATCCGTGCTCTATTTTCCATAAGACAACAATACAGCAGTCAGTCGAGTGAGCAGCAACATTATAAGCCGAATGCAAGTGTTAAACGAGGTGCACCGATGCAAATCCCGGTGAAAACTCGACACCGGCTCCACCCACCCAGTTTTACTGCTTTTGGTTTCCTGGTTCTTGGACTTCGCGCAAATTCAGCAGGGGTTACTCACGGCAACTGTTTATGAGTCACCCAGTAAACACAACTAACCCGCTGACTGTTCGCGAAGTGCATTTTTACCCTCTGGAAACTTGACGTTGAACAGCTGGCTTGATCTCGCCGCCGCCTCCCCGCTGAGGACAGCATCTCCCCACCCGACCCGACCCCCGGCCACCTCACACTGCCCTCCCCGGACCTCCCGGCAAGCTGCCCACCCCCCGGCCAGGGCCTAACCCCGACCACCGGCTCCTTCCTCTCCCTCTCCCTCTCCCTTTGTTAGCGCTCGCTTTCCCACACCCACCTCCTCCAGTTGCTCCGCCATCTTATTCAGCTTCTCCTCGTCCTCCAGCAGTTCGTTGAGTTGCTGGAGGCTCAGGGAGCTGAGATCCGGCAGTGCCATTCCGACGGCCAGCCCGGGCGACCGCGGACCAGACTCGCCACTGTCAGCCCGCAACGGAAATGACAGCTTTGTACCGAGGCCCGGCCTCCCCGCCTTCGTTTACGTCGTCACCCACGTCGGTGAATCACAGACACACCAGATGCTGCCTGGCGAGGTTGAACAAAGCGCGGAGAATCCTGCAGGACGGGCAGCGTCTGTGGAGGCCGAGACCTCTCCTCAGGATTGGAGAGCAAGGGGGCAGAAGCCAGACACTATGCCTGTCATCAAGTCGCCTCTCCGGACATCCCACCCTGCAAAAACTCACTTCAGGGAGGTAGCAGCACCCGCCCCAGATCGACCTCCAAGGGTGTATGTATACAGGACATTTGATTATGAAAGAACACAACAATTTATTTGATAACATATTGAAACTATTTACACACACACACACGTGTGTGTATATATATGTCTGTGTGTGTATATAATATATATATTCCTTGTTGAGTACTTTGTTGGCAGTCTCAATGCTAATAATAGCTAAATGCTGATGCTAATAGCTTTTCTATTTCTTTTGCAAACTTTCCTTGTACTGTCATTTAACCCACCATGGGCAATAGAAAAGTCGCTGTTGCAAACAGTGCAGCCAGCAACACTGTCATTATTTTTGGCCCCTGTTAGGCAGGGGTGCACTTTAGTGTAGTCTGGGGTGAAGTACGTTTTATATTTTCTCTGTTTGGAACACTCTTCCATGGCGCTGTAGGACACGAAACTGAACTGATGGACAATGAAAGGGTGAGAGGCGGACTGTAAAGCCCACCCACAGGGAAACTGATAGGTCTACTTAGCACAAAGAGAGACCAATCGGGATGTTCTCTCTGTCACTCTCTCTTTCACACTCTCACTAGGTCTGTCACTTGCTCTCTCTGTCTGTCTCTCTCTCTCTCCCTCCCTCCCTCCCTCTCGCTCGCTTGCTCTCAAAAAAATCGCCGGGATATTGTATATAATTTGCGGGTGTCAGGGAGCCGCTGTCAATATGTGGGAGACTCCTGGAACTTCCAGGAGAGGTGGGATGTCTGCCTCTCATCCCCCTTCACTCCGGAGAAAAGCCTTAGCTCACTCAATCTTTCCTCATAGGACATGCTCTCTAGTGGACTCAGCATACTGGTGAATTTCCTCTGCACCCTCTTGAGAGTTTCCACATCCGTACAGAACTGAACACAATATTCCAAGTATGACACAGTATCAAATGATTTTTGTAAAGCCATATATATACCATATAAGATACTGGAGCAGAATTAAGGCCATTTGGCCCATTGTGTTTGTTCCATCATTTTATCATGGCTGGTCCATTTCCCTCTCAACCTCATTCTCCTGCCTTCTCCCTGTAACTGTTGATGCCCCAACTAATCAAGAACCTATCATCCTCCACCTTAAATGCTTCCAAAGGCCTGGCCTCCTAAGCCACCTGTGGCAACAAATTCCACATATTCACCATCATTTTGAGGCTGTGCCCTCTGGTCCAAAATTTCCCCACCATAGGAAACATTCTCTCCACATCCAGTCCATCTAGGCCTTTAAAGATTTGATAAGTTTCAATGAGATCCCCCTTCCACCCAATTCTTTTAAATTCCAGTGAGTACAGGAATTCAGGAGTATGGAGTTATTAATTGCTCCTCATACAATAAACCTTTCATTCCTAGAATCATTCTTGTGAATCTCCTCTAAACCGTCTCCAATTTCAGTACATCCTTTCTTAAATAGGAGGCACAAAATTGCCCACAATACTCCATGTGATGCCTCACCAGTGCCTTATAAAGTCTCAGCATTACATCCTTGTTTTTATATTCTAGTCCTCTTGAAATTACTGCTAAAACTGCATTTGTCTTCCTCAGTTCCAAATCAACCTGCAAGTTAACCTTTAGGGAATCATTCACAAGAACTCCCAAGTCCATCTGTACCTCATATTTTTGAATTTTCTCCCCATTTAGAAACACGTCTCTGCTGTTAATCCTCCTACCAAGGTACATGACCATACACTTCCCAACATCATATTTCATCTTCCACTTCTTTGCCCATTCTTCTAATATGTCTAAGTTCTTCTGCAGCCTTCCTGCTTCCTGAACCCTACCTACCCGTCCAACTATCTCCGTATCATCTGCAAACTTGGCTACAAGCCTTCAATTCTGTCATCCAATTCATTGACATGTTATCAACACCGACCTCTGCGAAGCACTGCAGGTCACTTGTAGTCAATCACAAAAGGCTCCCTTTATTCCCACTTTTTGCCTCCTGGCTAATCAGCCAATCCTCTATCCATGCTAGAATCTTTCCTGTAACACCATGGGCTCTTGTTAAACATCCTCGTGAGTGGCATCTTGTCAAAAGCCTTCTGAAAATCCAAGCACAACAGCCATCAATTCTCTGTTGCCCATCCTGCTTATTATTTCCTCAAAGGATTCGAACACATTTGTCAGGCAAGGTTTTCCCTTAAGGAAACCATGCTGACTTGGGCCTAATTTATCGTGTGGCTCCAAGTGCCCTGAAACCATCTTTAACAATGGATTCCAACATCTTCCCAACCACCGAGGTGAGGCTAGGCCTATAATTTCCTTTCTTCTAACATTCTCCCTTCTTGAAGAGTGGAGTAACATTTGCAATTTTCCAGTCCTCTGGAACCATGACAGAATCTATTGGCTCTTGAAAGATCATTACTAATGCTTTCTCAATCTCCTCAGCTCCCTCTTTCAGAACCATGGGATGTAGTCCAACTGGTCCAGGTGACATCTACCTTCAGTCCTTTCAGATTCCCAAGCACCTTCTCCCTAGTAAAAACAACTGCACTCACTTCTGCCCCCCGTCACTGTTGAACTTCCAGCATATTGCTAGTGTCTTTCACAGTGAAGACTGCTCCAACGTTTGTCTGCCATTCCTCCCGGTGTCTTTTTATTGAAATCCCCAACATGCATTTTCTATCTCCCATTGTAGTTTGTAGCATCCTGTCTACCATTCAGAGGCTTGTATATAATTCCCATCAGGGTCTTATTACTCTTACAGTTTCTTATCTCTACAAGGATTCTATGTTTTCTGAACCAATGTCACCTCTTTCTAACGATTTGATTTCAGTTTTTACAAAGAGCCACCCTACCCGCTCTGCCCACCTGCCGGTCCTTTTGATATAATGTGTATCTTTGGACCCTCTTTCAGCCACAACTCAGTGATGCCCACAACATCATACCTGCTAATCTCTAACTGTGCTACAAGTTCATCTACCTTACTCCTTATAATGTGTGCATTCAAATATAACATCTTCAGTCCTGTATTCATCACCCTTTTCAACCTTGTTCCCCTGTTACACTATATCTTATCCCACAGACTGCAATTTTGCCCTATCATCTGCCTGTCCTTCCTGACAGTCTCACTAGGGACTGCCTCTGCTTTTAAACCAACTACCCTATCCTCAGCCCTATCCATCAAGTTCTCACCCGTTTGCCAAATTAGTTTAACCCTGCCCACCCACCCCCAGCAGCTCTTCCTGCAAGGATATTGGTTCCCCTTCAGTTTTGTACAGGTTACAGGTTATATTTTCCATCGAAGAGATCCTAATGATTCAGAAAACTGAAGCCCTGCCCCCTGCGCTTGTTTCTCTGCCATACATTCATCTGCCAAATCATTCTATTCTTATCCTCACTGGCAGCAATGCAGGAATTGCTACACTGAAGGTCCTGCTTATCAGCTATTCTACCTTGCTCCCTAAGTTCTCTCTTCAGGACCTCCTCGCTCTTCCTACCTAAGTTATCGATGCCAATATGTACCAAAACTTCTGGCTGCTCACCCTCGCCCTTCAGAATGGACCCGATCCGAGACGTCCCTGACCCTGGCACTTGAGAGGCAACATACCATCCAGGTGTCTCTGTCATGTTCACAGAATCTCAAGTCCACTCCTCTAATTATCACTATTGTAGTACTCTTCTCCACTCTTCCCTTCTGGGCTACAGTGCCAGAGACCCAGTCATGGTGGCTCTCCTCATTGGTATCCAAAACGGTATGATTATTGAGGGGAACAGCCACACTCTCTACTGGCTGCCCACTTCCCTTCCCTCTCCAGACAGTCACCTATTGACCTGCCTCCTGTAACTTCAGGGAGACTACCCATCATCTCAGTTTCCCATATGAGAATAATAATGAAAGAAAGCAATGAGGAATCATGCTCGCATTCCTTAAGAAACGTTCACAGAATTGGTTGAATCTTACTTCTGCTTGGCAAGTGATCAGCCCTCCTGTACTGGGTACTGGAAGATCTAAGGAAGCACGGTGTGCAGAGAACTCGATTCTGCCTCAAGCCCTACAGAGCTAGGCTGCTTGCAGCAGCAGCTGGGTGGGTGTAATGGGCAGGAGTAACTTTCTGTTACCAGAACCAACATGCTTCGCACTTCCAGATCCACCTGCTAGCCTCAGCGGGCTTGTAGATGCTAACGGCACCAGATGCAGCTGGCCTTATCTGCTCCATGTCAGCAGAAGGGCTGGGACACCCTTCTGCTCACAGGGCGTGAAAAGATCTTTCCAGCTGCCTCAGACTCTGAGATACTATCTTCATCGACTGGAGCCAGCCCATCAAGGGCTTGAGCTCATGCTAAGCAAATTAAGAAGAAACCCGTATCTTGGTGCTAAGATGAAAACCAATTTTCCAGCGGCCATGGGGAGCCAAAGGGGGAAGCAATAGTAGGGCTTCCAACCTTACATTACAAACGTAGCACCTGACATCGATCCAGAGTATCACAAGGCGAAGGGAGATGAATGGTTAAACCACCCTGGGCTTGATGGTTCCTTTTACACAGGTGACAGGTGTAGAGATGTGGTAGCATCAATAGTTCTTGATTTTTCAGATTCTCTTTTCCTCTTCTTCTATTCCAGCTTCCACAAAGTTCAAAGTAATATTTTATATCAACATACATTTATGTCACCACATATACAACCTTTGTGGGCATCCACAGTAAATACAAAGAAAAGAAAACACACAAAATATAATTTTTAAAAAGCAATAACTATTGAGAACATGCAGCGAAAAGTCCTTGAAAGTAAGTCCACAGTTTGCAGGAAAAGTTCGGTGCTGGGGTGAGTGAAGTTGGGTGAAGTTATCCCCTCTGGTTTAAGAGCATGATGGTTGAGGAGTAATAACTGCTATGAGTGAGCAATCACCTTTGTGCAGGTGCTCCAAGCAGGATTATCTAAGAGATATTAGGAGCACGTAAATTTGTGTTCATTATTTCAGTAAGTTTTCTTCAGCAGCCAGCCATGTTGTATCATTAGAACTGTTGTTGACACTTCGTGGAGCTCAAGCAGTGTGAAGCCGTTCTATGTAGCTTCTGCCTTGCTGCTGCCTCACTCAATTCCTGACCTTCACTTAACTAAGCTCAGTCGGCTAACGTGTCTAAAATGCTGGAAAAATTCAGCGGGTCAGGCAGCATCTGTGAGGGGAGGGGTCCTGACGAAGAGCCTTGGCCCAAAACATGGACTTGTACTAAGGAATCCTACAGACTCCTTATTTCCCTTTGTGGATGCTGCCTGACCTGCTGAGTTTCTCCTGCATTCTGTAGAGGCTGTAGATATCCAGCATCTGCAGAACTCCTTGTGTCTATGATTAGTTAAAGTGGCTGACTATATTAGCACATTTTAAATTTGTATTTTATTTAGAGATGTAGAGCAGTGACCTACCCTTCAGGCCCAACAGACTCACACAGCCCAATTACACCCATGTGACCTTTTAACCGACTTACCTGTATGACTGGAGTGTGGGAAGAAACTGGAGCACCCAGAGAAAACCAGTGAGGTCATGGGGAGAATGTATTTACCGAACTGAACCAGGGTTGCTGGCACTGTATTAGCATTATGCTAGCCACTATGCTACTGTCTGTAAAAGGAGGTGTCAATGAGCTCAGATATACCTGGGTAATCTAGGGTGTCATGTTATATGACCATGTAGAACTACTTTGCGGAGTCTGTCATCATAATCAACAATACAACTAAGAGTCTGCCATGGCCCCCCATACTTCTCAGTCCGCCTCACAATGTTGTACCCCTCCTCCCTCAGGGGAGGAGCTTGACAACTAATGTCCACCTATGAAAAGCAATGCACACTGGAGGAACTCAGCAGGCCAGGCAGAATCTAAGGAGAAGAACGAACAGTTGACGTTTCCGGCCGAGACCCTTCATCAGGACCGGAAAAGAAAGATGAGAAGTTAGAGTAAGAAGGTGGGGGGGGAGGGGAGGGGAGGAGGTGGTAGGTGATAGGTGAAACTGGGAGAGAGGGAGGGTGAAGTAAGAAGCTGGCAAAGTTGATCAGTGAACGAGGTAAAGGGCTGGAGAAGGGAAATCTGATAGGAGAGGGTGGAAGACCACAGAAGAAAAGGAAAGGGAAGGAGCACCAGAGGGAGATTATGGGCAGGTAAGGAGATAAAGTGAGAGAGGGAAACAGGAATGGGGATGTTTACCGATTCCTCTATCTTCTGGTAATTGCCCCCTCTTCATTATTCCACTATTCCTGTTCCCCTCTCTCTCCATTCCTGATGAAGAGTCTCGGACCGAAACGTCAATGTTTTGCTCTTTTCTATCAACGCTGCCTGTCCTGCTGAGCTCTGCCAGCATTTTGTGTGTGTGTTGCTTGGATTTCCAGCAGATTCTCTTGTGTTTGTGATCCTCATTATTTGAGCTGCAGTACGCAGACAAGGCTTGAACTAAGCATGCTCAGAGGTTAAGCTTCAAGCATTGAACAACACATACAAGATGCTGGAGGAACTTAGCAGGTCTGGCAGCATCTATGGTGGGGAATAAAAAGTTGATGTTTCAGGCCATGACCTTTCATTAGGACTAGAGTGGAAGGGCACAGAAGCCAGACTAAGAAGGGCTAGACCGGGGGTCGGCAACCTGCGGCTCCCGAGCCATTTGTGGCTCTTTCACCTCTGTGCTGCGGCTCCCTGTGGCTTTGGGAAATAATTGGTCAGTATTTAATTAAAATGTATTTTATGTTAGTTTGTTAGCTTTTGAAATGTAATTCTAAATTTGAAGATTATGGTGATCTTGTACAATCTAAGTGTGGCGACACATTTCCTGGCACATCCGAAACGGCTCACAATTAGCCAGCATTCCGGCTAAGGGAGATAGCCTACGGGGGTTTGTGAGTACGCGTCTTTTGCAGCATCTGCGTCCATGGGGGCTGGGTTGAGGGAGGCTTAAAAGCAAGGCTGTTTAGTTCGAATAAAGTTATTCGACTGCAGTTTACTGACTGCGTGAGCACACCGCTACAACGTGTTTTTATCGCTATTAATATACGTCACCACTGCCAATACCTGACACCCGCCAGTGCGCGATTTCTTTAATTTTTCGATCCAAGGTAAGCCAACTATGGAGAATTCTAAAAAAAGAAAAGTGACTGAAGAAAACAGAACGTTTAATGATACGTGGACAGATTCATTTGCTTTCACTGTTGACGAGACTGGTTTACCGGTATGCTTAATATGCAATGAGAAACTAGCAAACAACAAAAAGTCAAATGTCGCAAGGCATTTCCAGAATAAACACGCAGCCTTTGCTCAAAAATATCCGGATGGAGATGAGAGAAAAAAAGCCGTTTCGGAACTGATGCGGAAGGTTGATCTGAGCAAAAATCATTTCCAGAAATGGATGAAGTCTGGAAAATCAACGACATACGCCAGTTATATTGCCGCTCAGGAAATAGTCAGGCACGGGAAGCAGTTTACAGATGGTGAATATATAAAAGAATCTTTCATTAAGATTTCAGAACATCTATTCACGGACTTTAAAAACAAGAGTGAAATTGTGCAGAAAATCAGGGATATGCCCCTCTCTGCAAAGACTGTCAAAGACAGAACCATAAAAATGGCAGAAGACATCACAAGACAGCAAATTAAAGACATCAATTCAGCTGTGGCCTACTCGATTGCCTGTGACGAGTCTAAAGACAAAGGTGATATTGAACAAATAGCGTTGTTCTGCCGGTATGTAAACTCTGCCGGGCCACAGGAAGAACTGATTGAGTTGATACCTCGAAAAGACCAAACACGGGGGGAGGACATCTGTGAGGCTGTCTTGAATTATTTAAGAGCCAAAGGAATAAAGACCACCCATCTGGTGTCAGTAGCTACTGATGGGGCGCCGAATATGACGGGAACGCACAAGGGATTTGTGGCTTTACTGCAGAAGTCGCTGGACAGAAAGCTGCTGACTTTTCACTGCATCTTGCACCAAGAGGCACTGTGCGCTCAAACATTTCCTCCGGAATGCACAGAAGTAATGGATGTTGTCATTCACATTGTCAATAAAATAATGGCAAAAAGTTTAAATCACCGTCAATTCCGTTTGTTACTGGACGAGCTGGAAAGCGCATATTCTGATCTCCTGCTGCACAACAAAGTCCGGTGGCTGTCCAAAGGGGAGGTGCTGAAACGCTTTGTCGCGTGTCTGGAAGAAGTGAAAACTTTCCTGGGCAGCAAAGGGCTCAACTTTCCTGAGCTGGAACAGCCAGAGTGGCTGGAAAAGCTACATTTCATGGTAGACATGACAGCGCACCTGAACACGCTGAACACAGCTCTTCAACGGGGTAAGGACGTACAGCCCTGCACATATTGGAGGATGTTTTGGCATTAGAGCGCAAGTTGACGTTGCTTGCCAGAGATTTACAGAAAGGCACATTGTCTCACTTCCCCAATTTGAGAGAGTTCAAACAAGGTCACGACATGATAAATTCGGAGTATTTACATTCTGCAATCATCGCAATGCAAACATCGTTTGGGAAACGCTTCTGTGAGTTCAGAGAGGAAAAAAACACATTATCCTTCCCGGTCACTCCCCTAAGCATCGATCCATCCCTACTAAATACGACTGCATTGTCAGGTGTGAGTCAACCTGAACAAGTATGATAAATATTTTAATTGCCTATTATTTTACATATATTCATATGTTTTCATTGTTCAGTGAAATAGTCCTTTTATTTTTCAGGTTGACAGCTGGCTGACGTTATTTTTGGTTTGCTGCTGGCGGCAAATTTAAGTTTGGCGTTTTTCATAAATACAAGGACTCAAATAGACGTTGAGTATTTTACTTAAAAGTAACCTTCAACCCAACGTCTTTTTTTTGGAGTTCAAAATGTTTTTGTTGCATGCAGAAATGTAATTTCATTTTCTCTGCAGGAGTTCATCAATTTCATAAATGCAACACATTATAGTTTGTTTATACATAGCATAAAGGCAAAACAAAACGTTGTATGCAGTGTTATTTCATTTTAAATGTCAAGCGGGTTTTGCGGCTCCCAGTGTTTTCTTTTCTGTGGGAAACGGGTCCAAGTGGCTCTTTCAGTGGTAAAGGTTGCTGACCCCTGGGCTAGACTGTTGATTTATTTGCCAAAGCATACGAGAGACTAGATGTTATACTCAACACGCTCAAGATCAAAGCCCTTTACCATCCTACCCCTCTAATAACAAATGTAACACCTGGGAAGGATTTCACTGCTAACGTAAAGGTCTTTCAGTAGGGTCACTGCTAATATAATAGTCTTTCTGTAGAAGCAGTGTTTGGGTTATGGTTAGAGATAATGGGTGCTTTGGAATGTGAGCTGTCTAGTGAGAGATTGTGCTTTCGTGCCGTATGCCTGACACCGAGATGATCTGGGGCTTTTGTTTGGCAGAAGGTGAAGAGAGAAGATACTGGAGCAGAGCCATGACCTGAGAAAGGCCGGGAGATCGAAGGAGGAGCGGCGAAGGGGAAGCCACAAGCTCCAACGTGTGCGCATTAGACGGTTTCATTAAAATGGGCCCTTTTCTTTTTGTTTTTCTTTACTAACCCTCTAGTCAAATTAAGAATTATAAAGCTAAATCATTTAATTGCCTATGGTGTACTGTTTGTTATTTTGTGGTACTGATTTGTAACAGGGTGACACATCACACAGCATCCACACAAACAGGAGGTTTTGCACCTCAATCTCATACGTTTGGTGGGGCCGGAGAGCAACTTCCCTAGACTTACGCAGCCGACAGAACCTGACGGTTACACGAAGATTGATGACAAGACCCTGGGAATTGTGGATCTGTTCTCATATCTTGGAAATCACCTCTGGGCAAAAAGGGATGAGAATGCTTACCATCTTTGATACACCAGCTCAGTGGGTGACCATCTTTCAAGCCAGCATCCCCAACCCCTCATTATTCTCAGATGACTATGTTAGGCTGGCCATATCATTCCCATGCCCAAAACCATACCCCCAACATGTACACTTTTGTCCTGGGCTCTGTCTTGGGAGGAGATTACCAGATAGGGAAAAGGGTTCAAGACCTCTTGGGGGCTTCTGACTGTTCAAAGAGGAGAAGAAGCAATGGGAGTGGTCTTCTGAATGTTGAGGCCGTGCACCAGGAGCACACAGGAGTTCTGCTGGTGCAGCAGGAGGACGTCCCATCAATCCACTTCCACCCCCCACCTCCCGTGTCTGTCACCTCCTGCCCCAGTGGAGAAGGAGTCTTCATTCCTACATCGGTCTCTGGCTGCCTCAGAACCCAATAAACTGGGAGCAGTTCATTGTTGATCCCAAGTGACATCCCAAGGGAAAGAAGCCAGGGCAATCTTTAATATTTGCAACAAAAATGGATGCGTGAATATGGTTTAAAGGATTGTGACTAACTGCTGAGGTATGTTAACTCAATGGTTCTACAGTAACACAATATCATATTTGGGCCCACTCTCATTGGTGCAAATCTGAGCTGCTTCTGGAAGCTGGTGGAAATGTTGCGATGACACTGCAGGACTCCAGTTGCCAATGGAACAGGTCTTCCCACAAGCTTTACCATCCGGAAAATGTCTGTCAGTCTAAAGGTAACTGTTCAGCAAAAAAAAAATCATTCTCAGCAAGGATAGAAACAGGTCCTCCTGCTGTCTGTCTTCACCTTGCTGCTCCTGGTGTCTTGGCTGCTGATCTTGACTTGACCCAATCTTGAGTTAATTTAATGGTCAAGTTATGCAGTGCAGAGCGGTGAATGGTGCCCTGCTCTTATATATGGCACAGTGTCATCAAAGGGGTGCAGACAGCGAAATTCCTTTCTAAACAACCATATTGTGATGTCCTTTAATCTCCTGCTTGTGACATATTGCCTATAATTGTAGCATCGTTCACCTGGTGTGTTTAGAGCTGCAGACGGTGTAATCAAACATTTGAGAAAAGGTCCAGTCTTAGTCTATAAGAATCCATCCTTGCATATGAGATGAATAAGATGAGAGTCAGCTGTGACTGGCTAAAAATGAATGAATCATGGGAGGTGCCAGACCGACCATTGTTAAAATTCTCCAAGTGCATGTTGAGAAAACATAGTAAAAGCTGGTTCAACTGTGGTTAGACAGACGTCTACAAGAGCTCAGTCGATGTGATGGAGATCGTGCTGTGGACAAATTCTGGGCATTGAACTGCCATCGTGGTCATGGTGGGGTTGTGTCTGACACAAGAAGAGCAATTATATCGAACATGGAAAATATCCAAAAATGAACATTATTAGCTACCCAGCAAATTACGCAATATTATTTCACTGCATATTGGTGAGGTTTTCAACCATGCAATACTTTTCTTGCTATTGTGTAAATGGTAGTCCTACGATATCTGTCGGTGCACTTGAGGCCCTCTGTAACTACTGAACGCCGGAAGTATTCTGCTGTGATGTAATTAAAAGGGAAAAATAATTGGATAGGTTCAAAGAATGCATTTATACAAAATATTTAACACGCAACTATCTTGCTGATACAATGAGCTTTTACAACAATTTGGTAGTTTCATGGACACTGAAACCAAATTTAATTTGGAATTTATTTAAATATTTTAATTTTAATTCTTCACCTGCAATGGTTGAATTTGATCACATCTCTAGATCAATGGCTCAGGGCTCAAGCTGCTAATTTAATAAATTGACCATTGAGATATGTTCTTTTGATCTGTTCTGCTTGCATTGACACCAATGTCACAAGTTCATACATTCACTGAATTATTATTTGCAAAAGGAAATGGTAGTCCTATGATATCTGAGGCCTTCTGTAACCGATTCTGGTTTTTGGATTTCTCTGGATGTTTTGACTCTGCCTGAACTTTGACGCTGACTTTGTTTGCACCTTGGGATTTGCTACTCAATTACTATCACTGTGTGCACAGTACTGCATCTGCTATTGGATCCCTGCTCCAGTGTCCTGACATATTGTACTAGGGAACCTTTCAATAGTCTTAAAACATTGGGGTAGAAGCTATACTTGAGCCTTGTGACTTCTGTGACACATGCTTTTGGTCTTCATGGCCTATTCCAGCATTTGACCAAGTACGATTGGCAAACCTGTGCATATGATTCTCAGTTCCTTTATTGGAATTGGAATTGGAATTATTTTGTTATTGTTGCATGTACTGCAGTACATTGAGTAGTACGAGGTAAAACAGTAACAGAATGTGAAATAAACAGCAATTACCACAGAGAAAGCACAGTGCAGGTAAACAGTAAGGTGCAGGATCATAACGAGGTAGATAATGAGGTCAAGAGTCCACCTTATTGTGTCAGTTCTTCCAGTTGAACTCTGTCTTTTTGTGTGTTTTCCCCCTAGCTGTCAGACTATGGTTTTGTATTGCCGTGTGCTCCTGTCCCCGCTCCTGCTCTACTCCGGCCCCTGTATCACTGAGTATCCGTCTCTCATCTGTTTCTCATTATTACCTGTATTGCTGCCACCTGTGTCTCATTGTGTTCCACCTATCATCTGTTTATTGCTCAGTGTGTTTCAGTCCTGTATTTTCGCCTGTTTGTTGCCAGATTGTGCCAGTGAATTTTCCTGAGTCTTTCCAGCATTGGTATATGTCTGTCTGTCAGTCAACTCTGCCTGTTTCCTGATTCTGGTTTTTGGATTTCTCTGGATGTTTTGAACTCTGCCTGAACCTTTGTTTGCACCTCGGGACTTGTTTCTCAATTAATATCACTGCGTGCACAGTACTCCGTCTGCCATTGGATCCCTGCTCCAGCGTCCTGACATATTGTACTAGGGAACCATTCAATAGTCTTAAAACATTGGGGTCGAAGCTATACTTGAGCCTTGTGACTTCTGTGACACATGCTTTTGGGATTTTGAGAGAAGAAAGAACGTCTGGGATGCGTGGGGCTTTGATTATGCTGGCGGCTTCATTGAGGCAGTGAGGGGTATAGACACTGTCCATAGAGTAGAGACTGGCTTCCATAATGTACCAAGAAGGATCCACAACATCACATAAGAAATGGGATTGCAGGCAATCACAAACTGAGTGTCTGTAGGCAATATTTTTAGTCCCTTTTTATTGGCTTAATTCAAGATTCAACGATTCAATCTTGAAGAGTTTGAATCATTAAATCTTTGCTTTGAATTCGAATCTATGAATATTTTTAATCCCTTTTATTGGCTTAATATAAGACTTCTGTGACACAAGAGATTCTGCAGACACTGGAAATTTTCAGCAGCACAAACATTAATGCTGGAGGAACTCAGAAACCCAGGCAGCTTCTATGGTGGGAAATAAACAGCCATAGTTTTGGTCCAGGACACTTTATTAGACCCTGATCAGATCTAAAATGTTGACTGTTTATTTCCCTCGAGTAGATGCTGTGAATTATGAGATTTTGTTCTTTCATCCATATTGTGAATAGCTAGGATGAAAACTCTGATCCCCACGTTATCCTGGAGGGACTCAGCAGGTCAGGCAGCAGCTATGGGAGGGAATAAACAGCAGTCACTGTTTCAAGCTGAGACCCTTCCTCAGTACGGGAAAGGAAAGGGGCAGGAGCCAGAAACTGCCTTATTTAATTCACCGTAGGGGTTGTTTGATTTGCTGACCATTCACAGTACTTTCTGTTCGCATTTTCAGAAGTTTAGCTATAGCATGTTAATAGTCAAATTAGAGCAATCCAACAAGTGGCATCCTGCCAACCCAGAAGGACACTGTAACCGCACCTGCCTTTGTTTTGTTTTCCATGTTGAAACCGTGTGTCCTGAGATAGAGTCATGTGAATCACCCAAACAGATATAATGCTGGAGGAGCCCAGCAAGTCAGGCAGCAGCCAAGGAAGGTAAAAGCAGTCAGCGTTTTGGGCAATGATGCTGATTCAATCTGGAAATGTTGACTGTTGGTTACTCTCTATAGGTGCTGCTTGATGTGCAAAGTTGCTTAAATTTTCTTAAAATATATTTTTATTGAAGGAATGACACAATACAGAATACATAATGGATTACATTTTCCTCCACTTTGCTTTTATATCTTACCCCTAAACAAACCTCCCCTCACCCGCCCTCCTCGAACATACCATGGCAGCTAATGTATTTACAATACAACACTTCACAAATACAAGTACGGATATTTCACAGCCATACCCCCACACTACTTCAAGACGAAGACCCACACACATCCACAACATGTCAGATGATATAAAGTACACTCATATTACAATTCATCAACCACCCAGTGAGGTAAACCATATGTGTGTTAAAAGGGATCCAACTTCCCAAGTACAATCCTTAAAATTTGTGTATGTTGCTCAAGATTTCTGTGTTGCAATGCCCAGAAAGTACATCATTATGCAGCAGCATAGCAACGTCTGGAACAATAGATTTAATATTGACAGTGACACACTCATTACTTCCTGCTCATCTTTTTATAGGTACCTGGTCTGAATTCTAACCACACAGGCATTTCTTTGCTAGGGAACCATGTTTGGTTGGAAATGTTGTAAGTGACAGCAGATGGCACTATGAAAATTTATATCAGTGACACTGTTGAAATTAATCCACGATCATACTTAAGTGTAATTCCTTTTCAAAATAGAAGTAACAAGCAACTTATATAATTTTAATAAATTAATCAATTATAGCACATAATGATCAACTGTAATCTAAATGCTGTTTTTAGAATTAATTGTAATTATCATTTCCATTCTAATGATTAGTAATCTCAGTTGAACAGTGCTGAGTCATGAATATAAAATTATTTTATCCAGTTCTCCAATTGAGCAGTTAACTCTCATAGTTAACCTATTATTTAATCAGGGAAACTTCACTGTAAACCTTACCATTGAGTACTTTAATCTCCATTAAAATAGACTCTAGATAAATGGAAATTGATGACAGCTTGTATGTTACAAACAAGAGAAAGTCTGCAGATGCTGGAAATCTGAGCAACACACACTAAATGCTGGAGGAATTCAGCAGGCCGGACAGCATCTATGGAAAAAAGTAGTTGGGTTTTGGCCTGAAATGTTGATTGTACTTCTTTCCATAGATGCTGCCTGGTCTGCTGAGTTCCTCCAGCATTTTGTGTGTGTTGCACAGCTTGTATACTAATGTTTACATTTCTGTGGGCAGTCTTATATTCAAGAAAGAAATTCACAAGCTCTTGCAAGATTAAGTAATTTGTCCATCTCAAAAATCGCCCTCCAAGAGGACCACAACATTGTGGTGGTTTGGAGGCTTGCATGCTCCAGTGACCAGGTGAGCTGGGTTGGCTGGAAGTCAGAGCTTTATGCTTTGCCCCTTGACAAGGTCAGCCATACCAGACAGGTCAAAGGGTAGAGACTGAGTGGCCCACCAATCCTCCATGTTTGCCAGTTCGACTCAGGGCGACAAGACTCTGACTGGTAAAATAAAGTTGTTACAGAAGCAGCAATGAGGAATCCTTCCACATCTGAGTCTCTCGCATGACAGAAGAGTACTGAAAACTGAGAGGAATCTACTGACATGATGAAGGAAGCTATGAACACCACAAGAAATGGAAGACATTCATTGCTGCCCTAAATGACAGTGACATAAACAGGGAGTTTAAAAAAAACCCCTACAAAAATGGCAGCCCAAATAAATAATCTGACATTGCAGATACTTCTAACAGTCAAAGTGGTAACCACAAAAGATATGAGCATTTCTGTAGAATTAAGGGTACAGCTAGGCATTTTTCTGTACACACCCAAAAACAAAAATCCCACATTGTGAACCGCTTCCTTTCCATAGTTCCTTGAATTCTAGTGGTAAGTAAAGTCTAATACCAGGAAGTTGAAATAAGAGCTAACACTCCTTTTAATAATCTTCCAGTAAAATCTAATCAAACGATGGGGGTTCAATAGAGTTTGACCATGTGTCTCTTCAGCAGTTAGTTTTAAACAACAAATTCAATTGACTACTTTCTGTGGTATATGATTGACATCTGCATTTTTAACTTTTATCCTTTTTTTTTAACTTTATCAGTATTCTAGCATTCCCTAATTGAAAATAAGTGAAGTTTTCTGGCTCCAATTTGTTTCCCAATGTTCAGTTCCCAAGTTAATGTGATCCATATGGCTGTTGGGCTTGGAGATGCTGAGGTCCATAAAAGAAAAGAAAAAAATTGTTATTTGCCTTGCTTCATGCTGTGTTTTAATTATTTCAAGCTTTTCCAGCATTATATATTAATAGAGCCTTGAGGTTTCTCTCAAGACTTTGTTAAGGTACCTTTGTTTATAACTGGACAAAAGTTAATGATAAATTTTCAAGTGGTTGGCTTTAAGTTAAAAAAAGCTTATTTCAGCTGTTGTTGATGCCACAAGCTGTAGCGGTCCCAGCATTGAGGTTTGAATCAGCAAATTCAAAGCATTCCATTTATGTAATGTCGTCCAAATGTCCCATGCACTTCATGTGAATGTTAGTAAATAAACATTAACACAAAGCCACAAGAAGATTTGGTAGATGGGTTCAGGGCAATGGCAGATTTAGATAGCACATGTACAGAGAGTTGCTTCCATTAGCAGAAACAGGGAGGAAGATTAAAAGTGAAGAATAAAAGGTGAGGAGAGGATCTGAAGAAAAGTTTGCCTACATTGAAAATGTGACTGAATAGATTACCCAACAGTGAGCCATTCCAGACGCAAGGAGACAAATTGTCTCCTGTGCAAAGAATTTAGCGCAGATAATCAAAATCTTAGTTAAAAAGGGAATATCAGAAGCTAGATCCTTGGCAGCTGAAGACATGGCTGCCATCCATGGAGTGGCACAAGCAGGGATGAATAATTAGAATGAGAATTTGTTTTATTTCTTACTTCCATCTCACAACATGAGGGTGTAAAAATCTTTATGTTGTGCCTCCATCGCAATGTACAAGCAATAAGGAAGGGAAATGTGGGAGGATATTGGCCAAGCACTAAGATTGTATACATAATTGTTTTGTGTATATGTATGTTCAGTCCGATACAATGTTCAGTCAGGTATGCAATTAGATCAATGTGTATTGATAAACCTGATGACCCGGTGAAAGGAGCTGTCCCGGACCCTGCTGGTCCTGGCCTTAATGCTGCGGTACCATTTGCCAGACGAAAGCAACTGAAGCAGTTTGTGGTTGGGGTGGCTGGAGTCCCTGATGATCCTCCGGGCCCCTTTTTGGCTGCTGTAAATTTCCTGAAGAGAGGACAGTTCACACTCACAGATCTGCTGGGCTGACCGCACCACTCTGCAGTGCCCTGCTTTTGAGGGTAGTACGGTTCCTGTACCAGGTGGTGACACAACCAGTCAGGATGTTGTTGATGGTGCCCCTGTAGAAAGTCCTGAGGATCTGGGGACTCATGCTGAACTTCTTCAGCCGTCTGAAGTGAAAGAAGTGCTGTTGGGCCTTACTCACCACACAGTCCAGGTGAGATCCTTGGTGATGTGTATACCAAATAAGGACCAGCATATGAAAAAACAGTAAAGGAATTGGCTTATATCAACCCCAAGCCTGTTCTGTTATCTGTCTTTTGTACAAATTCCTCTACACCTTTGGTTAGGAAATGAACTCAGTCTCTCTGAGCATTGAAATTAAGTGGCCTCGTCTTAATTGACTTTTGTGATGAAAGTTCCAAATTTGTAACAGTTCTCTCCAAACAGAATACTTTCCCAAAATTATCCATGAAAGGTCTAGTGGTAACTTTCAGAAAATGGCCCTTGGTCCAAGACTTAATGCTGGATTATCCCATATCTTGAAATTTTTCCAAATTATCAAAGTCCCACAAATTCTCAGGAATGCAACCCTGGTAACTGGAATATAGTTATCCTTTGGATTATAGGAATTGTTCTGTTAAACCTACTACAGAAGGCAAATGTACAAGGTGCAAGATTGCTACAGCCTTTGACAGATTTGGTGCCAGAATATTACTGTTTACTTTGGAGCCTAACTCTCACCCCTTGAAGTCCAGTCAACAGGTATTCTAGCATCCTATGCTGTGCACTTTACACAAATTTTGAATTATATTTTATTAACTTATTTGTGGTAATATTTTGTTTTACAAGATGTGTATGATATATGTATTGTGGGTGCACTGTTGTTTTGTTTGGTTATATATATGTACAGTTAGATGACAATAAACTTGAACTTAAGATGAAGTTCACCACTCTGCCTTCAATGTGCTAACCTTTGGTCAACTGTAGATGAAGTATTTAAAGACCTCAGATCAGGCACGAAACTTGTGGTTACTGGGCAGCATTGATCAAAGCCATTGTATATGCTTCTGCGACCTGGACTACCTACAGCAGACATCTCAAAGTTCTGTGGAAAATCCTCCAATGCTGTCACTGAAAAACTCAACAAATTCTTTGAAAGGGGAGCAACTTAACGTCATTGTCCTCCCTCAGGAGTGAGGCACCAGCCACACCTTGTTAGCCAGGGTAGGCTATATCATTTCTATCCCTCGCACCAGACTCCTGGAATGGACGGTGTATTCCAAGAGCGAGAAACAAACTGCCCGAGGAACCTGGTGGATCTGGCAGCATCTGAGGAGATAAAGGGAGTCAATGTTTCAGGCTGAGATCCTGATGGAGATCACTATTCCTCTGCCTCTAGGGGTGATGATGGAGCATTGAGTTTCTCCAGTAATTTTTTGGTATGTTTCTCTAGTTCTAAGGCCAGCAGTCTCTTGTGTCTTCGCTATATTCTTGTCACAGAAAGAGAAAGAGATGTGCTCAAAGCTTCCTCGAGGAAATGCATCACCCCCCCCCCCCCACAGTGATTCCTGGGGATCTCTGGTCTCTGCTTGTTAAAGCGGGGAAGGATCATTTAGATGATATTCAGGACCTCGAGCCCGTACGCAGAAGCAGGGAGCATACAGAAGTTTTGTGTAAGCAGGGGATGGAGCAAGCAGCTTTTCTCATCGGCCACCATGCTGTCACTTCTTTAAAAGTGTCTTCAGTTCCCAGATTTACCTCATCTGGGAACCCGTAAAACCAGAGTGGAATTGAGTTATCCCTGAAATCTAGGGATACCTAATAGTGGATGAAGAAAACTCTGTTGGCCTTTTCTGTGCATTATACACAGATAGGTCACAATCAGGGTCATGTGAAGCCAGGGGAGTTGGTGGTGTTGGTCGCACGAACAGCTGGTGCATATCACAAGTCCTGGTTATGTGACCACTGGTGGCAGGCAGACAGTCTCTGAAGGGTATTGATAATGGCAGGGGTCACTTGCATTGTAAAGACCCTACCTAGAAGAAAGCAATGGCAATCCACTTCTGTGCAAAAATTTTCCAAGAACGATCATGGTCATGGGACCATGATCACCCATGTCATATGACATGGCGCTTAATGATGATGTCATATGACTCGGCAGTTAATGATGATGATGGTGAAGATACTAAAATGATGTTCTGTCTCTATTAACCATCACTTTTGAGCTTTTTCATCATTCCACTCTATCCTTTTTGGTGCAAAATGGCTGATCTTAGTTTTATCTACCTTGAAGTCCCTTAGCAACAGTTTTATTCCTATGTTTCATCAACTAATTTTCCTTCGTAATTTACTCCTTCCATCTACAATGGATTTAATTGCTGTGTCTTTGGCAGACTGGGATATACAGCAGCCTAACCCATCTATTAATATTTGATGAGTAGTTGCTACAACCACACACTTCCTTGCAGGGTCCCTTGAGTCATATCCTGTCAAAGTGAGCAGCCTTCTTTCATTCTTCCTCTACTTCCTGATGGCAGGCCAATTTCATTCCCATGTCAGCAAGCTGTCTCCAATTCCATAAACTTCTAACTTGATTATCTGTTATAAGCATCTTTCTCAGAAGCTTTCTCGAAGTGTTTATATAAATTACATTCTGTTGTCCATTGCTTTCACACCTTTGCAAAAATTTCAATCAGATTTATGTACTGAGATCACCTATTATGCAGATATTTGGAGAATATTATTTATATTACCCAAGAGATGTCACTGTGCTCTCAAGACTTCAAAATGATTTCAAATTTAACTGGCTGTTTGCTTTTCAAAAGGTAACTACCCCTATTGAATTAAATGTTTAGTTAAGATAGCAAATGGATATAATCTGAACCAGTTCCACAACATGTTCACATTCGGCCTTCTCTTAGGTATCTTACTTCAAAAGATTTGCATCAAAAAGAAACTATTTCTACATGCGCCTCTACTCTTGTCTCTGCCTTTGAAGTTTATGGATTCAATTTTCACCTCTATTTTCACGCACAGAATTGTGGACTGATATTCCAATGCAGGTCTGAAGAAGTGCCATGGTGTGGGGGATGCTGACTTTCAGATGAGGACCTGAAACTGAGTCCCATGTAACATAAGAATATTGTGGAAGTTACTCATCACTCTGCACTACAGAAAACCAGATCATCTGATTTATCACACTGGGGTGTGCAATCAATTACTTATTTCCTGTAGCACAGCAGTGATTACACATAAGAAGCATTTCATTGGTCGTAGAGGACTTTGGAACATCCCAGGATCAAGGAAGACAATATAAATGCAAGTGTTCCCCTTAAATGTCACAGCTCAATGCAATATTATGAGAAAGCTCATGGAGAAATGTTTTACTTTTGCTAAAAAAAAATGCATTAAATGAAAACACACTTTTGTTATCATTGGAGCACTCATAACAATGTTCATATAAGTTAGAATAAATATTTCCTTTCCTTTTGGTCCAGTTAATTGTATCTCAATTATACTAATTGAATGGAAACAGCATACTATTTGTCTATCAGGGCACATTGGCCAATTAAACAGACATGCTGATATGCTTGTGGTGAAGTCAATTTCTGGTATAGCAATATCCTACTAGACATATGAGTTCAAGTTGGACTTTGATGGCTAACCTCAGCTGGGACAGTATGACTCCGGAGCAGTATCTCTGCTAAGGCCCCTGCAAATTTTGCACCTGCCTCTCACAGGGTCCGAGCGGACACCTTGTCAGGCCCCAAGACAGCAAACACCTCCTCTTCTGCAATTGTACAGGGTCCCTACCCTCAGTGCTGCTTTGCCTCCCTTCTATGGACTCTGTAACCATCTCCTGAGTAAATATAAATGCAAAAAATCCATTTCAGATCTCTCCCATCTCTTTTAGCTCCATGGATAGATCACTATTTTGATCTTCCAGAGGACCAGTTTCGTTCCTTGTGGTCCTTTTGCTCTTAACATGTCTGTAGAACCCTCAGAATTCTCCTTTCTGCTAAAGCAACCTCATACTTTCTTTTAGCCCTCCTGGTTTCTTTCTTAAATGTTCTCTTGCATTTCTTATACTCCTCAAGTAGCTTCTTCATTCCTACCTGCCTATCCCTGCTACACGTCTTTTTTTTTTCTTCACTAGGGCCTCAATATCTCTTGAAAATCAAAGTTGCCTAAACCTGTTATCCTTGCCTTTTATTCTGACGGGCACATACAAGCTTTGTATTCTCAAAATTTCATTTTTTAAGGCCTCCCACTTACAAGGTACACCTTTCCAGAAAACAGCCTGTCCCAAATCCACACTTGCCAGATCCTTCTTGATACCATCAAAATCGACTTTTCTCCAATTTAGACTCTCAACCCGAGGACCAGAGCTATCTTTTTCCATAATTACCTTGTAAGTAATGACATTATGATCACTAGTATTCCCCTACACAGACTTCTGTCACTTGTCCTGTCTCATTCTCTAAAAGCAGATCAAGTATTGTACATTATCTCATTCGGTCTTCTATGTACTGATTAAGGAAACTTCCCTGAACACATTTAACAAACTCTACTCCACCTAGTCCTTTTATAGTATGGGATTCCCAATCAATATATGGAAAGTTAAAATCACCTACAATCACAACCTTGTGTTTCTTGCAACAGTCTGATCTCACTACAAATTTGTCCCTCGAAATCCTGCATACTGCCGGGTGTCTATAATATTGCCCCATTAATGTCATTGAACTTTTCTTATTCCTCAGTTCCAGCATAAGGCCTCGTTAGTAATGCTACGTCTCATTCTTTAATCTCTCCCACTCTATCACATCTAAAGCAAGGGAACCTCAGAATATGGAGCTGTCAGTCCTGCCCCTCCTGAAACCAAATCTCGCTAATGGCTACAATATCTTAATTCCATGTGTTGATCCAATGCTTCTTACATTGACAGATACACAACTCAGAACATTAGCCTCACCATGCTCAACCTTTTGCTTCCTGAGTTTGTCTGTGGTCTTACCAACATCTGTTTCTACAATCTGTCCACTATCTGTTCTGGTACTGTGGTTCCCATTCCCCTGAACTCTAGTTTAAATACCACCTATGCAGCATTAGCAAACTTTCCTGTTAGGATATTAGTCCCCCTCCAGTTAAGGTGCAAACAGTCTCTTCTGTCCAGGTTCCACCTTCCCTGGAAGGGAGCCCAGTGATCCAAAAATCTGAAGCCCTTCCTCCTACACAACTCCTTAGCCACATGTTCAACTTCCTATTGTGTATGATCTTCCTATTTCAGGCCTCACTAGCATCTGGCACAGGTAGCAATCCTGAGATGACAGTGCTGGAGGTCCTGTCCTTTAACTTAGCACCTAACTCCCTGAAGTCACTTTGTAGAACCTCATCCCTCTTCCTTCCTAGGTCATTGGTGGCTACATGGACCATGACCTCTTGCTCACCTTCCCACTTAAGAGTGCTGATGACTTGATAACTGGGAGGCAATGTACCATCCAGGAATCTTATTCTCATCCACAGAACCTCTTTTCTGTTCCCCCAGCTAACAAGTTCCCTATCATCACAATTCGCTTCTTCTTTCTCCTTCCCTTCTGAACCAGAGAGCCAGACTCAGTGCTGGAGACCTGACTGTTGTGAGTTCTCTCTACCAGGTCAACAGTGTCCAAAGCTGTGTACCTGTTGTTGAGTGGGATGGCCACTGGGGTACTCTGCTCTGGCCGTTTAACCCCTTTCACCCTCTGGACAGTCATCCTGCCCCTGGGGTGTAACTACCTCTCTGCACATCCTGCCTGTCACCCCCTTGGCCTTCCGAATTATCTGGAGTCATCCAGTTCCACTCCATCTCCTTAATGACATGTTAAAAGCTGCAGCTAGATGCACTTCTTGCAGCTGTAGTCGTCAGGGACACTGGAGGTCTCCCTGCAGACCCACATCCCGCAGAGGAGCATTCAACTATCCTGCGGGCAAGATTTTTTTCTGTGTGTTGCTCAATTAAGTGAGGATTCCCACAGGGAGAGTAAACCGTTTAGAACACCCCCTGCTAGGTTCTTCTTATGGTGTTCCTAGCGAGTGTTTCAACCATTCCCACCACCCTCGCTGGAAGCTATCCTACTGAAGAGAATATCTAGGCTCTTTCACTAGCTATATTGGTCCCATACAGCCTCTTTCTTTCATCCTTAAAGTTGCTAACCCATGATGTCTACGTCTGATGATGTCTGATGATGAACACTGATGATGACTACATCTCAAGGGGAGTGTGTCATCCTCTGGTACTGTTCTCAGATTATCACACAGCAAATTACTGTAAGTTGCATTCATTTGTGGAAGATGTTGTCAGAAAGCACAAAGGACCATGTTAGTACATCTTTCTGAAGTTAAGATTATCATCATCTCATCGGATGATCCATGACAGGTGATCAATGCAGATTGTCAGAGAACAAGCAAGTGGAGGGAGATTGAAAATCTGTCATAACCACAACCTCTTACACAATGTCAGCAAGACAAAGGAGCTGATTGTTGACTACAGGAGAAGGAAATCAGAGGTCCATGAGCTTGTCATCACTGGAGAATCAGAGGTGGAATGGGTTAGCAAATTCCAAGGTGTTATATTTTGGAGGACCTTCCTGGGCCTCACACATAAGTGTGATTATGAAGAAAGCATGGTAGGGCCTCTACTTCCTTAAAAGTTTGAGGAAATTTGGCACAACATCTAAAACTTTGATAAACTTCTTTAACTGTGTGGTGGAGAGTAAATTGGCAGGTTGCATCACAGCCTGGCATGGCCTGGCACACCAATGGCCTTGAACGGAAAACCTTACATATGGCCCCGTCCATCATGGATAAAGCCCTTTGATATTAAAATTTACTTTGAACTTTGGAAGTATTATAAGGGTGCTTGCGTTTAACAGTGGGATATAAATTAGAAAATATTTTGCCAAAGCAACAAATGAATACCACATTCCACAACAGGCATCTCAGACGGAGTATAATCCATTGCCCTTGGTACCATTCCAAAGAAAAGGATTGTACCGTTACCAATATTTTTCTTGAATCATCAGTTTTAAAATCAGATCATTATTGGCTTGCTGTGCAGATATTATTTGCTGTATTCCCTGTATCTGTGTAGTTCACATACTTCAAGAGAACTTTCTGGGAATGTGGAAGAACAGTAAAACACAATAAGAGCACTATTTGGTTCTTGGGGCCTGCTGTTCTTTTCAATATGTCGGACTGGTCAATCAGATCCATTATCTTGCTTTCTCCCTATATTTCTTAATTTAGAAGTGTATTTAATTGATTTCAGAATATACATAATGATTTGGCCTCCAGAATAGCGAGTTCCACAGGTTCATCACTCCTTAGGTGGAAGAAAGCTTTCTTCATGTTAGCCTTAAGTGACCTATTTCATATCCTTAGGCTATGAGGCCTATTTGAGGAATTCTCCACCAGGAGCATATTTCACCCTATAGTCCGTCCTGTCCCACAATGATTTTATCAGCTTCACAAGGGCCTCCTTTTATTCTTCTGCATGTAAGCCCAATTATCCATGTTTCATGAATCTGAAGAAACAATCATTTTGTTCTCCTTGTACTGAAGAATGACAATAAACGATCTTGAATCTTGAATCATTTCATATTTTAGTCTTGCCATTCTACCAATACTCTAGTAAATCTTTGCTGCACTTTTTCTAGCAAAAGACCCCCCTTTTTCAGATAAGGAGACCAAAACTGCACACAATCCATGAAGTGTGGTGTTACTGAGGGCCTGTATAATTGCATTAAGATATCCCTGCTTCCCTATTCAAATCCTCTCGCTATTAAGTCTACTCCTTTTTTAAGTGCTTGCTCTACCTGCATGCTTACTTCTATCACAAACAAGAGAAAACCCAAACAAAACACAAAAAATGCTGGAGGAACTCAGAAGGCCAGGCAGCATCTATGGAAAAAGTACAGTCAAGGTTTTGACCTGAAATAGCAACCATACATTTTTCCACAGGTGCCACCTGGCCTGCTGAGTTCCTCCAGCACTTTGTGTGTGTTGCTTATTTTTATCAACTAGTGTGCAAAGGCACTCTTCCTAATGTCTCACCATTCATATTATAACCTTTCTTCCTCACAACTTGCCAACCTCACTGACCGTGAAAGAAGGATTTTTGATAAAAGATGCTCAGTAAGTGGAATGTACAGGTAAGGGCAAAACTAAAGATTGTAGTCAGCAATTCAGAATTTTGCTGCACAAATCAAGGGGCTTAGTAATAAGCCCTGGTTCTTTGTGATCTTGCCGATTAGCCTGCTTAATGTGTGTTCAGCTAAATTGATAATGAAGGCCATTGCCTAGGGAAAAGTAAGGTTGCTTAACAATATATTTAACGGGATTGATAGACTTTAAAAGTTGTACATACTGATTAGATTGCAATAATGCTTGACTTTGGATGAAGGTAGCTTACCCCAGATTGGCCACCCGCCAAACACAATCCTGATAGAATTGAAAGTCTGGCTTTGAGATGCAACATGTTGGCGATAACTGACGGTTCGAAGTTTGCTCCGCCAAAGATGCCCAGTTGGCTTGTCTGAAACAGATGATAGAACTCCTCTGTAGCGGGAAAATTAATCCAAAATCAAAACAAACCACTAGCCTGCAGTGGTATGGACTGTTATACTTGCATGACGTGCTCACAGCTCCAATGATTGCTCCAAATATCGAACCCTTTATTCAATCCATTATTAGCAATTAGCAAACATGCAAACTTGAAGTGATGAAACCTAATCGTGCCCAAGTGTAAGCTAAGCACTATGCAGTGATATTAAGCGTTATCTCAGCGGTTAGCAAAAGATACACCTCCTCCAGTCCCAAGCTACAAGCTGCACAAAATAAGCAAACATACGTAACTGATTCCCTTTGCTTTTACCACACCCTCACTCATGTGACTAGTTACCACAGTAAGCATATTAAGCGCTCGATACAGATTACGAAGCAAATAGACTACCGATACGTAACTCCCATATCCTCTGCGAGGATGTAACTTTCTCCCTTAATTCTCAGATTTTTAAGGATCTGAGTGTTGTGGGAAAGGCTGGGATTTATTGCCCTTCCCTAATTGCCCTTGAAACGAATGGCTTGAGAGTGTAATTCAGAGGGCATTTAACAGCCAGCCACACTAGCGGGTGTAGTCACAGAATAGCCAGACCAGGCAATGATGGAAGATTACCTCCTCGAAGACCATTGGTGAACCAGATTGACTTTTACAATGGTTGGGTAGTCTAGCCTTTTAATGCAGATTATTAACTGAATTGGAATTCCATAGTTTTGGAAATAAAATTTGAAATCAGTTCTCAGGATTAGTAGTCCAGCAACGTACATTAGTGCTCTATTTCTTTAGGCCATAAAACCATAAGACTTAGGGACAGAATTAGGCCACTCTGCCCATCAAACCTGCTCCACCATTCCATTATGCCTGATTTATTATCCTTCTCAACCCCATTTTCCTGCCTTCTCCCCATAACATTTGATGCCCCATCTAACCAAGAACCCATCAACCTCTGCTTTAAATATACTCAATGACTTGGCCTCCATAGCCATCCATGGCAATGAATTCCACAGATTCACTACCCTCTGGCTAGAGAAATTCCTTCTCATCTCTGTTCTAAATGGACTTTCCTGTATTCTGAGGCTGTGTCCTCTGGTCCTAGATTCATCCTCTCCACATTCACTCTGTCTAGGTATTTCAATATTTGGTAGATTCCAATGAGATTCCCCTCATTCTTCTAAGCTCCAGCGAGCACAGGGCCACAGCCATCAAACTCTGCTCACACATTAACCCTTTCATCCCTGGAATCATTCTCGTGTATCTTCTCTGAACCCACTCCAATGGCAGCACACCCTTTCTTAGATAAGTGGCCAAAACTGCTCTCAATACTCCAAGTGTGGCTTTACAAAGCCTCAGCATCACATTCCTGCTCTTATATTCTAGTCCTCTTAAAACGAATATTTTAGCCAAAATAAAGGGGCTGTCACTGGGACTGGGTGTGAATGCTTCTCCTGGTTTTATGTTGAACCTATAGCGTTCTGCTGACCAATGTGTATCCAGTCACCTATTCATTGTTCCCTCCCCCAACTGGAGGAGCGTGGCAAGTTTGCAGTGTTCAGAGGGTGGATATAAGTCATTTTTGGACCTGTAAAGGTGCGATACAAGAGGAAGTGGGCAGTGTTGCCATGTCTCCTGAAGAAATAGGCACTACTTTTCAAAACAAGCCATGAGGTTCACACGTCAATGGTTTCCAGGTTTTACTGCAAGTTGCAACCAGGATGTTTCTGTCAACGCTGTGGTTTGGAACAAAGGCCTGTTATGCAACACCAAACAACCATCTAAAATTCACACACAAACTCAGCAGCTCAGGCAGCCTCTATGGAAAAGAGTAAACAGTCGGCATTTGGGGCTGAATCACCAAATTATGCTACTTCAAAAAAACAGAGAGGCCTCTAAAAAATTCCACAGCTTGTGATTCTTAAAAATTAAACAATTTTGATAAAACAAGTCATTGACCTCACTGGCAGAAGTTGAATGCGATCAAGGCTGCTGAACCATTGACATCAACCTTAGCAGGCAAGGGAGTTGACAAGCATCTCCCACTTGGAGTGGTGGTACCTCGACCATCACTCCACATGCCCCATGGGGACAGTCTCCCGTAGCTGCTTGCTGGATGTGAAACCTTTTATTGCACACATTAAGTGGGAATTTGTTGGATTTGTTTGGGAAAGAAAACTAAAAATCAGAGATCGATTTTTCTTCCCAAAGCTGTTCTGAAAATTTTCTAAGCGTTAAGTCCTTTTGTTATACGCAGTATCATGACATTTCTGGTTTAGTATCAAATACTAGGTTTGTATAATAGATTCTTATGACTCACAGTAATTAAAAAGTTTGAAAAAAAGCAAGTCATGAGTACTGCAAAGATCATTGGCACTTAGGCATTGTCATTCTGTCTTTTGTTGAGAGGTACACAGTCAGGGATTCAGGAACAGTTTTTTCCCCTCTGAATGGACATTGAACCCATGAACACTATCTCACTACTTTTTCAACTACTTATTTAACTATTTTATATATAATCTTCCTATAAATCCTTCCTCAATTTCTAACCATTTTACTGTTCATGAAAGTTGCCTTTAATTAGTTAAATGTACTTTTTCTCTGTCATTTTTTTTGTTGCTCCAATATTAGGTTTCTGACCACACACAAGTCCACTTGTTCCCAAAGCTTTCAAGCAAAGTAGAATAAAGATGATCTCTGTTTGGGTCATTGACTGTAACTTGGTTCAGAATCAGAATCAAGTTTAACATCACTGGCATATGTCATGATATATGTTTCATATACGTTGTGTATATATATATATATATATATATATAAAATGTTGTTAAATAAATAGTGCAAAAATAGAAAATAGAAATAGTGAGCTAGTGCTCATGTATTCAATGTCCATTCAGAAATTGGATGGCAGAGACGAAGAAGCTGTTTCTGAATCATTCAGTGTGTGCTTTCAGGCTTCTGTACCTTCTACCTGATGGAAACAATGAGAATAAGGCATTTCCTGGGTGATGGGGTCCTTAATGATGGACACCATCCTTTTGAGGCATCGCTGCTTGAAGATGTCATGAAATTTGTTGCTATGCAGCAGCAGTACATTGCAATACATAATAATATTAAACAAGTTAAATTAAAATAAACAGTGCAAAGAGAGAAATAAAGAAGTATTGAGGTATTGTTCACAGGGTCAATGTCCATTCAGAAATCTGATGGCAGAGGGGAAGAAGCTGTTCCTGAATTGTTGAGAGCGTGCCTTCAAGCTCCTGTACCTCCTCCTTGATGGGAGGATGAAATATGTATGGATGGGAAAGGGGCCGAGGGTAGTAGATCTTTCTTTGAAAGACATTCTGATTCAAATTGGCAGGTAAAATTAGGCTCGTATTGCAATTTAGATGGGTGCAATTCATCCCATTGTGTCAATGCCAGCTCACAGAACAATCCTATCCTCTTACTAATTTTCCTTGTAACCTATTCTCTTAACTCTCTCTCGATCGGGGTTTCCTAACCTGGGATCCACGAACCCCTTGCTTAATGCTATTGGTTGTTGGCGTAAAAAAGGATGGGAAACCCTGCTCTAGAATTCTACCTACCTATCCTCTTGTCTTTGGGATGTGAGTGGAAGCTGAAGTTCCTGGATTGGGAGAAAATGCAACCTCCACACACAAGCACCAGAAGCCAGAACTGAATGCAAATTGCTGGTGCTATGAGGCAGAAGTTCTACAAGCTGAGCACTGTGCTGCCTTCTCATATTGTTGTTCACTCAGTAACTTCAAAGAGATGTTTAAACTGAAACATATTACAGGACCATGAAGAGAAAGTGCACAAAGATTCACTGGGATTTGTTTCAAATGGCATTTCCATTGATTGTATTACAAAACAGCAATCCAATTGGTAAACACGAGAAATCCTATTTGTAGATAGAGTCATGGAAGTATAGCACAGAAACAGGCCCTTCAGCCCATCTAGCCCATGCTGAAACCATTTAACCTGCCTACCCCAATCGACTTGCACTGGGACCATGTCTCTATGATACATGTGCCTACCCAAACTTCTCCTAAACGTTGAACGTTGAAACTGGGCTTGCATACATCACTTGTGCTGCCACACTCTCATGACCCTCTGAGTGAAGAAGTTTTCCCTCATCGGTATCATTACATCCCAGTATGACTTTCCACATTCTTGAATGTTATGAGATGAAATAATAAAAAATCTTGTATATATGGACTGACAGCATGTGTAATCCCTACAAGTAAAACTAAGCAACGCGATAGTCAAACACACAAATCTGAAATAATCAGTCGAATCTATTTAAGTATGTAATATCAATGATTCATGCCTGCTCCCTGAGGTAGCACAGACCCATCTGCAGGGTTTGCTGAATGATTTTGCTGTCAGAACATTCTGGGATTGGGTGAAAGATCTTGAGATCATAAGCTGAACTTCGTGAGTGCTCCGAATTATTAAAGGAAATCTTCACAGAACAGCCTTGAACACTGACCAGCCAGTGACATGGGATTTTCCCAAACCTTGAAAACAAAATTATCAAGTAATAACCCATGATAAGTAAATTGCCATCAAGTGAATGACTACAAATGGGTTTTTTTTCTGACATGTATAATTTTAGCAGACTTTAAAGACTGTTTGATTGACTATTTATCTAAGAACTCATAAATCTCTCGTGGAAAAATAAAGATTTTCACTCTTTAATGGTTTGGCGTAGTGTATAAGTGTGTCGCCCTGTCAGGCTTTCTCTAAACAGCTCTTTCCTCCCCTTCTCATTCGGCTGCATAGTATCAGAATGTCAGAGAGGAATTTATTTAAGCTTTTAATGCATCGGTGACGTATACTGGATAATGGAGACTTAGCAAGACAGAGTACGTAAGGCTGGATTTTAGATTGAGTGGTTGGCCTTAAGAGCAACATTAGAAATAATTCATCTTTTCATCTGTTTGCATAAACACACTTGTACCTGTGAGATGTAGTAATGCTTGGGAATAACAGGGTGATAAGCATATTGGAATTAAAGGCAATGATGGGCTGAGTAATTGACAAGATCAAGATCAAGAGAGTTTAATGTCATTTCCTGTATACAAGTGAAAAGGAGAATGAAATAGTTGTTACCATGAATCCAATACAGCTTAAAAAAACAGAATAAGACAATAAAAACAATAGTAAAAGAACAAAGTTACTATAAATGCATAAGATTGCTTTTATACATATAATGTATATTTTTTATACTGGGGGTAGTGTGGTTAGGACAAGGCATTACAGTACAGGTTCAACTCCTGCCTCTGCCTGTAAGGAGCTGGCGCGTTCTCCCCGAGGGTTTCCTCTGGGTGCTTTGGTTTCCTCTCGCATTCCAAACACATCCCAGTTGGTAGGTTAATTGTTTAGGCTAGGGTTAAATCAGGATTTGGCTCAGAGGGCTGGAAGGATCTATTCTGCTCAATAAATAAAAAAGTAAGAAAATAAAGTGACGCCAGGCACAGGAATGTCTGTACGTAAGTTGACTATGATGGGAAATGATAAAGTAGTGGTGGTGGGAGGTAGTGAGCATTAGATTATTATAGGAAAACGTTCGGCATGTTAAGTATATAATATAATCCTCTAAAATCCTATGCCCATTAGATTTAGTCATTTACTAAACCCATTATTACCTTTAATTACGATGTGCTTATTTCATTGTTATTATGGTAATGTCACACTGTACAGTTTACTAGGATAGAAATTGCACAAGAGATTTAACACCTCGTGAAATATATTCCCATTGTTCACTGCTCCTAATAAAATACTATTGATGTTGTAGACCGAAGGGGTACTCCTTACTTCTAGCTGTAATGAAGAAGCAGGGGAGAGTATAACCAGTAGGAGTTATTTTGAGTTGAACTTTTGGTGGAGAAATTTGCTTGACAGAGATATACTTCTGGAGTTTATATGCCAAGGCCAGCAGGTTACCAAACTAGACAGGAACTTGCTCTACAAACCAGTGAGCTCTGTGGCCTTAACTTGGCTGGTTGTAGAGTTGTACTATTGGTACAGAAGCTCCAGGCTAAGAAGGGAAACACTATCCTTGGTTTCACTCTCAATGTATGTACATCAGGACTGGGAGATATGGGAACTGGGCTTGACTTGGATGTTGTTGCGATCCTGAAAACCCAGTCCACAATAAGAATCAGCTTCATTCTATACCACTGCCTCACATCCTACCATCATGCTTGTACCCATACCACCTCATACCCATTACCTACCATCTCATCATCCATCACCTTGATCCTACCACTGTATCATCCAGCTTTGCGGCTATCTTCTCTCCACACGTCACTCCACAACATCTCCTGAACCAACATCCCATGCCATATCCCCATCTGCACCAGTAATTCCACCACCACTCTAGCTCCATCCTCAGCTCCTACGTTGCCCAACCTAGCCACACAACATCAATAAATAACTACCTCTCTGATCAGGAGTGAAATAAGAGAAGGTCATCAGTATTGGAGAGCAATTTACTCCCTAAGTAGAAAAGAATAAAAGTTCCATATACTTTAGAGTGAGTTAGAAAACGATTTCGAGCATCAGAGTGATGGTGAATGTACTGGTTGGGAATTGGTGATGAATCTGTGGAATTCATTGACACAGATGGCTGTAGAGGCAAAATCATTGGGTATATTTAAAGCAGAGTTTGATAGGTAGTTGGTAAGGGCATCAAAGGTATGGGAGAAGGCAGGAGAATTGTGTTGAAAGGGAAAATAAATCTGCATAATAGAATGGTGGAGTAGACATGATGGGCTGAATGGTCTAATTCTGCTCCTCTGTCTTCTGGTTGTATGGTCTCACATAAATATGATAAGCGTAATCAGCCTGGGGTGGCGAGGTAGTGTGTTGGTTAGCACAAAGCTTTACAGTGTGGGCAACCTGGGTTCAATTCCCACCACTGCCTGTAAGGAGTTTGCTCATTCTCTCTGTGACCGCATGGGTTTCCTCCAGGTGCTCAGGTATCCTCCCACAGCCCAAAGACGTACTGGTTCATAGGTCAATTAGTCATTGTAAATTGTCCTGTGATTAGGCAAGGATTAAATCAGGAGATCGCTGGATAGCATGGCTTGAGGGACAGGAGGACCTATTCCGTGCTGATTCTCAATAAATTTTAAAAAAGTACCTGACTTTAGATATATCCTGACGTCCAAGGTTTTAGCAAGTGAAAGTCCTTGGGAATAAGGATCCATTATTGCATAACTATGACTTGTTAAATGAGGAAATGGAATAGTTGGTGGTTTTGCGTTCTGCTGAATTGTACAGAGACCTCATTCTCCACTTTGTTAGCTTGGAAGGTTGGCTTCTCAGGGCTGTGCAACCGGGAAGGAGAACTGGATACCTTTTCCCTCAGCTTCCTTTGTTAGTTGTGGTACCTGGATGGAGAGATATTCAAACAAACGTGACTGAGTCTTGTTCCAATAATTTTGCCGCCTGGCATTCAGACCCTGATGCTTACTTTTGTTTAAAAAAACAAGGCTGTTTACATCACTCTGTCAATCTTGTGAGGCTCTGTGCAACCTGTTGTGATTCATGAAGCACGTAGAAGGCTAAAATGAATTCCAAGGGCTACATGGTGTAGGTTGTAACAGCAGAGATCACTGGGACCGGAATTACTGCGGCTGAGAATGCTTGCACCCCAAAATCATTCTTTCATTATCTGTTATGTCGTATGATGTGGGTGATCATGGTCTTGACCGTCATTGTTCTTGGCAACTTGTTCCACAGAAGTGGTTTGCCATTGCCTTTTTCTGGGCAGTGTCTTTACAAGATAGGTGACCCCAGCCATTATCAACACTCTTCAGAGATTGTCTGCTTGGCCTCAGTGGTCGCATAACCAGGACTTGTGATCGGCACCAGCCGATATGACCATCCACCACCTGCCCCCATGATCAGGGGGTTAAGCAGGTGCTACACCTTGGCCAAGAGTGACCTGCAGGTTGGTGGAGGGAAGGAGCGTCTTACACCTCCTTTGGTAGAGACATATCTCCGCCCCACCACCCGAATGGCAAAATACCACACAATATAACAGACCCATTAAAGTGCTACCACTCTGACTTCAGACTGAAAAATTAGTTCCACAGCTTCCGCATCAAAGTATTTGTTCACTTATCAAAGTCCACTTAAAATAGTAGAGTTCAATTAAGTTTGGAATCACCATGATTAGTCATAATTAGAGAATTTCCAAGATGTCATTAAATTTTACAATAAATCTAGTGATAAAGTTGTGGAATGTTGTAAGTTAGATGGTCAACTTGGTTCAATCAAAAAAATGTTATTTTTTTTTGAAAATTGGTTTAATTCTGTGGATCTGTTGAAGCCGGAATTTAATTTCACCAGTATGTGAAAGCCCTGGAAGTCTTGTGATGGATTTTGTTTCTAATTTAACCACCAGTAACTGTTGCTGTTCTGTTCATCTTCCTCCACTTGAGGCCAGTATTACCTCTTGTTTCAGCCACTATTCTTATAGCACCTTTCATGATTTCGAACTGCTTTCACAGCCAATCAGGAAACTTGATTGGCTAATGGAGGAAACTTGACAGCTAATTTCCACATAGCAAGATTACTAAAAGTCCTATGTGACAATTATTGCGTAAACTGATGTTTAATATCATAATAGAAGGCAAATACGATGTTAGACTTCATTTTGATAGGTCTAGAATATAAAAGCATGGACATAATGCTGAGACTTTATAAGACATTGGTCAGACTACATTTGGAGTATTGCCAGTAGTTTTATGTCCCCTGTCTGAGAAAGGATGGGTGGCACTGGAGAGGGTTCAGAGAAGGTTTAATGTAGGAGGAGCATTTGATGACTCTGGGCCTTTACTCACTGGAGTTTAGAAGGATGGGGGGGGGGGAATTCTTCTTGAACTGTACTGAATATTGAGAAGCCTAGATAGAGTGGATGTGGAGAGAATGCTTCCAATAGTGAGGAAGCCTAGGACCAGGGGACACAGCTTTAGAAGAGAATGCCCATTAGAAAAGAGATGAGGAGGGACTTCTTTAGCCAGAGGGTGGTGGATCTGTGGAATTCATTGGCACAGATGGCAGTGCAGGCCAAGTCATTGGGTATATTTAAAGTGGAGGCTGATAGGTTCTTGCTCAGACAGGGAGTCAAAGGTTTTGGGGAGAAGGCAGGAGAATGGAGTTGAGTGGAACAGATCTGATGGGTGAATAGCTTATTTCGGCTCCTATTCTTATGGGCTTATTAATATTGTTTATGGCCAGTACACTGAAAAGAATGCTGCTAAAATCGTGCCATGGGATTTTCTAATGACTAACAGAGAGGCGGATAGAGACGAGGCGTAATGGCTTGTGCAGTTAATGTTGTATGATGTAATACATCTCATTTAGAAGGAGAGCTTCAGGTTCAACCATCGCACTATTAAGTGTGACAAAGAATGTAATGTATGAATAAGTAATGAGCCAAAGTTTGGCCATTGCTGGAAGTGATTCAATGCAGGAGAGGCAAGTGAAGGTGAGGCAGGTCTGGGGTGGCAGGGCCTAGGCCTAGGTCTGAGAATGAGGAAGGACCCGAGGCTTGGCTGATTGAGGCGCCGGGCCAGATTGAAAAGTCACGGTGTTGGGGCCAGAGGCGAGGGAGGGGCTGGTGTTCAGCTTGCTGCTTAGCGAGGTTTACTCGTCTCTGCACCGAACTGAGGCTGTGGCCTGCAACCAATGGGCACCTGGCTCGGCTGCAGTGATGACTGCCTTTGTGGCTGTGGACTCACTTTCAGTGCTGGATGTCACATGCTTGCCCGATTTGTGTTTCTTTCATCCTGCACATTGGCCGTCTGACAGTCTTTTTTAATGGGTTCTTTTGGGTTTCTTTGTTTTGCGGTTGCCTGTGAGGAGACAAATCCTAAGGTTGGATACATTCTTTGATAATAAATGTCCTTTTAACGTTAGACTTTGAGTTAATTGATGAGACAAAAATCACAGGGAAGATGAAATGATTAAAAGAATCATCAGAGAATGGCATATTTTCCTTTTCTCAAATCACATACTTAATTATTTCCTCAGCTGTTCTGGACAGTACAAAAGCTATCAGCCAACCCAACTGTGACAGCTGGCTTGCTTTATTTCACCAGTATCAGCTGCATCAACATTTCAGTTACTTTGGGCATTCCTGTCTAAACGTAATCCCTGCTCAAACCTATCCGACCAAGTTGGCGAGCAGACTTAACGCAGAATAAAAAGCATCGTAAGCTGCTTCACTTTGAGCAGTTGGTCAAAGCTGAATGGTGGAGTGAAGAAGGTTATATTGGGCAGATTGGCCCAGGAGGTGGGTTTTAACTCAAGGAAGTGGAGATTTGGAATGGTTCATGGTTGAAATTTCAGAATTTAGGCCACCAACCACTGAAAACGAGGCAGCCAATGACAGGACATAGCTATTGTGTCTGCGTCTCTCACTCTTCGCATGATCACAAAAAGAAAAAGCTCCTTTTTTTGGGCAGGTCTTTGGTCAGACATGTTCCCTGGGCCTGAGTGACCACACATTGCTCCTATTAAGCTTTCTCATGAATGGGAGCTTGATTAGCATATGTTAATGTGCTGCCCACCTGATTTCGGCAATGGCTTGCACAAGTACAACTGTATAGCTGGGGAGGGGGGCGGGGGGTGAGGGAGGCATGGACTACAGATCACCTGAAGGGTAGAAATAAAATATCTCAATTGATCTCATGTCTTGTCTGGCTTCGACCTCACTGGGGGAATAAAATTTCCTGGAATAGTCCAGGTTTTATGCTTTATCAGGGGAAACAAGGGGGAACCCAGTGTAATATAATGTTCCTTTCTGGAGATAAGAAAAGGTTGGTCTCTGATTCCACAGAGTAGAATTGGATAAGTTGTGTGGTGATGGCTTCAGACAAATCCTCTGCACAAATTATTATCTTGTTGTCATATGGAAAGAAGAATTACAGATCAATTGTAACAATTAATGAAAGTTTCTGCTGCTTGATGTATGTTGCCTGTATAGGAGTGTCAACAAAAATCGACAGGCGTGTAATTACTTCCAATGTACACTTCATTCCCACCGCAAACAAATGGCGATTTCATATGTAAATGAGAAAAACCCCGACCGCAAAACTTAATAACGTACAAAGTAACACGTAACATACACGGCGAACTTAACCCTTAACAGTCTGGGTGATGTCTGCCTAATGAAATTAAGGAGTCCCTACACCTGTGTCTTTAGAGCAGAAGTTGGGAGAATTTACAGAACAATAAAAAAACTTAACGTCATCTACCTGCTGGTTACATGCCTGCTGAAAATTTCATAGCAAATAAGTAAGGCCCAAACATTTTTACAAGTCTTTAAAGGAAGGAAGAACTTACATTTCTACAGAGTCTTTCCCAATCTTAGCATTTTAGAATTAATGAACTTTACGGTCATTCTGTGTTTTAATGCAAAAATAACTTACAACATTGTAAGCTGTGGTGAGATTTGTGCTTAACTTTCTTACCAGGCTCACAATAACTAGAGCAAAGGAATGCATTGTGTGATGGGTTCTGATAAACAAACACCATTTCTTAAAGCCCTTCTTACAGAATGAATCCATTGACCACAAAAATGAACAATTAAACCACTAACAAACAACAGATTGAACAAAAATACAGTTTTAGGGGAAACAATGCTCAAGGGATTGATGGGCAGGGAAAGGAAATAATCTGGAGGTTAGTGATGCCCAGTCATTTGATTGAACCATGCTTCTTCTCGAATCCAGAAACCCAACCACTCCAAATTCTGGGTAAATGGTAACCTGGCAATTTCCACTTGGTTTCTCCACATGATTCCTTTCCTCCGCTAGCCTGCAGGTTACCTTTGATCAAGGTGTGGCAACTCCTCAGGCACCCCCCCCCCCCCACCCCAGTATCAGGGTCACGTGAAGCCATGGAAACAGATGGTGGACCACTCCAGAAACTTAACTGGCCAATTTCCAGGACTGGTCTCCTCTTGCACAACCATATCAATTGCTCCAAGGATGACATCATTCCCCATGTTGTTCTCCTTTCCGAGCACCCGGGGGGAATGGCCAAGAGTGACTGCTGCTGGCCGCTGCTCAGCTGACTGGGTTTTTAATACCTTAGCACTCGATGAGGCCCCTGTAAGTCAATACTTTGGATCTATCGGGCACCTCACCCTACCCCCTTCTTCTCCAAACATCCCTAACAAGTAGAGCTCCGCTGTTCGGCAGCTTATTTCAAGCAATAGATTTTTTAAAAGACTCAAGATTATAATTGGGTTATTGATGCCCCTTTTGGTGAGGGGTGGAGGTATGTCTCTACCACTGGAGTTGTAAGGTGCTCCTCTCCTGCACTAGCCTGCAGGTCACCATTGACCCTTACACCCCCCAGTCAGGGTCATGTGAAGTCATGAGAGCAGGTGCTGGATGGCTGTACTTGTGCATATCGCAAATCCTGGTCACGTGACCACTGACACCAGGCAGACAATCTCTGAAGAGTATTGACAATGACTGGGGTCACCCGTCTTGTAAAGACACTGCCCAGAAGAAGGCAATGACAAACCACTTCTGTAGGAAAATTTGCCAAGAACAACCACGGTCACGGAAAGACCGTGATCGCCCATGTTACATGACACAGCGCATACTGAACGAATGGTGTCCCTTTCGGGACATTGCAAAGATCTTGCAAACCTATCAATGTTCTGAAGAGTACTCACTATGATAAAGCAGGAAAGAGGATATGTAACAAACCCACTTATGTGAATGATCAAATAATCCTTTTATTCCATCATGGTGAGTGAGGAATAAATATTGTCAGAGCTCTTAAGTAACTTCCTTCTTCTACAAAATAGTGCCCTGGGGTGCACGGGAAAAAGCAGACAGAGCCTTGATGTAACATTTTATTCAAAAGATGGCCCTTCTGACAATGCGGCACTTCCTCGGTGACAAACCTGGCGAAAACCTTGAACTAAAAACAGACAATGGTGAAACTACTCAGCAGGCCACACCCATGAAGACTGAAACACAAGTAATGCTTCAGATAGATTATTCCCCTCCTCCAAAGATCATCCACTGAGATATCATGGCTGCCCTTCCCCCCCACAAATCCTTTGAGCCACCCCTAGCATTTTCTATTCTTACACCAGAACTGTGTACTACCACTAACTGAGAAGGCCAATTATATGAAATTGCTGGGCCCTGAAGGCTGTAACATGTCTGGGCAGAAAGTGAGGCATGGCTCTTTGAGCTGACATTGGGCTCTGTTCGAATAGTGTAAGAGACCAAAGACTTTGCCCGCAGAAGTGGTGGATGCGGGATCAATTTCAGCATTTAAGAGAAATTTGGATAGGTGCATGGACGGGAGAGGTACAGTGGGCTATGTTGCAAGTGCAGGCTTAAGGGACTATGCAGAATAACAGCTCAGTCTGGGCTGAAGGCCCTGTTTCTGTGCTGAGGTGTCCAATGACTCTATGACTCCAGGTTGGATTGGGAGTGGGGCGCCAATGTCATCTTGGAGTTTTGGTCTTGAACCTCTAGATTGAGACTATGATCCAGAACCGGAAAATTGAATGGTGTGTCATTCACTTATAGGTGGAAGTTCAAAGTTCAAAGTCAATTTATTATTATCAGAGTACATACATGCCACCACATACAATTCATTTTCTTGTGGGCATCTTTTTGAGGATAACACCCTCCTCTTTAGGAATGCTCATTGTATGTCAAGTAGAATATAAAAGTATGCAGAGATGGATGGTACATTCTGTGAAATTTCACCTAATCCATACTATGTCTGATGGATTTCTAACCTGACATTAACTTTCATTGACTGAATTTTATTGACAGGAATGTGATGGGGAGACAGGTAGAACTCTCAGTCTACCTCATCGTGACTCTTATGCTTTACTGTCTACCTTCACTGCACTCTCTCTGTGACTGTAATACTACATTCTGAATTCTGTTATTGTTTCTGCTGTCTATTTAACGTTTCAATAAGGTTGGAGTAATTTTGTTGTTTAAGCATTCTTGTTTATTTAAATAATTAATTATGGGTTATATGTAAAAATACATTAATTGCATACATCATCATGTTACCACATGATACAGGCATGCCTCTCTTAAAGACAAAGGTAAAACTGCATTCCCAGACTCTTGCGACTTCCTTGGAACTAATTTAGTGTCTCGAAGTTACAAAACATAAGTTTCTTTTGTTATACCACAGTGTTTGGAACGAGCTTTCTGGCTGGCTATATCTTCACGCATATAGACAATAGACAATAGGGGCACGAGTAGGCCTTTGAGCCAGCACCACCATTCAATGTGATCATGGCTGATCATTCACAATCAGTACCCCGTTCCTTCCTTCTCCCCATATCCCTTGGCTCCACTATCTTTAAGAGCTCTATCTAACTCTTTCTTGAAAGCATCCAGAGAATTGGCATCCACTGCCTTCTGAGGCAGAGCATTCCATAGATCCACAACTCTCTGGGTGAAGACGTTTTTCCTCAACTCTGTTCTAAATGGCCTACCCCTTATTCTGAAACTGTGGCCTCTGGTTCTGGACTCTCCCAACATCGGGAACATGTTTCCTGCCCCTAGCATGTCCAATCCCTTAATAATCTTATATGTTTCAATCAGATCCCCTCTCATCCTTCTAAATTCCAGTGTATACGAGCCCAGTCACTCCAATCTTTCAACATATGACAGTCCCGCCATCTCAGGAATCAACCTCATGAACCTACACTGCACTCCCTCAATAGCAAGAATGTCTTTCCTCAAATTTGGAGACCAAAACTGAACACAATACTCCAGGTGTGGTCTCACCAGGGCCCTGTACAACTGCAGAAGGACCTTTTTGCTCCTATACTCAACTCAAGAGTATGACAAATATGACAAAGTAGTCCAATCGTCAATTACCTCACCGCCTCAGAGGCCTAGGTTTGACCCCGACTAGGTGGCCTATGGCTGCCTGTGTGGATTATACAACACATTTCCTCCAGCTGCCCTGTTTTCCTCAAAAGAAATACCCAGCAATGTGTGAATGGAAGGTGAATTGGCCTCTGTAAATTGTGCCTAGCCCGTAGGTGAGTGGTGGGATCTGTGCAAGGAATAAGCTGGGATTAGTGGGAATGGCAGGCTTTTGCTATTGCTTGCATGGTGGGGGGAGGTGGGGGCTGGAGCAAGCGGAGAGGAGAGGGAGTGTGATGCTTCAATCCTTCATTCTATCGGGGTTCTTGTTTTGTGGATGTCTGTGAAGAGTAAGAATTTCAGGTTGTATACTGTACACATTCTCTGATATTAAGTTGAACCAATTGAATTGAACCACTTGGCGCTGGATGGTTGGCCTTGCTGTGATGACTAATATAGAAACAATTTGTGGGCTTCCTATATGAGTACAGCTTGGAAAGTGATGCTTCCTAGTAATTACGAAGCCACACCACATTTTCATAAACCTCAGAGCCTCAGAAACATGAAAGGAAAGACACACCTAGAAGTTGATGGACGGCTTTCTGTTGTTGCAAAACCACTTCCTCTGAGGCGATGTTCACCCTTCTGGTGTTTCATCCAGGTGTGACAAGCTTGGTTAATCTCTTTCATGGCTGTAAATGATCACTGATCTGCCACAACTTAGTCTTGCAGTTGGTCCACATGTTCCAAGTCCATTCACTCCTGGAACAGAAGTGTTATTGGTAGTTGCTCAGCAACAGTGGACACAGACACTTGGTCATGAATGTTGCAGCAATCTGGATTAGTTTCTGACAGCAGAAAGAATTTGGGTTTCCTTTCAAAAGCGGGAAAGATTCTAGAATTAAAATGAATGTGCAAGCATACATTTCAAGAGACAAGTTCTGATAGTCTTGCATAGAGAAACTTTTTCCTAGGCATCATGAACCGTCTGAACCCTTTTGCTAACCAGAGACAACATCCATCACCTGCTCTCCCCTGGGTAACCTTCTATCAACTGGAAGACCCCTGTGTAAGAAACACAGGGAAAAAATAAATGTGGAAGGTTACACATATCTTAAAATAACACATTTAGACAAATCAGAATCAGGTTTTTTAATCACTGACTTACCATGAAATCAGCTGTTTTGCAGTAGCAGTACACTGCAAAGACATGAAGTTATTATAAGTTACAAAATAAATAAATAGTGCAAAAAAGCAATAACAAATTAATGTCATGGGTTCATTCATAAAATTATGGTGGAGAGCTAGAGGATGGTCTTCATGCAATGACTTCTACCTGGGATCCATGGATCCCTTGCTTAATGGTATTGGTCCATGGCATAAAAAAACTGGGAACCCCTGTCCTAAATCAGTGAGTGTAGGTCTTTAGGCTCCTGAATCCCCTCTGTGTTGGATCTCTGCTTAATTTCTGATCCTTGGAGATGGGAATGATGAGCAGTCTTAATTCTAAGATTTCAGTTTATTTTAGAGTACAAGCAAACTCAGTGTGGAATGAGCTTCCAGTAGAAGCGGTAGAGGCAGGTTTGGTATTGTCATTTAAAAAACAAATTGGATAGGCATACAGACAGGAAAGGAATGGAGGGTTATGGGCTGAGTGCGGGCCAGTGGGACTAGGTGAGAGTAAGCTTTCAGCACGGACTAGAAGGTCCGAGATGGCCTGTTTCCATGCTGTATTTGTTATATGGTTATATGGTTAAACATACGAATACTAAACAAACTAAATAAAGAGCTGACAAATGATGACAAGAGGTGTATGGATGCAAAGACAAAAGAATAAAGAAGCCAAGATGGTGCCTCTGAAAAATCTATCACTTTTATAATAAGAAAGCAAAATTCCTTAGATAGGAATGAAAGTTAATAGGCTACATAATCAAAACAATTACATCACGTGTGTCATATGCTAATACTTAGCCAATGAAATATGAGAAAGGTGATAAATTGTTAGTTTAGCTGCCATACTGCTTTTTGCCAGTGTGTTAAAAACCCATGAGTTTGTTCAAAAGCACAAATCTTATAAGGGTTGTTGTTAAAAACCCAATGGTTTCTAATTTCCCTGATGGTAGTAGCGAGAAGAGGGTGTGTTTACCTTATTTTACCATATATATGGAATAAAATAAAAATATACCCACAGAGCATCTAACAACTAAATCAGACTTGAGTTATGTTCAATGATACAGAATACTAAACCCGTGTACAATTGTAAATGAAGGGTTTGGTAGAATTATAGTTAAGTTACTATGCTCATATTTAGAATTTAGTATCTTTTCCTCATCCCAACCTTCCTACAGTTGGTTCCTAAGGTTGTCATAGCCGGGGGGTGGGGGGGGGGGGGTTGGTAGCGGGGATAAGCTCCCACTACCTATAATGTCCTCCAAATGGTATGTGTCAGTAACAGCCTTTGACAACCAAGCCCAGCTCTTGGCCTTCACGTGTGACTTAGCTACTGGAACCACTGGAACTGTTTCTACTGACAAAAAAAGGGGCAAAGATAGACCACTGGTGCCTTAAAATCAGTTGCTTCAGGCAGGTGGGGCTCATCAGCCCGCCTAGGAGAAGGAAAGCTCTGATTTTAAATCTCCGCTGCCTTGCGGCCAGACCCAGCCATGGGAAAAGCCTTGCCTTGCCTTGTGCTCGTAACTCCTGGTGGAGTCGTCGGGGTGCCGTCATGACAAGCTTTGCACCAGTTCTGTTCCATCTTTCCTGGTTGTGTGCCAGGGCCTGGGTCACTGCAAATGTTTTCCCTGTCCATTCTTTGATGTTGTCCATCCATCTTTTCTCCTGTCTGCCTCTCCTTCTTTTCCCCTCCACAGTTCCTTGCAGAACGGTCTTTGCAAGGCCACTGGATCTTGTTACATGGCCGTACCATCTCAGCTTTCTTTTCTTCACCGTTGTGAGAAGGTCTTCATGAGGGCCAATGTAGTGCTGGATGCTCTTGTGGACCTGCTCAGTTGTGATGTGGTCCAAGTAGGAGATGCCCAAGATGTTGCGATAGCATCTCATTTCCAATGCCTGTATCTTCCTCTGTAGCTCTGCATGTCTCACATGTGTACAGGAAGATGGAGAATATGAATGCACGCAGGAGTCTGATCTTGTACTTCATGGTGATGTTGCTGTCCCTCCATATTGTCTTGAGTTTGGATAGTGCAGTCATTGTCTGTGCGGTTCTTGCCAGGACTTCTGGTCTTGATCTTTCATCACTGATGATTGCCCGCAGGTATTTGAACTGCTGCACTGTCTCAAGTTTCTGACCACCGACTGAGATGTCTGTTGTGATGGCACCGTTGGCATTTGCCATGAGCTTGGTTTCCTCGGCACTTATTTCCATTCCAAACTTTGTGGAGGCTCTGTCAAGATGGCTGACCAGGTTGGCCAGTTCGTCCTCTTTTCCTGCAAGCCCATCAATGTCGTTGGCAAATCTTAGGTTTGTGATCTTCCTCCCTCCGATGCTGACTGTGCCCACATGATCTTCAAGGGCATCACTCATGATCTGTTCCAGGAAGACGTTGAAGAGAGTGGGGGAGAGGAGGCAGCCCTTATGGACTCCTACAGAGGTATGGACCCACTCCCCGATGGTGCCCTGAGCGACTACTGCACTGGATTCTTTGGCATAAAGCTGATGGATTGTATGAATCAGCTTCTGCCCCAAGAAAGTGAAGCTCATCTTCATATGATGACATTTATGTCACTTGATAATAAACTTACTTTGAACTTTGTGATCCACAGCCTGGAGTCTAGTTACTGCTTATGGATAGCTCCAGTTCGAAGCCGTGAGGCCTGCAGCTCAATTTGACCCAGTCTGAAAGAGATTCATGTGGTTGTGGGTATAGTGGGTGCAGCAAGCAAGAAGAGCAGGCTAGATTGAGACTACCTGTGCATTTAATGCAGAAAATGAGAATCAAAATGTTCACGGTAGTGGGTTAAAGGTAGACTCCTCATTGCTTCACAGAAGTCTTCAAAAAATCATTCTGAAGTTTTCATTCAAATAAGGAATTGTGAAGAGTGTAGAGTGATTAAAAGAATGATCACCTTACTATGCAGCAGGATTCAGATGCAAGATTTTAACCTTATAGTACACTTGGTAGGAACTAATTGTAAAAAAAAGATTTCTATTACACTTTACACAAGGAATGGATGACATCTCTCATGTGGGCAAATCAAAGTTCAAAATTCAAAAGAAAACCACAAAACCCAGTAACATAATGGAAACACGAGGAAATCTGCAGATGCTGGAAATTCAAGCAACACACACAAAATGCTGGTGGAACACAGCAGGCCAGGCAGCATCTATAGGGAGAAGCGTTGTTGACGTTTCAGGCCGAGACTCTATAGCGAGAAGCACAGTCGACATTTCGGGCCGAGACTGATGAAGGGTCTCGGCCTGAAACATCGACTGTGCTTCTCCCTATAGATGCTGCCTGGCCTGATGTGTTCCACCAACATTTTGTGTGTGTAACATAATGGAACCAATGTTACCTCTAAGGTATGCATGTGTTCCGTGCACACATCTTTTGCTACTAGCGCACAAAGGAATGTAAACTGCGCAGAAAAGGTCATCACCCTCTACCTCATTGGCTTGTTTAGTATATTTCACGATCATACACAATCACATTTCCTTTTCCAGTTTCTGATGTGGACGGTGTTGACAATGTGGAGTTTGGTGATGATTTGTCTGCAGATTTCACAGCTGGCTTATTTATATTATTTTTATTGAAGAGATTACTCAGTGCACGCATGTTGTTGTCACTGGGCAAAAACATTGCACACCACAAGATTTTTGCGCACACTGGTCATAACAAATTAGAGGGAACATTGAATGGAATCCATTCAAAGAGAACATCAAGCATGCAATGTGCATAACAAAAACAAATCATGCAAACAGCAAAAAAAAACAGAACATAAAACATCAAACCACAGAGTCATTGAGCCAGTTCAGGAATAATTACTTCAGTTCAATTTAAATCTGTGTCATTTGTTGACTGCAGGTCGCAGAGCCAGTCAGCCCCAATCAAAATCACACAAAATAGCAAAAAAAAATGAGAAACTAGAAACACAAGTAACTTGAACTGCAGAGTCCAACCACAAACCGTGTTGATTAAACCTTACCCAAGATCCAAGACTCCAGTACTATCCTCCAGCAGCAATGAGCAATAGGAAGAGAGAGAGAGAAGGGTTAAACCCAGGCAGATGAATATTAGAACATAGACATAGAACAGTACAGTATAGAATGGATTTTTGACTCATGATGCTGTGTCAATCTATATAAACCCACTCCATGATCAGTCTAAGTTCTCTCTCCTACACAGCACGGAATCCTCCCATTTCCTTTCATCCATGTGCCCACCTAAGAGTCTCTTAGTTGTCTGTAATGTATTCAGTCTCAACCACTAGACTCAGCAGTGTATTTTAAGGACTTACCACACTCTCTGTGTAAACCACTCCCTGTGACAACTCCCCTAAACATTCTTCCACTCATTTTAAAATGTTGTTCTCTGGTATGAGCCTTTGCTACCCTGAGAAAAAGGTGCTGGGTGTCCACTCTGTCTATGCCTCTTATAATCTTATGCACCTCTATCAAATAGCCTCTTATCAACCTTCGCTCCAAAGAGAAAATCCCTAGCTCACTCAATCCATTGAAATTCATCTTTGAATTGATATTCCATCATACTTTCTAGTCATGAGAGAATTGCTTATTCATGGAGGTTGCTCATCGAGGAAACATGGATGCAAGAGATAGGAGGGTTATATTGCTAAAACAATGGCTAAAACTGCTTAGAATGCCTGGTTCAGTCATAGAAGGTAAGGTTACTACACTTACCAAGACTTTGATAAAGTGGAGTAAAAAGAATACAGTCCTCTGGGAGGAAAAAACTTCAGTCAGGTGAGAGTAGAATCCACATAACATACAGTGATTACAGGAGGAGAACTTAATCACAACTATATTCATGGGGCTGGGTAGTTTTACTGTTGAGATAGTTTATGGTCTATCAACCAGAAATTAACTGGAAGTATAAATCCCTGGGTTTGATTTCCTTTACTAACCAACCCATGTTAAATGTAGGTAGGCATGTGAAGACATTGGTCCATTACTGGATGTTTATTATAGACTGCCTGACATCTGAAAATTATACTTACAATCAGTCAGAATGAAATGTTAAAGGTTAAAATATTGCTCCAGTTTATCTGTAATCACCACCAAGACCCTGTCAAAAATGCCCTTCTTCATTTTCATAATCTTTTGCCTACAATTCCAGTTATTGTAACCATGGTGCAAGACTTCAGAAAGTACTGAAACCAGAAGTCTATCAAGTGCTTCTCTGAAAATATGCCCAAGCACAAGCACAAAGCAGACCCAATATTGATTTAAAATTCCCTCCTGTGTTTTTAAGTTCCTCCTCTTTTGAACTCCCTCAGTCCCAAGATCCCCTGAAGATGCTGTAATTCCAGAGTAACACATACAAAATAATGAAGGAACTCAGCAGGTCAGGCAGTATCTATGGAAAGGAAGAAGCAGTTGACATTTCAGGCCAATGAAAGCTGAGGTTTCATGATTGATGAAAGGTCTTGGCCTGAAATGTTTTCTGTTTGTCTCCTCTCCAAAGATGCTACATGAAGTCTATGCTATTCTTATTTTTGACTATTCCTGGATTTAATTAAAGATTTAAAGATTCATAGTACATTTATTATCAAAGTAATGTATGTATTACATCTTCACCACAGACAGTCATGAAACAAAGAAGAACCATAAAACCAAACCGTTCAAAAAAAATGCCAAAGAATGAAAATCAGAGATTTTCAAAAGCAGCTCATGTTCTTTTATTTTTTCATCATTATTATTTATTTTTGTTTTGCATTTGCAGTTTATCTTCTTTTGTACATTGGTTGTTTGTCTGTCTTTGTTTGGGTGTAGCTCTTTATTCTGTTGTGTTTCTTCGTATCTATTGTGAATGCCCAAAAGAAAACGAATCTCAGGGTTGTATATGGTGACATATATGGAGTTGAATAATAAATTGAGTTTGAACTTTGAACTTCGAGAAATGTGGGTGCTGGTAATCTGAAACAAAATGAGTAACTGCGGGACATGCTCGGCCAGTCAGGCAGCATCTACGGAGAGGCAGACATAACTTATGTTTCAGGTTAATGACCCTTCATCAGAACCATTTCACTACCAGAACAACTGGATGGAGGACTTGCCTCATCTACTATGTCCCAGAGACTCAATATCAGTAAACTTTTCCTGACAGCTTCCCAACTTTCATTCCTCCTTGCTTTTATAAACTTACGTTTTTGTCCCAGTTTTTATTCACCTATCCTAGTACTGCATTATTTAACTTGGCAAGAAATGCTTGTTTTGTAATGCGCCTTTTGTAACCAAATTTTGCTATTTTAAGGATGCAGCATAAATTTCAGCTGTTGCTGCTGTTCCTTCCCACAAAAATCAAGGTTTAATAATCCTATTTCCACTGAATAAAAAAAGATAATTCTGACATCAGGGATTGTGACAATAGTCAGGCTTCAAAACAAGGTATGCAATCAATGAAATGCTGTCTGTCTCTCTTCACGTTTCTCAAATCCTACATTATAATATTTAACATTAAAAATTTATATCACATAATCTCTGCAGATGCTGTGTAATGTGAAACATGTGCATTTTTTAATAGCTGTCAGGACCATTCAGTACTCAACACATAGATTTAGGTTAGAAACCCTACAGACCCTAGTGAGTTTACAGAATACAATTAAACTTAATCAGGCCTTTGCACTGTCAGCAACTGTTCTCATACAAAAATGAGATGATGTGTTTGGAGAACGCATTCTGGATAATTTTGTAATAAACTGAACTCATCATGGAGTAATTGGTTTTGTCTTTAGTGCAAGAAAACTGCCACCCAATTGAAAATAAATGAAATCATGTCATATCCGTGCGTGGCATACTTATACTTGGGCCACGCAAGGGGAATTTTCTGAGCAGAATTGCTTCAGTCTTGCGGTACAAAAGGTAATGTCACAATCAGTTAGCATCTTAACACAAAGAGTCAGAGATTGAAGGAAGAGTGTAAAATAGGCAAAAGTGAGATCAAAGAGAAATTGCTAGCTAAAATCGGAAAGGAATTAGAAAACTTGCTTGACAGTCTGCAATGTGAGTAGGGATAGAAAGAAAGCAGAAATACTGATGAAAAAATGTAATAGGTTTAAAGATGAATGGGATATTCAACTCAATATTCTATTTTTATATTTATAAAACTGAATTATGTTTCTGTAGTAGGCTGACTCATTTGTGCAAGGTCTTGCAGAATAAGATGTGAAGTGCAGATTACTGGCAGAACAGGAGGTAGATCTTAATCGGTACCGCTATTTGGATAACCAAAATATCTCTGAGTGTAGATCCAGTCTGAATATACTGATCAAACACTGTCCAACAGGATGATCAAATACCAGAAACTGTTGATTCATTGCTTGAATCTCTGAGTTTTCATTCAGGTTCGACTAAGACTGGTTTCTCATCAATAGTCAAAGATGTTAGTTCACCAGGTGGTCCTGTTTAGAACGTTTGAAGGTATACACTTTCTACCATAATGGGAGAAAGAAACCTGTTCATTTTCCAAGCAGTCTTTCAACTATTTTTTGATTCAGATTCAAATTCAGATTTACTTATCATGTGTACATCAAATTATACAGTGAAACGCATTGTTTGCTTTCAGAACCAGCTCAGCTAGGGATGTGCTGGGGCAGCCCACGTGTTGCCACACATTCCAGCGCCGATATAGTACACCCACAACGTTCAACAGGATAACACACAACACAATAAGCAACAAAACAACAACAGCAAAACATAGAACATAGAATAGTACAGCACATTACAGGCCCTTCAGCCCACAATGTTGTGCCAACCCTCAAACCCTGCCTCCCATATAACCCCCAATCTTAAATTCCTCCATATACCTGTCTAGTAGTCTCTTAACCACATTCACATTACCAGTTCAAGGACAGTTACTACCCCTCAACCATCAGGCTCTTGAATAAAACTATACTCACTTGCCCAACCATTGAGTTGTCCCTACAACCAATAATTTCACTTTAAGGACTCTTTATCTTGTTATTTCATGCTCTCATTATTTATTGCTATTTACTTATATTTGCATTTGCACAATTTGTTTTCTTCTGGTTGATCTTTCATTGTTACAATTCTATAGATTCGCTGAGTATGCAGAGAAGTGAATCTCGGGGTTATATGTGGATACATATTTGTACACTGATAATAAAATTTATTTTGAACTTTGAACATCAGGATGCTCTTCATTGAATACAACTCAGTATTCAATATTATCATTCCCGTCAAAACTAACCAATAAGCTTCAAGGGCTTGGCCTCAATGCCTTCTTGTGCAACTGGATCCTCAGTTTCCTCACGTGCAGACTTCAATTGGTTCTGATTGGCAACAATATTTCCTCCGTAATCTCAATCACCATCGGTGCTTCTCCACTGCTCTTCTCACATTATACTTAAGAATACCCGATTTTCTTTTTGGCTGAGGAATTTTGACCCCTTTAGAAATGCAGTCAGAATTCCAGATGATCAAAGTGCTGCAACTATCACCTCCAGGTCTAGAGCACAACGCAAACGGACACCTAGCGGGTTCTATTCCACAGTATACTCAGTATTTGGACATCTAATCTTCAAAGGTTTTTCCAAAAGGTCGGGAGAAAAATGAAATGGTATAATCCTTCTACCAATTCAGTCTCTCCCCCTAGTTACTGCTCCCTCCCTCCGTCCTTGCAGCATTCATTTAAGTTGCAATACCTTCCCAGTAGCTGGAAGAGTATTGCTTGTAAAGTGGTGCACCCCATTAAAAACAGGTTTCTGTACTTCTACAAATCTGCCACATGTCAACAGGGGAACACTGCACTGAAATAAACACCATCAGTTTCAGCATTTCAACAAATGGGCAAACCCAAGAACAGAATCAGTAACCTTGCAAACTGAAGTTCAATACACAACTTTTACAAGCAATGACAAGATGACTTACAACAATAATTCAATTGTAATATTTATTTCTTGTACCAAAACGGAAAACCAATAAATAAATGCAATTAGAGAGCACAATATTGAATATCAGTGTAGTGTTCATTAGATCATGGACCGTTCAGAAATCTGTTGGCAGAACTGAAGAAGATGCTCTTAAATCATTGTTTCTAGGTCATGAGGCTCCTCTGCCTCTTCCCTTATTGTGACATGTTCATTAGCGAATTCAAGCGTGGGAATTCCAAATTAAAGATCAATAATTACTCATTTATATAGTGAGTTAAGTAAATCCTCTTTTTCCATTGAGGCAATTCTTTATAACGCACATGGGCTGGAACGTCATGGAAAATGCCAGCAGAGTTGCACCATTGGGCATTGAAGACCTCAAGATGTTATCTTTTAGAAATTTCTATGACTGTACAGTGGGGAGCAGTCTGATTGGTTACATCACAGCCTGGTAGGCAGCTTCCAGGATTGCAAGAGGCTGTGGAAGGTTTTAGACTCAGCTAGCTCCATCAAGGGAAAACCCTCCCCACTATCAAGGACATTTTCAAGAGGTCCTTGAAGATTCATGAAGATGGCGTCCAGCATTAAGGACCCTCTCCATCTGGGACTGGCCCTCTTCCTGTCAATGCTTGTTACAACCAGGGGATGATTTAAAAAAAAAGATTTTTTTTCAGCTGATATGTGGATTGTACTTTCTTGGTGTAACCTCATGGGTAAGCAATAGTCTTTGGATTGTTTACCTTTTATATCTAATTGTTGGTCTTTGGACTAGCTCCGGTTTTCCACTTTGTATTGCAACTGTCTCATTTGGGATCATGGAGATTGTTAAACTCTCTTTGTATTTATCACTTTTATTCAATTAGGGGTAATTGAATTAGCATAGGATTTTCAATGTCTTGTATTGCAGTTTTTGCCTTTGGGGGTTATTGCTTTGTCTGGACACTGGAGCTGACTGATAGGTGTTGAATTCCTACGTGCCCCAGGGTGTATTTCAGGGGGTGGGGGCCTGCCAGACCCTCTTTACCTGGTCTTTACAGATCCTTCTCTGGTGACACTCTGAACGAGTTCCTCTGTGAATCATGAGTGATTTCTGTTCTCGGAGATTCGGTATCATTTACCTGAGTTCTTGTTAGTCTTGCAGGTTAACTTCTGTAATAAATCTGTTATTTTGTTTAAATTGCCGGGGTCTCTGGCATTCCCGCGCTTGAGCTTGCTAGTGAACATGCCACAATAAGGGAAGAGGCAGAGGAGCCTCATGACCTAGAAACAAAGATTTAAGAGCAGCTTCTTCAGTTCTGCCAACAGATTTCTGAACGGTCCATGATCTAGTGAACTCTACATTGATATTCAATATTGTGCACTATTTATTTATTTATGTAATTTATAGATTCTATGTCTGCCAAAAATAACAAACTTTTCACATCACATGTCAGTGCTAATAAATCTGATTCTGATTCTGAAGCGAAAATTCAAACCGTTTTAGCATTCTGGCTGGGTTTAGCTGGAGACTTCCGGGCTCTGGGCCAGTGTTGATTCCTGTCGGAGTCCAGCTGCACAGCACTGTGATTCTGAAATTCCACAGCTTTTATACCGAGGAATCTGCTCACTGAACCTGCCTCATGGTAACACTAATGCAGGAACAGCAACTTGATTCGTTTAAGTGGTTTAAAAACATCTGTGCATTTTGAATAGATACGTTAACTTTAAGATATTAAAAATTATTTAACTAATGTTGAACACTTCAGGACCACTCAGACTTTCTCATGGTGCTTGAAAGTTCCAACAGCAGGCAAAGTGGGAGCACGATTTTGCTGACTGTCAAAACATTTTCTGCAGATAGCAAGTTGACATTGGAAATTCTGCAAAAGCTACACAAGTCAAGTTTATCTTCATTTAACTATATACATTGATATAATGTATATAACCATGTAACGTATAGAGAAATGAGACAACATTTCTCCAAACCAGGGTGTAAAGCGCAGTAGTACGCATAACACATAAAACTTATGAAGGTAAGGATAAAAACTACAGATGAATCACACATAAGTAAGAAACTAAAGTGCATTAATATTAAATACTGTAAGGAACGGATCAGATTAACCAGTGACACTTTGAATACGATGCGGCAGGGAGCTCAGAAGCCTAATGGCCCTGGGGAAGAAACTGTTCCTCATCCTGACTGGTCTTGTCTTTATGCATCGGAGTCTCCTGCCTGATGGTAGACAGTCAAAGAGGATGCTGGATGGATGGGTGGGATGCTTAATAATACTAAGGGCCCTGCGTACGCAGTGCTCCTGGTAAATGACCGCGATGGATGGTAGGGAGACCCCTATGGTCCTCTCAGCTGTTCTCACAGTCCTTTGCAGGGGCTTCTGGTCTGATTCTTGAATGCTCCCATACCAGATGGAGACGCAACGATTTAAATGATTTAAGAGATGCAACTTGTCAGATGCTTTCAATGGTGCTCCTGTAAAATGCACTTAAGATGGAAGTGGACTTGCCCCAACCTTCTTAGGAAGTGGAGGAATTGCAATGCCTTCTCATTCAGGGAGGTGATATTAAGAGACTAGGTGAGGTAATCTGTGATGTGAACTCCCAGGAACTTGGTGCACTTAACTCTTCTCCACTTTCAGGTTTTTGGCACAGAGCCGGTGCTCAGCACAATGGGACATCAAATGTTGCCGCCCACACAGGCTGATGATGGCTTTACTGTTAAGAACTCCAGTATCCAATTGCAGAGAGAGGTGTTGATTCCCAGCGAGGACAGTTTCCCCACGAGTTTCAGGGGTATGATGGTGTTGAACGCTCAACTGAAGTCTATAAACAGCAGTCTGGCATATGAGACCCAATTTTCCAAGTGGGACAGGACAGAGTGGAGGGCAGAAACTGTTGCATCATCAGCGGATCAACCTAAGTAATAAGAAAACTGGAAAGAGTCTAGTGTAGCCGGGAGAAAGGCTTTAGTGTGCTTATAACCAGCACTCAAAGCATCTCATAATGGTTAATGTTAATGCTGCTGGATGACAGTCATTTAGGCAAGTTACTGTTGCCTTCTTTGGAACTGGAATGATGGTTGACACCTTGAAAACTGATCGTTCTAGAGAGATGTTGGATTTATCTGTCAGCACAGCCTTCAGCTGGGCTACGCAGTCTTTCAGAACCTGACCTGGTGTATTATCGGGCCCTGCAGCTTTGCGTGGGTTGTCTCTGGGATTATAGTGGGCTGACTATAATCCTTTCTGAGCTCTTCCTCTGTGATTGGTCAGGTTTACTCCACTTTATCCCATCTTAAAAATAGCTCTCCCCACCATAGAACTACTGTTGGTTACAAGTTGCCTGTGTCAGCAGCAGGTTATCTGTTCTTGCCTTTCCAATATTCCTGTTAGTAGGAGAAATGTAAATGGTTACCCTTCTTGGACAAACTGATTAGATCAGAGAAATCAAATCACAAGGAAATCTGCAGATGCTGAAAGTCCAAGGTCGGCTGGTGGTGCAGTGAAATCAGCGTCGGCCTTGAGAACGGAGGTTCCCAAGTTCGATCCAGTGACAGGCCGGCCCCGAGCGCGCTCTCCATCCGTGCCGGGTTGATGTCAAGCTCGCAACTTGACCTTGTAAAATAAAAAACACTGCCACCTCCAGTTTAAATTTCCACGCGGAATATTGTGGAGGATCAAATACCCAAACCCAAACCCAAACTGCTGGAGGAACTCAGCAGGTCAGGCAGCATCTACAGAAATGAATACATAGCAGACATTTCAGGCAGAGACCCTTCATTAGGACTGGAAAGGAAAGGAGAAGATGCCAGTATAAATAGGTGAAGGGGGAGGGGAAGGAGGAAAGCTGGAAGGTGAAGCCAGGAAAGATGAAGGAATCTGACTGGAGAGGAGAGTAGACCATAGGAGAAAGTGAAGGAGGGAGGGCTCCAGGGGGAGGTGATAGGTATGTGAGAAGAGGTAAGAGGCCAGAGCGGGGAATAGAGGAAGAGGGGAGTGGGAGGGAATTTTTTTTACTGGAAGGAGAAATTGATATTCATGCCATCAGGTCGGAGTCAATCCAAATGGAATATGAAGTGTTGCTTCTCCACCCAGAGGGTGACCTCACCGTGACACAAGAGGGGGCCATGTTCCATGAATGGAACGGGAATGGGAGTTGGAATTAAACTGCTTGGCCAGCAGGAAGTTCTGCTTTTTGTAGATGGAGCTGAGGTGCTGGATGAATCAGGGGAGGCCTCCTCTACCTTGGTGAGACCCAACTTGTGATTGGAATGGTCTCACCAAGGTAGAGGAGGTCACATCGGGAGCACTGGATACAGTGGATGACCCCAGCAGATTTGCAGGTGAAGTGTTGCCTCACCTGGAAGGGCTATTTAGAGCCCTGTGTGCAAGGAGCTGGATGGACAAGTGTAGCACATAGGCCACTTTCGGAGGTAAGTGCCAGGAGGGAGAAGAGTGGGAAGGGATAAGTGGGCAAGGAAATAAAGGAGGGAGTGATCCCTGTGGAAAGCAGAGAGAAGGGTGGAGGTAAAGATGTGTTTGGTGGTAGAATCCCTTTGGAGATGGTGGAAGTTATGGACAATGATGCGTTCGATGCAAAGGCTCATGGGCTGGCAGGTAAGGCCAAGAGGAACTTCGTGACTGAGAAGGGAGCGGGAAGATGAGGTGAGCGCGGATGTTCAGGAAATGGAAGACATTTGGGGAGGGCAGAATCAAAGGTGGAAGAAGGGAAACCTCATTCTTTGAAAGAAGCAGGACATCTCTGATGCCCTGGAATGGAAAGTCTCATTCTGGGAACAGGTGTGGCAGAGACAAAAGAACTGACAAAAGGGAATAGCATTTTTCCAGGAGGCAGGGTGGGAAGAGGTATATTCTAGAAAGCTGTGGGAATCGGTAGGTTTATATAAGACGTTGGTTGACAGTTTGTCTCCAGAGATGGATTCAGAGAGATTGAGAAATGGGAGGGAGGTGTCAGAAATGGACAAAATGAATTTAAGGGCAGGGTGGATGTTGGAGGCAAAGTTGATGAAATTGATGAGCTCAGTATGGGTGCAGGAATCAGCACCAATGCGTGGGTAGGGAGACTATGCTTGAGTGGAGATGCAAGCAACTACCTTGAAATGTGACTGTATAGGATAAAATGCTCAAATAGAGTTCGATATCCAAGAAAAGAGATGATTGAACAGATCAGAATTCACAAACAATGTGAAGAGGCAAAATATGTTTTCACAAGCCTGCTGCGATATATGAATTGGTGCCAAGGAGACAACTTTGGCTCCGGTTACAACTTTGATTGCTGCAAGAAGTCATTTAAAAGGATAGGGGTATTCATTTAAGAATTATACAACACAGCTGATGCTAGGCTTTTTAAAGAGATCACTGTGCTGGCACTTCAATCATTTGAGAGGCACTCAGCCCGGAGCACTTCAAAGCAATGAACACGAGAGTGTAGAAAAACACAGAGGCCACCGTATATGGTGGGTTGGCCTCTCCAGTCAAAGTCTCTGCTGCTGGGCAACCTGATCACTAACAATGGTTCTATACTTGCTTGCCTTCAACCATCACACTGATGGTGCAGCAGAGGGATGGGGGCGGGGTGAGGGGGAGGTGTTGGTAAATGTAATTAATATAAATTAGGCTTTTAGCAAATCACAGACCTGTTTTAAAGCATGCTTGCTTTTCTTTATCTATGACATGCTGGAAAATGGAGTGGCAGTCACCAAAGCAAAGAATTTTACTTACATGTCTCCAAACAAAATGGTCTGTGCTGTTAAGAATTGCCTGAACCCAGACTGGGAAATTTTTCTGCACAGTTCTGAGCCTGAATGCCAAGTGAAATCTGATCCTTACTTTTCAGTGGAATTACTAAAACTCCCCCAAGTGATGCAACATTGAAGCAGAAGTTTGTATTTATGCACAGAATGATCAAGATTATCTAACCTCATTTCCATTGTCTTGCTGATCTCGGGCTGAAAAGTCAACTGTTCATTTCTCTCCATAGACGCTGCCTGACCTGCTGAATTCCTCCAGCACTCTGTATGCGTTGCTCCAGATTTCTAGCTCCGCAGAACCTCTTGAGCCTCCATGGTATCCGTGATGTTTAAAGGGCCAGCATATGAATTTCATCACAGGGAATAGTGACCTCCTGCAAATTCAGTTACAGCCTCAAGACATGGACCTGAACTGCTCTGCCCAGGGAGATTGGGATGTTGGGAAGACTGAGATCCCTCGCCTCAGTGTTGTTGAGATGTGGGAGAGACTGAAGCACTTGGAAATCTGGCTAAGTGGTGCCATAACGACCTCTCACTCAATGGCAGCAAGACCAACGATCTGACAATTGATTTCAAGAGGGGGAAGCCAAGGGTCCATGAGCCAGTCTTCATCAGGGGATCAGAGGTGGAGAGGATCAGCAACTTGAAATTCCTCAGTGTTATCATTTCAGTGGATCTGTCCTGAGTCCAGCATGTAAGTATTATTATGATGAAAGCACAGCAGTGCCTCTACTTTCTTAGAAGTTTGCAAAGGTTTGGAATGTCATCTAAAATTTTGACAAACTTCTATAGATGTGTAGTGGGGAGTATGCCTGTGGATTGCATCATGACCTGGTATGGAAATGCCGATGCTCTTGAATGGAAAAGCCTACAAAAAGTCCAGTCCATCACAGTTAAAGCGCTCCTCACCATTGAGCACATCTATATGGAGCACAGTCTCTGGAAAACAGCATCCATCATCAAAGACCCCCACCATCTAGATCATGCTCTCTTCTCCCTTCTGCCGCTTTCCCCTCTAAGTTGCACAGGTGCACAGCCACACAGTAACTGAAATACTCACGTGCACATAGCCTTCGTTGCTATGCAAGTGGAATTTTCGTCTAATATGATGTTAATATGATTTTAAAATTATAATAATAGGGAGACCTATGTTAATATAATTGCGAAATTTCTGTAATTAATTATGTTTGAATATAATCTACTTATTTTCCAAATAATAAATGTACCACATTTTAGAGCTTCAATTCATTTACATTATCAGTGGTTTAAGTTACAACACTGTTACAAATTGTAACAATAACACAGAATGGAAGTTGGTACTCATTGTTAAGGAACTGCTGGCCTGCTGAACACCAATGCCATCTACTCAAAACATTTTAATTTTGCTATTGTACCTTTCAGTTGTTTTGACTACCTGACTTCATTTGCTTGTGTCATGAGCTGCAGTTTGTGTTTGTTTGATGTGAAAAATTCTGTATTCCAACTTGTTTGGTAAGTAATCTTTCAAAGAAATCATAATCTGATAAAAATTTTAATTAAAAATTGTTAGAACAAGGTAAAAATTCATTTCTATAAAATTGTTTGCACCCCTGCTTATTTTACTCTTCAACTTACCTTGTTACATTTTTCAAATAATATTATTATTTTCAGTATCGTAAGGCTGTTGAAAAGAAAAGCAGAGGAAGAGTTAAATGTCTTGAAGAACAAAAGTTCTAAAAAATTTAAGGCAAAATGATCTTTGCAACTCAAAGATACTGAATGACTGTCTTTGCATCAGGAACAAAAAAATAAATATTAGCGATATTTTTAAATATCAAGACACTGGCGATGTTTTGTGTACCATTTGTGTGGAAGTGAAATTTGGGAGTGAGTTTAATAGTGGAAAAAATGGGAAGACTGGAAGTTAGATTACATAAAATGACATCTTCACTAAAGTATTTTGATTCATATAGATGCGCATACCAAATTATAGAACCAGGAGCAATGTGGAATTTTGCGCACATCAGCTGCAACTCCCAAAGAGTGTGAATCAAAAGTGAAACAATATGTGAAAAAGGAGTCTAACTCTGATATGGTCAAAGTGGTAATTGATAACATTAATTTAGCAACTAAAATTAATGCTTCTATGGATTCCGTGAAAGAAATTCACACACATTTGGCCAAAAATGTAAATAGACCAGAGTGTTGGTGCAGCAAGAACTATGCATTAGAATTTGGTGAGTGCATCAGTTGTATGCTTCAGAAACAGATAGTGGAAGAATTGAGGAAATCTATTTTCTATACTGTAATTGTTGAGCAAATACAGAATATTTCTGCATTGAAAATGTTTATTTTATATTTTAAGTTTTGACAGGAAAACGAAACTTCCTATAAGACTGTGTTTGTAAGAATTCTAGAAGTAACTGTGTGCAACAGTGGCACTATTGATGAAGAAATTTAAAAAATTATATCAACACCAATCCTGATATTCAAAAGATGGTGATGTTTATGTCAAATGGGGCAATGTTATGCTCAGAAAGATTAATGGTGTGGCAGCAATTCTTCAACAAGAAATATAGCATCTGTCTGAGCAATGTAGAGAAGACCCGGGATTAGGTGACACATGGAAAAAAGTATCATTTATGCAGGATATAGAAACACTGCTACGAACAGTGTATACAATGCTCAGTAGGTTGTTGGTTAAAAAGGAAATCTAGAAGGATTAGCTAATGTCACAGAATGTGATGTTGTGTCATTTAGATCACTAAACGAAGTAAGATGCTGTCAAAACATTTTGCTGTTTCTGCTGTAATGAGGATTTACGAAGTGTTGATCCAGATTGCAAAGAGCGTGTTAATGAGTGTAACGGTCCAATCAGCAACTACTGCCTGGAGGTTTTGGCCAATCCACAGTATCAGTTAGCATTAACGATGTCTTAGCAGATCTGGCATGTCTTTGTAAATTCCTTCAGAAAAGCTGTTTGAATACAACTGAAGCACTGCAGTATGCAAAAGCAAAAATTAGCAAGCCACAGTTACAGTATCTTCGTGAGAAAAGACCATTGCCTGGGTGGTGAGGAGCTTTGATGATGGACGTCGCACGACGGTGCCCCTACTTCCTCAGGAGCCTGTGGAGGTTCGGCATGTCATCAAAAACCTTGGCAAACTTCTATAGATGTGTGTTGGAAAGTGTGCTGACTGTCTGCATTATGGTCTGGTATAGGAATGCTAATGCCTTTGAGCAGAAAATCCTACAAAAGGAGGTGGATCCAGCCTAATATATCATGGATAAAACCATCCCAACTATTGAGCACATCTACAGGAAATGTTGTAGAAAAGCAGCATCTCTTATGAAAGATCCTCACCACCCAGACCATGCTCTCTTCTCACTGCTGCCATCAGGTGGAAGGTACAAGTGCCTTAGGACTCACACCACCAAGTTCAGGGACAGTTACCACCCCTCAACCATCAGGCTCTTCAACAAAAGGGGATAACTACACTCATTTAAGGAGTCCTTATATTGTTATTTCATGCTTGTTATTTATTGCTATTTGTTTATATCTGCATTTGCTCAGTTTGTTCACAGTTAACAGTTCCTGATGTTTACAGTTTACAGTTACTGTTCTATAGATTTAAGTATGCCCACAGAAAAAGAGTCTTGGGGTTGTATGTGATGACATGTATGTATACTGATAATAAATTTTACTTTGAAAATTGAAGAGAATGGCAGGCAAGCTTTTGACCCTGTTGCTATTGCAAATGCAACCAACTTTAAATTTGGAAAAGAGAACGTTGTATGATTGACAAAATATACTCAGCCTGTATTATGAACTACAACAAAAGCGTTGCCTCGAAAGTATTGCAGTAATACAATGATTTCTCATTTGTCATTCCTGAGAAAGTTAAGACTAGTTCAATTAAGATGTTGAACTGCGTGCTTAGAAACAAAGAACTTGAAGAACTGTAGATGTCATTGGAAAGTTTCAAGCTTCTAGTGCTGACAGTGAATGTGAATTCAATCAAATGCAAATCCAGAAACAGACGGGAATATCTGAATGACGTAATGAGGATTAAGACGCAAGGCTGCAGAAGTGATGTTTCTGCTGCCACGAGGGGAGTTATTAAGATATCAACAAAAATTGGCCTTGGTGAAGTAAGGAAGGATTTGGGAACTGGGAAGAGGGACAGGGATTGGACGTTAGTTTGTACTTCACCAGGTTTGGCTAACGGGGAAGGGAGTTGGCTGGTAGAGGACTGGATGCAAGGGTGGTGTTTGCTACGTCATCCAAGCCCACAAAGATCTAAAAATATCGCTGCATTGAGCTCCTTGCATTCAGGATAACTGGTTCAGCAGCTTTTCTGCTGCTTTTAAGATTCTATTGGCCCGTACTGGCCTGTTGTTAAGGAGATTTATACGTACCATCCAAATGATGTATTAGAGATATGACTCTGGTTTCTTTGGCCGGTTTGGGAAGGTGAACAGGGAGAACACTCCCCACCATTCAGTCAACTCACAGGCAAAAGGCTGGAAATCAGACCTCACATTTCATTGATTAAGGATGGATTACATATTAAATTACTGCACAAGTACAGAACTCGCCAGGCGACAAAGAAATCTTGGATATATAGAGCCGTACAAGGGCAAAGATCTTTGGAAAGAAGGATTTTGTAGTTATTTCTTTCAGAATTATATGAGAAATGGCTGAAACTTTATTTTGACTCTATTTTGTGTATTTTTTGATATATCATTTTGGTAGCTTTTCAAATAAGTTTTGAAATAAATTCCTATACCTTATAATGCATTACATTCATAATCATCTGTCTGAATGTAGTAGCTAGCTATTACAATTTCTCAGTTATAAGTGGTTGATATGCCAAAGATGTGACCTTTAGATTCAAGGCTGTTTCATGCCATTTCTGATATGCAAGGGCAAAGGAGAACAAAATCATTATTACTCTGGATCTGATGCTGCACAAAAGAACCAGAAAATGATACAATAATAGAAAAACAAAATAAATATACATACATAAGATAGCTTGTACACTGTACATAGATTGTATGTATATATATACAGTGACACTAGGCATCTGTACATTAGGGTGACTCTGACAGGAAATAGTAAAATAGTGGTGGTGGGGTGTGTAGTAGGGTGGGTTGGTGGGTGGAGATGTTGATCAGCCTTACTGCTTGTGGGCTGTAACTATTTTTGAGTCTGGGGATCCTGGCATGGTTGCTATGTAGCCTCATCCCTGCTGTGAGTGTGACAAACAGTACAGGAGCAGGGTGTGTGGGATCCTTCATGATATTGATGGCTTTTTTCTGGCCTCTTTCTGTTTATATGTCTTCGATGATGGGTAGGACCACTGATGTGTTGGGAAGTTTTGACTGTCCATTGCAATCAAACAATTCCACAGAATTTGATGATCTTTTGCACAGTTTTCTACTAAGTGTCTGAAGTACAACTTTTTATAAAATTGAATACCAACTCATTGAAAGACCTCAGGATGATTTTTTAAAAATCAGTTCAGATGTAGCCAGTGGAGGTCAGCATAGAGCTGTCAGTTAAAACTCTTCCTTATGGTTTTATCTGATCTGTGCTGAGCAGCTTGCCAGCACATCAGTGCCAAGTCTTATGCCACTTGGTGAAGCACTGTGCTCTGGCAAAGAATCAAAGACCTAGGAAGAAAGGGAAGGAAAAGTTGCTGGAGAATATTTTAGTTTGGCAGAGGGTTTTTTAAAATAATAAGAACCTTGTTTTTTTTTAATAACAAGAACCTTGCTTTTGATCCTTGTGTATAACAATATTATGAAAAAGGAAAACTTAGCTTTACTTGATCTGCTCTATTTAGACTGCTGACTTACTCCATTCCCCCAACATCTCCATTGCTCCCTGACCACAATGTTAAAGAGAGAGGGAGAGAGAGAGAGGGAGAGGGAGAGGGAGAGGGAGAGGGAGAGGGAGAGGGGAGAGGGAGAGGGAGAGGGAGAGGGAGAGGGGGAGAGAGAGGGAGAGAGAGAGAGGGAGAGGGAGAGGGAGAGGGAGAGGGAGAGGGGAGAGGGAGAGGGAGAGGGAGAGGGAGAGGGAGAGGGGGAGAGAGAGAGAGAGAGAGAGAGAGAGAGAGAGAGAGAGAGAACGAGCACACACATGTCAGATCACACGGAGTATTGTATTCAGTTCTGGACGCCTCTTTAAGGGAAGGATGTGGAGGCTTAGAGAATGTGCAGAGGAGATTTGCCAGGGTGCCAGGGTTAACGAACTTGTCTTAAGAGGATGGGTTGGGCAAGCTCATGCTTTTCTCTGAAGGAGGATGGAAGGTGACTTGATAGGGTGTGGAAGATTATGAGAGGCATTGAGTGAATAACCAACACCTTTTACCCAGGGCAGCAATGACTGATACATGAGGACATATTTTATAGATGACTGGAGGATAGTCTAGAGGGGAAATGTGAGAGGTGGGTTTTGACACAAAGAGTGATGAGTGCATGGGACACATTGCTGGGGATGGTGGTGGAGGCAGATACATTAGGGACATTTAGGAGTCTCTCTCTCCTCATGTGTGTTCATACTGCACCTCCCACTACTGCTCCAGACTTGTGGTTCCCTCTCTTGTTACTCCTGTATGTATGTACTCCTCCAACTCCAGGCATGTGCATGGGTTCTCACGTGAGTGAGTGTGAGTGTGTGAGTGTACGTGTGTGAGTGTGTGTGCGTGTGCGTGTGAGTGTGTGTGTGTGTGTGTGTGTGTGTGTGTGTGTGTGTGTGTGTGTGAGTGTGTGTGTGTGTGTCTCTGTGTGTGTGTGAGTGTGTATGTGTGTGTGCGCCCGCGCACGTACAAGCATATGCCTGTTCAGCATCAAAATCTCAGCTGCAAGACACTCACATAATAGTTTTTCATGTCTGGGCGTGCGTACACATACGTACACACACACGCGCTCGCACGCACATACATGTACACACACAAGCACACGCACACACACACACGCCTAATTCACTTTATTTAGTTTGGATAAGGTGTTCTCATTGGAAAGTGATAAATTTCCAAATATCAGATTCACCTGCTATTTACAAACATCTACAATTCAAGCACATTTAATGGCTCACCATTAAACGACACTAGGAGAAGAAAAAGTTTAGAGGGATATGGAATATGACTGACTTCCATTGAGAAGAGAAGTTTGTCTGTAACTGTGGGACTCACATGGGTAAAAGAGGAAACAACTTGCTAACATATATTCACAAACAAAAGGAACACTAAGTGTTGGAAATCCAAGACACACACACACATACACAAAAGGCTGGAGGAACTCAGCAGGCTGGGGAGAATTGAATGAAAAGAGTAAACGCTCTCTCTCCAAAGTAAACGCTTTGGGCTGAGACTGGACTGGGAAAAATAAGAAAGTTAGGAAGGTTTTGCCAGCTTGATCTGAGAAAGAATAAAATTAAAAATAATAACAATAAATAACACACAAATATAATGAACTTTTGGTTAAACAGGGAAATGCACAATGAAGAAGTGAGCTGCAGTCGGGAGGGGAAAGGAAACACTCACACAATTGAAGACATGCAAACACATGAAGTTACAATGGTCTTGCGAAAAGTGGTTATAAAAAATACCCACAAGTGGAAAAGTACCAACAGTGATAAATGATTGGTACAATCGTAATGATTGGTACAAAATATTTACCTGCCTTCATCATTACCTATTGATACATATCAACAATTTTCTTAAAAATCCAGAATTTTTGACAGAAGGTAAAACATAGCTCTTACCTCAAGGAGTAATCACAAATGATCCATCAAAATATTGCCCTAGTTTACAAACTATATTGTAACTTCATGCATCTCACAACTAATCACCACTCACTGAGATAACCACAATATACTTGCAGAAGAGCAAAAAGGATGCTAGAAGGGCATGAAAGGATGTAAAAAGCAACTGATAATAGATTTTGTGATTCTAAATCAAGCCCGGTGGAAAAGCAGAAAACTTTCATGTTGTTATATTGACTACCAAAAAGCATTTGACTCTGTCCCACACTCGTGGTTAGTAGAAGCTTTTAATATCTATGAACTACACCCACTGTTTGTGAAATTCCTACAACATCTGATGAAGCATCAGTGTACTTCAGTCACACTACCACTCCGTTATCAAAATAAACGGAGGCATTTTTCAGAGTGACTCTCTTTGCCCACTGAGGTTTTGTCTATCTTTAAACCTGCTTTTTAATTTACTGAATTGGGTGAAAGTAGTTTTTCAAATCGGAGCCAACCAAACAAATTATGCCTTGACACTCCTTCTGTGCATGGACGATTTGAAATTACACGCTCCTACATCAGTAAAGCTAGAACAATTAATTCAAATAGAACTATGTTCTAAAGATAGAAGATTATCTTTAGACTAGATAAACATAAAGAAAGGTGCAATAGAGGCAGTAGGATATATAACAGAGCAGCAGGATACAATACAACTGATGGATGAATATGAAACATATAAGTATCTGGGATAGCAACAAGCAAAGAAAATAGATCATACTGCGATAAAGGGAAAACTTTCAAATGAATTTACTTCAAGGCTTAAAAAAATCTGCCAAAAAGAGTTCAATAGTAAAAATTTAACAGAAGGCAATAAATACTTTCACAACACTCATATTAACATATTCTTTAGGCATAATATCTTGGTCTGAAACTGATCTGGAAAATTTACAAAGAAAAATAAGAACTGAAATGACAAATTTCAGAAAAAAACTATGTACGCTCGAATGCTCTTACATTGACATTACCTAGGACAGAGGCATAAGGAGGAATAACAGACATTAAAAAATTTCCACAGCAGTCAGGTAAAACTTTTAAGGATAAACTTTCAGCAACAAAATCAGGATTCGGCCCTCCATGTGAGATATGCAATTCTAATAAGTAGTACACGCCATTAAACAAATGAAAGCACAACCCAGAAAAATGATGAAATTATCACTACAGAAGGAAAAGTTAACCAATGGAAGATATCCCGTAATTCGAGCAGACTAGATGTCGACAAGGAAGTGTTGAAAACCTGCCTCAGAGTTGGAGAACTCTTTCCAGAAACAGAGGGGTTGTTGTGGCAGTACAGAACCAGACAATTAACACAAAATATTATCAAAAAATACTTAACAAAAGAGCAACAAATTCAAGACAATGAATGCAGAAAATGCCAGGAGAAACCAGAACCAATCCAACACATTACAGGAGCAGGCAGCAATTTAACTCATTATGATCACTGACACAGGCACAATCAAGGGGCAAACGTCATTCAGCAAAATCTTGATTAAAATACGAACTCATAAAAGACACCATAGCTTACCATAAATACAAGCTCGTTCCAGTTTTGTAGACAGAGTCCTACTAATTATATTACCCAACCATTATTACAGATAGGACAATCCATATTAACCGTCTGGACATAAAACTACAGGATAAACAAGCAAGGACATCTTACTAAATAGAAATAGCCATTCCAAACACACATAACATACAGAAATCAATAAGTGAAAAATACCTGTAATTTGTTGAATTAAAAGAGGAAATTAAAAGATTTTGGAACATGAATAAGGCATACATTGTCCCACTATCTACAACTACTTCATCCCAAAGTCACTACACAATTGCATTAAAAAATTAGGCAATATTTATTTAAATCTTTAGAAAGCCATCATACCAAACATCACTAGATTAGTCCAAAAGTTACTAGCAATTGAGAAATGTTCATACTTCAGGTTTTATCTGCTTGAGCTGAGAAAAAAAAATACAATGATAACAATAAATAAATAAACAATAAATATTGAGACCATGGAGAGCAAGGTGTCTCCCAGTGGAAGTTGGTTGTAGGGGATTCGCAGCCCGTTCCTTAGCCAGAGCCTACAGCAATTTGGGTGTCGAGGGAGAGAGGAAGAGGAGAGCCATCCGCAGTACCACCGATGCGGCAGAGAGAGCCTCAAGATGGCTGTGGCTCAAGAGAGGGGAGCCATGGAGTCATGTGTAGCTAGCCATCTGGACACAAGCTGGGGTCTGATCAGCCCCGGCTGGGTCACCTGGAGGAGGGTGTATGATGTTAAAAGATCCGAAACACCCGATGATTCCAGGAACACCACTGAAGATGTGTCCAGAGGCATCAGTAGATGTATGTACCCAGAAGACCATGAGATGAAGTGCCCTTCAATGTGAGTCTGTAGGTTGTGGCAACAGTTCGGTGATTTGGTAAGTGAATATGAGTCAAGTTATCCCCTCAGGTTAAAGAGCCCAAAGATTGAGGACTAATACCTGCTCTTGAACCTGGTGGTGTGGGTCCTGAGGCTCCTGTCCCTCCTCCCTAGATGGTGAGGTCCTTGAATATGCATGCTCCTTTTTCGCAACAGCGCTCAGTGTAGATGTGCTCAATGGTGAGGACAGCTTTATCTATGATGGACTGGACCACATCTACTACTTTTGTAGGATTTTCTGTTCAAGGCCATTGGTGTTTCCATACCAAGCAATGATGCAAAGTCAATATACTCTCCACTACACATGTATAGAAGTTTGTCATAGTTTTAGATGACATGTCAAATCTTCGCAAACTTCTAATAGAGGGACTGTTGTGCTTTCTTTGTAATGGCACTTATGTGCTGGACCCAGGAAAACCATTATGGGCCGAAGGGTCTGTACTGTGCTGTAGTGTTCTATGTTCTATGTTCTTAAGCCACCCAAGTCAGATGGGCCCAGGAAAAACCAGGAGACATCTTCTCACTGATGTTCCTTTCTCAATTGAACTGACAACAGGGACAAACAAGAGAAAATCTGCAGATGCTGGAAATCCAAGCAACACACAAAATGCTGGAGGAACTCAGCAGGCCAGGCAGCATCTAGGGAAAGAGTACAGTCGATGTTTCAGGCCGAGACCCTTCGGGAGGACTAGGGGTAAAAAGCTGAGGAGTCGATTTGAAAGGTGGGGGGGGAGGGGGGGGAAGAGAAATGCCAGGTGAGAGGTGAAACCTGGAGGGGGAGGGATGAAGCAAAGAGCTAAGAAGTTGATTGGTGAAAGAGACAGAAGGCCATGAAAGAAAGAAGAAAGGGGGGAGGAGCACCAGAGGGAGGTGACGGGTGGGCAAGGAGATAACTTGAGAGAGGGACAAGGGGATGGGAAATGGTGAAATGGAGGCATTACTGGAAGTCTGAGAAATCGATGTTCATGCCATCAGGTTGGAGGCTACCCGAACGGAATATTAGGTGTTGTTCCTCCAACCTAAGAGTGGCCTTTGCCTGACAGGACAACTGTCCAAGGTTGTTTGGGGTATTCTTGTTTCGGCATGCAGTTTCTTTGGCATTTTTCAGGCCAGGACAATGACTGTAAACAAGGTGGTCTGATTGAACCCTGGCAGTGGATCTCCCAAGAGGCAAAAACAAAGAAACAGCTAAACAAAGAGCTTTTGCTTTGGCCATTCACACACTGTGGCATTATTGGACAGCAGAACCTCTGGCCACATCATCCGTAGGTCCAAATACAAGGCACCAGAAGCAACAGAGGTACCATAAATGGAACACTGGTACTGTGCTTTCCACTTTTGTGATCCTGCTTTTAATAACATCTCTCCTAGCTCCCTAAATTCTATGTGCAGGACTCCATCCTGTGCTGTTACTACCAGTAATGCCTGAAATGTTGACTGCACTCTTTTCCATAGATGCTGCCTGGCCTGCTGAGCTCCTCCAGCATTTTAAAGTGTGTTGCACGGATTTCCAGCATCTGCAGATTCTCTCTCGTTTGTTACTACCAGTACTATGAGCCCTTCAAGATGACTCGCATTCAGTGGCATCCATCGGTCTGGCACCAGGGAGGCCACGTATCTTCCTGGAGTCCCGTCTGCAGCTGCAGGTGCAGTGTGTTTAACCCTCCACTAACTATTGAATGCCTTGCTTTTATTGTTCTCGTTTTTCTACCTCCCCTCCTGCATAGCTGGCCTGAAGCTCTTGTACCTCTCTCCACAGAAGCTGCCTGACTTGATGTCAAAGTTGCTTGTGCATTGGCCTCAATGTGCACGTTCCATGGCTCAGTGACAAATTCATTTCTAATGCTGCGGCAACAAAGAGATCACTTTCATCTGGAGGTGCCAACCATCCCATGTTACAAAGGACACCCTGTGTAGGAGACATGTATCTGTTCTCTATTTGCTTACTATTCTGTGTTGCGCATTTGTTATGATAACTAGTCACATGAATGGGGGCGTGGTAAAAGCAAAGGGAATAAGTTCCGTATCCTTGCTTATTTTGTGGCAGTTTGTAGCTTGGGACCGACAGAGGTCATATCTTTGCTGACCATTTAATATTGCTCAATTGTATGTTTGCTAATTGCTAATAAAAGATTGAAATAAGGAATTCTACTTTTTGGAACAATCATTTCATTGGAGCTGAGGATGCGTGAGGCAAGTATAACAGCCACGTGGCGGCCACAGGCTAGCGGCAATTGTTTTGATGTTAGATTCCTTTTCGCCACTACACCCTTCACTTGTGGAAAGCTGGTTGCACCGTACTTAATCAATATTTGCAAAGACCCTTCACCTTCTACAAGAAGATCAATAGTTACTGAGCCCTGCAGAAAGTGTGGGAAAATATTTGAAAACCATGGGTGACTGCTACTGACTTTGATTTTTAACAGCAGCAACATTGGGAAAAGGGGTGGAGCAGGGAGCAAAGAAAACTCTTCCAAGGTTTTGAAATGCAATGTGAGGAAATGTGTTTCCAAAATGCTTGGATCAATATTGTTTTTTATTCTCTGCTGGCCTGGGCAAGAATGAAGGCATAAAGAAGATCTTACTTGCTCTCGCTCCTGCCTTTCTTATTCCTTCATTGATTTACTCCCCTTGGGAGCTTAGGAGAGTTCCCATTCTGGGTCTGTTTTCATTCACACTTCTGCTGAAAGCAAGAAAACTGCAAAGGAACTAATGAAACAAATTAAACTAAAGATTGTGCAGGGAAAAAAAATCAGTTAATAAAACGTAAAGACAATGTACCAATGAAAATGGAAGTGAAACCAATTGGTAGTTACAAACATAAAAACTGAGCAATTTGATCCATCAGTGTGGATCATGCATAAGCCTGACATGCAAATCGTTTTACCAGGTGGTCTTATCTCTAACTATTTCTGGGTGAAATCGTGTTCATTGAAAGTCTGGCTTGGGCCCTTCCATACCTAATTCATCTTAACAGAAATAATATTTTCCTAGTGACATCACATGTTCCTGCCGACAAAAAATGTGAACTTTTGGGTGCAAACTATGGCATTTGTTGAACACCCACAGTACAATTAGGAGGACATTCTATTGATTTTATGCATTTGTATCTAGAGATCTCTACAGACGTACCGTGGAGAGCATTCTAACTGGCTGCATGACTGTCTGGTATGGGAGCGGGAGGGCTCTCTCTTCGGCAGAGGATCGAAATAAGCTGCAGGGAGTTGTAAACTCAGTCAGCTCAATCATGGGCACTAGCCTCTGTAGTGTCCAGGACATCTTCAAGGAGCAATGCCTCAAAAGGTGGCATCCATCATTAAGGACCCCCATTACCCAGGACGTGCCCTCTTCTCATTGTTACCATCAGGAAGGCAAACACTCAGTGTCTCAGAAACAGGTTCTTGCCTTCTGCCATCCAATTTCTAAATGGACATTGAATCTATGAACACTTATCTCACTAATTTTTTATTTCTATTTTTGCACTACTTATTTAACTATTTAATATATGTATACTTATTGTAATTCACATTTTTTTCTTTTTCTCCTATTATTATTGTACTGCTGTCGTGAAGTCAGCATATTTCTCAACGTATGCTGGTGATATTAAACCCGATTCTGATAGAGGCACGGTAGCATAGTGATCAACGTAACCCTCTGCAGTGCCAGCTGTAAGATCAGGGTTCGATTCCTGCAGCCGTCTGTTGGGAGTTTAGATGCTCTCCCTGTAACTGCCTGGGTTTCCTCCCATGTTCCAAAGAAGTCTGGATTTGGGCTAATAAATCGCGGGCATGCGAAGTGTTGGTGGCGTGGTGACACTTGGGGGCTGCCCTTAGCTCATCTCAGAACACGTTGATTGTTGATGCAAACAACACGAGTTTACTGCATGTTTCAACGTACACATGACAAATAGTTAGTCTTTATCTTTTTATCTTTACTAGTGTATAAGTATGGTACATTTACATCTTGATTTTCCTGCATCCTTGACCTTACAAGACTGCCATCTTCTTTATCGAGGGATTCAAATAGAGGGCATTCCTCTCCTCAGAGTCCACCCTGCATAATCTGAGCAGGGCAGGGAAGAGGGTTGAGAGTGGACAGAGACGAGGGACAGGATGTCTCTGTTCCTGAACAAGGCAGATGAGGCATGCCATTTCTTCGCTTGTGTGGGAGAGTGATCTGCTCACCTGTGGGACCTCTCTGTCGAGAACACCTAGCTTATTCGCTTATTTGAAGCAACGCTGGCCCGGGTTTCTACTTTTGACAGTTCACGTTTGAGTGCCTAACATTTCTCAGCATGTGCTCAGCACCTACAGACATCAAAGGTTATACTCAACATGTTTCCTCCCTTGCTGACGTAAACAGGAATTTTCAGGATGTAATGTAGGATTTCTGTAGAACAATTAGGAAAATGTCCTGCTTTGTTGCATTTGTAATTACAGAAAGGGACATTCTATTGACATTAGGAAACCCAGCTGAGTAGCTACTGTGGGAAATGTGGACCTTTAGTGTCCTCCGTACGTCCCATTGACACATGCCCTCTAACACGATCTGCTGGTCCCGCTTGGAGTCAGTCTCTGTAGTTGACTATTGGGCACAACAGGCAACCCCCTCTGATGAAGAGTCTCAGTCCAAAATATTGACTGTCTATTCCCCGCTATGGACGATGCCCGAACTATGTACGTGTGTGGGCGTTACATGTTGGGAAATCTCATCATTTTAATTCTGTCCCTCCGCGTTCCATGTCTTCCACTTCCTGCTCCTCGCAGGGAAGGCTCATCTGAAACCCAGCAGACAAGATAGGCAAGTTTTAATTGTAAGCTTCGGCCAAACAAGCTTACATGCTTTAACTTTGAAACAGTAACACAGATGGCATTGAGGGAGTCTACTGTTGATTGAACCACCGTGATCCTGGGAGACTGCAGGTCTCACTGACTGCACAGATCGCCTGGGACTTGGTGACCCTTTATCAGTAAGGTGCAGGATGGCCTCCTGCAGCTGGGGGAGGCCCTGCGCATCAGAGGGCAATGCCCACCTGCTCCTTGTTTTCTTTGCCTTTGAAAAATATGAAGAGCCTGGTGTGATCTTGTATTATTGTCCCTTTAGATCCTTGGCCTGTATGTGTTTGGTGAAGGGGGTAAAATGATGAGGGTGTGGGCACTGGAGCAAATGACAGTGCCGGTGGAGCATGAGCGAAGTGTCAGAGCGAAGGAGCAGTAGCTCTGTTAGTCCACAGTTCACGTTGCTCTACTTTGTGACACTGTGGACTTCATTTGGCTTTACCGCACTTTGCTGTTTCTCTCTGCTAGAGGAGGTCTCTGTTGCCATCTCCGGCCATGTTCTTTCAACAGGGATTTAGCATCTCTCCTGTGCCTGACCACCCACCTCCATCCCAGTGACAGCTTCTCCTCCTCGTTCCCTGCCAACAATCGCAACCTCCTGCCGTCCATCCCCACACCCCCACATCCCCTCCCACTGCCTCCTGATGCATAAGAACTCACTTCTGGATTCTATCTCAATCACCAGGATCTTAATATCCCTCTTCCTCTTCCCTCTTCTCCATCTGCACCCATGATGCGTGTCGCTGCCACTGTAAGCATGTCTTCAAAGGGCTGAGACCTCTGTCTGTTTCACAGCAATGTGATTCAAGCTGTGATTACTCAGGCGAAGTCTCATCTGGCACTGTGCAGGTCCCGCATGAGTGTGAGATGCTGGGTGCAAGCTGGAGCACTTGTAGATAATTTCATGACTTTGATGAGGGATCCAGTCAGACATTACAGCTTAATGCACTCTTGTTTACTCCAACAGTAAAAGGTGAAATTTAATTTCTAGGCAGCCGGCAGTGGAAGTTCTGTCCCGTCTTGAAGAAACTCGCTCACAAATTGTCATCGGGAAAAGTGATTTTCTTGTTGCTGCACACTGGGGAATGTCCTGCTCAAAACCAAAATGCTGCATAATGTTAACCTGTAAAAGGGTCAAGGATTAAGTGAGGTAATTGCTGGATGGGGAAGAGCTCTTCAGAAACATGAAAACACTTGTTTGCAGGTTGCAGCATGTTTCCAACTGCTGGTCTTCATCCTCCAGCTGATGCTACGATCAATTCTGCATCTGGAGCCTTACAAGTTTCACCCTTCGTTTTTTATCTCTTTCTAATCCCCTTCTTATTTTAATTACTCTTCATGAAATGGTCCCAGATCCTTCCAAACAGATGTCCAGTAATGCATGCTAACAGACAAATCTTCATTGTTGGGTAAGAGAGGTAGAGTCGTTGTCCAGTTATGGCACTCTTCAGTGATTCTTGAAGGACCTTTACTACTGTCTCCGCAATCTCTACAGGTATCTCGTTCAGAACACTGGTATGCAAGTCCGTCCGATCCAGGTAACTTATCTATCGTCAGAGCTTTCAGCATCCCGAGCACCTTCTCCTTAGCAACAGCAACAACACTCACTTTTACTCCCTGACACCCTCAAATTTCTAGTATATTGCTAGTGTCTTCTACAGTGAAGACTGAAGTAAAATATTTATTGCAGTTCGTCTGCCATTTCTTTGTCCCAAATTACTATGTCTGTATGGTTAGCACTTCGCTCTGGGTGTCAGATGTGGTAATCCTGGGAATCTTCCGGTCTCCCAGACGGCCACGTCTGTGCCAGATGCACTGAGATGCAGCTCCTGAGAGACAACGTTAGGGATCTGGGGCTGCAGCTTGGTGACCTACAGCTTATTAGGGAAAGTGAGCAGGGGATAGAAAGGAGCTACAGGGAGTTAGTCACCCTGAGGCTGCAGGAATTAGATAAGTGGGTGACTGTCAGGGAAGGGAAGGGAAGAGTTCAGATAGTAGAGAGCACCCCTGTGGCCATCCCCTTCAGTAATCGTTATCTCGTTTTGGACGCTGTTGAGGGGGGTGACCTGACAGAGGACGACCACGGCCAGGACTCTGGCACTGAGCCTGGATCTGTAGTGCAGGAGGGAGAGAAGAAGATGAGGAATGCGGTAGCCATAGGGGTTTCCATAGTGAGGGGAACAGACAGGAAGTTCTGACAGCCTGGTAGAGATTTCCACATATGCGCTTCCTCCCAGGTGCCAGAGTGTGCGATGTCTCAGATCGGGTGCAGAGTATTCTGAAGGGAGAGGGTGAACAGCCAGAAGTCTTGGTACACTTTGGTACCAATGACATAGGTAGAAAAAGGGAGGAGATCCTGAAGAGTGAATTCAGGGAGCTGGATAGGAAGCTGAAAAGCAGGATCTCCAGAGTAGTATTCTCAGGATTGCTACCCGTGCCACGTGCTAACAAACATAAGAACAGAATGATCAGGCATATTAATGCGTGGCTGAGAGACTGGTGTAGGGGGAAGGGGTTTCAGGTTCCCGGATCATTGTGGCATCTTCTAGGGGAAGTACAACCTGTACAAAAAGGACGGGTCACACCTGAACCCAAAGGGGTCCAGTATCCTAGCAGGCAGGTTTAATAGAGCTGTTAGAGAGGGTTAAACTAATTTGGCAGGGGGATGGGAACCGGAGAGATAAGGCTGAGGAAGGGGAATCAGAGATAGCGTGCAACAGAGATGATAGAAAGGATTTATTGGTATTTACAGATGAGACAATATGTTAATAAGATGCTTAAAAATGTAACCAAGGCAAATACGCGCTTGGTAGAGCTCTTTAGAAAAGCATATAATTCAGATAGTGGTAGTGGAATCATTTCAAGCATGTATAAGGGGTTGTCAAATCTTAAAACATGTTCGACTTCATACATTAAAACAAAATGGGAGAGGGAAGGAGGGATAATTATACCTGAGGAAGAATGGACAACAATATGGAGGTATCAATGAATTCACAGAAATGGAGGGAGTTTGGATGGAAAAACTTGATAAGATATTTTATTACACCCTCTCAGAAATCCCATTATGATAGTAACCTCCCTGTTTGCTGGAGAGATTGTGGAAATCAAAATGCAAATCATTTTCATATTTTTTGGGACTGCCCTGTTATCAAAAACTATTGGAGGGGGGATACACAATGCCCTACAAGACATCTTTAAATGTGAAATACCCTTGGAGAGTAAGACCATATATTTTGGATATATACCTCAAGAATGGTTGAAAAGAGATAAATATTTAATGAATATATTGTTGGTGGCTGGTAAAAAGACTCTTACTAGGAAGTGGTTATCACAGGAGAGCTCAACTTTAAATACATGGATGGAAATTACAATGGACATTTACAAAATGGAGAAGATAACAGCGTCTGTAAATCATAAGCTGGAACAATTTGATTCATACTGGGAAAAATGCTTTAACTACATAATGCCTCATAGACCTGATTTTATTCTCACAAATCAATGAATCTGCTGTAAAAAAAAAGATCACTCCCTACTTGTACATAGTTCTTTCCTTTTGCTTGTTTTTTCATTCCACTCTTTTCTCTAAGTGTATACCCCAAATAAATACTTTGTGGCGATTTTGTGATATATATGATTATATGATATATATGTACAATGTCTGAAATACATCTTATGGATATGTTTGTTTGATGAACTTCAATAAAAAAAATAAATTACAAAAAAAAAACAAAAAAAAAGAAAGGACAGGCAGGAAATGAGGCATAATCACAGCCAGTGTGATGAGTTACAGGGTAATAGAGGTGTGGTGCAGTAAACACTGGACTGAAAGTGTTATATTTGAATGCACGCAGCATAAGAAATAAAATGGACGATCTTGAAATTCAGCTACAGATTGGTAAGTATGATGTTGGCCTACTTCTGTTTGTATTTCTTATGGTCTTACGTCTTTTGCATCATAGAAAAACATAGAAACATAGAAAACCTACAGCACAATACAGGCCTTCGGCCCACAAAGTTGTGCCAAACATGTCCCTACCTTAGAAATTACTAGGCTTACCCATAGCCCTCTATTTTACTAAGCTCCATGTACCTATCTAAAAGTCTTTTAAAAGACCCTATCATATCCACCTCCACCACTGTTGCTGGCAGCCCTTTGCACGCACTCCCCACTCTCTGAGTAAAAAAAATATTTACCCCTGACATCTCCTCTGTACCTACTCCCCAGTACCTTAAACCTGTGTCCTCTTGGGGCAACCATTTCAGTCCTGGGAAAAAGCCTCTGACTATCCACACGATCAATGCCTCTCATCATCTTATACACCTCTATCCATAGTCCAGCAATCTGATTTCCAAACTCACCTCTCCTCTACTCTTTATATATCTGAAAAAAACTTCTGGTATCTTTTTTGATATTATTGGCTAGCTTACATTCATATTTCATCTTTTCTCTTCTTATGCTACCTTCCATTGCTTTTTAAAAGCTTCCTAATCCCCACTAATTTTTGCTCTATTATATGCCCTCCCTCTGGCTTTTATGTTGTCTTTAACTTCTCTTGTCAGCCACATTTGCCTCATTCTCTTTTTAGAATACTTCTTCAACTTTGGGTTGTATCTATCCTGTGCCTTCTGAATTGTCTTCAGAAACTTCAGCCATTGCTGTTCTGCCATCATCCCTGATAGAGTTCCCTTCCAATCAACTTTGGCCAGCTCCTCTCTCATGCCTCTGTAATTCTCTTTACCCTACTGTTATACTGATACATTTGACTTTATCTTCTTCTCAAAATGCAGGGCAAATTCTATCATGTTATGATTGCTATCCCCTAAGAATTCCTTTTCCTTAAGCTCCCGAATCAAATCTGGTTCATTACACTACACTCAATCCAGAATTACCTTTCCCCGAATGGGCTCAACCACAAGCTGCTCTAAAATGCCATCTCAGAGACATTCTCCAAATTCCCTCTCTTGGGACCCAGCACCAACCTGATTTTTCCAATCTACCTTATTTTTAATGTTTATATGCTCAAGCTTTTCAGTCTGTTGTAAGCCATCCCTACAGTCGCCAAGGTCCTTTTCTGTAGTGAATACTGAAGCAAAGTAATTAAGTAATTAAATACCCTCTGCTATCTCCTAAAGTTCCACACACACTTTTTCACTGTCACACTTAATTGGTCCTGTTCTCTCACGTCTTATCCTATTGCTTTTCACATACTTATAGAAATGCCTTGGGCTTTTCCTTAATCCTGTCTGCTAAGGCCTTCTCATGGCCCTGCTGGCTCTCCTAATTTCATTTTTAAGCTCCTTCCTGCTAGCCTTATACTTTTCTAGATCTCTATCATTGCCTAATTTTTTTGAACCTTTCGTAAGCTTTTCTTTTCTTCTTGACTAGATTTTCAACTGCCTTTGTACCTTACCATAACTTCCCTGTCTCATACAGAACCCCATGCAAATATCCCTTGAATATTTGCCACCTTTATTCCATACTTTTCGCTGAGAACGTCTGTTCCCAAGTTCCTGCCTGATAGCTTCATATTTCCCCTTACTCCAATTAAACGCTTTCTGAACTTGTCTGTTCCTATCCCTCTCCAATGCTACGGTAAAGGAGATAGAATTGTGACCACTATCTCCAAAATGCTCTCCCACTGAGAGACCTGACACCTGACCAGGTTTATTTCCCAATACCAGATCAAGTACAGCCTCTCCTCTTGTAGGCTTAATATTTACATACTGTGTCAGGAAACCCTCCTGAACACACCTAACAAACTTCACCCATCTAAAGCCCTCGCTCTAAGGAAATGCCAATCAATATTTGGGAAATTAAAATTAAAATCCCCCATCATGACAACCCTGTTATTACTGCACCGTTCCAGAATCTGTCTCCCTATGTGCTCCTCTATGTCCCTATTACTACTGGGTGGTCTAGAAAAAAACACCAAGTAGAGTTATTGACCCCTTCCTGTTTTTAACTTCCAACCACAGAGACAGTAGAATATCCCTCCATGTCTTCCTCGTTTTCTGCAGCCGTGACACTATCTCTGATCAACAGTGCCACTCCCCCACCTCTTTTGCCTCCCTCCCTGTCCTTTCTGAAATATCTAAAACCTGGCACTTGAAGTAACCATTCCTGCCCTGAGCTATCTAAGTCTCTGTAATGGCCAAAGCATCATAGCTCCAAGTACTGATCCACGTTCTCCTCAACTCCCCCAAATTCTACCACACACCAATACAGCACAAGTAACTCTCAGAGGATAATTGATCCAATAACCTGCATACCTTTGGGACATGGGAAGAAACTAGAGCTGCCAGGATAACTGATGTGAAAACTCTGGTGGCTCTATTCACTTCCTTTACTCATGGAATTGTATAATGTTCAAGATCAGTACTGATAAAAAAAAGTGCCGATTGAGCCCTTAATTATCTGATGAAACCTCATCTGCCGTTTAAAAAAAAAGACCTTTGCCTGCAACATGCAGGTATCGTGTACATGTGGAGGTAGATTCCTTTCAAAATGGAATTAATTTAACAAATCCCACTGACGTCATTGCCACTATGTTAGTGCCAGGCATAATCAGTGAAAACTGAGTCCTTGTACTTTCCTTACCATAAGAGCCTCAATCACCCGACCTGAGAAATAACACTTTACCAAACCCCTGCGAGTCTGTATTGCGACCAGGCTTCACGTAATATTTGTTTAATTTAAAGCATTAGTCATAGAGAAGTACAGCACAGTAACAGGCCGTTTGGCCCATCTAGTGCATGATGAACCGCCTGCTCCCAACAACCTGCACTGGGACCATAGCCCTCCAAACCCCTATGCTACATGAACCAGGATTCCTACTTGTGCTGGCAGCTCATTCCACACTCCTATGACCCTCTGAGTGAAGAAGTTTCCCATCATGTTCCCCTTAAGCTATGACCTCTGGTTGCAGTCCCTCAGTGGAAAAAGCATTTATTTAAACCCCTCATAATTTTTTATTCCTCTATCAAATCTCCTCTCAATCTTCTACATTCCAAAGAATGCAGTCCTAACCTATTCAATCCTTGCTTATAACTCAGGACCCCGGACCTGGCAGCATCATTGTAAATGTTCTTGCATTCTTTCAACCTTGGTTACTTCTTTGTTGTAGGTAGCTGGTCAACACTGCACACAACACTCCAAATTAGGTCTCACCGACATCTTATGTAGTTTCAACATAACATCCCTTCTTCTGTACTCAATACATTGATTTATGAAGGCCATTGTATCAAAAGCTCTCTTTACAACCCTGTCTACCCATGATGCCACTTTCAATGAATAATGGACTGTATTCCTAGATTCCTTTATTCTACCACTCTCCTCAGTGCCCTGCTGTTCACTGTGTGAGATCTACCCTGGTTGGTCCTATCAAAGTGCAACACTTCACACTTGTCTGCATTAAGTTCCATCTGCCATCTTCCAACTGATGCAGATCCCTCTGTGAGCCATGATAGCCTTCCTCACAGTCGACTACACCCCCAATCTTGGTGTCATCCGCAAATTTGCTGACTTAGTTGACCACATTATCACCCAGATCATTGATACAGATGACAAACAACAAAGATCCCAGCACTGATCCCTGTGGCACACCACTAGTCAGAGAGGCAACCCTCCACTACCACCCTCTGGCTTCTCCCTCAAAGTTAATGTCTAATCCAATTTACTACCTCATCCTGAATGATGAGCGACTGAACCTCCTAGACCAGCCTCCCATGTGGGACCTTGTCAAGTGCTTATGCTTGTGGTGCAGTAATGGTGTAAAAGTCTATCAAAAGTAATTTACTGAGAGAAAAAAACTACTTTAAAAAGAAAGGGCGAGTTTTTGACTCTTCCTGTGGGATGAGTGCTGCACCAACAAGACCTACATTAGATTCCCATTGCTAAATCCCTCTGAAGGTGGAGGTGGGCCAGTTTTCCGCACTCCATGAGCACAGGATGCCTCTAAATTATCATTGGATAAGGTGTTCTGGGATTTGGACGTAGCAACAATGAAAGAATGGTGAAACCATTTTGAGTCAAGGTGAGATGTGAAATTATTAGTGACAACTTTTTTATGTTCCTGCTTCTCTTGTACTGCCAGGTGATGCCAGTCAGCAGTGTGGGAGGTATTGTCAAAGGAGTCTTAATGAATTGCAGTTTGCTAACAAAGTTCGAAGTAAATTTCCTATCAAAGGAGGTATACAACCCTGAGATTCATTTTCTGGCGGGCACACTCAATACATCCACAATAGAATAATAATCATAGTAGAATCAATGGAAGACCGCACCAACTTGTGCGTTCAGCCAGTCTGCAAAAGACAACAAACCATACAATTAAAGAAAAGACATAATTGTAATAGGCTTACACAGGCGCAATCATGTGGCAAGCATCAATCATCAAGATCCTGCTTTAAAGTATAAACTCAGAAAAGAAATCACACCTTACTACAAATACAAGCCTGATCTAGTTTTAGAGTCAGAGTACCACAAGTTATATTACAGCCAATCCATTATCACAGATAGCACAATCCATAATAACCATCAAGATATAATAACACAGGACAAACAGGCAAGAACAACTTACTTAATAGATATAGTCATTCCAAACACACAGAACATACAGAAATCAGTAAGTAAAAACACCGGAAATATGCTGAATTAAAAGAGGAAATTGAAAGACTATGGAATATGAACAGGGTATACATTGTCCCAATACTACTATCTACAATATCTACAAAGTGATTACACATTTAGCATTAAACAATTAGGACTACACAACAATATCTATGTAAATCTTCAGAAAGCCACTGTAATAAGCACCACAAGAATAGGCTGAAGGTTCCTATCAATTGAGAAATGAATGTGTTTGGCTATGCTTGAGCTGAGAAAAAGTAAATAGAAATAATAATAATAGTAATACTAATTAGTGCTGCTCAGCCACATAGACTCAGAGGACAGGTGTGGAGCTGGTTTTGGGCTCTGCAGGATGATCTGGGGTGCTGGGATATAAGGTGTGGGGAGAGGACATCCATCAGTGTAAAATCAGCCGTGCCCACCCCCCAGTCCAGAAACAAATCTCTACCCAGATTGGGCAGTGTTCCGCTCAGCATCTGCTCTCTATGTTAACTAAAACCTGCTGCAGGTATAAAATGCAATAGCCTTTCAGTTTAGAAATGGAGATAATGTCTATGGAATAGAGTGATACGGTTGCTGCCTGCGAATTGCCAGGGCATGCCTGGAGCTAGCACTGGGCATGACAGTAAGCAAACTGCTAGTGATGCCCTGCTGTATAGGCGAGCAGGCACTAAGAAACATGAAAAAGATTAACTTCAAACTTTCTGCATAACCACTCTAAGAGTTGAACTGCATGTGCATGTAACGAGAGCTGTATAACTCATCTCCTTCTACCTTAGGCCACAAACTTATCAATCACCAATCTGTGGACACTTTCTGGAGGTCCAAGATCCCTATGCTCCACAATCGCTGGACTAAGTGTGTAAATGTAGGAGGAGACTATGTTGAAAAATAAATTTGCTAGGTTTTCTAAAATTGACTCCTTTCACCTTAGGCCATGAACTTATCAATCACCCCTCGTATTACTGAATAACAGAACTGGAGACTGATATGGTGGGATACAGGGACAGACCTCATCAACAACTGAGAACTCTTTCCCGAAGCAGATTGATTTCCAGCGGCAATACGGGACCAGGTGGCTAACACAAAAAAAACATCACGAATACATAATGAAAGACTAACAAATTCAAGATGATAAATGTTGCAAATGCTGAGAAAAACCAGAAACATTCCAACACATTACAGGTCAATATGTTTAGAGTGGTTGATAAAACGCCCATCAAATAGGCTTTCAGTTTTAACATCCAGCTTTTTGTGTACATGGCATAAGTGGATAATTTTCCACATAGATATCAGTATGCAGACAGAGGATTATGAGCATGGCACAGTTTGGAGCATGGGTCTTTGGTATTACAATTGGGATCTTGATAGGTCCCATAGCTTATCCTGTATACAATGTGCTGACCTTTGCCTTGAGTAAATGAAATTTAATGTCAACTGGATTCTGTCAAGATGGGGATCTCTGGACAAATAATTCAGTGAGCCCTCTGGCTGAAGAAGATGTGAATACTTTGGCTTTGTATTTTGTGGTGTGCTCTGTCATCACTGAGGATGGAGAAATCCAAGAATCTTCCTCTTCCCATTTCTTGTGTGGTTGTCCATTTCCATTCTTATGGGTATAACAGAGCTTTGATCTGTTCCAGGTGAGGTGGGATCTTTCAGCTCTGTTCCTGGAATATTGCTTTCATTGTTGAGGCTGGTGTAATTTTATCAGATTGGCACCTTAACATAAGGTACATGTGGTTCTCATTCTGACATGCTGTTCTACACTCTATTTTCAACAGCGTTATTGATTTAATGGTTTACCTTAGTAAAACCTTATTGAGCTTCTTCTATAATGCAGTACCTTCGTGCTCAAACCAATTGGCCAAAACATTTTTATGGGGAAGACATCCAAATTATTCTATTCTTGGTGGTTTCTAGATTCTTTGAACAGTTTAACTCTGAGACCAAATTGTTCCAACATGCCCCAGATGTAACTCTACTTCCTCCATAAGTTGTGTCATCTTGAGTCTAACAGGAACATGGAACTTATTCAACTAATCATGTTGATATGAAGTTTTGCATCACAATCTCAATTATTACCAGATTTCAGGTGCAATATTTTTCTTTGGCTGCTAATTATTTTATGATGAGGCACCTTTGTGGGAATTTTCCAAAAGCATTCTAGCAATGTAGTGGGGCACAGCAGGGTGATCAAATACTTTGGAGAGCATGAAAAGTATAGAAACTTTCGAGAGGTTTTGCAGGAAATCAGCTTCTTTTTGAAATACACGTCAATAACTCAAATCCAATCAATTTCTACCTGGCTCCTGATTCCTTTGAAGCTTTTGAGATCAAAAGAGACAGAGCAATGAAGCACTGATAGAACCTGAAATATTTGTCACTGGCACTGAAAATTGGTTTCATTTTTCCCCCCCACAGGATATGGGCGGCATAAGCAGGGCAGGCATTTCTAATTTGCCTCGAACTGACCGACTGCCAGGCCATTTCTAAGGGCAGTTAAGAATCAATCACTCTGCTGACGGTCTGGAGGCACATATGGGTCACACTGGGTAGGACGCAGTTTCTACCCTGAGATGCTATGGGAGAGCCAGCTGGGTTTTGTGGCTCACTAGATTGCTGATTAAGGCTTTGCTTTTTTAATTCCAAATGTATTTATTTAACCGAATTTAAATTCTCTGGCTTTAATGGTGCAATTTGATCTCATGTCTCTGGCCTGGGTTTCTGATCACTGGTCCAGTGACGTGATTGTTCTTGCAGTAGGAGGCTGAGGGTAGCAGACACCAACGGAATCAACAAACTCATTCGTAAGGCCAGTGATGTTGTTGGGGTGGAACTAGACTCTCTGATGGTGGTGTCTGAAAAGGGGATGCTGTCTAAGTTGCATGCCATCTTGGACAATGACTCCCACCCACTCCATAATGTACTGGTTAGGCACAGGAGTACATTCAGCCAGAGACTCATTCCACCGAGATGTAACACTGAGCGTCATAGGAAGTCATTCCTGCCTGTGGCCATCAAACTTTACAACTCCTCCCTCGGAGTATCAGACACCCTGAGCCAATAGGCTGGTCCTGGACTTATTTCCACTTGGCATAATTTACTTACTATTATTTAATTATTTATGGTTTTATATTGCTATATTTCTACACTATTCTTGGTTGGTGCAACTGTAACGAAACCCAGTTTCCCTCGGGATCAATAAAGTATGTCTGTCTGTCCGTCTGTAATGGTGCCTTCTCTTCATTGGGGACTACAGTCACAAGGAGTGAGATATGTGCTCCATTTGAGAAATTAAACATAGAGAGATCCTTAGCTCCTAAGGAAGTCAGGCAATCAAGTAATAGCTATACAATGTCATTGGCTGAGGAAACGGTGGACCCTGACTGTTGATTATTGAGATGATAAGCTCAGGGTGCTACCATGGAAATTGCAAATGCCTGCAGAATATTGGGGACAGGTGGGGGGGGGGGGGTTGCAGGAGAACTCCCTGATACATGCCAGTGCAACTGAACAGTATTTACATCTACAGTTTTGGCTGGAGGACCCAGGAATGCAGGGCATCTGAACAGAAGAGCTCATTGTAGTTCTGTCAGAGTCAGTCTCTCCTCAATGCAAAGTTTCCTCCAGTAAGTGATTCTTTGCCAAAGCTACATCTGACGACTGACAGAACCACGAGGAGTCTCTGGCTCAAAACTTTAATGCAAATGGCTGTTTTCCAATATCAAAATGAAACATGTGTTTTATGGCTAAAGCCCAGAATTTTTTCCGTTACGTTTTTTGTATTAAAATGTCATTACATCTCTTTAACGCTGCTTTAAAGGCTCCAAAAAAAGTCATGAGATTTGTTGGAGTCGGTTCAATAATGGTACCAGTAGGCTGTCTCATTTCAGGAAGTTAAAGGTTATGGGTTGCATTTTTCCGTTGGTATCTCTTTTCTCGTGGCTCTAACCTCAGGAAGTATCCTATAAAGGGTGCGTCTAAAATGGAGCTGCACTCATTCAGCTTCTGTGGAGACAGAAGGCTCCATCACTTTCTAGGAGTGACAGGGTCCTACCTGGAGACAGAGCAAGTCCTGATGAAAGGTCTCAGCTGGAAATGTCGAGTCTTTGCTCTTTTTATAGATGCAGCCTGACCTGCTGAGTTCCTCAGCACACAGTCCTCCAAGTGTGGTCTCACTAGAACCTCAAAATCACATCCCTGCTCTTATATTGTAACCCTCTGGAAATGAATACCAACATTGCATTCGCCTTCTTCACCACCGACTCAGCCTGAAGGTTAACCTTTAGTTTATCTTGCACAAGGACTCTCAAGTCCCTTTGCATCTCTGCATTTTGAATTCTCTCCCCATCTAAATAATAGTCTGCCTGTTTATTTCCTCCACCAAAATGCATGACCATACACTTTCCAACATTTGCCACTTCTTTGCTCATTCCCCTAAACTATCTAAGTCTCTCTGCAGGCTCTCTGTTTCCTCAACACTACCCAATCTTCCACCTATCTTTGTATCATCAGCAAACTTAGCCACAAATCCATTAATACCATAGTCCAAATCATTGACATACATCGTAAAAAGCAACCTTCCCAACATTGACCCCGGTGGAACTCCACTGGTAACCGGCAGCCAGTCAGAATAGGATCCCTTTATTCCCACTCTGCTTTCTGCCGCTCAACCAATGCTTCACCCATGCTAGTAACTTCCCTGTAACTCCATGGGCTCTTATCTTGCTAAGCAGTCTTATGTGCGGCACCTTGTCAAAGGCCTTCTGAAAATCTAACTACACCACATCTACTGCATCTCCTTTGTCTACCCTGCTTGGAATTTCCTCAAAAAATTGCAGTAGGTTTGTTAGGTAGGATTTTCCTTTCAGAAAGCCATGCTGGCTTTGGCCTATCTTGTCATGTGCTTCCAGGTACTCCCTAACCTCATCCCTAACAATTGATTCTAACAACTTCCCATCCACTGATGTCAGGCTAACAGATCTATAGTTTCCTTTCTGCTGCTTCCCACCCTTTTTAAATAACGGAATGACATTTGCAATTTTCCACTCATTAGGTATAATACCAGGATCTATTGATTCATGAAAGATCATTGTTAATGCCTCCACAATCTCTCCAGATACTTCCTTCAGAACCTGAGGGTGCACTTCATCAGGTCCAGGAGATTTATCCACCCTCAGACCATTAAGCTTCCTGAGCACCTTCTCAGTCATAATTTTCACTGCACATACCTCACTTCCCTGACCCTCTTGAATGTCTGGTATACTGTAGATGTCTTCTACTGTGAAGACTGATGCAAAATATGCATTAAGTTCCTCTGCCATCTCTGCATCTCTCATTACAATATCTCCAGCATCTTTTTGTATTGGTCCTATCTCTACCCTCGTCCTTTATATACTTAAAAAAGCTTTTAGTATCTTCTTTGATATTAGTCGCCAGCTTCCTCTCATAATTTATCTTTTTCTTCCTAATGAACTTCTTAGTTTCCATCTGCAAGTTTTTAAAAGCTTCCAAATCCTCTATCTTCCCACTCGCTCTGGCTTCTCTTTTGCTTTTACTTTGGCTCTTGTTATCCACGCTAGTGTCCTTTTTCCCTTTGAAAATTTCTTCTTATTTGGAATATATCTGTCTTGCACTTCCTTTATTTTTTTGCAGAACTCCAGCCATTGCTGCCCTGCTGCCTTTCCTGCAAATGTCCCTTTCCAGTCAACTTCAGCCTGTTCCCCTCTCATGTCATTGTAATTTATTCCACTGAAATAATGACACAGTGGATTTTATTTTTTCCCTCTCAAAGTTCAATGTGAACTTGATCAGATTGTGATCACTGTTCCTTAAAGTTTCCTTAACCTTAAGTTTTCTTATCACCTCTGGATCATTGCACAACACTCAGTCCAGCACAGCCGATCCCCTTGTGGGCTCAACAACAAGCTGTTCTAAACAGCCATTCCCTAGACATTCTACAAATTCTCTCTCTTGAGGTCCAGTACTGACCTGGTTTTCCCAATCCAGTTTCCTGTTAAAATCCCCAACGATTATCTTGACATTGCTTTTCTGACATGTCTTTTCTAGCTCCTGTAATTTGTAATCCACATCCCGGCTGCTGTTTGGAGGCCTGTACACAACTGCCATTGGGGTCTTTTTACCCTTGCCATTTCTTCATTCAATCTATAGAGACTCTATGTCATCTCTTTCCAACAATTTAATATTATTTCTTATACACAGGGCCACACCACCCCCTCTGCCTACTAACCTATCTTTCCAATATACCATATATCCTTGGCCGTTCAGCTTCCAATGGCAGCCATCCTTTAGCTGAGTTTCAGAGATGGCCACATCGTCATACTTGCCAATCCGTAGCTGAATTTCAAGGTTGTCCATTTTATTTCTTATGCTGCGTGCTTCAAATACACTCTCAGTCCAGTATTTGTTGCTTTCTGTTTTAACTGCACCTCGCCTCTATTGTCCTGTAACTCATCCCACTGTCTTTGATTAAGCCTCATCTCCTGCCTGTTCTTTCTATAATTATCTGCTGCACGCTATCTTTGATTTATTTCTGTTTTCCCCTTCCTCAGCCTTGTCACTCCGGTTCCCATCCCCCTGCCAAATTAGTTTAAACCCTCCCTAACGGCTCTATTAAACCTGCCTGCTAGGATATTGGACCCCTTTGTGTTCAGGTGTAACCCGTCCTTTTTGTACAGGTCGCACCTCCCCCAGAAGAGGCCCCAATGATGCAGGAAACAGAAGCCCTGCCCCCTACACCAGTCTCTCAACCACACATTAATATGCCTGATCATGCTATTCCTGTGCTTGTTAGCACGTGGCACAGGCAGCAATCCTGAGATTACTACCCTGGAGGTCCTGCTTTTCAGCTTCCAACCTAACTGCCTGAATTCTCCCTTCAGGACCTCCTCCCTTTTTCTACCTGTGTCATTGGAACCAACGTGTACCACGACCTCTGGCTGTTCATCCTCTCCCTTCAGAATACTCTGCACCTGATCCAAGACATTGGTACCCTGGCACCTGGGAGGCAACACACTTTGTGGGTATCTCTATCAGGCTGACAGAACCTCCTGTCTGTTCCCCTCACTATGGAATCCCCTATGACTACTGCATTCCTCATCTTCCTCTTTCCCTTCTGCACCACGGAACCAGGCTCAGTGCCAGAGACCTGATCGTCATGGTAGTCCTCTGTCAGGTCGCCCCCCCGCCCCCCATCCATATCCAAAATGAGATAATGATTACTGAGGGGGATGTTGGGATGTTCTCACTCTTGAGAGAATCTCAAACAAGTGGAGTTAGCTGTAAACTAAAAAGCTAGTCATTTAAAACTGAAGTGTTTAGAAATTTCTTCAGAATCAGGTTTAATATCTCTGACATATGTCATGAAACTTGTTGTTGTGCAGCAGCAGTACATTGCAATACATAATAATAAAACTACATTAAAAGATAGTGAGGTAGTGCTCGTGGATTCAATGTCCATTCAGAAATCAGATGGCAGAGGGGAAGAAGCTGTTCCTGATTCATTGAGTGCTCTCAGTCTTCTGAACCTCCTCCCTGATGGTAGCAATGAGAAGAGGGCATGTCCTGGCTGGTGGGCGTCCTTAGTGATGGATGCCGCCTTTCTGAGGCACAATTCCTTGAAGGTGCCCTGGATGTCGGGTAGGCGAGTGCTTATGATGGTGCTGAAGAATTTTACAACTCTCCGTATCTTACTTTGATTCCTCCCCATGCCAGAAGATGATGCAACCAGTTAGAAGGCCCTTCATCTGTGAGCGTCTGTGGTAACATACCAGATCTCCTCAAAGTGACTCAGATGCCGGTGAACCTTTAGAATTCTCTGCCGTGACAAGTGACTGAAGCTGAATCAACAGAAGTTTTTGAAATGGAGATTGATAAGAATTTGATAAAGGATTCAAAGGGTTTGGAGAAATGGCTCAGAACAGGAGTTGAGGACAGCCTAATCATATCAACTGGTGGTCAAGCTTCCAGGGCCTAGTGGCCTACTCTTGCTCTGACTTACTTGTGGTAGTGTTTGGAACATAGAAGATTGGAAGTGGTTCCAAGGAGGTATTTAAAGTCATGAATGAGTTCGCTGTTCATATTGGCAGAAGGGTGAAGAACTAGGGCATAGAATGAAATTGATTGGCATCTGATGAGCCTTTTTTTTCTCATGCAATGAGCTAGAATCAGGAATGTACAGGTAGGGGCAGAAATGGAGGAAGCCTCATTTATGGTATTTCAAAGAGAACAGGGCTGCACTTAAAAGAAAGAAATGCAGGATCGTGGAAGGGATGAGGGAGATGAATTGTTCTAGTATGGACCAGGCACGGACTGGATGGGCCAAATAACTTCCTGAAGCTCTGTGGTCCTCTGTGATTCACCTGAAATCTTTGTTGATAGAACATTAAACAATTCAAACCTGGAAGCTTTCACTCTAGTTTGTTTCCAATCATAGATCATTGAAATCATTATAATCCCACCTTTGGAAAGTTTTATGTGGCTGCAATTTTAATAGTATCCTTTCCAGGACTTCACAAAAAATACCTGCATCCCTGTACTAAAGCATGTGTCACTAATCTATACTGCACACCTTGATTTCTTTTCTCTCTGTCTGAAAATATTGAGTTCCAGGTCAAAACAGTGAGAAAATTAATATTCAAATCCTGACATGAAATAACTCACACTTTAAAAAATGCTTTGTAGTTTCTAAATCCAGGAGCTGCAACTAACGTGCTAATATAACTCATAAACCAGCAACAAACTGTTGCTGGTATTGGCAGAAGAATATAAGAAGTGCTTTTGTCTGCAGTTATACCATTAAACCATTTAAAGTAAACAAGTGTTAATCTGTATTAATGTAGCTGTTGCCGTAATCCCTACCACACATCATCGTTACCTAGGGAAATCAATCATGCTTGTGGCACTTAACCGTTTGCCAGTGCTGTTAAAGCCAATGACATGGTGCGCAAAATAACCTGTTTAATCCGTGAGCTAATTTTGAAGGCTTTAACATCAAGCCCCTTTCTTGCCCATTTCTTGGACTCTAACAACTGATTAACATCTCACTTCCATTTGATGTTGCACTCCGTTCTTTCCATATGAATCTGAGGTCAGCAGGTCCGTGCCAGCGTCCTGCGAAGCTGCAAGCCTCACCTTGGCTTTCATTTTGTGGTTGTTCAAGACCAAGCAAACTTTATTAACTGCATTGGTTTCAGTAGCTGGGTCTGCAAAGATTGTAACCGTTTCTGGTCCTCTAGATACTTTATTGATTCCAAAGGAAATGACAGCAACACAGTAGCCTTACAAGTGCACAGATACTGTATACAAATATTAGAAGAGAAGTAAGAAAGATAAAAAAAAGTTACCTCAAACAGGAGGGGATTGTCACTTCCCCAGTTGTAGGTTGACTCATTAAAGAGCCTAATGGTCGAGGGAAAGAATGACCTCATATAGAGCTCTTTGGAGCAGCACAGTTGTCTTAATCTATTACTAGAAGTTCTCCTCTGTTCAGCCAAGGTTCAGACATTGTCCAGAATTGCCAGGATTTTCCGTAGGGTCCCTTGTTCTACCACAGCCTCCAGTGTGTCCAGTTTGACTCCTTTCTGATCAGTTATTGAGCCTGTTGGCTTCACCTGTGTTGATGCCAGTGTCCCATACACCACCACGTAGAATACCGTACTGGCGACAACAGGCTAGTAGAAGATGTGAAGCAGAGGCCTGCATACTTCAAAGGACCTCAGTCTCCTCAGGAGGGAGAGGTGACTCTGGCCCTTCTTGTACACAGCCTCTGTGTTGGTGGTTCACTCAAGTCTGTCATCCAGGTGCACCCCCAGGTACTTGTAAAGGGTTAATGTCCCCAGTATCCCACTTAATGAACAAGCAAACTGAAACCACAAATGCCAGTCTTACATTACTACTTCAGCTTTGCTCCCTGGCACATACACAATTCACCCTCAGACCCACCACCATAACCCCAGCCCACACTTCAACCCAATCTTTCCTTCAAATTCCCTGGGCTTCTGTTCTGGAAAGAGTTCCTCTTTCTTTGATGTTTGCTGATGAAGGAACTGATTATTGATTTCAGGAGGAGGAAACCAGAGGTCCATGAGCCAGTCTTCATCAGAGGATCAGAGGTGGAGTGGGTCAGCAACTTTAAATTCCTCAGTGTTATTACTTTGGAGGACCTGTCCTGGGCCCAGAACGTAAGTGTAATTATGAAGAAAGCACAGCAATGCCTCTACTTCCTTAGGAGTTTGCGTAGATTCGGCATGACATCCAAAACTTTGACAGACTTCTGTAGATGTGTGGTGGAGAGTATATTGATCGGCTGCATCACAGCCTGGTATGGAAACACCATTGCCCTTGAACAGAAAATCCGACAAAAAGTAGGCTATTTGACTCCAATCATCATGGCTGAAGTCCTTTCCACTATTGAGCACATCTACATGGAATATTGTTGTTGGAAATCAGCATCCATCAACAGGGCCCCCACCACCCATGACAGGCTCTCTTCTTGCTGCTCCATCAGGAAGAAGGTACAGGAGCCTTAGGACTCACACCACCAGATTCAGTTATTACCCCTCACCCATCAGGCTCTTGAATCAATGGAGATAAGTTCATTCAACTTCACTTGCCCCATCATTGAGATGTTCCCACAACCTATGGACTCACTTTCAAGAACTCTTCATCTCATGTTCTCAATAGTTATTATTTATCTATTTATCATTATCATTATTTATTTATTTTCGTATTTGCATGCTTTGTGCCTTTTGCACACTGGTTGAACGCCAAAGTTGGTGTGGTCTCTGATTGGTTCTATTATGGTTATTATTCTTTTATGGATTTACTGAGTATGCCCACAGGAAAATGAGCCTCAGTGTTGTACATGGTGGCATATATGTACTTTGATAATGAATTTACTTTGAACTTTTCTCCTCTTTGACAACTTGTCCGTTGGATAATTTATTTATCAGCACGAGAGCAAGTTCCAAAAGCAGGTGCTCATTCAAAGCTAAGCAAGGTCCCAGTCCTCAGTTCCCCAGTAATCCCAGTAGAAGGTGAGCACAGGTGCCATGGTAGTGTAGCAGTTAGCTCGATGCTATTATGGCTCGGGATGTTTCGGAGTTCAGAGTTCAGAGTTCAATTCCGGCACCTCTGGGTAAGGAGCGTCTATACATCCGACTGCGGTTTTGTCTGGGTCCTGCAGTTTCCACCCACAGTCCTCAAATGCACCAGGTCGGTTAACTGGTCATTGTAAACTGTCTCGTGATTAGGTCAGGGTTCATCCAAGTCTGATGGGGTTTACTGATCCAGCAAGGCTTGAAGAGCTGGAATGGTCTACTCTGCACTGTATTGTTAAATAAATAAATAGACAGACAAATAAATAAATATAAGTGTAGCGGCTTAGTTTGATTCCCTGGTTCATCATCCGGAGAACCTGAGGCCGTCCGTAATGTCTCAGAGCTGAGATCCACAAAATGAGCCTTTCAAACCAGGTTCGATACCATTTTAGGCCGTGCACTTAGTTATCATCAGAGCTGCCTTGGTGTTAAATAAGTGCACCTTAACCACTTATAGAGAGTGATTCTAAAACAAAAAAATACAGTTTTGTGATTCTATTTGCTCTACCTTCTCAGGCTTAAATTGAAATATCAATTTTTCCTTCCAGTAAACAAATTTCAAACCCCCTTTCCTCTATTCCCTCTCTGACCTCTTATTTCTTCTCACCTGTGTATTACTTCCTCCTGGATCCCCTCCTCCTTTCTTTTCTCCTATGGTCCACTCTTTTATCCTATCAGATTCCTTCTTCTCCAGCCCTTTACCTTTTGCTACCAACTTGGCCTCACCTATCACCTTCCAGCTAGCCTCCTTCCCCTTCCCCCACCTTTTTCATCCTGGCATCTTCCCCCTTCCTTCTCAGTCCTGATGAAGGGTCTCAGCCTGAAACATCAACTGTTTATTATTTTCCATAGATGCTGCCTGACCTGCTGAATTCGTCCAGCATCTTGTATGTGTTGCTTTGGATTTCCAGCATCAGTGGGCTTTCTTGTGTTTAAGTTGTACAAAAAAAATTACCAAAATACCATGAAATACATAAAGTAAAGTAGTTTACAACAATTTCCTACATGGTTCCATCATAGAAAATGGTAATGGAAAGCAGTTTGCATTGGAAACACTGATTTGGCCAATTTGGAAGTTTTGTGTAATATTGAAGTACGTATTTAATATATGAGAAACAATGGGAAGAAGATCAGAAATCTGCAGATAATGGAGATCTGAAATAAGAACAAACAATGCTGGAGATCAGGCAGTGGCCTTGGGATAGCGAAAGGGAGTTAATGTTTTAGGTGGAAGCTGCCTTATTAGAAGTGGAAATGAGTAAAAGACAAGTTAGCTTAAGGTTGCAAAGGACATCAGGGAAGGAATGGATAGGACAAAGGGAATACCTGTGATAGTGCAGGACCACAGTTGCCACAGGGATAACTTGAAGAGTTCTTCTGGTCAAAAAGGGGAAGATGAGGAGGAACATCTTTAGGCAGCGTGTGTACAATCTGTGGAGGTCAAGCCATTGGATATATATTTAAATTAGAGGCTGATAGATTCTTGATTAGTAAGGGTGTTGGAAGTTACAGGGACAAGGCAGGAAAGGGATAATAAATCAGCCATGAAGGAATGGTGGAGCAGACCCAATAAGCCAAATGGCCAAATTCTGCTCCTATGTCTTATGGTCTTATAACACAATCAAAGAAATGCAATATGTTTCAGATCATTGAGCTGTGGGAGGGACCCAACAGGCTGGGTTGCGCTGCCAAAGCCAATATCAAATCTGGATGACTTACTGCATTTTGCTCTCCAATATAGTGCAGTAAAGTCCTTGTGATTCGACACCGTGGGATCCTTGGGGACGGTTTCTCTGAGGGTGGCAGAGGCATCCAGAACTAGTTGGGATTAAATGCATGAGGATGAGATGGGAATCTGTATTCCCAAACTCCCTTGTGTTTGAATGAGCACACTCAGGAGAGTACTAAATAAAATGAAAGCCTTTCGGTATTGTACTCAGCCTCGACTTGAACGTCATAATCCAACCAGGATTTGGTACCTCCTGATGCACCCTGTCAGAACAGAAGTTCTGACCTTTTCAGCTATTGTACGAAGAGCACTTTTGACCCAGTACACCTCAGAACAACAGCTGGATTGCTCTGCAGCCTGTGGCCTAACCTAATGATATAACCTCTCCAGGTCTCCGCAGAAGTTTCAAACCACTGCTGATTTTGGGTTTAGCCCCTGCCAGCAAGGAAGGAAAGAAAATTGAGCTAATTTCTTCCAAGTGTGATTCTACATTGACCAGACAATGAGCAAAGCAGTCCTTCCAGAATGATTTTTGTGGTTTGTGGTTAAAAAAGCAAACCTCTTATTATTTCTTTTAACTTTGTAAAATGATTAACCATATTTCCTTTTGCTGCTGTTTTCTGTTCGTATGCAATAGCTGCAGCAAAGTGTATTTCTGTGGATGGTAAATTCTGAAGGCTCCAGAAACGGTAACTGGCAGAATTAAAGTAATCCAATTGTGCCACTTGTCACAATCGAGATTTGTGGGAAAACTGCCTGGCCTTACTTTTTCATCACAAATTAACCATTGTCAGCTTTCAAATAGATTTCACTTTAAAGCTATTAATGCCCAAGCACGGCTAAACGGGTAGCAGAGCAACTCCAGACTGCAATCTCCTGCTGTGCTAGCTTCAGTGAAGAGGGAAAAATCCTACAACTTGCATTTAAGTTTCTGGATAGTGCAACGTGAGTGAAGTATCGCAGGGATGAGTGCATCAACAAAAAGAGGTAACTAACTTTGTTCCAGACAAATCACTCTGTAAATTCTGTCGGAATAAGCAACACTAGCACAAAAGATGCAAGAAAGCTAGCCCCTCAAGCCTGCCTGGCCATTCAATATAATCATAACTGATCTGCTCTAGGCCTCTAGTTCTCTACTGTGCCAGTTCCCCGTTGCCATCAATTCCTAGATTTTTCAAAAATATTTATTTCTCCTCGTTGAAGCGTTCTAGCCTCTAGAACACTTTGACTCAACATGCCCCCTTAGTATCTTATGTGTTTCAAAGGAACACAGAGCTCCTCTAAGTTGTGCAGTAGACCTGCATTCTTCTCAACTCCAAAGAAGGCAGGTCGACCTTTGTTTCAGATAATTCTCTCATCCAAGAGTTACTATAATGAGTCTCTTCTGGACACTTGCTAATGCTGGGACATCTTTTCTTAAATATACTGAATTCAGGCTGTAGCCTCATGACTTTGTTCTGCAATGAACTGAGACTGTGGCCTGCTCTGCAATGAACTGAGCCTGCGGCCTGCTCTGCAATGAACTGAGCCTGTGGCCTGCTCTATAATGAACTGAGCCTGTGGCCTGCTCTGCAGCCTGCTCTGCAATGAACTGAGCCTGTGGCCTGCACTGTAATGAACTGAGCCTGCGGCCTGCTCTGCAATGAACTGAGCCTGTGGCCTGCTCTGCAATGAACTGAGCCTGTGGCCTGCTCTGTAATGAACTGAGCTGTGGCCTGCTCTGCGGCCTGCTCTGCAATGAACTGAGCCTGCGGCCTGCTCTGTAATGAACTGAGCCTGCAGCCTGCTCTGCAATGAACTGAGCCTGTGGCCTGCTCTGTAATGAACTGAGCTGTGGCCTGCTCTGCGACCTGCTCTGCAATGAACTGAGCCTGTGGCCTGCTCTGTAATGAACTGAGCTGTGGCCTGCTCTGCGGCCTGCTCTGCAATGAACTGAGCCTGTGGCCTGCTCTGCGGCCTGCTCTGCAATGAACTGAGCCTGTGGCCTGCTCTGTAATGAACTGAGCCTGCGGCCTGCTCTGCAATGAACTGAGCCTGCGGCCTGCTCTGTAATGAACTGAGCCTGTGGCCTGCTCTGCAGCCTGCTCTGCAATGAACTGAGCCTGTGGCCTGCTCTGTAATGAACTGAGCCTGTGGCCTGCTCTGCAGCCTGCTCTGCAATGAACTGAGCCTGTGGCCTGCTCTGTAATGAACTGAGCCTGTGGCCTGCTCTGCAGCCTGCTCTGCAATGAACTGAGCCTGTGGCCTGCTCTGTAATGAACTGAGCCTGTGGCCTGCTCTGCAGCCTGCTCTGCAATGAACTGAGCCTGTGGCCTGCTCTGTAATGAACTGAGCCTGCGGCCTGCTCTGCAATGAACTGAGCCTGTGGCCTGCTCTGCAGCCTGCTCTGCAATGAACTGAGCCTGTGGCCTGCTCTGTAATGAACTGAGCCTGTGGCCTGCTCTGCAGCCTGCTCTGTAATGAACTGAGCCTGTGGCCTGCTCTGTAATGAACTGAGCCTGCGGCCTGCTCTGCAATGAACTGAGCCTGTGGCCTGCTCTGCAGCTTGCTCCAGCTGCAGTGACATCTGGCTTAGGTTCTTTGTTGTTTGCAGAACTTGACTTCTTTTCTCTCTGCACATTGGGTGTTTGTTGGTCTTTTTTATGGGTTCTTTTGTGGACTCTTTGTTTCGTGACTAATGGTGAGGAGACGAATCCCAATATATAATGTATATAATGTCTACATACTTTGATACTAAATGTACTTTGAATTTTGAACCTATACAAGTGTAACAATAATTTTAACAAGTATATAATGTCTACATATTTTGATACTAAATGTACTTTGAACTTTGAACCTATACAAGTGTAAGAATAACTTTAACAAGTATATAATGTCAATAATACTTTGATACTAAATGTACTTTGAACTTTGAACCTATACAAGTGTAACAATAATTTTAACAAGTATATAATGTCTACATACTTTGATACTAAATGTACTTTGAACTTTGAACCTATACAAGTGTAAGAATAGCTTTAACAAGTATATAATGTCAATAATACTTTGATACTAAATGTACTTTGAACTTTGAACCTATACAAGTGTAACAATAATTTTAAATGCCAGCCTCCAGAAATAAATGCCAACACATCTCACAGAATCATAAAATTAAGCTTTTTTGGCTCTTGAATTCCATACCAGCTCTATGTAAGGACAATCCAGCTAGACCATTCCTTCCTATAGTGCTGAAAATTCCTTAATTTCATTTACTTATCCAAGACAACTTTGAATGCTGCCATTGAGTCTGTCTCCATTCCTGTCCATGGTATTAGTCTGAGGTTAGCTTTATCCGTCTTCCTCCATAAATAGCAGCTAACTACTCAAAGAGCCATTCCAAGTGACGTGATTTCAAGGACTCATCGTTTAAAAAAAATCTTCCTTAAAGATCTGTCTCAATTTCATTGGAGTCATACACTTAATTTTGAGTTAGCTTTGATACTTAGAGTCATAGAAAGGTACAGGACAGGAACAGGCCCTTCATCCCATCTAGTCCTTGCTGAACCATTTAACCTGCCTACTCCCATCGACTTGTATCTGGCATATCACTCTCCATACCCCTACTCTCTATGTACCTGTCCAAGCTTCTCTTAAATGTTGAAATCGAGCTTGCATGTACCACTTGTGCTGGCAACTCGTTCCACTCTCTCACAACCTTCTGAGTGGATAAGTTTCCCCTCATGTTCCCCTTAAACTTTCATATTTCACCCTCAAGCCATGAACTCTAGTTGTAGTCCCACCTAACTCTAGTTGTAGTCCCACCTAACTCTAGTTTTTACATTGGATGGTCAAGAATGAACTGACTAATTACTAGTGATCATTTTCTTCTTTCTTGTAGTAAGATAGCACAACTTTAAACTCAACGAAATTAGAACCTATCAAAGACAAAAACAATAATATATACTTACAGCCGCCAGGTGGTTCAGCTGATTGAGGTCGAGACAGTAGGGTGTTAGAGCTGGGTTTAAAATGCCCTAGGACTCAGTCTGTTAAAGATAAAATCAGCACGGCATGTTAAGGTCAAGAAATGGCAGTGTTGGCTAACAGTGACTTTTGAAACTCGTAGCCGTGAGCAGGCAGTCAACATTGAGGCAGGTCCACCTCTTACTCAAGTTTGTAATTATATTACTTTCTCTCCCCTTCATTTATTTTCTGCATGCAGTTGACATTCAGCAGGCTTGGCATGTGACCCGTTCTCAGCTTTCTATTGATGGCACGTTTGAACCATGATCTCCCTTCGTCTTTCGCCGCAAACACACAGAGTGGACACATGTCTATCATTAGGCAGAGGTCAAAGGTGACACAAGAGAGTATCTGCTTTTCCCCATAAAAAGCAGCCCGCTAATAAAAAAAAATGTACTCACCAAGTGCATGTTTGAAAATGGTGTTTTCTGAGAATTTCATTAGAAAGCCCACTAAAGGCCAAAACAGAAACAGGCATTCCTCCATTTTTGTGAAAGGAAGAATTTTATTTTTGGGAGAGACAGAGACAGAGAGAAAATTGCTTGGTAGAAATCCAGGCGGAGACTTAAACATGAAAGCATAGTAAAGGCTCCAACAAAATCATTTTGAGTTATCTGATGTTTTTAATCCCTTAAGCAATTCACTCGCCTCCACTCCCCAGCTCTCACTGAGATCAGACAGCAACTCTGTGGGGAATACAGTCCTGCGTCTGAATCCAATCACAGTGGTAGCACCCTGATAAAATGAATGGTGTTGCTTTGATCAGCTTGAGGTACCTGGATTGACGAAATGTATAATATCTACCCCCTACAATTTATGCTTTAAAGGCACAAGGATCAATAACGAGGCAGACAAAATAATGTCACCTCAGTGTGATAGATCAACATCGTATTTTCAACTTCCTGAAACCACTCTGTCCATACGCTTGTAATTCTTTTATTTCTTGAAATCTGATTGCTGTAAAAGAGTGCTTTTAAAATGAAAACAGGCATTATAAACTCAAGAAATTCTGCAGATGCTGAAAACCCAAACGAACGCACACAAAATTCTGGAGGAACTGAGCAGGTCAGTCTGCATCTATGGCAGGGAATTAGCAGTCGACATTTTGGGCTGAGACTATTCATCAGGATAGTCTTGACAAAGGGTCTCAGCCCACAGAGTGACTGTTTATTCCTCTCCATTGATGTTGCCTGACCTGTTGAGATCCTCCAGCATCTTTGTGGCAGACTTTATAACTGTGTTCCCTTTCCTTTCCGTGAGATTAGGCCAAGTGACACGACACAGTACCTCAGTATTTTGAAAGAGTTAAATTTGTCTGTCTGTATATGCTACACTGTGACCTGTTCACATAAGTGGAGGGAAGTCCAGAGGTACACCAGATAAAATAAATTACAGAATACTGCATATTTGCCCAAACACTTCGTGCATCTTAATTTCTGCATGTAGGTTGGTCAGGGTCATCTCTACCTTGCAATACTTACTTCAAATGCTCAATCGGGTGCAAGTCAGAACCTGAGGCCAAAATTCTTGTTCCTGGTTTCAACTCCTGTTTTGAAGGCCTCACTCCCAGTTTCCTCTATCTATAGAACTTAAAGAGATTTTTACTCTCCTCTGATTCTTGCCTCGGGATATTTCCAGTTTTCTTTGCTCTGGAACTTCCTGGGCCCCAATTTTTGCAATTTCCTTTCTAATTCTCTCCTTTCCCCTACTCTTTCAAGACACTCATTTAAACCAGTGTTTGAATAGCTATTAGTCACCATCCATCATCTCTTCAGGACTTGCCATCATTTTTTCCCCTTAATCATATCCCTAAATCTTTGCTGGCCACAATTGATGTACCAAATGACTGTAATACAACAAATGTGGTGCATTTACTCAAGAAAGTCAGCAGGGATAAATCAGGTAATTATGGGTCAATTAGCCTTAATGTCAGTGTTAGCAAAATTTTTAGAGAGAAAAAAAAGCTACACTTGTAAAGGCACTGGCTAATCAGGGTTAGTGAGAATGGATTTGTTGGTGTGAGATTATTTGAAGACATTTATAAATATATTGATGAAGGCAGTGCATTTGATGTGATTAAGACAAAGTTCAGTAAGGCCTTTCATGAAGTTCCACATTCAGTAATGCCTTTGACAAGGTTCTATATTTGGTTAGGCTTTTGTCAGGGTTTCACATCCGGTAAGGCCTTTGACAAGTTTCCACATCCAGTAAGGCCTTTGGCAATTTCCGTATTCCGTAAGACCTGCAACAAGGATGGCCCATGGGATCCAAGCTAGGTTGGCAAATCCAATCCAGTAATAGGAGATAGAGGTCAAGGATGGAACGTTGCTTTTGGGATTGAAAGCTTGTGACAGTGGTGCATCAGAAGAACTGTTACTCTTACAATTTTTTAAGCAATTAATGACTTTAATTTGAATGCGGGAAGTAAAGATTATTAAGATTAGTGACCAAACAAAATTTGGAGTTGTTGTGGACAGCTAAGTGTAAGGTAATGCATCCTGGGGGAATTGCACAAGGGTAGGACATACAATACAAATGTGGATCTCCAAGGAGTAGTCAGAAACAATGGGGCCTTAGTCCAAATATTCCTCAGAGTGGAAGCACAGCTGGATAGATGTAGATAAAATTATGAGAGGCACAGAAAGGTATTAACACTTAGACCAGAGGTATAAGTTTAATGTGAAGAGTAAGAGGTTTGGAGCAGGTGTTCCTAACCTTTTTTATGTCATGGACCAATACCATTAAGGGGTAGGGAATCCCCAGGTAGGGAACCCCTGGTTTAGGGGGATTTTGAGGAAGAATAATTTTCACCCAAGGGTGTCTACAGAGATGGCTGGGGCAGATGGTCTCACAAAGTTTAAGAAGCTCCTGGAGCAGCATTTGGATTGCCAGGGCACAGTAGTTTATAGGGAAAGTCCTGGTAAGTAGATATTCAGTGGTTGGAATAGCTACCACAGCTGTTTCTGTGTGCATGCCTCTGTGACTCAATGATTCAAAATAGGTCATATTGCCATATGGTCTTCTTCTGTGTCACAGCGGCTTGATACTTCATTTTCTTCAAATAGGTGTGTAGAAGTGAGTTGCTGCCCTTCCTGCCCTCCAACTAGTAAGGCAACCTACAAAGGCTGTGATCAGTGGACTCCTGTAGAATTGGTCGGTATGGATTGAGGCATTGTGGAAGGTAGATCAGTGTGACCCAGCAAAGTTGCTTGAAGTTCTTGGCACACTGCCTATATATAACCACAATCAGTTATAATAACTCAACTACTTTTCAGCTTTGAAAAGAAAGCAGGAATCTCCCAAACTTCATCTAAGCCTAGATTCTGCGGTGGGATGTTGAGTCTTTAAGCGAATGAGCAATAAAAAAACAACTGGCAAAAAGAAATGCAATGTGTGGAAATTTAAAGAGATGCACTTGGGCAAGAGGAGCCAAAAGGCAATGAGGTGTTTTCACTAGAGGGTGAATCAGGAACAAGGGGACATAATGACCATAATGACTAAGTGATCCCACTGCTGTCTGTAAAGACTTTGTATGTTTTCCCTGTGACCACATGGGTTTCCTCCGGGTGCTCCGGTTTCCTCCTACAGTCTAAAGCCGTACCAGTTGGTAGGTTAAATTGTCCTGTGATTAGGCTAGGATTCAACTGGGGATTGATGGACAGCATCCTCGAAGGGCCAGTTCCGTGTAGCATCTCAATAAATCAATAAACAAATAAATGAGTCAGTATTTAAAACCACGTTGTGAGGAAATGTTTTCTTCTAGGAAATAGTAGATCTCTAAAATTTTTTCCCATTTATCTGTTGAAATATTATATCGAAGTTCTTTTTCCCATTCTTGTTTAATTCTATCTGATATTTCTGGTTGTATCTTCATAATCATATTATAAATAAAAGCTACTAATCCCTTCTGACAAGGGTTTATGGTAAAAATCAAATCTGAGAAATCCACTGAAGTTGAATTGGGAAAAGATGGTAGAACTTTGTGTAAGAAATTTCTGATTTGTAGATATCTGAAAAAATTAGATTAGAAAAAATTCCTCTTCTATATGTGCTAAACATGCTTTAATACAATTTAAAATTGTACATAGAGCTTATATGTCTAAAGATAAGCTTACTCGATTTTACTCTTATATTAACCCTCAATGTGACAGGTGTCATCTAGAAGTGGCTTCATTGACCCACATGTTTTGGTCATGTCCCACTTTACATAACTATTGGAAGGACATATTTGTTACCATTTCCTCAATTTGGAATATCGATTTACAACCTCATTTTATTACTGCAATTTTTGGTATATCAAATGAGGATGGTATTCAGTTTTCCCCTTCAATCAGACGAATGATTGCTTTTGTAACATTAATGGCCAGAAGGTCCATATTACAAAATTGGAAAGAAGTAAATCCTCCTACCACGTCTCAGTGGCTTTCCCAAACTATTTCATATCTAAGTTTGGAAAAAATCAGAAGCACTATTTTTGACTCATCAGTCAAATTTGAAGAAACTTGGGGACCGTTTATTCGACATTTTCATATGAATTAATCTGACCTTTTCCAGACCTTCTTTCTGCTTATTCTTGTTCAGGTATGGAGTTCCGGAGTTTTTTTGACACTATCACATACTTATAAACTGTTATTATTGCCCATGTTAGTTTAGTTTAGTGTTTTTTTGTTCAATATACATTTTCTTTTACTTATTTTCAATTTTTTTTTCTTTTTTGATGATTATTTTTGTTTTTTTTATATATAGTTATACAGATTTGATTGATTAATGTACTTCTTTCTGTTGATGTTTAATAGGATATTATTATCTTATTACCAATGTAATTTCAAGTCTATTGTATTCATAACCTATTCATTATTATGTTATGTTTTTCTTTATATATATATGAAACTCAATAAAAAGATTGAAAAAGAAAGAAAGTAGATCTCTAGAATTCATTGCTTCCAAAGATGATGGAGGCCTAGATCACTGGAGTTTAAGGTAAAGACGGATAAGTATTTGAAACATTAAGGTATTAGGTTTTGTGGGAAACTGACACAGAACAAGAGCCATGGCCACAGTAGATCAGCCATGAATGGTGGGCAGGCTTGAGAAGCCTGGTGGGCTCCCCTCTCTCTTACTTTCTTGAGCTCTTAAACATAATCAATGTGGCTATCCCCAACTATATGGGGTAGATGGTTCCAAAGATACGCAACTTTGAATGCATAAATCCCTCAGTAGGACCCTTGTATCTGTTCCCTGTCTGCAGTGTATTCTGTGCTGAGTGTTTATTGTGGTAACTAGTCACATGAGTGGTGGTGGGGGGGGAGTGTGGTAAAAGCAAAGGGAATAAGTTATGTCTTCATGTTTTGTTTATTGAAGTTTGTAGATTGGGACCAGTGGATGTCCTGTCTTTTGCTGACCACTCAGCAACGTTCAATTACATTTGGGTATGCCTGAGTTTCATTGCATCAAGATTATATGCTTGCTAATTGCTGATAAAGGATTGAATAAGGGATTTGACCTCTGGAGCAATCATTGGAGCTGGGGGCACGTGGTCCGAGTATAACAAGTCCGTGGATTTTGGTTTTGCCACTACAGCCCCCAAGATCAATCCCACATGTTGGACATCTTATCTCAGATCATGCTCCCTGGTTCTGGACTCAGTGACCAAGGTAAAAAAAAACCTTAACAAATTCATCTTGTCAAAACCTTTCCGAACATCAAAATAAATCCAAACTGGCAAATAGGCAGATTTTTTTTTAAAGCAAGTTTACTGCCATCTTCACCATGTTGTGAAGGTAAGAACATAGCAAGGGTAATCAAATTATTATGGGAAATGACAGGAATGAATACAAATTTTAAAATTATCCTGAATTTTTGAATGATAAATTAATGCTGACAGCAAAATATATAGGGGGTGACAATGTGGAAGAATTGTTTTCTTAAGGTTCTTATCTACTGCAGGAAAGTCTTTCAACAGTTACCTTTTATAATTAGTTATAATGGCAACAACCCACTTTTGTGAGAAAGATTCAATGAGAGAGGAAAAGAACCTCGTAAGAACACTCATGATGTTGGGACACTGGACTCATTTCAGAACAACACTTTGTTGTGTCAGAGGTAAATTATCCGAAGAGATCACATCTCATTCACTTCAAACACTTCAAAAGACTTCACATAAAACAAATTCTTTAGAAATGCGCCCAGAGACGATATGCTGGCAGAGAGTACAGCAGTTTGCCACCAGATCCCACAAAATGGAAACAAGATCAGTGAAGTGCGTTGATTGGGATGGAGGTTGTGGTAAGTTACCAGATGTGCCATGTTATCTTCTATAGTTCTGTATCCACTGAGCAGGCTAGGAGAACATCTTCAGCATTCTCCTAGCTTGGTAAATGAGTACAATGGTCAAATGATTAAGCTTCTGGACAGCAACCTGGAAGCCTAAACCGATTAGTTCAGTTCCCACTGTGGCATGCTAAAAAAACTGATTTCAATTAATCAGGACCAATGGTCATAAAGTTCCTTTCTCTCCTGGACAGTCCTTTGGGATTTATTTCATTGAGCTCTGGAGTGGATGCTGTCAGTTGTGGGTGCCTGTGGACACGGCCATGGGGGTTGGGGGGGTGGCAGGCAGTGCTTGAGGAGGTGGGGGTGGTAGTTTCAGGGGAGGTGTACTTCTTCTGCCTCTTACACTGGCATTCCTTGCGCTCCCAACCATCAGCAGAGGTTCTCTGTGCCTTCCTGTCTGCTGAACCTCTTGCCTTCTGATGTCTCTGAGGCAATTTCTTCCTCCTTGATGCAGAGTGGCCGATTCAAGAGTACCCTACGTTTGCAATTAATAAGCTCTTGGATTTCTTGATCATTCTCATCAAACTTGATGCGATGTACCAGAAAGGTTATGAGTCTTCTCAAAGCGGCTAATTGAAAAGGGCTTCAAGGCAGGCACGATGCTTCCATTGCCTCCAAAGTTTAGGGGCCAGGATAGTGGACTGGACCGTGCTCCATCCAACAGGTATCATGATCAGTCAGGGATGAGTGATATGATCCCTGGCTCAGACAATGATATAACCCAACAGGTGCCAATGCCTGGGACTGCAGTGTTAGTCATGTGGCTGTCTCTCTGGGAAAACAGAATATTAATTATGACAAGCCTGTGCAAGTATTTTGCCAGAAGAAGGACCTCACTGAAGTTGGCTTTCCCTAGTCCCTTCCCCACGATGGTGCATGGGAAATTGCATCGAGGGCATCCACTGTGATATGGATCAGGACCTTTTCCCCAAGGTTTGCAGAAGTCCTCTGTACTTATCTGTGAACTGACTCTGGACGTGAAAGCCAATCAGTTGGAGAATGGAGCAGAATTACAGACAGAGCACTCCCTATGGCTTATTGCTCAGATTTGTCACATGTAACAATGCTTCTCCTACCACACACAAATCATTAAGGTCACATCACCCTATATCACTCAGGAAGGGAATTAAGCCTAGTAGTTCTGCTAATTAAAAACAGCAGCATGTATATCCCAGAAATTATCAAGCAAGATTTAGATTCCATAAATATGTTTACTCAATTTTAAGGTAATTCACATTTCCCCAAATCAGCTAAGCACATGGTGCTTGAATTTGTCTGCTTCACAAGAACAACAGAGATTTACATTTGATCGGTTTCAATTATATCATTTCCTAACCCTGGTCCGGAAGGATTTGATTTTAATTTATGCCGACCACCCACCATCCTGCAGCTTTCAAGATTATCACAAATCTTCATCAGATGCGCAGCCTGAACATTTCTAAATTCAAAATGAATGTGGACACTGGTGGCTAGGCTCAGAATTACTGCCCAGCTCTTGGAGTTCTTGAGAAGTTGGCAGTTAGTCACCTTCTTGAAGTTCTGCTCAAGGGTAGGGAGTTCCAATATTCAAAGTTCAAAGTAAATTTATTACTAAAGTACATATATGTCAACATGTACAACCCTGAGATTAACTTTCTTCTGGTCATTCATAGCAAATATAAGAAACACAATTGCATCAATGATAAATCACAAACAAGAAGATGGACAAACAACCAATGTGCAAAAGACAAAAAAATGTGCAAAAAAATTAAATAATAATAATAAATAAGCATTAAATATTGAGAAACACACACAAAATGCTGGAGGAGCTCAGCAGGCCAGGCAGCATCTATAGAAAAAAGTACAGTCAATGTTTCGGGCCGAGACCCTTCGGCAGGATTGGAGAAAAAGAGATGAGGAGTAGATTTAGAAGTTGAGGGGAGGTAAGAGAGAAACACAAGGTGAAAGGTGAAACTGGGAGGGGGAGGGATGAAGTAAATAGCTGGGAAGCTGAATGGTAAAAGAGATACAGTGCTGGAGAGGGGGAAATCTGATAGGTGGGGATAGAAGGCCATGGAAGAAAGAAAAGGGGGGAGGAATACCTAAGGGAGGTGATTGACAGGCAAGAATGTAAGGTGAGAGAGGGGAAAGGGGGTGGGGAATGGTGAAGGAGAGGGCGGAGGGGGGCATTACTGGAAGTTCAGGAAATTGATGTTCATGCCATGAGGTTGGAGGCTACCCAGACAGAACATAAGGTGATGTTCTTCCAACCTGAGTGTGGCCCCATCAAGACAGCAGAAGAAGCCATTGACCACCATATCAGAATGGGAATGGGAAGCAGAATTAAAATGCGTGGCCACTGGGAGATCCTGCTTCTTCTGGCAGACGGAGTGTAGGTGTTGAAATAAGTATTGAGAATGTGAGTTGAAGAGTTCGTGAAAACTAGTCCATGGGTTGTGGCAACAGTTCAGTGATGGGGCAAGTGTGATTGAGTGAGTTTATCCCCTTTGGTTTAGAACCCTGATGGTTGAGGGGTAATAACTGTTTGTGAACCTGGTGGTGTGAATCCTGAGGCTCTTGTACCTCCTTCCTGGTGACAGCAGTGAGAAGAGAGCGTGGCCTGGATTGGTGGGGGGTCCTTGATGATGGATGCTGCTTTCAAGTGACAGCGCTCCATGTAGATATAGTTCATGGTGGGGAGGGTTGTCTGGGCTGTATCCACTTTGTGTAGGTTTTCCCTTTGATGTTTCCATACCATGTGGTGATGCAACTAGTCAAGATACTCCCCAAAACACATCTATAGAAGTTTGTCAAAGTTTTTGATGACTTGCTGAATCTTCGCAAGCTCCTAAGAAAATAGAATCACTGCCATGCTTTCTTCATAATGGTACTAATGTGATGGACCCAGGACTGATCCTCTGAAATAATATTCTCTGACTTTCTCCAACTCTGAACCCACAATGAGGGCTGACTCATGGACCTTTGATTTTCTTCTCCTGTAGTCAATAATCAGCTCCTTGTTCTTGCTGACATTGACTGAAAGGTTGTCGTTGTGGCACCGCTCAGCTAGATTTTCATTCTCCCCCCTATATGCTGATTCATCACCACCTGTGGTTTGGCCAGTGACAGTGGTGTTGTCAGCAAACTTAAATATGGGCATTGAAACTGTGATTAGTATTAGTATAAGTTATAAGTATAAAGTGAGTGGAGCAGGGGGCTAAGCACACAGCCTTGTGGTGCACCAGTGTTGACGGAGATTGTGGAGGAGATGTTGCCAATCTGAACTGACTGGAAATTTCCAGGATTTCAAACCAGTGAAGAAGAAGGTTGGTGGAAGGGTAGCTGAGGTAATGCTGTTCCCTTTTGGTTGATACACTTACCCTTCTTGGTGGTAGAGATCATAGTTTTATATTTTGAGATGGTGTCGTTGGAAAGAGTCCAGAGGAGGTTCTCAAGGATGATTCTGAGAATGAAGGGGCTAACATATGAGGAGCCTTTGGTAGCTTTGGGCCTGTACTCACTGGAATTTAGAACAAAGCATGCGGACTCATTGAAAACTAATGAATGTTGAACGGACTAGATAGGGTGGATGTGGAGAGGATGTTTTCTATGGTGTGGGCATCCAGAACCAGAGAGGACAGCCTCAGGATTAAGGGGCTACCTTTTAGAACACAGGTAAGGAGGATTTTTTTTTTAGTTAGAGAGTGATGAATCTGAGGAATGCTCTGCCACACACTGTGGTGGTGGCCATGTCCATGGGTATACTTAAGGCAGAAGTTGGTAGTTTCCTGATCGGTCAGGGCATCAGACATGGTGAGAAGGCAGGTGTATGAGGTTGAGAGGAATCTGGGATCAGCCATGATGGAATGGCTGAGCTGACTCAATAGGCTGAATGGCCTCATTCTGCCTCTGTGTCTTATGGTATGTTTGAGATGCCATTGTTCATGAGCAGGACGAAGGACTGAATTCTTAGGGTATTAAACGGGATGCTGATTTAGCTATTTTGTCTTTGATTTCTGAGTTTCCTGAGATTCATGTCATGCACAAGTCCACGTAAATGGTGATTATTCCTTTACACTCTTGTCGTATCTTATAGATGGTGGGGGAAAAGATAACCTCCCAGAAGCAGAAAGTGAGCCGTTTGCATTTGAATTGATTTGGATATGCATGCAGTTGGTCCAGCTGAAGTTCTGGTTACCCATCTGGTTGACTCAGTGATGGAAAAGCAGGTAAATATCAAAGTTGGGATGTTAGACATTTTATCATTGGAGATGGTTATTTTTTGACTCTTGGAAAATTTTTCAACGTTTTAATAGCGCAAGTTCCATGGGAGCCCAGTGATCTGAGTGGTGGAGAGCCCTGGAGAATGTGACACTTCAGAACCATTGCAGACTATTTGCTTCACATTTAGGTCAAATCAAGTCAAGTCACTTTTTATTGTCATTTCAACCATAACTTCTGGTAGAGTACACAGTAAAAATGAAACAATGTTTTTCAGGACCATGGTGCTACATGAAACAGTACAAAAACTACACTGAACTACGTTAAAACAACACAGAAAAACTACACTAGACTACAGACCTACCCAGGACTGCATAAAGTGCACAAAACAGTGCAGTCATTACAATAAATAATAAACAAGACAATAGGCATGGTAGAGGACAGTAAGTTGGTGTCAGTCCAGGCTTGGGGGAAGAAACTGTTACATAGTCTGGTCGTGAGAGCCCGAATGCTTCGGTGTCTTTTCCCAGATGGCAGGAGGGAGAAGAGTTTGTATGAGGGGTGTGTGGGGTCCTTCATAATGCAGTTTCCTTTGCAGATACAGCATGTAGTGTAAATGTCTGTAATGGTGGGAAGAGAGACCCTGATGATCTTCTCAGCTGACCTCACTATCCGCTGCAGGGTCTTGCGATCCGAGATGGTACAATTTTCGAACCGAGCAGTGATGCAGTTGCTCGGGATGCTCTCGATACAACCCCTGTAGAATGTGATGAGGATGGGGGGTGGGAGACGGAATTTCCTCAGCCTTCACAGAAAGTAGAGACACTGCTGGGCTTTCTTTGCTATGGAGCTGGTGTTGAGGATCCAGGTGAGATTCTCCACCAGGTGAACACCAAGAAATCTGGTGCTCTTTACGATCTCTACTGGGGAGCCGTCGATGTTCAGCGGGGAGTGGTCACACCCTACCCTCCTGAAGTCAACAACCATCTCTTTTGTTTTGTTCATATTCAGAGACAGGTTGTTGGCTCTGCACCAGTCCGTTAGCCGCTGCACCTCCTCTTTATAAGCTGACTCGTCGTTCTTGCTGATGACACCCACCATGGATGATGTGGTTCGAGCTGTGTGTTGCAGCACAGTCATGGGTCAGCAGAGTGAACAGCAGTGGACTGAGCACACACCCTGGGGGTGATGGTCAGGGCGATGGTGTTGGAGATGCTGCCTCCGATCTGGACTGACTGAGATCTCCCAGTCAGGAAGTCTAGGATCCAGTTGCAGAGGGAGGTGTTCAGGCCCAATAGGCTCAGCTTTCCAAGCAGTTTCTGAGGGATGATTGTGTTGAATGCTGAACTGAAGTCTATGAACAGCATTTGAACATATGTGTCTTTTTTGTCCAGGTGGAGGGTGATGGCAATGGCGTTGTCTGTTGAATGGTTGGGACAGTACGCTAACTGCAGGGGGTCCAGTGAGGGGGCAGCAGGGTCTTGATGTGTCTCATGCCGAGCCTCTCAAAACACTTCATGATGATGGGTGTAAGTGCAACAGGACGGTAGTCATTGAGGCAGGACATTGAAGACTTCTTTGGCACGGGGACGATGGTGGTGGCCTTGAAGCACGTTGGAACGATGGTGCTGCTCAGGGAGATGTTGAAGATGTCAGTGAGAACATCTGCTAGCTGGTCTGCACATCCTCTAAGCACTCTACTAGGAATATTGTCTGGTCCAGCAGCCTTCTGCGGTTGACCCTGCACAGGGTTCTTCTCACATTGGCCACGATGAGACACAGCACCTGGTCATTTGGAGGAGGTGTGGACTTCCTCGCTGCCACATCATTTTCCATCTCAAAATGAGCATAGCAGTTGTTCAGCACATCTAGGAGGTCACCCGCACAGTCAAGTGATGTTGTCCTGTAGTTGGTGATGTCCTGGATGCCCTTCCATATGCGCCTCGTGTCGCCGCTGTCCTGGAAGTGGCTGTGGATTAGCTGGGCCTGTGCATGCTTTGCCTCTCTGATGGCCGGGCACAGTTTGGCCCTCGCTGTTGTTAGAGCTGCCTTGTCGCCTGCTCTGAAGGCAGAGTCATGGGTCCTCAGCAGTGCACAAACCTCCGCAGTCATCCATGGCTTCTGGTTAGCGCGTGTAGTGATGGTCTTGGACACAGTGATGTCGTCAATGCACTTGCTGATTTATTCTGGTTTTGTAACAAAAGTCCTGGGATTTCCTGGTCACACTGCCTTGAACAAAACCCAATTAACCCCTCGCCCTCACTTACTAGAATAGTACAGCACAGCTCAGGAACGTTGTGCCAAATCATTTAGATTAGTAATCAAATAGCCAACTAAATTAATCCCTTCTGCCTACACAAATGTCCATATCCTTCCATTTTCCTCACATTCATGTGCCTTTCTAAATTTCTCTTAAAAGTCCTTAATATATCTGCCTTTACCGCCACCCTGAGCGGTGCAGTTCAGGAAAAAGAGAAACTGCCCCTCACATCTCCTTTAAAATTACCCCATCTCACCTTAAATGCATGCCTCTTGGTATTAGATATTTCAACCCTGGGCAAAAGATACTGTCTGTCTGCTCTATCTATGCCTCTCATAATCTTATAAACCTTTATCAGATCTCCCCTCAGCCTCTGTCACTCCAGAGAAAACGGCCATGCCTTCTAATCCAGGCAGCGTCCTGGTAAACCTTTTCTGCACCCTCTCCAAAGACTTGACATTCTTCCTATATGGGGTGAGCAGAACTCTATGCAGTACTCCAGGAGTGGCCTATAGATCCCATGTATCTTAATCTTCTGGATGACCTCCCATAAGGGATCTTGTCGAGTGTTTTACTAAAAGTCAGTGTGGACAACATCCACAGCTCTACCTTCGTCTATTGCCCTCGTCACCTTGTCAATCGAGTTAGTAAGACACGACTTGCCCCACACAAAGGCATGCTGGCTCTCCTTAATTAGGCTATGATTTTCCAAATGCTCATAAATCTTATCCTTGAGAACTCACTCTAACAACTTTCCTACCACTGATGCATGTCTCACCGGTCTAGAGTTTCCAGGATTATCCCAGGTTTCTTTCTTGAAGAATGGAACAATATTAGTTACTTTCCCATTGTCTGGGACTTTGCCTGTGACCAGAGAGGACACAAAGATGTTGGTCAAGGCCCCAGCAATCTCATCTCTTGCCTTTCTCAATAGCCTGGGGTAATCTCAACATCTGCTTATCTACAAACTAGTTACATCAAGAATATACCACTTATCCCCAAGTGAGTCAAGTGGCCATAAGGCCTTAAAAAGATCAGAAAAATAATAGCGCTCCCTTAGCACTATTGAGGTAATAGACTTCAGAGCACATAAAATTTATTTTTTTTAAGGGCTCTAGGCTTACTGACATCAAACAGCATTTACTTTCTGAATTCCATTCAGGAACGCTAGAATTACTCTTACCAGATTTTGAGATTTAATGGGCCTATGCATGCAGCTAAGTGACCTAGTAAATACAACATTATAAAGGGGTGCTGCTCCTAAATGGATGATATAAATGTCACTCCCCCACTCCACAAAGTGGAGTGGGAGGGGGTGGGTGAGAACCAGAAGTAACTCTGCCCCAAAACAGCAGGAACAATCCTTAATATCCTGCTAAGGGTGACCTGTCAACTCTAATTGTTCCCGGATGTTGAGAAATATTCCAAATTATTTAAGTCAAAAAAACAGTTTTTAAAAAGTTAAAAAATAACACTAAAATATTAAATGAATTTAAAGCTACAAAATAAATTCAATTTATTCCAAAAAAAGTTTAAAAACTTGAATCTCTGGAAACCATTCCCCTGTATTGAAAGTAATGCATCCAATGTCTTTCCATCACAGGTCCACTGGGCAGATTCTCTTAGTGTACACACTGGGGAACTCCTGCAGTTCTTCTGCTGTGTGTCAGAAGGACAAGGATCAGCATTTCAATTAAGCAGACAAGAGTGGGATTGGAGTTATTTGTGAAGCCACATGTTAGGAGGTAAAATAAGTATTTCTCTCCATGCTCTGATCTGCCCCCACCTTTTTCTTTATATTCTGCCTCACTGGGCAGCTTCATATCCATCAACTGTTAGTTTAACAAAAGAGAAAACTTACCTGACCTGAAAAGTCCTGAACCAAAGTTTACTGACTCTTCCAGTTCACAACTTTTTCTGCAGTAGTTCGAAGCAAATCATGTTTGGATTCTAACCAGGTCTGGTTCCTTAAAATTCCTACTTTGATACTGAAAACTTCTGGATTAATAACCTATTAAGCTAAGTGCTCATTATACTGTTAACAGATCTCTTTTGCTCATTACCTATGTCAGAGACACCATTACTACAGACAGAATGTTGTAGCCATATGACCCAAAAACCCTGCCAACAATTCAAAGCAAGGAACATGAAAGCTGAAATAAAAGAGTGCAAGGCACTTCCATCAATAACTTGGCAATTCATTGGTCATATTTGTAATTGCATAATCTGACTCTTAACCTTTAAACACAAGAGGTACTTTGATTATCGCTACCGAGGAAAATGTTATGGAAGGAATAAAACTATAATATCACAGCTGAAAGACATTATTGTTCTTTTCTCTCTTATTGTCAATGTCCTTGGTTTTACACTAGTCAAGAGGCTCTGCATTCATGTCCTTCCTCAAAGGGGTGAGTAGTTAATTCAGACTGACATTACAAGAAAAAAATGCAACAATTGAGCTCAGCAATTTTACAGATTGCCATTTTCCCCTTTTCATCTATGTATCCAATACTGTTTGTAAGATGTTTTTGTATAACATTATATCTTATTTTCATCTTAGCCAGATGATAAAGATCCCACCGCACTCTTTGAGGAGTGTGGGAGTCCTTCTTATCTTCAGCTTGAGCAACATGATAAAAATGTTGTATGGCCTGGAAATTCATAGGATGGAGTGATGGAACATGACAGCACTGAAAAAGGGGCTTTGGCCCATCTGATCCATGCTGAACTATTGATCTGCCTAGTCCCACCGACCTCCTCTCGGATGATAGCCCTATACACTCCTCCCATCCATGGCTATGGATTGGACTGAAGATCTCATCCACACTTACTGCAGCAAACAACAGATACCCATTATACTTCATAGAGTCGTAGAGCACTACAGCACAGAAAAAGGGCCTTTGACCCATCTAGTCCATGCCAAACTGTGATCCTGCCTAGTCTCATCAACACTATTCCAGACCATTGACCTCCATATCCCTACCAAACTCCTCTTAAATGTTGAAATCGAACCAGGATCCGCCACTTCTGCTGGCAGCTCGTTCCACGTTCTCATCACCCTCTGAGTGAAGACATTCCCCCTCATGATCACATTAAACATTTCACCTTTCACCCTTGACCCATGACTTCTATTTCTAGTCTCACCCAACCTCAGTGGAAATGCCTTCTTGCATTGACCCTATCAGTGCTGGTTAGTTGATGTCTGAATGGAGTAAACCATCTCCCAAAAGTTCTTTCAAAAAGTTTTTTTACAAAAATCATGGAAGTTGTTAGTCACAGTTCTAAAACAGTGGTGACAGGATGCCTTGTGTAACACTAATCTCTTTCAGGAACAGCAGGTGTTAGTGTTGTATTTCCCCTCTTTGTAGCTCCTTTCCTCAGAGTGCGGACCACTAGAAAAAAATATTTTCTCTCTGGCGCAGGTTCAGTAGGCAGATTTGATCAATGGCATTAGTAAAAGCTGTTTTGTTTTCCCTCTCTAGAAACAAACAATACAGTCAGCTACAGGACAAAGAAATAGCGAAAACTCCAAAGTTGGGGGTGAGTAGTTGGAAGAAAGAGAAACCTGCTCAGTTTTCTTGTGCAAAGAGCACTTATAGCAAGACGTTGCCAGAGAGGTTTCTGCAAGGGAATGATTGCATGCAACCAGTGGCCGCACTTTCTCCTTCAATGTGTAAGTACACAGGACAGCATTCTCCAAATATCAAATGTCCCTCACTTTGCTGTAGAGATTCCCTTCTCTTCTTCAGTACTGTGTTTAGCAACAATGTCTCATGTGTGACATAAGTAGGCACGGGCAGCCTCAAGTTCAAGTTCCAGCTCAAGTTTAATTGCCATTCAACAAAACACATGTATACAGCTAAATGAATCATCACTCCTCCAAGGTTAAGGTGAAAAATACAATACTCACAGCACATATAGTCATGATAGCACATATTAACAAAATAATATTATTGGCTTGAAGTTTGATGGTGTGTTGGGGTGCTGTCCTGGAGCTAGGTTTCTGCAAGAACAAACAGCCAAAGGAAGCCCAGCTTGTCTTCCAGCCTGCAGAAACCAGCCCCCAACTCGAAACGACCCTGAGACAAGATTCCTGAAAGTGCGGGTGATCTTATCTTTGAGTAATTCTGTAGCAGGGTGGCTGGCCTAGGTATTTTTCCTGCAGGGAGTGTTGACCTGGAGTCAGTTCTCTGTGTAGACTGGGTGGAAAAGGTCTCTGCTGGCACCTCCTTTGCTGGATGTCTTTCACCTGCATTTTCCCTCCTTCTCATTTCCATGGAACCATTTCCTCTCCTGCGGGATTTCCGGTGGCCACTTCGTTCTGAGCAGTGAGAAGGGATCTCAGTTTGACTTGGTGTTGTGGCAAGTGGTAATGGCACTCTGCCCATGACTGCGGGAGTCAGCGCCTGATCTTTTAAATAGCATATTGTTTAAATCTTGTTTTATTAAAATTTGTTCTATTGAGAGCGAACGGCCCCACCCAGTTGCTGTGAAGAGCTCTGTGGTGGAAACTCTCACCAAAAATGAATTTGTGTTACTATTGACAATATATTGACCAGTCGGACGGCAGAAAGGCTCCTAGATGATATTCTGGTGTTAGCTCTCCCAGGAACAAGCAGAAAATCGGTTAAGGCTGTCTCTATCCACACAATTACTGCTTTCTCTAACATCGTACAACCAAATTTCGTGAACTGGCTGCATAATTACCTCACAGTGGGACCATGCCATTCCTAAATTTGCCAGCAGATTGCCCGACCCTCCATCATTGACTACATTAAAGTACTTCATGTAATGTTAAGTACTTTAAAAAGTTCTGGGATGAAGATGAGAGTATAAATGCGAAATCCCTTTGTCCTTCACTTTACCTACTTTAGTTTGTATTTTTCTTTCTTACTCCCTTATTCCCAATCATTTTATTTTGCTTTCCATTGTTCTCTCATTGTTTCATAAATTACTTTAAACTCTATACTGGGTATTAAAGAAAATTATCCATGGTGTTAAAATATTTTACTATATTAAGTACAAATTGTTCAGTTGAGCAGACCCATAACTCTCTTCACACAGATACTTACCCACACATTTGTACTTCAGAGTCACTTTGAAGTGGGTCCTACATACTTTGGAGCTGGCAAGCAATCTGCTAAATGCTAGTTTATTAATCGTTAGCAAGTTGTATCTCATTTAAAATTCCACAGATGTTTAACTGAAGGACTTGACTGCCAGCAATTTATGTCTGCTGGCAAATAATAGCTACTTTGTCTGAAAGAGAGGTTGTTGAAAACTGGAGCGAGATCTTCTTTTGCCACTAGAATGGTTCTAAAACATTGCCTGTCTAGTCTCTTCTTGTCTGTACTGGTGTGACTAAAAAAGGTTTTTAAATCCAGTTGCTTTAACTTAGTATATGTAACCCAAACTTAGCAGTGACTGTACTCATTTTTGTTTTTAAAATTTAAAGTATAAATTTCAGGGATAAACTATCTACAAACTATTGCAAATAATGCACATTGATGGTCTAGAATAAGACCATATACATAGCAGTAGAATTAGGCTATTTGGCCCATTGAGCCTGCTCTGCCATTTCATCATGGCTGATCCATTTTCCCTCTCAACTCCCATCTCTTGCTTTCTTCCCATATCCCTTCATGCCCAGAATAATTAAGAGTCTATCAACCTCTGCCTTAAATATACTCAATGATACGGCCTCCACAGCCGCCTGTGCCAATGAATTCCACAGATTCACCACCGTCTGGCTGAAGAAATTCCTCCTCATCTCCATTCTGTGAGGACACTCCCCTATTATGAGTCTGTGTCCTCTTGTCTTGGACTCCTCCAGCAAGAGAAGCATCCTCTCCACATCCACTCGTTTGAAGCCTTTCAACATCTGATAGGTTTTAATGAGGTCATACCTCATCCTTCTGAATTCCAGTGAGTAGACGCCCAGAGCCATCGAATGCTCCTCATGTGATAAGCCTTTCAAAGTCAGAATCATTTTCGCGAAGTTCCTTTGAACCCTCATCTAATAAATAGATAATTGAATAAATACATCTCATAAATAAATAATTTTCATCCTCGGTTTCCATGATTTGCAAAATTACTCAAAATTTTCAACATCTCTATTAAGCCTCATCTTCTCTGTTCTGAGAAGAATAATTGAACATTTCTAGTGACACGTAGATAAAAATTTCTGTCATTATCTTTTGATTGGCAAAGCAGGCATAAGGTACCAATTGGCCTGCTTTCTGCTTCTATTCCTTATGTTCTCATGACTAATTCTGGTATGGCTTTTATGTCCCACTCATCTTAGCTAAACATTCAGCTGTCATTCAGGATTTGGTCAGTCAGGATTCACTGGTGTAAACAAATCTTTTATGTTACTCATGATAACATTGAACAGTTCAACAAGAAGCTCTGTCCGTGAATTTACATTGGGTAAACAACTTGCCACAATTGGCTTGTGACCATTGCCTTCAGATTCAAATTTGTTCAGCTTGCTTGGGAATATATTTCAATGGCAAAACTGGTTCTCCAAAATCATGGCATGAAGAACCTTCAAGGTTTCAGTTTTGCATGGTTGCATTCTGAACTGCGATCCTTCAAACATGGCATTTGGGCAATACAGTCTAAATTTTATCTAAATTAACTTTGCTTGAATGAATTCCAACCCACTTTGATTTGAATTGCAAATTGTCGTTATTTGATTGGAACTTACATTTAGTATTTCCATAAGTGACTTCTACTAATATTGAATTAAACAGCATGTAAGTGGTGGTGCAGCTCTTTGTCTCTACGTTTTCAGATTAGTTCTTTCTCTCCTCTTTCCACACAGTCTGGATACATCTACTCTTTCATGGATACTTGTTATTTTAAAGATTTGGGTCAGTTTTCGCTGACTATCTAGGCAATGCATTGATGATCATAAGAATTCCTCCACGTCTTCGAAAGTTCTTTTCCCAATAACACTCAATCTATTTCCTTTGGTTTCTGATCATTCTGTCATTGGAAAGAGTGAGGTAAAACTTATTTTTTGGTTAAATATGCTATGTGTGTGATGTTGTATCATTTGTACATTTTGCTCTGGCCTTGAAACCCATTGACTTCAAAGGAACCAAATTTCAGCTTCGGAGTAGGATCCTTGTAGACCACTACTATATATAAATAGCCCCCACCTTTTTACTTTGGTACCTTTCCCCTTCCTTCTCAGCCCTGAAGAAGGGCCTCAGCCTGAAACGTTGACTGTTTATTCTTTTCCATAGATGCTGCCTGACTGGCTGAGTTCCTCCTGCATTTTGTGTGTTGCTTTAGATTTCCAGCAACTGCAGAATTTCTCGTGTTTTATATTTCTCACGTTTGTGCATGTTTATCTGGGTTTCTACTGGTTAATAAAGTTACTCAGTTTTGAATATCCCTTTTAAACGCCCCCTTCTCTGCTCTAAAGAAAACAGTACTAACATACACAGCTGAAGTTCCTTATCTTCTAGTCTGGTAAGTCACTTCTATACTCTCTTCCCACTAAAATGCAGTGACCATCATATGATACGGTGCTCCCATAATTTAAAAGACTTTAAGATAATTTCACTAATCGTATACTCTTCAGTGCTTACATTTTTTAGAAAACTTAAGATCTTGCTGCTTAGAAGTTCATCTGTTGATATTAGGATTAAATTTGCATCAGCAGTTGCATTAACATAACGTATCATCGCAGTTGACATTGAGGTATGTAATCCATGAAAATAGTGCCGTTCCAGATGAATGATTCAATACAATGCCCGCGAAGGCTGATACTCAATCTGGAGCAATGGGAATCCTCAAAAAGACAGGGACATATGCAAGATGTGCCAAGATGTTATTGCTGGGAAAATGTGTGTGTGTGTGTGTGTGTGTGTGTGTGTGTGTGTGTGTGTGTGTGTGTGTGTGTGTGTGTGTGTGTGTGTGTGTGTTTGAGTGTGTGTGTGTGTGTGTGTGTGTGTGTGTGTGTGTGTGTGTGTGGGGGCGGGCACGCATGCGTATGAATGGCTCTTTGGCCCAGCACATCTATGCAGACTGGTTTGCCTGGCTACACTTACTCAGATTAAGACCCTATCCTTCCAAGTCTTGTGCATTTCCAGTCAAGTCAGGTCGCTTTTTATTGTCATTTTGACCATAAACAGCTGGTACAGTACACAGTAAAAACAGAATAACATTCTTCCAGGACCCTGGTGCTACATGAAACAACACAAAACTACACTAGACTATGCGAGACAACTTAAGACTAAACTGGACTACGTAAAACAACACAAAAACTACGTTACACTACAGACCTATACAGGACTCAAGGGATCAAGGGGAATCAAGGGGAATCAAGGGATATGGGGACAAGGCAGGGACTGGGTATTGATAGTGAATGATCAGCCATGATCTCAGAATGGCGGTGCAGACTCGAGGGGCCGAATGGTCTACTTCTGCACCTATTGTCTATTGTCTATTGACTACATAAAGTGCACAAAACAGTGCAGGGCCATACAATAATTAATCAATCAATCAATCAATCAATAAATACATAATAAACAAAGACAACAGGCACAATAGAGGACAAATTTCAATATAATAATAAATGATGTAGATGTCAGTCTGGACTCTGGGTATTGAGGAGTCTGATGGCTTGGGTGAAGAAACTGTTTTAGTGTATGACTAAATGCCTCTTATGTATACTGTAGTAATTGCATGATTCCATCATCTTCACTGGCAGTACATTCCAGATTCCCTTTAAATCTCTTGCCTCTCACATTAAAGCTATATTGATTTTGATACTCCTATCATAGGAAACAATTCTGACTATCCGCAAAATCTCTCATAATCTTCTAAACTTCCACCAGGTCACCCTCAACTTCCTTCGCTCCCAAGAATGTACACTCGTCCTTGGTAATCAACCGAATGCACAGTAGTACATTATAAGATTATTAAGAGATTGGACACGCTGGAGGCAGGAAGCATATTTCCCACTGATGGGTGAGTCCAGAACTAGAGGCCACAGTTTAAGAATAAGGGGTAGGCCATTTGGAACAGAGATGTGGAAAAACCTTTTCACCCAGAGAGTGGTGGATATGTGGAATGCTCTGCCCCAGAAGGCGGTGGAGGCCAAGTCTCTGGATGCATTCAAGAGAGAGTTAGATAGAGCTCTTACAGATAGTGGGGTCAAGGGATATGGGGAGAGGGCAGGAACGGGGTACTGATTGTGTATGATCAGCCATGATCACAGCGAATGGTGGTGCTGGCTAGAAGGGCAGAATGGCCTACTCCTGCACCTACTGTCTGTTGTCTATTGTCTATAGTGGCAGCTCCATAGTGTAGTGGTTAGCACAATGCTTTACGGTATCAGTGACCCGGGTTCAATTCCTATTGCTGTCTGTAATGAGTTTGTGTGTTCTAAATGTGACCGTGTGGATTTCCTCCCGGTACTCTGGTTTCCTCCCACAGTCTAAAGATCTATCGGTTGGTAGATTAATTGGTCATTATAAATCAATAAATTATTATTATAAATTATAAATTGTCCTGTCATTAGGCTAGGATTAAATTGGGATTGCTAGGTGGCTTGGCTCAAAGGGGCGGGAGGGCCTACTACATGCTGTAGCTCAACAAATAAATAAATGATATAAATGATTTGAGTAAGCATATATCTATGTCTGTGACTGTGTGTGTATGAACGATATGTAGCTGGTAAGGTGTGAACAGAAATTTATATCTTTATTCCCTAAAGTGTAGGAGAATGAGGGGAGATTTGATAGAGGTATACAAAATTATAAGGGGTATAGATAGGGTAAATACATGCAGGCTTTTTCCACTAAGGTTGGGTGGGACTGCAACTAGAAGTCATGGGTTAACGGTGAAAGGTGAAATATTTAAGGTGAACTCGAGGGGAAACTTCTTCACTCAGAAGGTAGTGAGTGTGTGGAATGAAATGCCAGTAGAAGTGCTAGATGCAGGTTCGATGTCAACATTTAAGGGAAGTCGGAATAAGTACACGGATGGTAGGTCTCTGGTCTGGGGGAAAGTTGATGACATTCGGCAGAGTCATAGAATGACATGGACTAGATGGGCTGAAGGGCCTGTTCTTGTGGTGTCATAGTGTTCTGTGACTCTATAAAGTGTAATGGGTATCTGCCATTTGCAGCGGGAAATGTAGGCGACATCTTCAGTGCAATCCATAGCCACATGAGGGTGTCTGGGCAAATTGCCCGCTTCTCACTTTAAACAGGCTGTGGGTTGGTGTCTGTGTTAATTGCAGTCTCACACTTTCAAATGATAAGCATAGTGCTGAAATTCCTGCTGGGAAAATATATACATTCGTTAATTTTTTAAATAAAAAATCACTGATCAAGTAGACAGACATAACTCAACACTTGAGAGTTATTCCCAGTGTGGTCATAAAATGTAATATATTCACTTTGCAAGATCTGAATGGGAAGAATCTAAGAAGTGAAAAAAAGTTTTCTTAAAAGCATCCAGCGTTCAGTAATAATAACTTTACAGCATCTACTTCATCTGCAGGTATCTGGACACCTAGTGAGTTAACAGATGTTTATTGCAGTTATGGGGTAGAGACACACAGATGTGCCAGGCAATATGAGTTACAACACTCAATCCATGCAGCCTCATAAAATGCAACCAGTTTCCAAACTGATGTTAACTTTCTCAGTAAATCCACAGGGGACTTCTGTGAGTCTTCCCCTTCAAACGCTAAATTAAACAATATCCAAGCAATAGAGCCAGTCATTGTTTCTCGCAAAATTATTCACCAAAGAATGGAAATAAACTTCTGGAATGCAAAAGCACCAGACCAACACTGTGGCACGGCTGTTCCCAGTTGCAGAGAAATAAACTCTCATGAACACCTCTTTCCCTCTGCAGCGGCAGGCACAGCGACTCAGCTCTCAGCCAGAATTCCTCGCTGGTTACAAAATCTTCTTAGGTGGGTTTTGGAGCTATCGGTGACTCTGATGACGTTGTAAAATGGGTGATGGGTGATGGCCTCTCTCCAAAAATAAAGAACAGGAGGGGTGTGGCGTTCACTGCTACTTTTATGCACTGTAACACTGTTCTGAGATCACGAAACTTGAGCAGCTAACAGAATAATTACTCCTGCCACCAGTGAAGCATGATGCCAGTTATTTAGGAGAAAAAAAAGTTAATTTTTAAGAAGCATGAAGACGAGCTTAACAGAAGCCAAAGTATCGAAATTCTTCCTCTCTTTCCCACCAGAATTTAGCCCATAAAATCCACAGCCCTTTCCGGTGTGCACCTGTACTTACCTTGAGAGCTGAAGATTGCTGAGCCCGGCACCTACTTGATGCACAGCTGGTTATTGAGAATGGGGCCGGAATAAAGCTGAAGCAGTGACTGGGAATTAATTCTGGGACTAGTGCTATGGTTAGGATTGGGCTGGATATGGATGAAGTGTTGGAAAATGGGACTGGAGCAGGAGTGGGAACGACGATAGGAATGAGGCTGGTATGTTGGTTGTGACCGAGCCTCTTACACTAGAACATCAAGTGTGAAAGGTCCAGGTGTGTCCCCTTAGCAAAAGGCAGAATTGAGGCTCACCACAGATGTGTCTATGAGAAGAAGTGGTTGAAGTGACATTAAGGCCTCCTATGAAGAATCTTGCTTAGGAAAATGGGCTCTATAATTGTCGTGGATCCGCCATTATGGATCTGAATGACATCACTAGAGCTTCAGCTAGACATTTGAAAGAGGGCCCCATTAACCTGCAGGCTATTCAGTGAAGGCAGTGCCTATTGGAAGCGGAGGGAACATAGCATGAACAATGTGGATGAATCCTTTTTAACAGCTTCCACAGGCTTAAATCAACCCTGGTGAGTTTCCTGATTTTCCACAAAACCACAAGACATGGGAGCAGAATTAGGCCATTGAGAACATCAAGTCTGCTCTGCCATTCCATCACAGCTGATTTATGCATCTCACCCTATTTTCCTGTCCTCTCCCCGCAACCTGCTAGATAAGGGGCCCGACACTGCTCATAATATTCCAAATGCACTCTGACCGATGCCTTATAAAGCTTCAGCATTACATGCTTGTTCACTTGAAATGAATGCTAAAATTACACTTGCATTCCTCACCACTGACTCAACCTGCAAGTTAACCTTTAGGGAATCCTGCATGAGGTCTCTCAAGTCCTTTTGCACCTCAGATTTCTGAATTTTCTCCTCATTTCGAAAACAGTCTATGCCTTTATTCCTTCTACCAAAGTGCAAACCATACACTTCCCAACACTGTATCCCATCTGCCACTTCTTTGCCAGCTCTCCTAATCTGACTAGCTCCTTCTGCAGACTCCCTGCTTCATCAAAACTACCTGTTCCTCCACTTGCCTTTGTATTGCTTGCAAACTTGGCCACAAAGCCATCAATTCCATCTTCAAAATTATTGACAAGTAATGTGAAAAGTAGTGGTCCCAGCACTGACCCCTAGTCACCAGCAGCCAACCAGAAAAGCCTCCCTTTATGGACACACTTTGCCTCCTGCCAATCTGCCAATGCTCTATCTATGCTTGTATCTTTCCTGTAATACCATGGGCTCTTGTTAAGCAGTCTTATGTGTGGCACCTTATCAAAGGCCTTCTGAAAATGCAAAATGAACAACATCCACTGATTCTCCTTTTTTATCCGGCCTGTTATTTCTTCAAAGAATTCCAACAGATTTGTCAGGCAAGATTTCACTTTAAGAAACCATGTGCCTCCATGTCTCCTGAAATCTCATCCTTAAGGACTGCAACGTTTTCCCAACTACTGAAGTCAGACTATAATTTCCTTTTTTCTGCCTCCATCCCTTCTTAAAGAGTGGAGCAACATTTGTAATTTTCCAGTCCTCCCGAACCATTCCAGATCCACTTCCCTTTCATTTTCCATTTACTTTATGTAAGCAAACCAGGTTGAATTTTGAAAATTCTCAAATTCCCATGGAAGTTAAGAATGTTGCAGAATAGTAACAGGTTCAAGTTAAGAGACCTTGGCCTCCTGCTCCTTGGAGTGGATGGAAATGGAAATAAGTGATGTGATAGTTGAGTGAAGATATTCCCTCTGGTTCAAGAGCCTGATGGTTGAGGGATATTAACTGCCCCTGAACCTGGTGATACGAATCCTAGGGCTCCTGTACCTCCTCCACAATGGCAGCAGAGAGAAGAGAGCATGGCCTGGCTGATGGGCGTCCTTGATGATAGATACTGCTTTCCTACAACAGTGCTGGGGAGGTGTGATGGACCAGGCCATATCCATTACTTTCTGTCAGCTATTCCATTCAGCAGCTTTGGTGTTTCCATACCAGACTGTGATACATCCAGTCAATATACTCTCCACCACACATCTATAGAAATTTGTCAGAGTTTTAGGTGAAATATGGAATCCAACTTCTAAGAAAGTAGAAGCGCTGCTGTACTTTCTGTGTAAAGGTACCTATGTGTGGAACCCAGGACAGATACTCTGAAATGATAACGCCGATGAATTTAAAGTTTCTTACTTTCTCCACCTCTGATCCCCTGATAAGGATTAACTCATGGAGCTCCGGTTTCCTCTTCCTGAAGTCAATACTCAGCTCCTCGGTCTTTTTGACGTTGAGTAAGAGGTTGTTGTTTTGGTATCACTCAGCCATATGTTCAATCTCCATCAGAATGTTGATTCATCCCCATCCGCCATCTTTGAACCTGAATCAGATTTAATATCACTGGCATACGTTGTTAAATTTGTTGTTATGCGGCAGCAGTACATTTTAATACATAATGATAAAAATTATGAATTACTGTAAATATATATATATAAAGTTAAATTAAATAAGTAGTACAAAACAGTAGTGAGGAAGTGTTCATGAATTCAATGTCCATTCTTAAATCTGATGGCAGATGGGAAGAAGGTCTTCCTGAATCATTGAGTGTGGGCCTTCATCCTTTCTGATGGTAGCAAGGAGAAGAGGGCATGTCCTGGCTGGTGGGGGTCCTTAACGATGGATGCTGCCTTTTGAGGCTTTCACTCCTTAAACACGTCCTGGTTGCTGGGGAGGCTAGTGCCCATGGTGGAGCTGGCTGAGTTTATAATGCTCTGTAGCTTATTTCGATGCTGTACACTGTCTCCCCCACCACCTCCCATACCAGATGGTGATGTAGACAGAATGCTTTCCACGGTACACCTGTATGTATTTGTGAGTGACATACTAAATCTGCTCAAATTCCATGTGAAATAGAGCCATTGCTGCGTCTTTGTAACTGCATCGATATGTTGGGCCCAGGATAGATCCTCAGAGATGTTGACACCCCAGAATTTGAAATCTCCACTCTTTCCATTAGTGACTTTTCAATGAGGACTGGTGTGTAGTCTCTCATCTTACCCTTTCTGAAGTCTAGAATCAATTCTTACTGATGTTGAGTGCAAGGTTGTTGCTGTGACTCTACTCAACTAGCTGACGTACCTCACTCCTGTACGCCTTCTCGTCACCATCTGAAATTCCGCCAACAATAATTGTGTCATCAGCAAATTTATAGATGACATTTGAGCTGTGCTTCACCACACAGTCATGGGTGTAGAGAGAGTAGAGCAGTGGGCTAAGTGCACACCCCGGAGATGCGTCAGTGTTGATCGTCAGCGAGGCGGAGATGACTGATTCAGCCAACGACAGTGGTGTCATCAGCAAACTTAAATATGGCTTTGGAGCTGCTCTTAGCCTCACAGTCATAAGTATAAATGGAGTGGAGCAGGGGGCTAAGCACACAGCCTTGTGGTACTCCTGTGCTGATGGAGTTGTTGGCAAAAATCTGAGATGTCGATGGGGTACTGTACAGGAATGAGATAGATCGGCTGGTTGACTAGTGTTGTAACAACTTTGCACTCAACATCAACAAGATGAAAGAACTGATTGTGGACTTCAGGAAGGGGACCAGTCTTCACTGAGGGGTCTATCGTGGATAGAGTTAGTAGCTTCAAGCTCCTGGGTGACAATACCTAAGAAGATCTATCCTGGGCCCAACACATTGATGCATTTAGTAGGAAGACATGCCAATGGCTTCACTTCCATAGGAGATCAAGGAGATTCAGTGTGTCACTAAAGAATCTTACACATTTCAACAGATGTACAGTGGAGAGCAGTCCGACTGGTTGCTTGACTGCCTTGTGCGGTACAGGGCACAGGGTCAGAAGGTGTAGACTTGGCCTGCAACATTATAGGCACAACACTCCCCACCATCAAAGATATCTTCACCAAGGACCTGCACCATCAGGCACCATTACGGAATAGATGCAGGGTCTGAAGACACATACTCGGCAACTCAATAACCGCTCCTTCCAGAATCAGGTTTAATATCACTAGCATATGTCCATAGAACCATGGAACATTACAGCATAGAAACAGGCCTTTTGGCCCTTCTTGGCTGTGCCGAACCGTTTTTCTGCCTAGTCCCACTGACCTGAACCTGGACCATAGCCCTCCACACACCTCCCATCCATGTACCTGTCTAAGTTTTTCTTAAATGTTAAAAGTGAGCCCGCATTTACTGTTTCATCTGGCAGCTCATTCCACACTCCCACCACTCTCTGTGTGAAGAAGCCCCCCCCCAATGTTCCCTTTAAACTTTTCCCCCTTCACCCTTAACCCATGTCCTCTGATTTTTTTTCTCCCCTAGCCTCGGTGGAAAAAGCCTGCTTGCATTCACTCTATCTATACCCATCATAATTTTATACACGTAGTGAACTACATATACCTGTCTGGACATGCCCCTCTGCTGACTGCTCCTGTGGCTCCTCCCACAGACCCCGGTATAAAGGTGATTGGAGGCGCTGCTCCTCCCTCAGTCTCCAGGATGTTGTGTGGTGGTCTCTTGCTGCTAATAAAAGCCTATTGTTCGCCTCCCGTCTCTGAGAGTTATTGATGGTGCATCAATACACCTCTATCAAATCACCCCTCATTCTTCTAAGCTCCAAGGAATAAAGTCCTAACCTATTCAACCTTTCTCTGTAACTCAGCTTCTCAAGTCCCGGCAACAACCTTGTAAACCTTCTCTGCACTCTCTCCACCTCATTAATAACCTTCCCGTAATTCGTTGACTAAAATTGCACACAATGTTATGAGGTTTGAGGTTATGCACCATCAGTACAATGCAATACATAATAATTAAAAACTATAAATTATAATAAGAATAAATATATAAACTAAATAAATCGTGCAAAAAATGAGCAAAACAAAAACTGACGTAGTGTACATGGGTTCTCTGTCCATTTAGGCATCTGTTGGCAGAGGGGAAGAAGTTGTTCCTAAAATGCTGAGTTTTCAGGGACTTCAACCTTTAGGTTTCTGTACCTACTTGATGGTAGCAATGAGAAGAGGGCATGGGTAATGGGGGTCCTCCACCATCAGATTCCTGACTGGCCCATGATCCCAAAAATACTACCTTGCTGTTACTCGTGGTTTGCTTTGTGACTTGGAGTTATTGTACATCCTTGCAGGGTGCTGCTGCTGCTGCAGAACAACCACTTTATTCATTATGAGAGTCACTGATACCAACTGAGCTTCTGATTCCGAACTTGCACGAGCACAAGAGCAAAGAGCAAAATAATCATGTTGGCACTTGTGCAAGATTGCGAGAGACAGGAGGGAAGACCCGCGATCCAAAAGCTTGTGGCCGGCCTCCAAACCATCCCACAGGTTTTCTAAGGGAAATAGCCTGCGTGTCATTGATAGTCGCCATCGTTAGGTGTGTCAGTCAACGTTCCTGGGAAGTTAATACTAACAAAAGTAAAAATAATGTGTTTCTGCTTATTATTACAGCACTAGTTTGCATAACTGAGTTGCACTGTGCATACGTTCATATAGTTTATATATTTTTGGCAATTTGAGTTTATCTCATTGAAGCGTACATAGAATACATTGCACTATACATTTGTAATTATGTATGTGAAGGCTGGATGAGGAAGGTAAGATCTATTATATGAAGAGCTGACTTGCATGAACAAGTGATCTTGCCTGGACTTAGCTAGGTGACATGATACTGCCTCTGGCAACTGGGAAGGCCAAAAGGCATAGGAACAGAACTAGAGCAGAGTCTGCCCTGCCATTTCATCACAGCTAACTTATCATCCCTCTCAACCCCATTCTCCATTCCTTCTAACCTTTGGTGCCTTTGTTAACCAAGAACCTATCAGCCTCTGGTTGTACTGTGGTTCCCCCAAAATATACCATTGATAGGCTGAATTTAACCCTGAATATTTTCTTGTCAATCTCCTGCAGAAAGCTCCTAGCTGGATCCTAGCCCTGCAGGGTCCCCGTGCCTCTTGGTCTCCTTCGACTGCTCATCTGAGTTCCTCTGGCATTTTCAACCCAGCCCTATCCTTGTGCCCTCTGATCACCCAACAGCAACCCTTGCGTGCAGATGAAAGATTGCAGCTAGTCCCCTTTAAGAGCGGGCGGCAAAGATCCCTTCTGCCGGGCTTCACGCTGACAACTGCAGGAACTTGCAGCACGTCAGTGGAGGACTGCGTACCAAAACCAAAGACGTCATTTAAATGCTGCATTAGACAAAGAATGCCACCAACACTATTCTTTGAACCTTGCAGCTAAAGCACTTGCTTCATTTGTCGCAGTGACTCCCAGCAATATTTTATCACCAAGTGAGTGGTGTGAGATTAGTGCCAGGTGACTGTGACCACAGAGGATGAACCAATTAATTTTTAAAAATATCAGTGTCTGCACAATTGGATGTATCATTAGCCTATTACAGAACAATTTTCCATTGATTTTCTTCGACCCTCCATGATCAATGCAAATATTTTATTTTTCAAATCCATTTACCCTAGCAATGGCTTTGATGTCTTAAGACTAGCAAAACTTATTTTGTGAAGACTTTCAGTAATTTGAGCTGCGAGGGTGACCAGGAAGGTATCCTATGGTTCCATGTGACTTCAAAGGTGTTTGAAAGGCTGATGATTCTTAAATCTGTCATAAAGGTAGGGATCATACATGTTCTACTTACTGTCATTTATATAAACATTCCACGTATTTCTGACTCTCTTCTTCTTCAATCCAGTGAAAGCATCATGTGGAGTCTTTTTAGATTAGAAGTTTGATTTGCATAGCTTTAAAAGAGCAGTTATGTTGAAGAATTTCACTTTTCACGATCTGTTCAGATTAATTAATGTAATACACCATCAAAATAAATAATAAATAATGGCCCAAGGCCTGAATCCGTGTTGTTCCTTTGGCTCTGCATTTCAAAGTTTTGGCCTCAGTGGGTGGGGTGAGTGAAAGGCAAGCCCTCCTGAGGAGAAAAACTCTTTGGTCTTTGGTGAAACTTTTTCTTCGCTCCACAGGCCTGTCATTCCTTTCTTTTTGGAGTTCTCTGATTTGTGTTCTTGCTGTTACTTTCAAGACTTTAAAGTTTGCTCATTTTGTTGTGAGCTCATAAAGCCATTGAAAGTTAGGGAGAACGTGTACCCCAGATGTGCTGCTTTGTAAGCTGTTCCCACATTGCCATCAGCCTGATTAGACTCTCAAATACCTGAGTGGTAACAAATAAAATTATTGTATACCTACACAAATGACCCGGTCACCTCAGAAGCAAAAATCGTAGACTGTCACCTGATACGCACCTGAGAGGGAGTAACGTTTCTGCTTTGTTCTGGCTGAAGGAATTTCCCCGCCAGATCTTTTTAACTCTCGAGCAGAATCCGGGCAGCTGCCGGCAGTAAGTGCTTTACTTTCGCTGACATTGCCATGAAGCTGTTACCAATCCAAAGTCATTTGAAGCAACATCTGTCGAAGCGGAAAAAAAATAGAAATAAACGTTCCCGCCGGGATGCTGGGGATTTGTCGGACAGTTTGACCGCGTGGATCACGTGTGCCTGAAAACCTGAATCAGGGCAAGAATTAAAATGGATAGGGGGAGACGGGAGGGGGTTCCTCTTTATTTTTTGCAGTAACACATTAATTTTTCAGCATTCATTTTGAGGATTAAAGTATGATGTCGAATTTAGTTGGAAAAAGGAAAAGCTCCAGGGAAGTTATGAAAGGAACCGTGGGATTTTCAGATACTCAGTACATGTCAGTTGTGTTAAATTCTTGCTTTTATTAAAACTGTCCCTGAGGACATACTCCATTTGTGTAATAAGGCTCACTTACCATTTTGTAAAGAAATGCTTGAACATTTGGATGCGATTTTACCAAGCAAGCTGAAGACTTTGTTCAATTGAGCCATTGTGCTATCAGAATTGGCAGTAAGTAGGGTTACCTTTTTTCTCTTGGAACCTTGGTTGCTAAAACTGCCAGGCATTCACTTCCTTGCCAGAGCAGCTTCAGTCTGATCTGTAGATCTCGAGGAAATTCTTTTATTTAACCTTATCTCCTGCCTTGGTTTCCCTCACATATCAAATGGAAATAAGCCATTTAGGATTCGAATTCAGTTCCTGAGGCAAAAGGAGCTCTGTGTCTGTCTTTGAAGGTGGGTCAGTTAATACTAATTATCATACCATGGTTTGACTGCCTGGCCTTTAATGTTTGGCAGCAGGGGGTGGCGGTGGGGCCCACAAGGGAAAATGGTTTTCCTATGGAGAATTCAGGAGGTGTAAGAGGGGCTCACATATTCCTCATGTGGTCTAACACTTTCTTCTGATGGTCTGAAGGGCAGTCTACAGGTAATTTAAAAAAAATCACCTCACAGGGACTCTCTGGGCCCTGAAGAATTGTCCAACTCTCACTGCTGTTCAGCTCTGATGGCACTGCAACGATGTCATTGATGATGTAATCAAAAGCTCATCTGTATATTTAAAGAGGACCCTGCTGTCATAAGGCCACCACATAAGATTGCAATGGAGATATTTTTAAGGCACTGGGTGTTGCTGAGAGGCCATTATAGCTGTTGTAACAGAGAATGGGCTGTATAGGATGAAAGCTGGGTCTGGGGATGATTAATAGGAGAGAGAGTGGGTCTGAGTGCTTGATCTTGGCATTGTGGTTGTGTTAGCAAGTGGTAGAAGGCTGGGAGTGGTGTGGTGTGGTGAGGGACTGTGCACAAGCAAGCAAGATCATTCTGGACAGGCACGTAGCCTAAATGGGGAGGGGAAAGCGGTAAGTATCTGTGAGAGTGATTTGTAGAGGTCAGTCCTGGGGTGTGGAGGATGTATGTCTTGGAGGATCAACGGATTTGGTCAATGATTATATAATAAGCTTTTTCCGATTTAAGGGTCTTATCCATTGGGGGTCAGTCGATGGGGTTGATATCTCTGGTGAGCAAAGTACCTGTAAATTTTAATGGCTCAAAGTTATCAAAGTACCTATACATCACCTTATACAACCCTGAGATTCATATTCTTGTGGGCATTCAAGAAATGAAAGACCACATCCAGGAAGATGGAAAACACCAATGTGCAAAAGACAACAAATTGTGCAAATACAAAAAGAGAAAAAAATCAATACATAAACAAATAAGTAAGCAATAAATATCGAGAACATGAGATGAAGAATCCTTGAAAGTGAGTCCATAGTTTGTAGGAATCGTCCCTTGATGGTAGAGCAAAGTTGAAGAACCCTCTAGTTCAAGAACCTGATGGTTGAGGGGTAATAACTGTCCCTGAACCTGGTGGTGTGGGTCTTGAGGCTCCTGTACCTTCTTCCTGATGGCAGCAGCGAGAAGAGAGCATGACCTGGTGGTGGGACTCCTTGATGTTGGATGCTGCTTTCCTGAGACAGAACTCCACGTAGACTTATTGAATGGTGGGAAGGGATTTAATCATGATGGACTGGGCTGTGTCCATTATTTTTTATAGAATTTTCTGATCATGGACATTGGTGTTTCTATACCAGCTTGTGATGCAACCAGTAAATATACTCTCCACTGCACATCTATAGAAGTTTGCCAAAGTTTTAGCTGACATGCTCATTTTTTACAAACTTCTAAGAATGTAGAGGCGCTGCCATGCTTACTTTTTAATGGCACTTATGTGTGGGACCCAGGACAGGTCCTCTGAAATTAAAGTTGCTGACTCTCTCCACCTCTGATCCCCTGCTGAGGGCTGGCTAATAGACCTCCGGTTTCCTCCTCCTGTGCTTGATCAGCTCCTTGGTCTTGCTAACATTGACTGTCATTGTGGCACCACTCAGCCAGATCTCCCTCCTATATGCTGAGTCATCACCACCTTTGATTCAGCCAACGATAGTGGTGTTGTTAGCAAACTTAAATATGGCTTTGGAATTGTGCTTAGCCACACAGTCATAAGTATAAAGTGAGTAGAACAAGGGGCTAAGCACACAGCCTTGTGATGCATCTGTGTTGATGGAGATTGTGGAGGAGATGTTGCCTTTCTGAATTGACTGTGAGGAAATCAAGGATCCAGTTGCGCAAGGAGGTATTGAGGCCTAGGTCTTGAAGCTTATTGATCAGTTTTGAGAAGATGATAGTATTGCATTCTGAGCTGTAGTCAACAAAGAGCGTCCTGATGTGTGCATCTTCAAGGTCCAGATATCCCAGGGTTGAGAGAAGGGCCAACAAAATGGCGTCAGCTGTAGATGTGCTGTGACAGTAGGCAAATTAGAGCCAATCCAAGTCATTTCTCAAGCAGGAGTTGATATGTTTCATCACCAACCTCTCGAAGCACTTCATCATTGTGGATGTAAGTTCTACCGGATGATAGTCATTGAGGCAGGTTACCATGCTCTTCTTTGGCATGGTATAATTCAAGCCCACTTGAAGCAGGTGGGTGCTTCAGACTGCTGAGGCGAGAGGTTAAAATATCAGTGAATACTCCAGCCAGATGTTCGGCATAGGTCTTTAGTACTCAGTCAGGTACCACATCTGGGCCGAGTACTTTCCATGGGTTCACCCACCAGAAGGATGCTCTCACATCGGCCTGAGAGACTAAAATCACAAGGTTTTCGGGGGTTGTGGAGTTGGTGAAAGTATCTGGGTAGTCCACAGACCAGTGGTATGAACACTACATTTACCAATTTCAGATAATTCTCGTCTGGTGTATTCCCTTCATTCCAATCCTCCTATTTCAGTTCCTTTCCCAGAATCCTCTGGAGCTCCCCATCATCCCATTTTCATCCCATTTCCCTCTCATTTCCATCCAACCACTACCCACATACTTCACTCATAGGCTCTGCTCCTCCCTATCTGGTTACAGTCACAGAACACTACAACACATAAACAGGCTCTTTGGCCCATCTAGTTTATGCTGAACTATTGTTCTGCTTAGTCCCGTCGACCTCCCCCTCCCATCCGTGCACCTATCCAAACTTCTCTTAAATTTTAAAATCAAACCCGCACCCACCGCCTCCGCTGGCAGCTCATTCCACACACTCATCACCCTCTGAGTGAAGAACTTCATGTTCCCCGTAAACATTTCACCTTTCACCTTAACCCATGACCTCTGGTTCCAGTCACACCCAACCTCAGTGGATAAAGCCTGTTTGCGTTTACCCTATCTCTACCCCGGATAATGTTGTATACCCCTATCAAATCTCTCCTCCTTCTCCTATGCTCTAGGAAATAAAATAAGTAACCTATTTAACCTTTCCCTTTAACTCAGGTCCTTATATCCTGGTAATATCCTTGTTAAATTTTCCTGCACTCTTTCAAACTTTTTGATAATTTTCTTATAGGTCGTTGACCAGATAGGCACAGAATTCTCCACGTTGGGCTCACCACGTCATATACAATGTCAAGATAACATTCCATCTCTTGTGCTCAGTACTTTGATTTATGAAGGCCAAAATGCCAAAAGCTCTCTTTATGACTCTATCTACCTGTGCGCCACTTTCAAGATCTGTATTCTCAGATCATTATGTTCTGCCGTACTCCTCAGTGCCCTACTGCTCTGTGTGTAAGTCCTACCACGCCATTTTTCAGCCCATTTTTTTCAGCTGGTTCAGGTCCTGCTACAAGCTTTGATAGTCAAGTCAAGTCACTTTTATTGTCATTTTGACCATAACTGCTGGAACAGTGCATAGTAAAAATGAGACAATGTTTTTCAGGACCATGGTTTACATGACACAATACAAAAACTAGACTGAACTACATAAAAAAAACACAGAGAAAGCTACACTAGACTACAGACCTACACAGGACTGCATAAAGTGCACAAAAACAGTGCAGATATTACAATAAATAATAAGCAGGACATAGGGCAAGGTGTCAGACCAGGCTTCGGGTATTGAGGAGTCTGATAGCGTGAGGGAAGAAACTGCTACATAGTCTGGTCGTGAGAGCCTGAATGCTTCGGAGCCTTTTCCCAGATGGCAGGAGGGAGAAGAGTTTGTATGAGGGGTGCATGGGGTCCTTCATGATGCTATTTTCTTTATGGATGTAGCATGTAGTGTAAACGTCTGTGATGGCGGGAAGAGAGACCCCGATGATATTCTCAGCTGACCTCACTATCCGCTGCAGGGTCTTGCGATCCAAGATGGTGCTATTTCTGAACCAGCCAGTGATGCAGCTGCTCAGGATGCCCTCAATACAACTCCTGTAGAATGTGATGAGGATGGGGGGGGTGGGAGATGGACTTTCCTCAGCTTTCGCAGAAAGTAGAGACACTGCTGGGCTTTCTTTGTTATGGAGCTGGTGTTGAGGGTCCAGGTGAGATTCTCTGCCAGGTGAACACCAAGAAATTTGGTGCTCTTAACGATCTCTACTGGGGAACCGTCAATGTTCAGCAGGGAGTGGTGGCTCCGTGCCCTCCTGAATTCAACAACCATCTCTGTCGTTTTGTTCCCATTCAGAGACAGGTTGTTGGCACCAGTCCGTTAGCCGCTGCACCTCCCCTCTGTAAGCTGACTTGTCATTCTTGCTGATGAGACCCACCACGGTCGTGTCATTGGTGAACTTGATGATGTGGTTCGAGCTGTGTCTTGCAGCACAGTCATGGGTCAGCAGAGTGAACAGCAGTGGACTGAGCACACAACCCTGCGGAGCCCCTGTGCTCAGTGTGATGGTGTTGGAGATGCTGCTCCTGATCCGGACTGACTGAGGTCTCCCAGTCAGGAAGTCTAGGACAGCCTTCTTCGCTGTCCATTATGCCCCTAACTTTGGTGCCATCTACAAATTAGCTGATCCAGTTTAACCAGCTGACAAACAACAGTGGACCCTGCATTGCTCCCTGTGGCACACCACTAATAACTGGCCTCTAGTCAGAAAAGCAACCATCTACTACCACTCGCTGGCTTCTTCCATAAAGCCAATCTTTAATCCAATTTACTATCTTACCCTGAACCTTCTTGACCAACTTCCCATGCAGGGCCTTGTCAAAGTCCACGTTAACAACACCCACTGCCTTGCCTTCATCGCTTTCCTGGTAAATCCTTGAAAAGCTCTATAAGATTGGTTAGACCTGAACTACCACACGCAAAGCCATGTTGACTGTTTCCGATTCAGTCCCTGTCTATCCAAATAGTTATATATTCAGTTCCCTTAAAATACTTTCCAATAATTTACCCAGTACAGATGTCAGGCTCACTGGCATCTGGTCTGTTTCGACCTGTCTTTTGCCTCTTCCCTGATGGTTCCCATTATCAGATCCAGTCCCGGTAGCCCTTATCACCCTCCCAACTGTCTCCACCTTCACTTACTCCCCCTACCTTGCTGCATCTGCAACTTTTTACTTTCTGCTTCTGTCTTTCATCGACCTGCTTCCATCTCCCAACTTCACCCCTACCCGTCTCCTGCCAGACTCGATCTGCCTATTATCCTACCTTTACCCCTGTTCATCAAACCCCTCTGACCCCTTTCTCACCATGTCCCCTCTCCTTAGTATACTGGCTTATTCCCCTCTTCACTCTCAATCCCGATGCAGTGTTTTGACCTGAAACCAGAATGAAAAGGCGTTGCTAGTAAATATATTTTTAATTATGAATAAGGTTTATCTTTTTAGAAAAAAAAAACTTCTTTCCCCACTGACAACCTCTGGCAGGTTGCTTGCTGCTCCATTTTCCCATATTCCCAAAATCCTGCAAAAGGTAGTGGATTCCGCCCACTACATCACGGGTAAAGCCATCCAAACCATTGAAGCACATGAAAAACTGTCGTAGCAAAGCACCAACGCACACAAAATGCTGGAGGAGCTCAGCAGGCCAGGCAGCAACTATGAAAAGAGTCGATGTTTCGGGCCGAGACCCTTTTGCAGGACTTGGATTTCTAACATCTGCAGATTTTCTCTCATTTGTGGTAGGCACCCATCATCAAAGATCCTCACCACCCAGGCCATACTCTTTTCCCACTGCTGCCATCAGGTAGAAGGCAGAAGTGCCTCAGGACTCGCACCACCAGCTTCAAGAACAGTTACTACCCCTCAACCAAGGAGCATATCTACATTCACCTATTGTGATGTTACCACAACCAATTATCTCACTTTAAATATTCTTTATCTTGTTCTCTCATGCTCATGTCATTTATTGCTATTTAGTTATATTTGCATTTGCATGGTTTGTTGTCTTCTCTGCTCTTGCCCTTTCACTGATCCTGCTTACAGTTACTATTCTATAGATTTGCTGAGTATACCCGCAGGAAAAAGAATCTCTGAGTTGTATAAGGTGACATGTTTGTACTCTGACAATACAAATTACTATGAAATTGCAGCATTGGTCTCTGGTCTTTGACAGGTGTGTGGAGAAAGATTGTGGGGTTATCAAGTGAACTGTTAAAGATGGCCACTACTGATCAACTCATTCAAACAGTTCTCAAGTGGAAGGTACGAATTGAAAATACACTGGACTGGTCAAAGAACACTGAGGCTGTCTACAAGAAGGGTCAGAGCCGTCTCTACTTCCTGAGGAGACTGAAGTCCTTTAACATCTGCCGGACGATACTGAGGATGTTCTACGAGTCTGTGGTGGCCAGTGCTATCATGTTTGCTGTTGTGTGCTGGGGCAGCAGGCTGAGGGTAGCAGACACCAACAGAATCAACAAACTCATTCGTAAGGCCAGTGATGTTCTGGAGGTGGAACTGGACTCTCTGATGGTGGTATCTGGAAAGAGGATGCTGTCCAAGTTGCATGCCATCTTGGATAATGTCTCCCATACGCTCCATAATGTACTGGTTAGGCACAGGAGTACATTCAGCCAGAGACTCATTCCACTGAGATGCAAAACTGAGCGTCATAGGACGTCATTCCTACCTGTGGCCATCAAACTTTATAACTCCTCCCTCGGAGTGTCAGACACCCTGAGCCAATAGGCTGGTCCTGGACTTATTTCCACTTGGCATAATTTACATACTATTATTTAATTATTTATGGTTCTATATTTCTACACTATTCTTGATTGTTGTGACTGTAACGAAACTCAATTTCCCTCGGGATCAATAAAGTATGTCTGTCTGTCTGTCTGTCTGGGTGTTGAAATGAGCCCTATTTCCTGGGAGAAAGTCGGTTAGTTTTGCTGTCAAAGCCTGCCATTTGATTGTGCGTGAATGAAGTTGGGGGTGGAGGGAGGGTGAGAGGTGGATGGGGCTTTGCTCGGGGTGTGTGGGAGGCAGGAAGATTTCCAACTGCAAATATTAGTAAGAAAAGCAATTCATCTTCATTCTACCAGGATGGCAAAGTAATTTCAGCACCCTGTTAAATCCAGGACCTGATTTTTCTCAGATGGCATTGTAACTATATCCACATGTCAAATAGCTGCAGATTGTCGTTCTGTGCTGGGGCTGTTTAACAGCATGCCTATTTCAGGATGTCATTCGAAAACATGTAATAGAAAACATTTGTTTCTGTGAAACTAAAAGAAGCTCTTGAATCGCTAATATAGTTTCATTTCCTGTTAGCTGCCTTCCTTTAATGTCCAGAGCCACTCTCTCCAAAGTCTCGGAACTGTTTACATTGCCGCAGATTTAAAACCTTCAAATCCAGCTGTTCAGGTGCCCCAGAGCATTGACAATGCAGTGAAGTCACATGACTACACTGGCTCTCTGGTTGCCCAGGAAACACACATCAAAGGCAGGCTTTGATATCACTCTGGGCCAGTTTTGCGGTACATGCACGCGGACAACCTGCTGGTAGGAATCCGACAGCCACAGAGGTGAGATTTTGTGTAGCTGTGATATGAGTGTTTTACAATATAGAGTAGAATTCAAACTTGATTCACTCTGTATATAACCATGCAGTGTAAGAACACAATGCTTTCAAAATTTCAAAGATTTTAAGGTACATTGATAATCAAAGAATGTATAAATTATACAACCTTGAGAGTTGTTTGCTTGCGGGCAGCCGCAATGCAAGGACCCAGTTTAAAAAAACATAAAGACCAACACCCGATGCGCAGGGAAAGAGGAGAAAATACACATCATGCAAACAATAAAAGAAAGCAACAACATTCTGGACCAAAAAGAGTCCTTAGATCCAGACCCGGAGCAGGCCCAAGCCTTGGTATCGGTTCATCATGTTAGTGAGCAGGGAGCACATCAGTTGGGGGCAGTTTTCAGAGCTTCAGCCCTATAGAGGAGTCATAACATTGCGGGAGAGCGAGTGAAATTGGCTCTCGCACCCAATATCACCGCCCTGTCTTTCCAATATATTGTTTAAATTGTCCAAACTTGCACTAGGACCCGGGCACCGCTTCAGTGAGAGGCTCCGGGCCTAGAATGTGCCCAGCAACTGTCAATTTCATTACTTCTGTTGATACTATTACTTACTATTTGCCGGGTGTGAGTTTTAATAAAGCTTCGCTTTGTAAAATTCATAAAACACCAATCACCAGCTAAAGATTTGGTCGTAATATTCTAAGTTCATAAAACGTAGGAACTGAATTAGGCCATTTGGCCCATCAAGTTCACTGTGCCATTGATTCATAGCTGACTTTTTATCTCCTACACCGTTATCCCTTGCTACCATCAGGGAGAAGGTACAGAAGCCTAAGGACGATTCAGGAACAGCTTCTTCCCCTCTGCCATCCAATTCCTGAATGGAAACTGACACCGTGAACGCTAGCTCATTACTTTTTTATTTCTATTTAAAATAACTATTTTACATATATATACTTACTGAAATTCACATTTTTTTATGTTATTATGTATTGCATTGTCAAACAACGCATTTCATGACAGATACCCGTGATATTAACCCTGATTCTGATTCTGATTCCTTCTTCCATGAACACAAAACCCTCTTAACAATCAAGAACTTATCAATCCCTGCGTTAAGTACACCAAATAACTTGGCTTCCATGGTAATGAATTCCCAGATCCACTGCCATTCAGTTAAAGAAATTCCTCTTCATCTCATTTCTAAAGGGACGTCGACCTACTCTGAGGCTGTGCCCTCAGATCCTGCACTGTCCTGCTAATAAAAAGCATCCTCTCCACATCCACTTTATCCAGGTATTTCAGTGCGATATACTTGCAGGTTAAGAGTTTATAGGAGAATGGTATGGATGTTTTTATCCCATTTGCAAACTTAATTTGAACATTTAAACAGCTAAAACCAACAATATCAACTAAAGTTGGGACAGGTGGAAAGGTGACAGATTCATGATTTAAGCGATGCAAAACTGCATTCTGTAATATGGCACTCCAGGTGATTATTTCCCTGGAGAAATCTTTTGATTTCTACAATAAGTTGTTTAGTTTGATTTCTAAAATAAATCTCTCATCCTATTCCTATTCCCTCTCATCTACCTATGCCTATTCCCTCTCATCTACCCACATTCTCTCACCACTCACCGACACACTCAGGACAACTTACAGCGACCAGTTAACCTGCCAAGCCACATGTCTTTGGAGCATGGAGGAAGCTGGAAGGGAAAACCCACATAGTCACAGGGAGAATAATAAACATGAGAAATTCTGCAGATGCTGGAAATCCAGAGCAACACACAGTAAACGCCGGAGGAAATCAGCAGGTCAGGCAGCATCTATGGACATGAATAAGCAGTTGATGTTTCAGACCGAGGCTCTTCTTTAGGACTGGAAAGGAGGTGGGGAGATGCCAGAATAAAAAAGTGGGAGGGAGGGGAAGGAGAAAAACTTTACAGAGATGGCATGTGAGGTCAGACTTGAACCAGGACGGCTGGAGTTGATGGAGAGTTTGGTTAGGAATTTCAGACTGCAACAGATTCTGACCTCGGTCTCAAGCATCCAAAAGTAATGCAAAGATAAAAAGTTTTTACATATTAAACATTCCTGTAGGGTTTCCAAAATCTTTTTTTTTCAAAACATATAGATTTCCATATGGAAGGACAGTCAATACGACAGAGACAGCAAGAATAAAAGAGGAGATGAGGACAGATGACACATGAACCTATCAGAATTGTATCTCGATGTATTTCTCATGGCATAGAAGGGGACCATTCAGCCCATTGAGTCTATGCCAGCTCTCAGAGTGTTCCCATCCATTCTATTTATCTTACTGTAGCTTAGATTCTCCCAGACGTCCAAAAACTACTCAATAGGCTCCTGATATCCACTTTCCCAAGCAGCATAGCCACTTAAGCTACTGGGATGTGGAGGGAATCCAAAACTCCCTCATTCACAAAGAGAATCTTTCTACCAACAGCTCCAGAGGTCAGAATTGAACCTGGGTCACTGCGGCTGCATGACAATGTAGGGTAATCTAATGGGTGACAGATGACACGTATTGTTCATAATAGAAACTGTTCCACATAATTCACAAAAACCATCATGGAGTTGTGTTCACTTTACAAGACTATGTCTGACATAATGACATCAGTGGAAGGCGACTGCTTTCGATTTTGTTCGTAATGGAAGTAAAGGGCTGTGGCTTTTGTCAAGCACATAAAACAACACTTGCATGTTACAGTATATTGACAAAATCCTACAACAGCAACACCATCTACTGCACCATTGTTCCATCCTCTGATAGGATGTGGGCCGTGTGAGAATTCTTACTGGAAAAAACCTGGAAGCACAAACTAATTGTTCTAGTCAGGAGGGCTGTGCTTCCACACTCTACACCACTGCTATAATTTCCTTAAACTCATGACAAATGCCAGACTTTTACAACCCAAGTTTTGGATATTCACAGGTGTAGGCATGGGGGCTGTGTCTACATATGGATTTTTTTGTCACTCGTCATGACGAAGGCAACCTTTCCTAACTTTTCGAAACCTCTTCCGAAATTGAAGGCAAGGTAGGACACAGCTCAGCACATCCTAAGGTTGACCCTTGACCTCACAAATAAACCTTGATGTGGGTTTGCTCCTTATTGCCTCCAATATGGGCCCAAGCCCTGCCCCCAACCACCCTCACCCCACTGATGGTATCCTGTAATGGCTGTGCCTCATCAGAATCAGGTTTAATATCACTGATATATGTCATGAAATTTGTTGTTATTGCGGCAACGGTACATTGCAATACATTATAATAAAATCTGTAATTTAAAGTAAGAGTGTATATTAAAAGTTTAAATGTAATAAATACTGTAAAGAGGAAAAAATCATGAGTACTCTACTCTCTTTCTCATTAAGGACTCTGGCCATCTGGGACATGCCCTCTTCTTATTGCTTGAAGAGCCACACTCAATGTTTAAGGAGCAGCTCCTTCCCTCTGAACAGTCAATGAACCCACGAACACCACCTCGCTATTCGTCTTTACCTCACATTCAGTAAGATGGCAGCGTGCCTGGATGCAGTGGCCTCCCTTGGTCCGACCAAAGGTTTAATTGCACATCCTTTACGTCTTTTTCACAATTGCAAGACACTGCTCGCTATAAAGGATGTCGAGTACGGCGGGTCTAACCCACGAGTGAGCTGCTCGATAGCGACGGAGCTGGACCTATTGCCTACCGTGTTGCAGCCTGTTTCAGCCAGGGAAGAAGGAGTTAGCGGCGCGCCTAAGGCAGATCGCAATCCAACAGACGGGGTGGTGATTGTCTTCTTCATTTCTGGTGTGATCGCCAGACCCTGTTGGGCACTGGTAACGTAGACTACCACGAGTCTGATTCACTAGCTCAACGCCGGAACCAACGGCAGAAGAGCTGTGTGGCTTTGGTTGCTTAGCAGACCAGGCCTCATTCATCCCTCGGGGTCGCCTGTTGCGATTGCCAAGGAAGGAGAGGCTGGAGCTGGCTGGGACCTTGCACAGGGGACCTGGCCCCCTTCCATCGGTGCTGCTCTCCGGTGATTGCTCTGTGGGAGACAAGCTGGATTGCGTTCAACCGCCAGATATGAGGAACTGCTACAGAAACGTAGCTCTGGGACAACATCCATGCAAAATAAATCTGTAGGCCACCATGACACTCAGGGACTTGGGCTGTATTATTGTTTTTAATATTATTTTTTCATTACTGCTTTTCTGCTGTTGTAATTATATGTGCTGTGTAAAGTGTTTGGCTCTGGTTCTGCGTTTCGCAGTTTGGTCCCGGAGGAACACTGTTTCATTTGGCTATCTTCATGCGAATGGTTGAATGACAATTAAACTTGAACTTGATTGATTCAATTATATTGTAGCTTTTAGTGATTTGTTACACCTGCACTTCACTTCTGTGATAAAACAACAAATTTCTTGACTTATGTCAGTGACAATAAATCTGATTCTCATTATCATCCTTCCTGATCTGCACTTTCTCTGTAACTGTAACACTTTATTCTGCTTTCTGTTATTGTGGTCTCTTGAACTACGACAGTATACTGACATGTTGAAGTAACTTGCATGGATGGTCACTGCCCTTTGATACATAGGACTATTGGAGCCACTGCTTGTAAGGAGTTTGTACGTTCTCCCTGAGACTGACGTGGTTTCCTCTGGGTGCTCTGGTTTCCTCCCACAGTCCAAAGACGTACCTGTTAGTAGGTGAATTGGTCATTGTGAATTGCCTTGTGATTAGGCAAGGATTAAATTGTGAGGTTGATGGGTGGTGTGGCTCAAAGGGCAGGAGGGGCCTATTCCATGCTGTCCCTCAATAAAATAGAAATAATAAACCGGTTTACTAAATTATCAAATTAAGCGTGCATCTTTATTGTACAAGGTGCCTGTTCAAGAGACTCCTATCGGAGGGATAGAAGCTGTCTTTAATCCTGGGGTGGTACATGTTTATGCCATTTATCTGACAGATGTGTGGGGGGGGAGGTCTGTGAAGGGAGAATGGCCAGGTGGGAGGGGCCTCTGATTATGCTGGCTCTTTTCCTCAGGCAGTAGGAAGTGTACGCAGAATTCATGGAAGAGAGGCTGGTTTTCGTGATGGACAAGGAAGGTAGAATGGAAACAGTGACCTTAAGTCTGGAGGCTGGATAACAGATTGCAGTGAAGGAGCAAAGATGTAAAAGGGTCCTTTCCTCACTCATCTGAAACACAGATACCAAAAACTGATCAAGTGGCAAATAGTACCAATCAAACGTAACTCACAGGCTCTCTGCATAGCTAGATCACAGAAAAGTCGTATATAAAGTCCCAATAAAAGATTGCCGTTTATCTCTCACTGCACGCTGTTCAGCTTGTATCAGTATGTGGTGCATACTGCGACATACACTCTTGGATTTACCATGAGAAAATAAACCTCAGGGTTTCATATGCTGACGTTCTATGTATTTCAATAATAACTTTACTTTGAACTTTGAACTTTTGAAAATCCGGCATGCAGTAGCTTTGATGATAAATCATGGTGCCCGTGCGAACACCAGCCAAAGGCAATGTGATGTGGGTGCCTACAATTCTCCTCATGGTCAATTTTAATGTTCTCTTCCATCAAAGTTCAATGTTACCCTATGTGAGTGTTTCACGGTCATAATGTACCACCTTGTGAATTATCCAGACCATTCGCACTTAGGGGTGGCCAACTTAGTACCTGGTACCCACTGCCTTGCTTTACAAAATATTTTACCCTTTTGAATCTGCTTGGAAAGAAATTGTGAAAATGGAAGAGAATAGAACTTGCATCACAACACAGACAGAATTCTGCACTCATGTTTAGTCCCAGAAAAGGAGAAAAACGGAGACTTGCTTCACAGCCCCTGAAATGGACTTGCTTCAATTATTTACTTCTGGTCTGTTCATGCATAAGGCTTAATAAAAATTCAGTATGAAGATGAACTAATTTTGAAAAATGTACTAATTGTATACATTCAAATAAGAATATAAATGACTCTCTGTGGGTCTAAGCTGAACGGGTGCATGGCCATGCTGTAACAGAAATAGTCCCACGCACATAACTTTGTTGCTGCACGGCTGGCATTTTCATTCAAAGTTTCAAAGGTACAATTTAATGTCAGGGAAATGTATACAATATACATGCTGAAATGCTTCTCCTTCGCAACCATCTATGAAAACAGAGGAATGCCCCAAAGAACAACTGAGAGTTAAATGTTAGAACCCCAAAGTCCACCCCCCAGCTCCCCTCCTTCCCACGCGTAAGCAGCTGTGACCAACAGTCCCCCTCCCCCCACCGGTAAATAAAAAGCATTGACACTACCGTCAAGTACCGATGTGTGAGCAAAGCAATAGCAAAAACACAGACTTGTGGTTACCCCAAAGACTTGTGTTTCACCCGGTATTCGACATACCACGGGCTCTCTTTCTCCCTAATAAGGGAGAAGGCAGTGTCTCCATTTTCCCAGCAAGCGGGGAGACATAACAAACAACTAACTGGTTTACGACATTAAAAGTCTGTTACGTCACTTCTTTCGAGCTCTGTGCCTGAAGATCGCAAAGATCCACACGCAATACAGATAACCCAACTCCCCCAATGGCACAGGGGTCTCCTATCGTGACACCGACTCTCTTTCCGCCTGTCTCCAGAGCCCGGAGCTCTTAGGCTTCCGAATCTGAGCCGGACACTTGGGCCGAGCCTTTGTCAAGCTGAACAACAATGACCGATCGTGGAACCCCGAGAGTGGGTCCTATTCCCGCAAAGAACCATAGTCAGCATGTAACTCCAGGTCAGGGTCTTCAAAAGAACCCTGAAAGGGAAAAATAGAGATATTAAAGGTGGAAATAGAGTTGTTACCGTAGATGTAAGCAAAGGAGTCACCGTTAGGCGCCATTAAGCCTCCTAAGCTCTGCCTATAATATACAACAAAACTGTTGCCTTAAAACTATTGCAGCAATATGATGATTTCAAATTTGTTGTTTCTGAGAAAGTTAAGACTGGTTCAATTAAGACACTCACTGATAATGTTGAACTTCATGCTTAGGAATGGAAAATTTGAAGAACTGTCAATTTCTGTTGACGTTGTTGGAAAGTTTCAAGCTTCTAGTGCTGACAGGAATGTGAATTCAATCAAATGCAAATCCAGAAACAGACAGGAACATTTGGATGATATACTGAGGATTAAGACGTATCTTTCATCCTGACACGAAATTAATCTGGGCAGTGTTTATAGACAATGGATTTGTAATAAAGACAGATGGGAAAAATGTGACGAAAAGTGGAAGATTTTATTTGTTATACTATATTTCAATTGATAAATAAAATCAGAAGTACGTGATTTTCAGGTTTCATTCTAAATACTTATAGTATGCATATTACAAAACAGATTTTTAAAGTGCCACGCTGTTTTCAGGCCTTGTAAAATTTCCTGCTCAGAACAATGGTTGGTCAGCGCAGTTGTAAAAAATTAGAGGGAACTTTGCTCTGTGGTATTCTCAAACAACACGCTCAACTTTTTATCAAAGACTACAAAAACAAAACCCCTGCGCATCAGATTATAGGAAATGAAGTACTCCAAAAGGGTTTCTGCCCTAGCCGTGAACTGTTTGAAGAATTTAGAGGGCTCACCTGTGAATAGAATATGAGCTTGTGTACATTCTGGTGACCTCTTGGAAACTTTCTGAAAAGCCAAGAGCTTTGCAAAGAATAAGTGAGAGTAAGAAGTGAGCTCCTGCTGAGGGAGATGATGAATAATCTGCAGGCCACAAGCTGAGCCCTGAGCCATGAGCTGGGAGCTGTTGGTGTACAGCACTTACGCTAATCAAACAGTGTGAAACATCCATTTTAATCGCAAATGAGAGGGGCTCCTCAAAGAGGAACCAAAATGAGAGGCGCAGTTCAAAGCCTTGGCACTTTCTTTATATTAAATCAGAAATAAGGATTATTTTTCTGTGGTAACTTATACCAAAAAGCATTCTGATGTTTGAAGAAAAAGCAATATAATTAAAGAAATATAGTTGTCTTTCATCAAAGACCAAACAGTTGCGTTGACTAATTTCAATGATATAAAGAATCATAAATGAATTTTAACAAGCCTGAAAATTTAGCCCATTTATGCTCATTGACTTGGCTTTTGGAATTCAAATTTATTTTTCATTTTTATTACCCAAGATTAACCCATTCTTCATAATAAGAGTCAAGCTAACTATTAAAAAGGTCTAGGTTTTGTTGCCTGAAACTCTCTGCTGAGCTTTCAAAAATATGAAGTGGCCGGTGCTAATTAACTGACCCACCAGACAAATTTGGGATGATAAACTATTATCTATTGCCAGCCTGCACTCCTCTGTTTGAAACAGAGCTGGCAATATTGTGTCGTGTGGCTCTGCAGTGGTGGGGGTGTGGGAAGTTCGTACACAGTTTCAATGCCACTTCCTTCCAGGCAGCGTGAGCAGTGATCTTTGGCATGTTTGGTGGTATCCAACAGTTTCTACCATAATAATACTTCCAGTCCTCTTTGTCCCTAGTTGGTTCAAATGTTGCACGTCTCCTACACCAGTGTTTTTTTCTCCTGGAAAGACTCCCAGTTATTTATAATGGTAGCCATTGTTGCATGCAAATCATGCTGTCAGCCATCAAAGATATCCTCCATTCATTTGGAGTTCCCTTCATTCCTAAATACCGGAAGCATGATATTATTCACGTCCCCAGTGTTGAAGTTTCAAAGTTGCTATTTATAATATGTTAATAAGGACCCTTCTGCTGTTATCCCTAAGTCAATATTGTCAACATGAAAGATTACTCTGGATATCTGTCCTTTACAAACCCATAACCTTAACTCAATATGAGGAAGTCTGGAGACACTGGGAGTCCAAAGTAACACACACAGAATGCCAGAGGAACCCATGGGTCAGATAGCATCTATGGAAAAGAGTAAGCAGTTGATGTTTTGGGCCGAGACCCTTCTTCAGAACTGAGAATTAGAGGGAAGACGCCAGAATAAAAATGTGCTGGGAGGGGAGAGAGCCTAGGTGGCTGGGAAGGTCCAGGGTTGAGACGGAAGAATCTGACAGGAGAGGAGAGTGGACACCATGAGAAAGGGAAAGGGGAGTGGACCCAAGGGGAAGTAATAGGCAGGTGAGAAGAAGTGAAAAGTCAGAGTGGGGGTGTGTTTTTTTAGTTCCAGGGATATGGCTCACCATTCTGAAGGCATTGTTACCACAGTAACTCCAAGTAATTATATTCTCCCGGTAATCCAGTTTCTTCCCTCATCCCAAAGGTGTGCAGGCTAGTATGTTGATTGGCTTTGCAAATTGACCCTGATAAGTAGGTGAGTAGTAGAACCTAAGAACTATCGATAAAATAGGATTATTATAGTGTAAGTGTGGACTTGGTAGGACTTGTTTCAGTGCTGTATTTCTCTATGGCCCCATGAACTCCAACTCTTCAATGACCTGTACCTCTTTTTATGTTTTTCCCCTCTGGGTAACTTTAACCTTAGACATAAGGTTAAGAAGGCATACGGTCTTTTGGCTTCATCAATCGTGGAACTGAATTTAGGAGCTGAGAGGTAATGTTGCAGCTATATATGAACCTGGTCAGACCCCACTTGGAGTACTGTGCTCAGTTCTGGTCGCCCCACTACAGGAAGGATGTGGAAACCATAGTAAGGGTGCAGAGGAGATTTACGAATATGTTGCCTGGATTGGGGAGCATGCCTTATGAAGACAGGTTGAGTGAACTCGGACTTTTCCCCTTGGAGTAACGGAGGATGAGAGGTGGCCTGATAGAGGTGTATAAGATGATGAAAGGCATTGATCGTGTAGATAGTCAGAGGCTTTTTCCCAAGGCTGAAATGGCTGCCACAAGGGAGCACAGGTTCAAATGCTTGGGAGTAGGTACAGAGGAGATGTCAGGGTAAATTTTTTATGCAGAGAGTGGTGAGTGCGTGGAATGGGCGGCCGGCAACAGTGGTGGAGGCGGATACGATAGGGTCTTTTAAGAGACTTTTGGATAAGTATATGGAGCTTCGAAAAATAGAGGGCTATGGGTAACTCTAGGTAATTTCTAAGGTAGTAACATGTTCAGCACAACTTTGTGGGCCGAAGGGCCTGTATTGTGCTGTAGGTTTTCCATGTTTCTATGCTTTCTATGTTTCTATAATACTTTATCTGGAATCAACATAATCCTGTTTTCCATGGCTTCCTTTAGTATTTCATAAATACTATTTCATATTCTACTGATGCTAGAAATCCAAAGCAACAAACACAAAATGCTGGAGGAACACAACATGTCAGGCAGCATAAAATGGGGGTGGGGAGGTGAAATAAACAGTTGACATTTTCGGCCAAGACCCTCCAGCAGTCCTGATGAAGGATCGCAGCCTGAATCATTGACTGCTCATTCTGTTCCATGGTTGTTGCGTGACGTTTGAGTTCCTCCAGCATTCTGCGTGTGTTGTTCCTTCAATACTTCTCTCTTTCTCATGATGGAGATTTCCACATTTGCACTGACTTCCCTCTGATGGTTCATCCATCTCTCCTAGGAAAATAATAAATCAGGATTTTCTTTGAAAGCACGCATATTGGTAAATGCTGATATTCAGATGAAAAAAACTTCCTTTTGCACAGATCACAGAAATTTAACATGCATTCATAGTGATAAATTAGGGAAGAAAATATTGTATTTAAAAATACCATATAATTAGTAAAAAGGCTCCTGAATCGCCATCCAATAAGATCATAACTGATACTGTTCTTCCCATTTACTTCCTGCCCAATCCCAGTATTCCAAGATTCCATTACCTACCAGGAATCCGAAGATTTAAAAATATTCAGTGGCTATATGTGCATCCATAGCCATCTTGAGTTGAGAATATCAAAGACTTACATTCCCCTGAGTAAAGAAATTTCTGCTCATTTTAGTCCAAGGGGGGAACCTGTCAATGTTGAGTGGCTTTTAGTTCTAGACTTACCAACGTACGGAATTTCACCCGGCCAGTCTAGCAATGTTTCAGTGAGACATCCTTTCATTCTTCTAATTTACAGAGAAATGAGGCAAATGTTTCAGCCACACTCAAAAGACAACCCCATCTTAGAAGTCAGACTAGTGGCTGTACGTTGTACCAACTCCAAAAGACAGAGAGCAGAACCATACAGAATATTCCAAGTATGATCTCACTAACATCCTGCACTATAATACAAAGACTTCCCACTCTTTTACTTGAATCCTTGCTGCTTATGTTGTAATTGGCATTTCCCATTTCATCCAGCAGTCATGATCTAAAAATAGCTGTGACTTGATAGTAAAATCCTCATCCTTGGAAATAATTGAGAAAATGTGTAGATTGCATCTTTGAGTTGTTCTCCACTCTTGCAAATGTTTCAGCACCATCTGAGGAGACATCATTTGTGAGCTGTGGTGTGTTCTCAGAACGCTTGGCACTTATATAGTTTTCAACCATCTGATTGGCTGTCATTACAGAAACCCAATTGTCATGTAGGGAGAAAGTCTCGTCATTGATTGGCTGTGTGCCAACCTTCATGTGTTGTGGTCTGGAATTCTGCCTGCATTGGCTCGTAAATAGGATTGATGTCTGCATGTCTGTTTACAGAATTGTTCGTGGAAAGTCACGCTTTGAGAAATTTCCTTGTGTGTTTGCTTGTGCCACAACTTTCACTGATGGCCAGTCGAATTGCGCCCCTCTCGATCTTCATGGTCAGTGACTAGGGAGTGTGGAAAGGAGAGCTGCTTATGCAGCTTTACAGCCAGCTAACGTTCATGGATCCTTGTGGATAGTTTTCTCTCAGTTTGGCCAACGTAACATTTACTGCAGTCTCCACATTGGAATTTGTAGACCACATTGGTCTTGTCCAATAGCTTGGTTTGTTATTTTAGTCTGCAAAATACTCTCCTCAACATTGCTGTTGGCTTATGTGCAACTGAAATTCTATGTTCTTGGAGGAGACAGGCCAAAATTGGAGAACAACTCAACCCAACCATCATTATTCGTATTATCTAAAATTTCCTTGGTTTCCTTTCTCCATTCCATGTAACTCAGTCGACCCTATAACTCACTAACGTGTATGCACTCTTCCAATGCTGACCTCTAAGTCATCCTTTAGATTAAATGGCCCTTATTTAGCAATTAGGTTTTCATTTTCCAAATCGCTAGATTGCCCACCCTGAATTATTCCATTTTGATATCCTTCATTTGCCTTTAAGGTACACTTTAAAAACTCCATTTGTAACCAAACCCTTGATCACTTCTCCTTACACCATCTACATGGCTTGAATCATTTTCTTTTAATGATCCGGTGAAGTGCCTTGGGACAGTTTACTCTGTGAAAAGAGCCACATTAATGAAAGTTGTTGGATCGGACTGTAAATGCAAAATCAAAACATTTTGGAAATACTCTGCAGACCAAGCAGCATCTGTAGAGAAAGTCAGAGTTGATCCTTTAGGTTGATGACCTAGGTTATTGGCCTAGAGATTAGACGAAACAGTTTCATTTGGAGAGAAGGTTTTTAAAGGGGTACATGCTGAGAGGTTGTTTCCACTGACCGGAGAACCTTGAAATTGTCTTCACTACTTCAGAATAGTGTTGGTCATTTAGAATTGAGTTAAAAAGAGACTTCTTCACTTAAAAAGCATGAAACATTTGGATTCTCCAAACCAGAGGCCCATGGATGTTTAATCAGTCAGTATAGATAAGGGAAGAATTTTAGATACTTTGGGAGTCGAAGGATACAGGGAGGAAGCAGGAAGGTGGATAAATTAGGGAGCGCGAAGCGCAGAAACAAATATCACTGTGATGATTGTACGCTCTAGTATCAATTGTTTGGTGACAATAAAGTATTTGTATTTGTATTTGTTTCAGGCATGATCTTAGAACAGATCATGTCCATCAACCACTTGCTTAATGGTATTAGTCTAAGTCATAAAAAAGCTTGGGAACCCCTGTCTTAGAGCATAGTGAACTAATTGGCCAATTGATCTACATGGGTCCCTATTTCCTACACTCTCAAAATCTAAATGTAGCCTGGCCGCGTAATTTACCTAAAATAATTCATTTATTGCATCTAATGTTATTCACTTAACTTCAAAAATCTCCTTATTTCTGTCTGTTCTTGCAATCCCGAAGGACATAACTCATCCTTTGAGCTTGCTGATTGACAGTTCTTGTTGTGCAGGACATTCAGCTTGTGCCCAGATGAAGGAGCAGGCGGTGTTCTCTTCTTTGAGGATGTCCAAAACTATTTCAGCATCAGAGAGGAAATTGTGGTCGTAGATATCATTCTCTCATCCAACATTTCTTTCATTTTTATTTCAGATTCCTATTGGTTGTACCTTCCTGAAAAAGAATTGTCTTTGTGTGTTTTTTTTTTGTTTGAAGATACAAGGCAGCCCACTGTCTCCTTATGGATTTGGTAAGCAAAAGCATGGCCTACATAGGCATCAAATCTCACGATCAAAACCAAGGAGGAATGCAAAAATCAATGAAAATGAACAAAGCAAAAGAGACAGTCACAAATCCTGGTGGAGCGAGGAGAGCAATTCTTCCTCAAGGTGGGCTTTCGGAAAGTGAAACACTGCAGATGCTGGAAAGCTGAAATAAACACTTAGAGAGAAAAAAAATCAGATTCAGAATCAGGTTTAATATCACCAGCAAGTGTCATAAAACTTGTTGTCTTTGCGGCAGCAGTACAATGTGATACATAATAATAAAAAATGTGAATGACAGTAAGTATAAATATATTAAATAAATAGTGCAAAAATAGAAATAAAAGAAGTAGTGAGGTGGATGCCCATTCAGAAACTGGATGGCAGAGGGGAAGCAGATATAACCATATAACAATTACAGCATGTAAACAGGCCATCTCAGCCCTTCTAGTCCGTGCTGAACTCTTACTCTCACCTAGTCCCACTGACTCGCACTCAGCCCATAACCCTCCATTCCTTTCCTGTCCATATACTTATCCAATTTTTTTAAATGATGTTCCTGAATTGTTCAGTGTGTCCCTTCAGGCTTCTGTACCTCCTTCAAGATGGTAGCAATGAGAAGAGGCCATGATCTGGGTAATGGGGGTCCTTAGTGATGGATGCCACCTTTTCAAGGCATCGCTCCTTGAAGATGTCCTGAATACTATGGAGGCGAGTGCCAGTCATGGATCTAGTGGGCTGTCTTATGAGAAAAGGCTGAACAAGCTGTATTTAGAGTTTTGAAGAATAAGATTAGCCTGGATTAAATAAAAGAGCATGAAGGGTCTCAGCAGAGTGAATGTGGAGAGGATATTTCCTTTTGGAGAAGATTTTCAACCAAGAGATACACTTAAATAATATGGATTTCATAATCAAGGCCAAAGTGAGATGAATTTTTGTTTCTCTGAGTGTCCCTGAAGCACAGACCTATGAGGGAAGATTTGAACAAGGTATACCGTATTATGAGGGGTATAGATAGGGTAAATCCATGCAGGCTTTTCCCACTGAATTTGGAGAGACTAGACCCAGAGATCATAGGTTAAGGGTGAAAGGTGAAATATTGAAGGAGAACCTGAGGGAGAACTTCTTCACCCAGAAGATGGACAAGGGTGGAACAAGCTGCCAGAAGGAAGAGTGGATGTGGGTTCAATTGCAACATTTAAGAGAAATATAGATAAATACTTGGGCGGGAGGGACATGGAGGGCTACAGTCCAGTTGCAAGTCGATGGGATGAGGCAAAATAAGAGTTTGGCATGGTCTAGATGAGCAAAAGGACCTGTTTCTGTGCTGTAATGCTCTATGACACTCTGGGTCATGGTGCTTTGGAGCTCTCGTCCTCTAAAGAGAGTTGAAGGGGGGTTTTTTGAACACTTTAAAGAAAAGATAGGTAGATCCTTGATAAGTGAGAGGGTGAGAGGTTACCTGGGGGTATACACAAATACAGAGCTTAATAGGTATGTGCAGTAATCAGAGCAGCTGTGGTTTTGTTGAAAGGCTTAGAGGCCTATTTCTGCTCCAAATCCTAATGTTTATAGGTCAGGCAGTATCTGTTGGGCCAGGCGCAGAATGGGTTTCCGACCCATGACTGGATTTTAGAAATGGGTAAAGAGGATTTTTTTTTTAAGTTATAGGGAAGGGGTGAAGAGAACAAAAGGGAAAATCTGTGCTATGGTGGAAGGCAGAGAAATGGGTTAAAGCATAAAAGGTGTTACTTTAATAACTAGTTAATCGTCTGCTTTCCTCTTCTTGTTATGATATCGGATTCCTGAGGCACACCACAAGCCCTCTCCCAAAGGGACTAAGCAAAATCAACTCTTGCTGCAGTGAAATATTACCCACACTAGTTTGGCCCCGGACTTCGTTATAGAAATAACACCGAGTCCAAAAGCATCCACCATTATTCATATGTCCTGAAATTGCAACATCTGGAAGCACACACCTGCAGGTCAATACAGAAGTCTAGAAATTGTTACCAGACTTGTACTGAATTGGCGCCCCACTGTAAGACCTAAACCTGGATCACACATGAGAACATAAAGTTGTTTTACTTTTTGAAGCATACTAAACCTACCAGTGGAAATTCGGTCTTCTCCATTTCAGTGTTAGCTAAACTTTTAAAAACTTGTTACTTCTCAAATATTGATGAGCTCTGGCATTGGAAATTAATTTCAAATTTGACTTGTTATGGACTTAAAAAATAAGAAGAGGTTAATTTTTTGTTATATTTTTCTTATTAGATCATTGTTCCTGATTATGTTCTTTCTCCTCTGTATATATCTGTAAATAATTTGTTATTAAAGGCCACTCAGCATTGCAAATGCAGCACTGAACTGATATTGAAGGGTTTTGGCCTGAAACATCGACTGTTTACTCTTCTCCGTAGATGCTGCCTGGCTTGCTGAGTTCCTCCAGCATTTTGTGTGCATTGCTCGGTAATTTCCAGCATCTGCAGATTTTCTCTTGTTCATAACCTATGAACTCACTTTCAAGGATTCTGTAACTTATGTTCTCAATGATATTATTTATCTATTTATTTATTTTTCTTTTCTTTGTATTTGCTCAATTTGTTGTTTTTTGCACATAGGTTGTTCCTTTGTTTCTATGTAGTTTTCATTGAATCTATTGTGTTTATTTGTGTGTATTTATTTATTGCGATACAGTGTGAAGAAGACCTTTTCGGCCCTTTGAGCCATTCCACCCAGCAACCCCCCCCCCAGATTTAACCCTGGCCTAATCACCGAGCAATTTACAATGACTAATTAATCTACCAACCGGAAAGTTTTTGGACCAGGAGAAAGAAACCAGAGCACCCGGAGGAAAACCATGCAGTCACAGGGAGAATGTACCAACTCCTTACAATGGTGGGAAACTGTGAATGGCCGCAAGAAAATGAATCTCAGGGTAGTATGTGGTGTCATATTTATACTTTGTTCATGAATTTACTTTGAAAATATGTGAAGTTGTTCTCTCTGTTCCACATTTCCCAATCATGATTGGTTGACAACATTCTCAGTAAATGGAGGTGGAAGTTTTAGGTCCAATTTGAATAATGGCTGGGCTGTCAGAGACAAACAGCAATAAATCACTTCAGCCTCACCACTTTTACTTTAACTCCCATACCTGCTTTCATAATGTTAGACAATACCAAACCTGAAATTGGCGGAGAGAAGTGTAGGGCTTCAGGCGACAGACACAAAGTGCTGGAGAAACTCAGAAGGACAGGCAGCACCTACAGAAAAAAGTACAGTCGATGTTTCTGGTCTAGGCCTTCAACAGGAGAGGAGGAAAAAAGCTAAGGAGTAGATTTAAAAGGTGGAGGGAGAAACACAAGGTGATAGGTGAAGCTGGGTGTGGGAGCGATGAAGCAAAGAGCTGGGAATTTGATTGGTGAAAGAGACAGAAGGTCATGGAAGAAAGAAAAAAGGGGCAGGAGCACTATAGGGAGGCAATGGGTGGACAAGGAGATAAGGTAAGAGAGGGAAATGGGCACGGGAATTGGTGAAGGAGAAGTGGGGTGGAGGTGTTACTGGTATTTTGAGAAATCAATGTTCATGCAATCAGCTTGGAGGCTCCCCAAACGGAATATAAGGTGCTGGTCCTCCAACCTAAGTGTGGCCTCATCATGACAGTAGAGTAGGCCATAGATGGACATGTTGGAATGGAAATAGGAAGTGGAATTAAAATGGGTGGCCACTGGGTGATCTTGCTCTTTCTGGTGGATGGAGCGTAGGTGCTCAGCGTAGCAGTCTCCCAGTCTATATCGGGTCTCACTGATATACAGGAGGCCACACCGGGAGCACCAGACACAGTATATGACCCCAACAGACTGACAGGTGAAGTGCTGCCTTCAGGCTGGTCATGTAACTGAGAGGCTGCCTGTCAGCTGTTTACCCACAAGTCCATCTACCTCCCAGCAATTTGCCGCTGGGAGACGGTTACAAGGAGAAAGAGGTGAGCCCAGACTGGGAAAGACCTAAACTTTCTTTTGAACCTTATGTTCAATTCAATTAAATAGACACCAAAATTTCATTTACTTGACATCAATGGGCATTTTTGTTATGGGCAATGTCAGTTTGAAACCTATACTGTTCATTGACGGTGCACATCATGGCCTTTTAATGTAGGCTTTATTTTTGACTATCTTTTCTTTTGGTCACAAAACTGCCAGCCATCATACAAGAATGAAACGTTTTGATTACCAGCCTCTTGATCCCAATCAAATTTTCATTGTCTTTTGTGGGATATTTAATGCAGTTGTCTAAAGTTTGTTTGGGTTATTTTAGCATGGAGTCTATACTTCTCCAAAACAATAAGTAAAGAATGAGGAGTTTTAGGCAAAAGCGTTTGTGATACATACATTACAATCTCTCTGAACCTGTTCAAGGCTCAAGTAGGTCTTTCTTTGTTAGCATCGGACTTTTGATGAGCTTTTCTTTCTGAATAAGTGGTTCCTTTATTTTTAGCTTTCATTCACTTTGACTAACTAGCCACAACACTCACAGGAAAAGCTCCAGACTTCAAACAACTTACATTTAATATATTAAAGAAATTTCCTCAGATATCTGTTTCCCAGCAACAATTCATTTTTGTCACTTTTTTCCCCTGCCAGATAGTACAAGCTATAGATAGGACTTGATATACATTTCGTGGTTTTTAAAAGATTGTTTAAAGGCACGGCAGTTCTTTCTCCTCAGCGGATGGCGTCATGGTATTGACTGCAAAACAGTAAAATGCAGAAAATTCCTTATCCTTAAGCATGTATTTTTCTTCCAAATGACTATAGCATAACTAGTAATATGAATATTGTACTCTTCCTTCCATCTTATTGCTCCCTAGCCAGTAATAATTCATCTTTTATAACTCCCTCAAGAAACTAGACTTCCCTTTCTGTGGGGAAGTATTTTCTGCTAACAATTACAAGTCGATTTACAGGTTGAATACAGCTGTAGTCTACATGTAGGTGGTCACAATTTTATTCTTGGACAGAATTCAAGAAATCCCAGGTATTCTTGTGGGCAACTGATCTTTCATCTGCTGCCGAAGTCCAGCTGTTGCATTTTTGTTCCTTCTCTCAGTAAACCCAGGACTCTTCCTCCAGACTCCATAAGCTTCCCAGATGGAACCATCCTTAAGGCATGGGAGGGTCCTGGTGTTGGAAGCTGGAGCAGGAAACAAACTGCTGTGGGAGCTCAGAGTGTCAGGAGGCACCTCTGGAGGGAAGCTGACAATTGTCCCTTTGGATCACGTCCCTTCATCTGGACTGTCCAAATGTTTCTTGCATGTTTGTTTTTGCACTCAGGTACCTCCTTCATTTTCTAACTTCTGCCTTCCTTTTAAATTCATCAGGCCTTTAAACCCTAAGCTGTCCTGGCTTCTTTTTTTTTCTCCGAATGTGACATTTGACCTTCTACTTCTTCAATCGTTCACAGTGAAAGATTTTACTTGAGGTAAAATCTGACTCTAGATTCTTTAAAGAGTTAAAAACTAATTTCACTGCAAAAAAATCTTAATTTTACTGGATTTCTAATGAAACAAATTACTATGAAATGCCAGAGAGTATGTTGATGCGAAAGAGGCACTGTATCATCATTTTAGGCTTTCCTGTAGCTAAAAATCAGTTACATTATCTTAATAATAATCTTTCCAAAATACTTGAATGGTCAGTAAGGGAAAAAAAAGCAAACAATAAATTTCAGTGAAACCAAATCTTGGAAGGATATTCTTCATATCAAATGTTAGACATCTGAAATACATTATTAAGTCTCTTGATCAATTGGCCCTGTGAAATATGGCTTTAATTTGAAGAACTTCTTTTCCAGCAATGAAGTATTACAGAAATTGAACAAAACTGTTGAATGGTTTTCCTCTCCACTGTTTTAGCTATCCATAGATCTTCTGCATCATCATTCATCAGATTGGTTCTCGCTGTTAGACTGGCACACTATGACCATACTGGATTAACATCATTGAGGTAGAAGAAGAATAAAATGCTCTGTGGAGTGAGTCATGGACATCCAGCAACCTCTGAACTTGGCAATGCCAATGTCAACTAAGTTCTCTGTTGTACAGTCTATGGTCCACTACTAGAATCATTCTGTTTGCTCGTCTCTGCACAGGCTGTAGGACCTCACTGGCCAACTCAAAGATCAGAGTTCAAAGTAAGTTTGTTATCAAAGTACATCTGCCTCACCTGAGGTTCCTTTTCTTTAGGGTATTCACAGTAAAAACAAAGAAATGCAGTAGAATCAGTGAAAAACTGCTCACCACAAAGATGGACAAACAGCCAATGTGCAAAACACAACATATTTTGCAAATACAAAAATGAAAATATGGTGGGGGTCCTTGATGATGGATGCTGCTTTCCTGTAAGAATGCTCCTTTAGATGTGCTCAGTGGTGGGGAGAGCTTTACCTGGGATGGACTGGGCTGTATCCACCATTTTATGTAGGCTTTTCCATTCAAAGGCATTGGTGTTTCCATACCAGGACTCCCTAACCCACCAACCCCGCCACCAACAGTATTACTTCGCAATTTCCGTAACTGCATTGCTATCCTATCCCAAGTTTTAGCATTGAGCTGGAAATTTTAACACTGATTTCAAAGGACAGTCTTTGTTTGGAGTCTTGCTCATTTTCATTGTTGGTGCTTACCTCTTTGAATGGATTGGATAATGATTCAGTTAACAGCTCAGATTATGCAACAAAGATTAGGTTGAACATATACTAATGTAATTTGCTATGGTTGAGGTAAAGGCGACACAAAATGACTCACTGGGAAATAGCGCTGGTAGTTCTTTAGCATTTGTGGATTGTGAATGATTTGTAAGAAACTAATTTCTTATCCTTGCTTACGAGCAATATACCACTCAGGAGTTACTTATGTGATTTGATGCTTTTTTTCATGTGAATCTATCCGAATCATTTGCGAATATGGCTATTTTGGCAGTGCAACATATGTAGAGAGGAAAGAGAAACCATTTGTGCCTCTTAAGATATTTTTATTTATAATTCTCTGTAGTGAGAATTGTTCCTGTTTCAAGTAATAAAGGGATCAATTACAAATGACATTTTACGTGACAGTAGTTTTGCTAAGATTTGTTCTCTCTGCTACCCAACCAAATAGCACTGCACTTTCCTAATGCCATTCTAATCTATCCTACTGCAGCTGGATTATCAGCAGCTCTGCTCCAATCACAGAATTGCCTGTGAAGTCTTCCCAAGGATTTCTCCATATACCCATCCAAGTTCTCATTGACATCTGCACTGTTCTGGGACATTAGTATTTGCATAATGTGTGCTGACCACACCCCAGCTTCTCGGTAACACCATCACTCCCTTGTTTCTGAACTGGCACAATCTTGATCTGGCATTCAGTACAGAGTAGGCTGACACTTCCTCCCACTATACACTACTTGCTTCCCACTGCAAATTCCATTCTCTGACCACAGGATCTCTATACTTCTCCTTCCAAATCTGGTGTTGAAACAATCTGTAGGCAAAGCTTGATAGTTAGTTTGATTCTGAAATAAACTTCCAACCATGCAACCACATCATCACAGAGGCAGACTTTGTTGCATTACCTATCTTCAAGCTTGGCTCAGCTTATCTGCAACTGAAATCCTCATCCATTACTTTGCTACCTGCAGTTTTAACAGTTCCTACACTGCACTTGATCTTAGCCCACCTCAATGGTCTCCCAGCTTTCCTCCCAGTTTTCACTCTGCATAGATCTGTATCCTAACTTTCACCAAAGTTCTTTTCACCATTTTCAAAGTCAAAGTACTGAAAGTCGGGTATATTGTCATATGCACAGTTATGTGTAAACATAGATGCAATGAAAACCTTACTTGTAAACGCGTCACAGGCACATTTCATAGGAGGTTTAGAAAGCTTGAACAAACTTCTACAGATGTACAGGTTGAAAGTACCCTGACTCGGTTAGACAGCTTGAACAAACTTCTACAGATGTACAGGTTGAAAGCACCCTGACTCGGTTAGACAGCTTGAACAAACTTCTACAGATGTACAGGTTGAAAGTACCCTGACTGGGTTAGACAGCTTGAACAAACTTCTACAGATGTACAGGTTGAAGGTACCCTGACTGGGTTAGAAAGCTTGAATAAACTTCTACAGATGTACAGATTGAAAGTACCCTGACTGGGTTAGACAGCTTGAACAAACTTCTACAGATGTACAGGTTGAAAGTACCCTGACTGGGTTAGACAGCTTGAACAAACTTCTACAGATGTACAGATTGAAAGTACCCTGACTGGGTTAGACAGCTTGAACAAACTTCTACAGATGTACAGGTTGAAGGTACCCTGACTGGGTTAGAAAGCTTGAATAAACTTCTACAGATGTACAGATTGAAAGTACCCTGACTGGGTTAGACAGCTTGAACAAACTTCTACAGATGTACAGGTTGAAGGTACCCTGACTGGGTTAGAAAGCTTGAATAAACTTCTACAGATGTACAGATTGAAAGTACCCTGACTGGGTTAGACAGCTTGAACAAACTTCTACAGATGTACAGGTTGAAAGTACCCTGACTGGGTTAGACAGCTTGAACAAACTTCTACAGATGTACAGATTGAAAGTACCCTGACTGGGTTAGACAGCTTGAACAAACTTCTACAGATGTACAGGTTGAAGGTACCCTGACTGGGTTAGAAAGCTTGAATAAACTTCTACAGATGTACAGATTGAAAGTACCCTGACTGGGTTAGACAGCTTGAACAAACTTCTACAGATGTACAGGTTGAAAGTACCCTGACTGGTTGCATCATATTCTGGAACAGCAAATCAAACGCATAAAAAACATAAGAAGCTGCAGGAAGTTATTGATTCAGACCGATCCATCACAGATATATCCCTCGACACCATTGGTACTATCTACAGGAGATGCTGCATTTTGAATCAGAGTCAAGTTTAATATCACCGGCATATGTCATGAGGTTTGTTGTCTCTCTGGCAACATTACAATGCAATTCTGAATAATAGGAAAAAATGTGAATCACAGTAAAGATCTGTGTATATAATATTTAAATAAATGTAAAAATAGACATAAAAAGGTGGTGTTTTCAAAATTGGATGGCAGAGGGGAAGAAGCTGTTCCTGAATCAACTGTCGTCAAAGAACTTCACCTTATGGGCCATGCAACCTTCTTGCAGGTACCATCATACGTCTAAAGTCCCAGACAACCAGTTCCAAGATCACCTACTTCCCTTCAACTTTTCATTTCTTGAACCAGCTGGAGAAACCTTAATCGCTACAATTTAGCAACACTGTGATCACTTTGATAGCTGTTGCTAAAATGGATTTTGTTCGTTTTTCTAGTTCTGTCCTTCCTTGTCAAAATTATATTTAATTCATGTTTATTTATCTGCTTTTACAATGCTAATCTGCAACTTTATTATGAAGGTGTGAATATAAGTTTCTTGTATTCAGGTAGTGGCAAATAAGACATTACTAGCTTGTGGTGAACTACATATACCTGTCTGGACATGCCCCCCGCTGACTGCTCCTGTGGCTCCTCCCACAGACCCCGGTATAAAGGTGATTGAGGCCTGAGCCCGGCCTCTCAGTCTCCAGGATGTAGTATGGTGGTCAACTACTGCTTGTTCTTGCCTCATGTCTCAGAGAGTTATTGATGGTGCATCACAGCTTTTAAAATATTTAAAGAGCATGCTTACATGTTTTGAACAAGAAAGAAGCAGAAGCCTTTACCCTTATGGATGGCACAACGGAGGATTAACACATTGTATATAAGGTCTGCATTCACATAGTCAGATCCTTGTCATGTTTGGCAGATTTAAGGATCAAGAAGCAACTTTATTCACTGTATTAGGAATTTGCTGTGGAGCATGGAATAGGCCTTTCTATTCCATCAAACCATGCCAACCCAGCAATTCCCCTGATTTAATCCTAACCTAATCACGGGACAATTTACAATGACCAATTAACCTCCCTTTGAGCTGTGGGAGGAAACAGGAGCCCCCAGAGAAAACCCACGGGGAGAACGAGCAAACTCCTTACAGGCAACGGTGGGAATTGAACCCGGGTCACCTGTACTGTAAAGCGTTGTGCCCCTTCGGGACAGATTACAATCATGGAGGGTCACACTATGTGGCTGGTAGATTGGTGCGACCACTGTCATTTGTACACGGGGACATACGATTTATTCCACATGGAGCTTGATAAAAGACAACTATTAGCACATATTTATTTACACGACACTCCACTCATGGCTTCTAGCTCTACACTGATCGCATGAGGCCAGGTCACTCATGTCACTTCCAGTTCCGGGTGAACCACACACATTGCACACTGGGAAATGAACTTCTTTTATGTACAGTGCACACACATAATAACACAGGAGCATTGTGCCATTTGCTTCATTTGCCTTTGTTTGGAGACATCAGTAAATCATGATGGGAGGTGGGGTGGGGTGATGAGGGATGTGCGATGGATGCAGTAACACCTTCATAGACATATGGCATCAAATGCAGCAGAATTAAACCATAAGACCGGAATTTGCACTGGCTTCATTGCAGGGAATTAGAAGCTGTTTTCCTCCAGTGCAGTTATTTTGAAATCCTATCAAATTTAAGTTGTGTCATATATACTTTCATACTTCAATTACTTTTGAATAAGTATGAATAATTATTCATTCTTATTATTATTAAGTTTTACTAAATATTGACAGATGTGCAACTAGATAGTAAATACCATATTTTTTCTCCTATAACCGTCAGCATAGCCGTAAGCCGGTGCATAGGCGGTGTAGTGTCATCAGCACTGGACTCCGAGGCGAATGGTCCCAGGTTCGAATCTGTCCGGCCTCTCGCATGCTTGTTGAGCTAGAAACTCGGCCTTGTAAAAAGCAGTAATTGCTACGGAAACGGCAAAAATGTCGCCCGATGCGAAAAGGAACAACTGTCTGCATGTTATATCAGGAACAGCTGATACTAGAAGCCATAGTGGGTGGTATATATCATCTCCTTCACTATACTGCAGAAAGCAATTCCTTGCCATGTTTTGTCCTCTAGCCACCAAACATAAAATTCAGCATTGTACCAAATCACTCAGATAATTTGGGAATGCTGTCGTCTGGGGCAGGGTGAAGTCTTTACTTTTAATTTCTAACAGTTTCAGCATTTGACCCCGTATCCCAGTTAATGAATAGAGAAGGGGGCCCTTTTGTTACAAGAGAAAGGAAAGCTGGGCATTAGAGAAAAATCAGCCCATAAGTCTCCCTCCACAGTGCTGCCCTGAATTACAGCCTGGAAAAAGGGTGACGGACTCCTAGGGAATGAGGCTCGCAGATTTCAGGGACTGGTGAGAGTTCCTTTGTGAGGTCTCCTTTCATTACACGAGGGGGGGAGGGGGTGGCCTACAGACTTTGTGTAACGGCAATTGTTGCTCACACCTTGAAACCTCTTTGATTACAGTGCTTCTCAAGGTCACTTGTGGCATTTGCTGTTCCGTGACCCCAGATGGCCCTGACAGTTCTGCTCCAAGGACGACAGCTACCGCAGCGAGAAAAAAAAGACAGGCAGAGAGTAGAAACCTCTCAGGATCCTTGCTCAAATAAAAAAAACTCAATCCGCTGGGGGAAAGTGAGATGAGCAATCATCAAAGGCAGAGGCACACAGCATGACTGTCATGAGCCAAAAGTTACAATCACACACAAGCTGAAATTTCACTCCAAGCGCAAGCATTGCAGTAATTAAAAATGTGATTCCTGCTGATTTACCATCCAATTAGCAGCAAGTGTGCCTTGCTTTCATCCTCATCTCTCCGAGATAGACCCCAACTTGAAAGGAAAGTCTGTCAATTTCTATTACTCCCTCCTATTTATTTGTATCCTGTTTACTCTGTCTACTGAAATGAATTTTCTGAAGTGAGTTTCCTGCCACAAGTCAGATGGGTTACAAATAACAAAATAAAGAGTTAAAAATTGGAAATCAAAATGTGCTGCGTCCAGACTTCTTGGCTTCTCAAAGAGCGAATACCACGTGAATATGTGTGCTCAGTCACATTAACAATAAACTGAGATGTTTCAGGAGGCACCATTCCTTTCTTAACTCCTTTGCTGGTACGTTTTGTTTATCTAGAAGTTCTCTTAGCTTTTTTTCCTGTTCCTATCTCTCTGACTTTCTTATTATTGGACTAAATTATGCACTTTTGTAGCATTCTGTCAGTGAAAGGGAAAGATTCATAGGAGTATATATTTCATCAGTGTAAGACTTCAATCAGAGTGTGGAAATTCCAGCTGAGAAAAATACATTGGTTCAAATCATACAGTCAAGGCATTAGCAGCACAATTATTATCTCCATGAACAGACTATTGTCCATTGTACTCTTCCTGCTGTAATAGTCAAAGCCTATTATTCATACTTAATAATTTCATAACCATGTTAAATATTTATGCATTGCAGCATTTTCAGTTACCATGGAAAACATCCATTTTAATTACATGGCATATCATATATTTGTTATGTGCATAAACCCTTGCCTACCCAAAATCATTTACCATTCAGATTACTATGGTGCCTTAAAGTGGTCCACAATATTTAAAATTACTATTCTATATACAAACCTATATTTGCTAATAACAATGTACAACTCGCTATATGCATCCTTAATTATTATTGTAAAATTACTGGATTTCCAGTGGTGTTGCTGATAGGTAGTCCGGGACCTGCAGTCTTGCTTTTTGATGTCTCGCCCAATTCTATTGAAGTCGCAACAAAACAGCAGTTTGCAACATGCAATTCTTTCAAAAGTGGCACAAGGTATAGGAAAATACCAGCTACTTTATTACCATTGAAAGTTTTTCTTCCCAAAACTTTATAAGCAGCAGCTATTCATTTCTGATTAAAAACATCACCTTCTGTAAGGTACATTTTGTTCAACCCCAACAAAAGATGAATAGAATTTATCAAAGAGGAAATTACTTTCTTATTTGCATATTCATTGTGCAATTCTGCTCAAACCACTTCTTCAGTAACTGCTATTTATATTAATCATAA